>NC_138165.1:48099335-48699335 GCF_964165515.1 Mesoplodon bidens | reverse complement strand
TCTCCCGTTGTGGAGCACAGGCTCCAGACGCGCAGGCCCAGCGGCCATGGCTCACGGGCCCAGCCGCTCCTTGGCATGTGGGATCTTCCCGGACCGGGGCACGAACCCGTGTCCCCTGCATCGGCAGGCAGACTCTCAACCACTGCGCCACCAGGGAAGCCCTGATATATATTTAATGGTATCCATAATCATTGTTGAAATTCATTATAATTAGGAAAATACGATAGATTATTGCTGTAAACAACAACAACAATAATAATAGGGGTTTTTTTAAATACAGTTTTTTCTATTTTATTTGTACAAACTCTAATGTCAGTTTTGGTAACACATACAATGTAATCTTTGTCATATATACATACATTAGTTTATTAATTGTTTACCCCATCCTTAACAAGTTGGCGTATTAAAGCAATACTTTCATATACTCTTTCTTCTTGGTCTAAGATAGTTCTAGTGAATGCACATTGAAATCATCCAAGGCCAACCTCTAACATTTAAATAAGAATCTCTGAAAGTGGGGACCCTAGTATTGTTATTTTTAAAAGTTCCTCAGATGATACTAAAGTGCAGCCAGTATTAAGAATTATTGTTCTAGAGCTAAGATCTGCTGTCTTCAAATTCTCATGTCTTGCTCTTGAGAGATCCTTAAATGTCAGGTTCACAGGGTGCTGGAGCACTGATGACACTGCAGAATCTGGACTCAATAACTTGTTTTGGGTGTGACACTAGAGTGATGAATTCCTGTGAGGATGGCTTCTGGATCCTCAACTCTAGTTGAGACTAGAGCTCTCTGAGACTAGAGCGAGATAACTGAGAACACTCATCCTGGCTCAACCCAGGGAAGAATTTGGATAGGGACCTTCTGACTAGTCAGGTGAAATTGAAGTGAGTTTTGAAGTTTCAGGAAAGTAATGTTTAAAAATAATCGATTATATAGCCATTCATGTCTTGAAGTACCTTGAAATGGACCTCCAGAAGAGCCACCACCTTGCCATCATAAAGGTCTTTCTTAGGGAGAAGGATGAGAACCAGGTATTAACAGCGCTCCCCCTTGTCCCAGCACACACGTGCACACTCATGCACGTCATACATAATGCCACCCAGTTATTCTAAAGCAAGTAAGTTACACATATTTTGTTGTAGAAATTGATTACTGTGGCAGAAGATTCTACCGTGTCTCCACTGTCTTTCTTCTGCTTTCTCTCTACCCTCCCTCTCTCCAAAAGCATAAACAAAAAAACTTTTAATACCTAGTGGCTTGTAACTTGACATTTCTTAAGGGGAATGGACTTTCTCCTTAAATAGTTAGAGATGAAGAACTTAACGTGGAAACATACATATTGAAATCTTCTCACAGCATAATGTAGTTTTTTAGCAAGTTAAATGTGTCTTGAGCCAGTATTTTACTCTGGGAGTGACAGGGATAGAAAAGCTCTGCAACCTAAGGGGGATTGCTGCCTTCCTGGTTTGCTGCTTACCTTTCATTGGGAACAGATAAATAGGATATGTACAAAAGTACTATTTAGCTACTAAGCCTCAGGTGAGCAGTTTAGTTGCCAATAAGTGATTAGCATATAGTATTCTTGCTTTAATAGAATTTCTGTTTTATAAGACTGTATGTGGATATAAATAGTAAATGCTATTATAATAAGAGCTATTAAGTGGATGATACTAGGGTTCAGAAAAAGCATGCTTTTTTCTTTCTTTTCTACATAATAGTCATTAGAATAATTAAGCATCCTCATGAAAAAAGTGCTGCTGCACTAAGAGTTCAGTGATTGTACATCTCTACCCTTCCTTTTCCTATCACTTATTTTTAGTGCCTATATAACAATTTAAAGTTGCATCTTCCTTTTTATGACTGATGAGGAGCATATGCCTCTATGAAGAAGAAAGAGGTTTATAACTTACAGCTAAAATGTTTCTCACAGCTGTAAGTAAGCTATAGAGACCTTCAAGTAAAAGGCCAAAGGCCCTTTTTATTTATTTTTTTTTATTTTAAATAATGCCCTTGGATATCTAAAGATATTTAGATTAGCCTTAAAAAAAGGACAATTTAAAAAATTTTACATTATCAAGATCTATTACATTTTTTTAAAGCTGTACAGTTCCTCTAAAATCAACACTAATAGTAAAATAAAATTTATTTCAACAAATTCAGGAAAAAAAAAAGGAGAGGAAAAAAAGCAGTAACAAGTAGAGTTGCAGATCTCATAATCTCTTGGAAAGAAAACAGTGATGTTGATAAAGTTTCCATACTAGCATTTGGTAATTTTATTTAAAAAAAAAAAATTGCAAGGTGCCTGCCTCTACAGCTGAAAAAGGCAAAGGAGACCAGACTAGTAATGCTAAAAGAAGTCTTACAAGTTATGGGAATCCAGTTGCTGAAAAGGGATTTTTTTACTGGGACTTTAGGGCTTCTGAAGGCAACATGGCTTTCACCCTCTTTTGGGTCTTGGCTCCCTTTGAGAGTCTGATAAAAGCATTATTCTCTTGAGTGAGGGTGTCTATGAAAAATTCTATATTACTTTCTTTATGTATCGGGGTTTGTGACCTTCTGAAGACTAATAATTAACTCCCTTCAACCACTTGCATCAGAATCACCTGAGTTGCCTGTTTAAAACACAGACTACTGGGCTATACCCCAAAGCTACTGTAATAGAATTTCCAGTGACCTGGGTTCTGAAATTTGCATTTTAAAAAGCATTTCCACATGAGTCTTCTGTTCACTACTGAAGTTTCAGAGTCACTGCTCTAGAGCTTTATGTATTATTACCAGTTCTAGCCTTGGCCTAGAAACAAGATTTTAAGTGTTATTGATACTTGACTTACCATATGTTACCCACTAATTTCTTACCTACCTACAAAATATCAACTAGATGCCTTTAACGTTAATGAGTTAATGAGCACCAGGATTATATAGAAATGCAGTTATTTGTGCTGGGTTGATCATTTTAATTAAAAGAAATGTTATGAAAGAAACATTTTAGATCCTAGGTCTGTGGGTACATATGATGTACAAATTTAGATAAATTTAACTTATTTCTAGTCTTTGTAAAATATACTTATTTGCTCTAAAAATGTATCTACAGTTACTCAAGAGGTTAATAGACATCATACTGGGATTTCCAATGGTAGCTACTTCAAAATACTGCTATCCCAGAATAATTGAGGTTGGACCCAGTGTGAATTTTGGAAAAATGAGACGTAGAGAATTATTTTAAAATACATAAATAAATGTACTTCAAATAAATGTATATAGTGTTATGAACTATCTCCAGGAGTCATCTCTATATCTGAATGAATCAGCCTTATTTGTAATGCACATATTAAGTGGTGGTGTATAAATTATGCTGCTAAAACAGTTTAAAGACTGCTTGAAAATAGTATGTAAAATTTGACCAAACATTTTTGTCCAGATGTTGTTAAGGTCTTAATTTATTTTTGCTGGTTTCCTTCATAGATAAATTCAGGGTTGAACTTTAGACTAATAGGGACATGCTGTTATTTTAAGTTATTGCATCTGGATTAATGAGCTAGTACGCCCATGTAGCTGAACTATTTAGTATTAATGCATAAACACTTTTGTACTATGACGCTGAGAGACAGGTTTTGAGTCCAGTATTCTTAGGACATTTCTTTAAACACAAGAAAAAATTCCCTAGTCAACAATTATACCATATATTTTAGTCAACTTTCTCATTAAACATGTTGCTGAGAGTCAGGGAAGATCAGGTAAAATGATGTGAATTACTCACTGAAGGCTTTTTTATTGCTACGAGGAAAAAAGTAATTATAAGGTGATCAGTGGGTAAGTGAGAAATACCATTTCTGTGTGGGAATAATACTTGTACTATTGTTATATTACTGGTAAAATAAAAAGTCCTATTAATGTTCATCTGTATATTGCTTTCTTAAAAGGAAATTAAAATTAGTTCAGTAAGTATTATGTAAAAATCTGTTATTCTAAGGTTTCTGGAAAATATATGAAAATACCCTATAGATTTTTTCATGTCTCCTGTGATCATCCAAACTTGCATAAAAACAACAATTTAGATAGTTATTCCACAAAGATTTAAAATTTAGTTTGTGATCTTGTCACTGCATCTTTTTTTCTGACTAAAAATTTATCATACAAGAATGTACTTCTTGGGGCTTTCCTGGTGGCGCAGTGGTTGAGAGTCCGCCTGCCGATGCAGGGGACATGGGTTCGTGCCCCGGTCCGGGAAGATCCCACGTGCCGCGGAGCAGCTGGGCCCGTGAGCCATGGCCGCTGAGCCTGCACGTCCGGAGGCTGTACTCCGCAACGGGAGAGGCCACGACAGTGAGAGGCCCGCGTACCGCAAAAAAAAAAAAAAGAATGTACTTCTTTTTATGGTATATTTTTCAGTGTATTGAATTCAGTTTCTTGTTCCCTTTGACTTCCTCCTCATGTGTTCCTCAAGGGCACACACACGTATGTTCACACATGCAAATGGTATACAAAATATAATATACACAAATAGTATAGTTTATCTCTGCAGTAAGAATTACATTATATTTTCATATTTGACACATGTATTATAATGGTTGTAATAGCTAACTTTTTGATTAGCGTGCTAACTGGTACATAAGAAGTATGTATTTTATTTGCATTATGTCATTTATTCCACACAGTCACCTTCAAAGTAAGTACAATTTTTATTCCCGTTTTATAGATGAGAAAACGTATTGAGGTGAACTAACTCAACCAAGGTCACATGACTAGTAAATTTTAAACTAGGTTTAATATCAGTACTTGATTTCTTAACCACTATGCTTTACTAACTTGGAAGATGACTTTAAAATATGGTTGACCCTCGAACAACGTGGTTGTTAGGGGCACTGACCCTCCCTGCAGTCAGAAGTCCACCTGTAACTTATAATCAGCCCTCCATATCTGTGGTTCCTCTGTATCCCCGGTTCCGCATCTGCAGATTCAACCAACAGTGGATCATGTGGTACTGTAGTATTTACTATGGAAAAAATCCACATGTAAGTGGATCTGTGCAGTTCAAACCATGTTGTTCAAGGCTCAACTGTATATCCAAAGTCTTTATATTAAAAACAATATTTTTAAAAAAGCTAATGTAGATTCTTCTCACTCATGAAGATACTTGAAGGAAAGATACTAACTTACTTGCTTATTACGTGCCAGACATAGTATAGACATTTTTATATATAACATTTAATCCTTATTTGTAAGATAGGCTTTGTTATCCTCTTTTAAAAATTTAAAGTAAGGGTCCACTTGTGTAACTTCCTAAGGTCATAGATTATTGGGCACAGGCAATATCTGATACCATAGTGCTTGGGAATGGTGAATAAAACACTGAACTTGGATTAGGTCACTTTCTCAAGTAGCCTGGAGACTAATTATTCCAAGATAAAAGGCAAATTAAGAGTTATAGGGGAAAATGTCCTCTAGCTACTAGCAAATGTAAAGAAAAGATGTCATTTCTCTTCTTTCTCTCTTGTCTTCATGCTATTAAGTATGTTAGGATTCTTTGTACATAGCAATTTAGAAGTTATGAAGACTTTTACTCCTCAATCCTAGAATGGATAATAAAACTATGTCTTGATTTACGTATACAGTCATAGTCCATACAGATCAAATCAGTTCACCAAGGGTTTGTGGTTGTTTTAATGAAGGCTTTCTATATACCAGTGATGTTGTGAAAGAAGTAAGATACAAGACCTTTAAAGGTTTTATCGTTAGTTTAGAAGTCTGCATAAACACATGATGTTAATTTGACAATATATGATTAAGTCCTGGGGTGAGTGGTTAACGGTATGTCCCAGAGGTCCTTCAAAATCCACATTTATATAATTAAACTTATAAATATCTCCCACAGACCTCTCTTCTGCTTATATTTACTCTCTTGGATGTTGTCATCCCTGTTCACCCCAGTTTCCCAAGTTAGAAATGTCACAGTCTTCTGCCACCCCTTCCTTTTCCTCCATAGTCAAGCAGTCACCAGATCCTATAGAATCTGTCTCCTTTCTAATCCATAAGTCTTTTCAGTTCTATCTTTGTGTTAGGCCTACTGCTGCTTCCTTAGCTCATTCATTGGCTAGGCAACGATAGTATTATATAGTCTCTTTAGTTAATTAATTTGCCTCTAGCTTTCTCTACACTAGTCCATATTCTATCTTTTACTGAAGTTAGTTCCCAAACATAAATCTAGTTATGTCATGACCCTGATAAAAACCGTAAGAGGTACCCTTTCATTTTGGCTTATGTAAAATCTTATTTTCAGTCTGGCTCATAAGCCCTTTATCTTCACTATTTACTTCACCTTAGACCTCCAGCCTCATCTCCCATTACTTCTCCTCTTATTTCTTTTCTTGCAGCTCACCCAATTGCTTCCACTCCAAGGTTATGTGGTGCTTCTTCAAGTCCCTTTGCCTTTACACAAGTGCTGTCTTCTGTACAATGCCTTTTGCCTTGCTGCTCCCCTCCCTCACAACCCAAAAGGACATAGTTTTACTACAAGTCCAAACTCAGATGTCACTTCCTATCATATCATCCTAACCCTTCTCAAGCAGAATTAATTTGCTCCCTCTAAGTTGATGGCATACACATTTATCTTTTATCATCTTGTAAGGTAATTATCCCTACTTTTAGTGTCTATCTACCCTCAAGATTATGAGGTGTTTGCTTTGTTTTTATTTGTACTTTCAAATCTAGCCCAAGTCATAACAGACGCATGTCCTGGGTATATTGTAGTCATTAAGAACATAGGCTTTGCAGAGAGTCAGACAGACCTGGATTGAAATAAGGGCCCTGCAACCAAAAGGAATAGAATACATTTTGTGTGGAGAAAGAGGAAGTTCTGAAAAGGAAGGAACATGGGCAATGTCAGGTCTGGATGTTTTTCACATCCTGCTTGGCCAGGATTAGAGGCAGGTAATACCTCAAAACCTACAGGAGGCCCAACTGGGAAACAAATTCAATTAGCCAATATTTTTACTAAGCACCTTGATACATGCACGGCTTTTTGCTACACAAGCACTAGGAGTGTGAAGATGAGTAAGACACGGACTCTGCTTTTGAAAAAGTTCAGCATGAACAAGGAAGATAGACATGTAAGTAAATATAATATAGTCTACAAATATATATTAATAAAGTAATTGTGAGGAACAGAAACCCCTTAGGAGAATGTCTCCTTTGGCAGAAAAACCTCAAGTCCAAAGTGATGCCCTAGCAAAGTTTTAAAATATGAATTGGAATTCTACAGATGGGTAAGATGGTAAGGGCTTGGTAGACTGAGAACAGCATGTACTAAGGCATGAGGTACAGAAGCAGCAAAAGTAGAGAAACCATTGTTTGTAAGATTTCATGCATATGGTTATCTTAGCCTTACAAAGCAGCCTCTACTAAGATACCATAGATAACACCCAACTTAAATGTTTACATATGCTCTCTTGAAACAATCCTCATATCAATTTGTTATATCCTTTCCCTTTGAAATGTAAAGTGGGTAGGAACATGAACTTTGGAGATCAGAATTTGAGTTCAAATCCTGAAATACTTAGTTTTGCTAAGCATCATTTTACCATTCGTAAAAAGGGGTTATTAACTCTACCTATCCCGCAGGGATTTTAGAAGATTCAGAGAGAATGCATACAAAGCTGTTGGCACAGTGCCTGGTCCATAAGAAGGTCTCATCAGGACTCCATAAATGTTAACTATGTTGTGTCTCCTGATAGGCCTTTTTAAAAAACTTACTTATTTAAGAAGTGATTTATTGAGTGCTCTCTGTTTATTAGGTGCTGGAATTACAAAGATGAGTAAGGCACAACCTCTGCCCTTGAAGAATTTATAATTTATGAATACATGCACTATATCCTACTACATTTTGAGAATCAATAATTAATAACCTGGAAAATGCTTTAGGGGTTGGTTATAATAAAAAAAAAAACTGAGAGAAGAAGCACCCAGATGTCTTTGGGGGCATTAGGAAAGTGTTTATCAAGGAAGACTGTGACTTGAAGAATGAACCAGTTTGCTGGTTTAGAGTTGGAGGATGGAGAGGAGTGAGGCTTTTCAGGGAAAAGGAAGAGCATATTCAAAAGGAAGGAAAAGGTAACATAACTCATTCAGAGAAAGACAAATGGTAGAAAAACCTCTAAGAGAGAAAAGGATGGGAGTAAAAAACATGCAGGGAACTGAATCTTCTCAGGTGAAACTCTGTGTTTGAAAAGTACCCCAGAGGGCCTAAAGTTACAACTTTGTTCCTCTAGAGAAGAGAAGTGATAAATTCTTTAGTTTGAGTATGAGAGAAGTCTCTGAAAAATTGCCCTGTCTCAGCCTGGGGTGCTGGGGTGGTCCACTCATCAGGCATGAAGTCTTGCCTAATCTAAGCAAACACTGCCAGTCCTCTGAAACAGTGAGCACTAAACACTGGGTCAAAGGGTGGGTGAGGTAGGAGGAGCAAAGGAATGGGAGTTCATTAGTGATGTTAGTATCTGAGAGATGGTGTCAGCAGCAAAAGTAAAATTGTCCATGTTGTAGGGAGACAGTAAGAAAGAAGAAATTTCCGGTGGTTGCTGAAAGTTTCTGGAAACACATGAGGTAGATTGACCAACTAGACTGTGGTTTGATGGACAGCACCCAAAAATTGGACAGCACCGTAGCTCTCTAGAAACTAAAAATCATGTGGATTTTGTGGAATATCGCATGGAGTCAGCCATTCTTAACCTTTCCTTTGAGCCAAGGGAGGAATTTGGATAGCACTAGAAATTCCTAGAAATCTTTGGTTAAGCGTTAGCCATAGAATTTTCATCTATTGCAATGATCGTATTTTTTTCTTTGTTCTATTAATATGTTACTGTTTCACATTGATTAATTTTCAAATGTTGAACCAACCATGCACTCCTAGGATAAATCCCACTTGGGTATCATGTGTAATCCATTTAGATGCTGCTGGATTTGATTTTTAGTATTTGTTGATAATTGTATTTATATTCATTGGAGATATCGGTCTGTAGTTTTCTTGTGATTTCTCTATTTGGCCTTGGTATCAGGGAATAGTGGTCTCATAGAATGAGTTAGGAAGTATTCTTTCCTCTTGTTTTTTGGAAACATTTGAGAAGAATTGGTGTTAATTTTTCTATAAAGTTTGATAGAATTCACCAGTGATGCCATCTAGTCCTGGACTTTTATATTAGAAATTTTTTGATTATTGATTTAATCTTTTTACTTGTTCTCGGTATATTCAGATTTTCTGTTTCTTCTTAGTCAGTTTTGGTTATTTGTGTGTTTCTAGGAATTTGTCATTTTGTTTTGGTTATCTAATTTGTTTGGCATACAACTGTTCATAGTATTCTCTTACAATTCTTTTTATTTGTATAAAGTCAATAGAATGTCCCTGTTTTCATTCCTGATTTTAGTAATTTTAGTCTTCTCTCTTTTTTACTAGGTCAGTCTAGCTAAAAGTTTGTCAGTTTTGTTATCTTTTAAGAGAACCAACTTTTGATTTTATCAGTGTTTCTCTTTTATTTTTCCTATTCTTTATGCTTTATTTCTGCTTTAATCTTTATTACTTTCTTCTTGCTTTGGGTTTAGTTTACTCTTTTTCTAGTCTCTTAAGGTGAAGATTATGTTATTGATTTGAGATCTTTTTTCTTTTTTGATGTGGGCATTTACAGGTATAAATTTTCCTCTTAACACTGCTTTCACTGCATACCATAAGTTTTCATATGTTGTGTTTTCATTTTCACTTATATTAAGGTATTTTCTAATTTTTCTTGTGACTTCTTTTTTGACCTATTGATTGTTTAGAAGTATGTTGTTTAATTTCCACATACTTATGAAATTTTCTTCTGCTGTTGATTATCTTATTACATTCCATTGTGATCAGAACACACTGTGATTTCAGTCTTTCAAGCTCAGATACACATTTCCATTATCACTGAAAATTCTCTTGGTTAACACTGCTCTAACATAATGCTCTTTAAAAAGTTCCACGGACCAGTACTGATCTGCAGACTGTCACTAGTCTGTGACACAGCAAGTCCAGAAGTTGAGAATGTTTAGAAACTTTCACAGCTGCAACATCCAAGTACATGACCAGTTACCTCATAATGCATTTTTATTGTATTTTACATAGTATTGATCTGATCTGTGATAGATTGGAAATTTTAAAAAATACAACTGATTGTTCACAATGGATAATTTGAGAAGTACTACTCTAGGTAGGTTTACATAAGAATTGAAGGATCACAGTCTATGTATATATGTTCAACTTTTACAAGATAAGCTCAGTCTGTTTTCTAAAATCATTGTATCAATTTATACTTCCATCACCAGGGAATGAGTTTCCATTGCTCTGCTGTTTCTCTGACCCTTAGTATTGCCCACCTCCCACTTTTTTTTTTCAAAGTTTTGCCATCTGGTAGGTGTGAAATGTCATCTCATAGTTTTAATTTGCATTTCTCAAATTACTGATGATAAGTATATTTTCATATGTATATAGTACATTTGTGATTCCATTTTGTCACCTTAGGAATTATTTATGTGTCTGGATACTAATCCTCTGTTGGTATGTTGCAAATATCTTCTCCTGTTTGCAATTTATTTTTATGGTGCTTTGATGAGCAGAAGTTCTTAGTTCTTTTTGTATCATGTTTAATAAATTCTTCTATAACTTCTTTTTATTTTAAAGTTTTGTCTTTCACATTTAGGTCTTTGTGCCCACTTGCACTTGAATTTGATTTCTGTGTAGAATTTGAGATAAGGATATAATTTTATTTTTTTTCTCTGTGGTTAAGAGTTCCAGGATTGTCTCTTGAATAGATTCTCCTTTACCATTGATTTTCAATATCAAATTGGCCTTAAGTTATGTTTTAATATATGAATAGGTCAACTTCTGGACTCACCATTGTGTTCCATTGATCAAGTAATCTAATCCTTGCCTTAATTGCTACACCTTTAAAATAAGTCTTGATAGCAGATAGTATAAATCTTGTCATGAAGTTCTTCTGTGGAAATTTCATGATCAGTTTGTCATTTGTCTTTTGTATGTTTGTTATTCATCCAGAAAGCTTACTAAACACTCTTTTTCATTCTAATAATTTATTTGTACACTCTTGGGGTATTTTTAAAATAATCATTCTCAGCAAATAATGAAACTTTTGTTTGTTCCTCTCCAAACCTTATACCTGTTATTTCTTCTCTTTGGCTTCATATATGAGGGCTAGAATCTATAGTGCTGATGGTAATGGACATGCTTGTAATGTTGCTGATCTTAAAAAGAATGCTTTCCACATCACCTTTAAGCATGACTTTTTCTTGTGGATGCCTTTTATTAGATTTTTGAAGTCCTCTTCTGTTCCTAGTATTAAAAGTTTTTATCATGCACAAATACTAAGTTACATTAAATGCATTTATTGAGATGATTATATGATTTTTCTCCTTTAATCTGTTAATGCAAATGTTAAATTAAATTACATTTAAGCGATTTCCCAAATTAAGCCAACTTGGCATTCCTGTTATAAAACCAACTTAGTCATGTTGTAATATCTTTTTTATTCAATACTGGATTAGATTTTAAAATGTTTACTTTGGGCATTTTGCATCTCTATTCATAAAGCAAGACTGTTCTATAATTGTCTTTTTGTAAAATTAGTTGATGAGTTTAACCTTTTTTTTTTTTTATTCTCTGGAAGTGTTTGTATAAGATTACAATTTTGTTTCTTGAATGCGTAGTGAAATTTACCTGTAACCCATCAGAACTGTTGTTTTCTTGTGAGAAAAATTTTAACTTTTGATATAATTACTTTAGTGGCTGAAATATATTTAGGATTCTAGTTTGTTCTTTAGATAATTTATTGGATTTTTGGGGGGTTCATCTGTGTCATTTATGTTTTCAAATTTATTGGCATAAAATTGTTCTTAATATTCTCTTATCTGTTTAATCATATGCATTATTTGTTATATTCCATTGTTCATATTTAACTTTTAAATTTATGCTTCTCATGTTATTCATGATTAACCCTGTAATGGCATTATCAATTTTGTTCATCTTTTGAAGAACTAGCTTTTGGGTACAGTGAGTCCCCTACATACGAAGGAGTTCCGTTCCAAGAGTGTGTTCATGAGTCCAATTTGTTTGTAAGTCCAACAAAGTTAGCCTAGGTACCCAACTAACACAATCGGCTATATAGTACTGTACTGTAATCGGATTATAATGCTTTTCACACAAATAATACATAAAAAACAAACAAAAAAATAAAGAAAACATTTTTAATCTTACAGTATAGTGCCTTGAAAAGTACAGTAGTACAAGTACAACAGCTGGCATATAAGGGCTGGCATCGAGTGAACGGGCAAGAAGAGTTACTGACTGCAGGAGGGAGTGGAGGTGGGAGATGGTAGAGCTGAAGGATCCTCAGCAATAGGAGACAGAGGGCAAGCTGCAATTTCACTCACACCTGACATTGATGGAATGCATGTTCACATCTTTGAAAGTTCACAACTTGAAGGTTCGTATGTAGGGGACTTACTGTATATTGATACTTACTATTGGCTGCTTATTTCCTACCTAATTTCTTTCCATAACTATCTGTATTATTTTCTTCCTTCTACTTTTTTGTTTTGCTTTATTCATTATATATTATGCTGACTTTTAAAACTTTAATTTAGATGCTTTCTCATTAATTTTCAGCCATTTATCTTTCCTAATGTAAGCATTTAAGGCCATTAAATGTCCACTAAGTATTGCTTTAGCTGTATCCTACAAGTTTTGATATGTATGGTTTTTGTTAATGTTTTCTTATAAATATTTTCTGATTTCTGTTGTGATTTCTTCAGTGACTTCTGAAGTTTTTTAAAGTCCTTTTGTTTATTTTTGGTTTTGTTTTTGTTTTGCCTCAAGCCTGTAAGAATATCTTTCTTGTTACTGATTTCTGCATTTAAAGGCATTGTGGTCATGGGATGTGAGCAATATGAAGACCTTGTTACTTACTTAGTAAAAGGACTATAATTCTTAAAATCCTATACTATAATACTGGGATCAGTTTTTCCAATTTTAAATCCAACATGCTAATATATATATGTATATATATATATATATATATATATATATATATATATATATATATTCAGTGTACTGTAGGGTTTGTAATTTAGTCAAATGCATTTGCAGTACTGTCATTACTTAGGTTTTTCCCTTCAATCTTAGATCGTAGATATTAGCAGTAGCATGAAGAGAAGGCCCACAAAATTATTTCTATACTTAAAAAAAAAATTAGGTTCTAAAAACTCTTATTGAGTTGTTGTTTTATTTTCTAATTTGTTTGTTTTGTTTTCTGGGCCCTGAAATGAGTACTGTAAATCTGGTTCAGATTTATTGATTATAAAGAACAGACATTAAAATCTTCAGTGTGATTTATAGTTCATTTCCAAAGACTTTTTATCAACAGTGATGTTCTTTACCCTGTACTTTTAAACTCCACAAAGAATAGTGTTCTTAGAGCACTGTTTAAAGGGAGGAAGGAGTAACTCTCCCCTCCCTACCTTTTATCTCAGAGTTTGGGTCAGCATTTTTCCTTTTGGTTTTTTTTTCCTGCTTCCACCTTACAGTATGTATTACATTTATGTAACATTGAACTTTTATGTATTATTTAACAGTGTCATGAACTGTTTTCTCTGACTGCTGTATGTTAGATACTCACAGATAAACTACAGATTAGGTAGTGTCTGTATTTTCCAGGTAATGAAACCAAGACTGAAATGCTAAATGCCAGTAAATGGGACAAGCCAGAGTTCAAACCCGTCTCACTCCAATGTTGCCAACATTTACATTTGTGTAAGTTTTGTTCTGTAGATCTTTTGTAGTATGTGTGATCTCATTAAGAAGCAATTTTAGACCATGGATGGCTTAACATGTCCCAATATATGAATAGTTATTTTGATTTTTCATATTGCTTTAATTTTATTTCCATTGCAAATGCTTAAAAAAGGTTTTCAGAGGCTCTAACTTGTTTACTACTAAATATTCCCCACTGTCATTTATATTTAGTTTCATCACTTTGTTAAAAGAATGAGCAAAGTGTGGCCATAAAGGTTGATCTGTCTCCCCACATACTTTTCCACTTATCTCTAGCTTCTGTATAGAATAGATACACAGTGCTTGAAGTTTTCCTCGAGTAGATTTCATTATTTCTGTCTGACCTTAAAAGATTGTTCAAAGAATGTCTGTTAGGCAAAAAGTTTGCTTGAGTTATTAGTTTAAAAACTTCCTGCTAGACTGCATTTTTTTGTGTATTTAACATGGCATTCCAGAAGAACATAGTGGCCTTATATGAGCTTGGTCAAAACTTCTCCTGGCTATTTCAAAAATTAAGTCATTGGAACACAGTGAAAGTGTTTCATGAGGTATATTGGATGGATGGTTGCATACATGGGTGAATGAGTGAGTAAATAAATGAAAATTTTGCATATAAGTTTTTACAGTAGCTAGTCTCCTGTGTGTGTACCTTTGTAATGTTGCTAATGTTATAGATACAACAGCAGCAGAAAGACTTTCTGGATGAAGAACCCTGGCAAGAACTTCTTATTAATCCTTCATTGTGGTATTAAAAAAAAACAAACAAACTCATGTATCTGTTTCTGTAGTTTGCATATTTTCATTATACCATGATTTATAAATACATACTGAACCCAAGAGTTGTCAGTGGCTTTTTTAATATGAAAATATTTGCACATGTGTGAAACCTGGTTCTAACAATTGAAGAAAAGTGTAATTTACTATTTGCTTTCCATATATACAGTAAACGGCAACATTCACACATTTAGTAATGGAGTGCCCAGTAATCAACTTTTCAGCCCTATTGGCGTCACCAGACTCTTTTTTTTTTCCAGCTTGATTGAGGCATAAT
Organism: Mesoplodon bidens; assembly: GCF_964165515.1. Classification (NCBI taxonomy): domain Eukaryota; kingdom Metazoa; phylum Chordata; class Mammalia; order Artiodactyla; family Ziphiidae; genus Mesoplodon; species Mesoplodon bidens. The sequence goes on along the minus strand of NC_138165.1, from coordinate 48,684,431 downwards.
TGACAAAATCGTAAGATATTTAAAGGGTACTATGTGTATACATATGCAAGGTGAAAGGATTCCCTCTATCAAGTTAATTAACGCATCCATCACTATGTTTACCTTTCTTTCCTTCCTTCCTCCTCTCCCCTCCCCTTCTCTCCCCTCCCCTCCCCCTCCCTCCCTTCCCCTCCCTCTTTTTTTCTTCCTTCCTTCCTTCCTTCCTTTCTTTCTTTCTTTCTTCCTTCCTTCCTTTCTTTCTTTCTTTCTCTTTCTTTCGTGAGAACATTTAAGTTATATTCTCTTAACAAATTTTGGTTATACAATGCAGTGCTATCAACTGCAGTCACTGTGTTTACATTAGAATTATCATACTCTTAAGTTTGGATATAGTACAGCAGTTTTACCTTAATACATTAGACTAGTAGAAATGTAATTAATATTAAGTGAGCTGTGCCAATATACTAGTATAATTAAAATATTGTTTAATAGTCTGGATTTAAACATTTAAAATTATTTTCCAATTGAGAAATAACCAACGGAAATTCTTCCAGTTTGTTATAGTGAGGGTTAATTGTACTAGTCTGCTTTTACGTTGCATACACTTGTAAAATGATTATTTTAGGGCCTAACTGAGGTATGGACTGCCATTCCAAAATTCATTGAAAACGTCAAAGTAAAAGATATTTATTTTGTTAGTATCCTTCTTAATAATGCCCAGAATTTCGAATGTTAAACAGAAGACTTCACAAAAGACATTGAAAAAAATATTACTTCCAAGTTTCTTTTTCTTATAATGACTGATTATTTGTTTCATAAATATATTTTTGTCATTTCTCCCTAAATGACCTTACCTCAGTCAAATCATGTACCATTTTACCTGGCCTTTATAGATGGGGATATGGTTCTGCTGTTTATCCTGTCACCTTGCCATTTTATTATCTGTTCATTTTCTAACTAAATAGGCTTTATACATGTTTCCACCAAGATTATGAAAAGGTTAGATAGGACTTATTTCTGATGATGATACCCTTTATCCCTCCTTAGATTTTTTGTTTGTTATGCGTTTTCTTCTCCACTGCAAAAAAATTTCCCAATCTCTGGGTGTTGCAGTTTTTTGGGTTTTTTTTGTTTGTTTGTTTTCCTTGCTGTATGTGGGCCTCTCACTGTTGTGGCCTCTCCCGTTGCGGAGCACAGGCTCCAGACGCGCAGGCTCAGCGGCCATGGCTCACGGGCCCAGCCGCTCCGCGGCACGTGGGATCCCCCCGGACCAGGGCACGAACCCGTGTCCCCTGCATCGGCAGGCGGACTCTCAACCACTGCGCCACCAGGGAAGCCCCTGGGTGTTGCAGTTTTTGAAATAGTTCTTGAGGTTTAATTTTGTCAAGGTATTTAAAAATAATATAAATAATTTTTTACTAATTTGTCATTTTTTGAACATATTCTCAATCCCATAGAATTTTTATTTAGAATGTAACTCCTTTACAAAATGTTCTTTCCTTTATCATAAATAACCCTGCTTGCCTATTAGAGATACAAGTCAGACCGATCTGTAATTTTAAGAATATTGTAATTATAAGTAGCTGGTAATAAGTGATCAATGGCACAGTAGTGAGGTTTTTTTTCTTTTTATGTTTCTCTTTTCTGTTTTTAAGTTTACTTCCTAGTCACTTTGGTAAATCTAGGAAGTACATAAAATTAGAAGGAGCCACTGTTAAGACTTCAGCATGTTTCTTTGTTTTTTTCTCTACCCTTTCCTCCCTTTATGCTTTTTCTCTATACCTGTGCATTGTGTATCTAGTTTTTCTTAATCAAAGAAAAGGGGAAACTTATGCTATTATAAATATATTTCCATGTTATTCAAAACTTTTAAATGTAATATTTCTTTGTGTATATACACCGTAACTTAGCCATTCCCTTACTGTTAGACCTTAGATTGTTTCTAATATTTATTATTCCACGGCAATAAGTATTTTTTTACATAAGACTACATCAGCATCTCAATTTCCAAAGGCTAGAATTCATGAAAATGAAATTCCTGAATCAAAGTTTATGAAGTTATTTTTTTTTTAACGTTTTGGCCATGCCTTGTGGCATGTGGGATCTCAGTTCCCTGACCAGAGATCGAACCCGCGTCTCCTACATTGGAAGCGTGGAGTCTTAACCACTGGACCACCAGGGAAGTCCCTATGAAGATTTTTGAAGCTATCTTTCATATTGTCAATTTACACATCTACTCTGGCACTATATTAGATTGTCTTATTTACCATTGAATGCTTTGGATTCTCTCTTCTTTAAAATCTTTAATTTTTATTTCTTTGTATCCTCAGGATATTAAATGTTTCTCATGTACTTTTTTACCATTGGTACTTCCTTTTGTTTTAATAGGATATCCATTGATATTCACTTTGTTCTTTTCATCTATTGAGGGCCTAACTTTTTATTTATGAATACATAAGAGTCTATTGTATAGTATGGATATTAACATTTTGTCATGTTGGCTGAAAATATCTTCCCAGTTTGTTTGCGTGTTAGATTGAAATCAGAATTATCATAAAATAGTTTTACAAATTCTCTTCCTGTTGGCAGCCTTAACCTTGAGATGAATAGATATAATAATAGTATATACACATGTATGATATCATTTTTGTTTTGTTTTGTTTTGTTTTTGGTGAGAGGAAAGTTGCAAGATGCGAAAATTTGACATTACTTCCTAGAATCTTAATTTGTAAAAAGTAAAAAACAACATGGTTCCTGCTCTTAAAACACTTAGTTTTTATTCCGAATTTGCATATTTTCTAAACTACATTCTTTTGAGCTACCCTAATCATTGAAATTTGAGTCCCTTAACATGCTTTCAAAATGCATATAATTTTATATTTTGTATTTAGTAGCTTAAATATTTAACACTTTGTCTATATTCTGTAAGCTCAGAATAATATATAAACTTTTGCTGAAGTCTTTTTGTTTTAACTTCATGTAAATGATATTTTGTTTTGCAGATGTGTGATTACTGTTACAGGCAAACGAATATCTAGTTTGAACTTTGGTTTAGGAATTTTTAGTAATTAATGGTACTTGAATCATAAAATTGCTTCTGAGTTTTAACTGTTAGTATGATTTTTGAGGGTGTCATTTTTCTTTCCACCACCAGTATATTCTGATAAGGATTTCTGAAATTTAACTATTGTATATACTACGCTAAAAGGAAAAAATATATATATTGCAGATTCTTTTCTAGAAAATTACAAATTGTCTTGGAGAACACAAGAATTTCTGAGAAGATGTTTACAGATAGCTTGGCATCTGTGACCCAGTTTGAGAAGCAATTTGCTTAGCCTCTCTGTCTCTCAGTATTCTAATAAAATTTTTGAGAATTATCTTCATCACTAACAGGGGAAAAAAAAACACAAAATGTTTTTCAAGAAATATGAGGTACACATTACTTTTAGAATTTGTTTTAGGGATTGTGGATGGTTTGAGTACCGATGTTTCTTTGGTTGGTTTCTTTAGAATTTAAGTTATTCTTCAGATGTTTTGAACTTGTGTCTTTCCTGAAATTTTAGGAGCTTTATGCATTTCTTGTCTCTGTTTTAGTTTAAACCTTGCCATTGAAAAACATCCAGATTTTAATTTACCTGGGAAATAGAAGTAAAATAAATGCTAGGAACAGAAGTTGGGGATCCTTAGGATTCTTTCTAAATTGTATTCCCCTAACAAAGGGGTCAACACACTTTTTCTGTAAAGGGCCACCCGGTAAGGCCCTAAATGTTTTATGAGCTAGACTCAACTTTGCTTTTGTAACACAAAACTAGCCACTGACAATACATAAATGAATGGCATGACTGTGTTCCAATAGAACTTTTTTTACAAAAACAGACAGACAGTGGGCTTAGTTTGCTAATTCCTGTGCTAATGCATATTTTGGATGAGACTGCCTACGTGTGAACAAGGGCTCACTTATTAAAAAAAAAAAAAAAAGTTGGTGATCTTGATGGGGCCTCTCTAATGGTCCCTTTTGCCATCACTGTACAATTTATACATCCTGTAAAACCTATGAATGTACCAATTATAATATTGCTGCTTTCTTATTTACCAGTATCTGAGACCTTTGACCTACAGACCCTGCCCAACCCAGTTCCTAGTCAGGGTATTAGTGATCTCATTCTTGGAAATTAACCTTTGTGCTTTTTAGCACATTGTCCAAATGCCTAGGTTGAGTCTGTAAGCGCTCTAATGCCAATAAGATATACCCTTCTCCACCATTGTCACCCTGTTTGATCAGACTAGAGTCTGATAACTTGTCCAGTATTGGTAAACTTCCATGTCCTGGGATCTCATGGGACTGCAGCCTCTTATACCAGGCAGAGAATCCTTATGCTTCTGCCTTATATAGGGTTGATCTCAGGAAACTTACTGCTTCTACTACTTATCTTCATGTGTCATCACTTCACAAAGATCCTTTCCATATTGCTCCTTCTACCAGCTAAGATCATTTAGAAGTTAGTGCTACCCTAGATCAAACCTACATTTTTCCTCATAACACTTTGGACACTCTAATTTTTGCTGCTCCTCACCTTTCTCTGCAGCTAGCTAATGCCCCCAGCCCCAACCGTATCCATTCCCAGCCATTTTTCATAGGGCCCATCAAGCCTCACAGCTGAGCTCACCCTCCTCTTACCTAATGACAAAGAAGCACTAACTTTGAGATAACTACCTGACAAATAATTGGAAGCTTTATGTTGGCCAATTTCCCCTCCCTTCCTTCCTTCTTCCCTCCCCTCCTTTCCTCCCTTTATTCCTTTAGTAATTGATGTATGAAAAACAATACTTAAAATACTGACAGCAATTTGTTCTTTTGTATAGTCCACTGCTTTTATATTGATGTATTTCTGTTAACATACTTGAGAGGTGAAATTGTATATTGTGGTCACTTCTTGATACCTAAAATTATGGTTCCTGCTTGTCTTACCTCCTTCAAGCCCTACAACCCAGTGATTAGGTGAGATTCTTTACTGCTTTAGAGTCTGATAGGGATGGAGTTGCACAGACAGCATCTGAGAAAATAAATTTAGGCATCACCACTTTCCAAAAGGAAGATTTGGGACTAGGTAGCTCCCAACGTCATCCCCAGTTTTCACATGTATAAGCCCCAACTGCTCAGAGCAGAAACAGAGGGAGGGTGAAACATCTTTGCTTGATTCTGGAGCATGTACCAAGAAGGGCCTGGCAGGCCTCTTTCCAGCCTCATAGGCCCCCATATTGAGGCTTTGCTCTCTTCATATAGCCTGGTATTTCCCAGCGTCGTTAAGGCAGAAGTGGGAGGAAGGTAGAAGACCAAACCTATGAGTTTGGGAGGTGTTTCTGTGTTTTCCTAGCCTGTGAACATTCCCTATCCTGTAGTTGAAACCAGACTGTTTTCTTTGACAGCAACAGCTCAGAAGCTGTGTCATGAACATTTCAGATCATCATTCAAAAAAGATGTAGGGGGGGTTCCCTGGTGGCTCAGTGGTTGAGAGTCCGCCTGCTGATGCAGGGGACACGGGTTCATACCCTGGGCCGGGAAGATCCCACATGCCGCAGAGCGGCTTGGCCTGTGAGCCATAGCCGCTGAGCCTGCGCGTCCGGAGCCTGTGCTCCGCAACGAGAGAGGCCACAACAGTGAGAGGCCCGCGTACCACAAAAAAAAAAAAAAAAAAAAAAAAGATGTAGGACAGCCATTTTTAGGAAAGGAAATTAATATAGGGATAGCACAGTATGAATTAAAATGTGAATTAAAATGTGAGTTTTTTCAAAGCTGAGTGTGTGTTAAATTAAATGACCACCTGTTAGATAAATTAGAGATGACATGGAAAGTGTGGGATAGGAATGTTACAAAATAACATGCTAAGTTTGAATATTCTATAGATTATAGGGTTGTTGTTTTTTTCGATAGAAAACACTGTAAACTCTGTGCCTTGTGGGATTTTTCTTAAAGGTAGGAAGATCGTCTGTTGATGCTCATTGGCTGGAATATATTCAAAGCAGAGCTGAAAAGATGAATTAAGCATTTAATTGATGTGTGGTTAATAAAACATATCTGTTATTTGTATGTTCCAAAATTAAGCAGATGGTATTGTTAAAGCTTTGGGGATAGGGAGGGCCAAGAGGCATTTACAACATTATTTTCACTGGGTAGATTTATAGGTATTTATTGATTTTAAATGCTGTGTGTTAATAGGTAAATATTTTACGTTCATCTCATAATGATGCCTCATCTCTCACAATCTACTCACCTTAGTATTTACTATTTCCTTCAGCAGTACTAAACTGTTTTTAAATCTACCACATATACTATGTTTTTTCTCACCTCCAGGGCTTTGCTCAAGCTCTACTTTCAGGGAAGAATGCCCTTCATTTATCTGTGCTTGTTTCATTCTTATCATTTGAGATTTGGCTTGGACATACTGTCAGGCTTCTTTTATTCTTCAGAGAATTTTTGGCACCATCCAGTTTTGTACTCTGTCATGTTAGAATTTTCTGGGAATGCCTAGAGAGCAAAGATGGCGTTCCCAGCGCCTAGCATAGATCATGGCACATCAAGGTGCTCAATAAGTATTTGTGGAACTGAATATAGATTTAAGACTAGTTGTATCTATTCTGGTTAATACTAAGAAACACAAGTTAATGTTGTTAGAAGTTTTGACTCTATTCACAGTAACTGTGCAAAATAGAATACACAGGGTGCATGCACTCTGAATATTCATTAATTCAGTACATTTATTGAGCATTGACTCTGAACCAGACACTATGCTAGATGCTGAAATGTCTATGAGCTTTAAATGTATCTACATCAAAAGAAGTATTTTGAACCCCAATTAAGAGCCACTCAGTAATTGTTAGGCATTTTTGTTATATTTGATTTTCTTTACAAATTATCATTAGACATGGAGCAAGATAAAGTCTTCAAGAATTCAGTAAACACCTTATCTCATTTGCCAAGACATAAATAAATTTTTCTTAAGTTCTGATACCCCCAAGACTCAATAAATTAATCTGTATCCTATAGATTCATTCCAGATGACTCATTACATAAGTAAATATTGTTTAGGATCTCACTCTCAATGTTACTTAAAAAAGAAAAGCATTGAATTTAATTCCATTTAATTCCAGAACATTAAATTAAACAATTAAAACAATTAAATTAAAACAAGTGGAAATAGGATGCTGTTCAGGGTTACAAAATAATTTCATTCAGTTCCTTTCCCCTGTCTTACACTACCCCCTACTTCCATGCCTCCCCCTATCCTTCAAAGCTGACTTTTAAAATCTCATGATAACTGAGTGGTCATTCTTACGCTCATCTCACACCGGTGCTATAGAAAGCATCTTGCCCTGTGTGGGTAAAGGTTTAAGAAAACCTCTTCCCCTTCAACATGAGAGTTTGACCTTCTGTTAACTGCTCGCTCTGTTTCCTTGGTAACCTGATAAGGGTAATATATCAGCTGTGTCACTAGGCAACATTGCTTATGGTAAAAATTGATAAACTTCATCTGTACTGATAGCACTACAAATACCTGGCAGGAAGCCATATCTTTGGGTTTCCCTGAATGTGGTGACTCTTATAAATGGATGTGTCCCTTGAAGGGATCCTGGAAGCTATGCCTATGGAGTTGTTACAAGAGATACTGACACCTGACCGGGCATGAGGCCTCTAAATCAGTGCAGCTTCCTCATCTGTCTGATGTGGGTCTCATCTTGTACTGAAGCCATGATCTAGGAGGCCATTACGTGGACTGCTACAAGGACTCCTGCAGAAGAGGAACAGCTGACACTGCCCTGCTGGCAAATATCAGTACTTGTCCTGTAACATTCTGGGTAGACTGTTGCCTGCTGTAGCTTGTGGTTGTCCTGTGAATCTGCATATTCAGTTGGATCTAAGAAGATTTTTTAGTGTGCTTTGAGGATCTGGCAACGTACACTTTGTTTCTGAGATCATGCTAAGGAGAGAATGTATTGGAAGAACAGAAGCAGATCTTAGATTAGTTATTTCACAGTAATGCTCCCTTTGAGATCATATCTAAATCCAGGAGTTTTTTCCACACTGGGTTGTAGAATACTTCCAACAAGTAACTTCTGTTGGAGAAAGTCTGATTTGGTTGTACACTGTAGTATTTATTTGTTCATTTGTCAAGTATTCCCACTGATGGTGCATTGATAGTTTCCTTTTTTGTTGCTTTTATGAATTAGGGATCATCTTAAGAAATAAGGAGATGATGAGTGATAATTGTAACCAGTTAGCACTTTGTGGGTACCTCATTTCACTTTCACTATGTCGTTGCTCTCTGTACCATGTTGATAGATTCTTCATCTAATTTTACTAACAGTTACTCAATTCTTCTATTTAAAATTTGCCCTTCTAGGTCATTTATAAGAAAGGATTTCATTCTCTGGTTATAATTTTAAGTGATGTGTTGTTACCAGTAGGTAAAGGAAAATATCACAAAGGTTCTTAAGAATTGAGAAAACACTTTAGACTAAAACCCAAATTTTTAGCTAATGCAGGATTCATTCATTTAATTTTTTTTAATATTACAGAAACAAGTAGTTCTCTTTTGAAAAATTGTAATGTATGGATAAATGAGAGTAAAGTTTCCAAATGTGTAATTTCATTGTTCAGAGATACCCACTGTTAGTATACATGTTTTTCATTACATACCTTTTGTTACTCTGTGTGAATATACAATGTAAAGGTAGAGGGAGGGAGGAAGTGAGAGACAGAGAAAAAGAGACATATCTATTCTATTATAATTTTTTTAATGGGGTCAAAATGTGCATACTGTTACACAACCTTTTTTCATTTGATACATCGTAAATATATTTTCATGGCCATACGTATTTATCAACATAATTTTAAAATTCAAGATAGAATTATACTAAATGGAAGAACCATAATTTATTTGATCAATTCACTATTGTTGGCATTTATGTTTTTTCCTTATTGACAGGAGTCTTTCTTAAGAGCTCACAGTAAATGGTTATACAGCCAGTGCTTTTTTCTGGATTTAACATTTATATAAATGTCACCTTATACTATGTTACTGTGTTTAGCAGCTATGTCACAATGCTGGATAATAAGGAGCTTGTGGGAAACTCTACAGTAGGTGGTTCCTATTTATATAAAGTATTGCTAAGTCATTTTATCCTTATTTTTTTCAATATCTTCATTAATTAAATAACACAAATACTGAATAAGATCAAAGGACAAAAGCATGTTATGCTTCCGTAAAGACTTCTCTGTATATCAACATAGCACTCTATTTTAGGGGTAAGATTAAGTCACTGGTGCTTTTATGTGATGATATATGTAATATCCATTTCAGTAATTTGATATTGTAGTATGTTTGCTACTAGTAGGACAGAGAAGTAATCCCAGCTGCTTTATTCAAAAGTATCACCACAATTGTTAAAGCATAAATCATTAAGAGAACCTCTGGAAAAACAAACCAACAAAATAATCCTCAGACAGAATGACCATTCTGTTTTATTATGTGGGACCAAGGTTCTTTAATGGAGAAATGAGTAGAGTACCAGGTATAAAAGTTTGAGGGCATATCTCTAGTTCACATTTCACCATCTTGTCCAAAAGTGTATTTTGGAGATTTTTTTTCATTTTTGCATTGTTAAACTTTATGCCATTCCTCTGATACTACATAGCACATTCTAGATTGTTAGAATTATAGAAAAGTCTGGCAACTTCACTGCTGTGAAAATTGGAAATACAGAAATAACATTATAAAAGAACTTAATACTATTTTGTTTATATAAGTCTTTTAAAATGTAAGTGTAAAACTTTAATATTACTATAAATTGATGGTAATTCCAAGTAAAGTAATAATTTAAACTATGTTTAAACTATGTCTAAAAATGATAGACATAGTTTAAAATATTGAGAATTATTTTCACTTAAAGTTAAAATCACTAATATTAGTCTAGTAGATTATGATATTCTCTCCCTATTTCTGACACACTCCAACTGTCTAACATAAGTAAATATACATAGATATTTATGTATGATGTATTTTTCTTTATATGTGTGTATATATAAAAATGTGGGTTTATGTATATGTACATACAGATATGTGAACAGTTAGCAGAGGGCCACAGTTATTGAGGCAGACATTGTGCTAAGTCACTTTATATTCTCATTTAATCCTCTTAATAATCCAGTGAAATGGGTACTCTTCTTAGCCCTCTTTTTTTTTTTTTTTTTTTTGCTGGTACGCGGGCCTCCCACTGTTGCGGCCCCTCACTGTTGCGGAGCACAGGCTCCGGACGCGCAGGCTCAACGGCCATGGCTCACGGGCCCAGCCACTCCGCGGCATGTGGGATCTTCCCAGACCGGGGCACGAACCCGTGTCCCCTGCACTGGCAGGCGGACTCGCAACCACTGCGCCACCAGGGAAGCCCTATCCCCTTTTTCTGAGATGAGAAAATTGACATGTAGAGAGAAGTGACTTGTCCACAGTTACACAATCATTAAATAATAGACCTTGGGACTCAGACTGAGGTCTCTCAATGCTTTAATGGTACTATAGCTAATATATATGCCCAGTATGTTTCTACCTGTTGGACTGTCTATTCATTAAAGATGATCTTAGATGTTTTCTCTGTGCTAGTTCAGCATTACCCATTTCTGTCCTCGAGTCCTCCTAGGTTACCCTCTGTCTTTAAAATGCATTCTGTTTTAAAACACTTTTAAAGAACAAAACTGGTTGTTTTGTTCTTTAAACTGGTTGTTTGTCCTACAGATTTTTCTTAGAAGATGTTATGTTGCATAACTCTCTTTTTAGTTGAAAATGGAATAAATGGTTAACATTCTGTGAGTTTTGTAATCATTAAGTTTTGTTTTTAAATAATTTTCATGGTGCGATCAAATACTAAATAGGAAAGATTATATGAAGAAAAAATTTGAAGTTCTTTGGATAGTACATGTTAACAAAATGTCTTACATGATCAGATGTTATCTTCTGGAGGAAATTATAGCTAAGTGTACATATCTATTCACCTTCTTTTAATCATAATATGCATCTAGAGAATTCAGTATGCCTAATTTGAACATAGTTTCTGCCCTGATCATACTATCTAATATAATATTAGCATTTATTAAAATAGATATAACATCTTGAGATTGACTGAAAGTCAGATACGAAACACATTTAGGTAATGGGACTATGTATACATATATTGTAGTTACCTGAAGTCTGCATAGTGAAAATGTGTCATCATTTAGTTAAAAATAAGTTTACTAAATTATACCATCTCACACAGTGTCATCCCTTGGGATAATATATTTTTGGATGCAAAACAGATTCCCATTTTACTAGGGATCAAACATCTAAAAAATTTATGGGCCAAAATACAGACTTTTGTCTTTATAGGTAATATTTCTATTTTAGAAATTATCAACATGGTTTGCTCTGTTTCTAAAAAATGCTTTTAGAAGTATCTATGTTATACAGCATAAAGAAAAATACTGGCTCCTTTCATTGTGATTTAGTTCAGCTTATTGTTGTTTTTATTCTGGGGGTATAACCTATATACCAACCAAGGGTTTGATTGAGTAGTGAGTTGAATGCTTTTAGATTTAACACATCACATAGCATATCACTTTAGTTCTTCAGGGGGCATCTGAATTCGTTGTTGTATAAAAACTGAATAAAATGGCACTTGATTACCCCCTGATAATAGAATATTACTTTCCATGACAGGCTCTTGTATTATGAATGTATCAGATTTCTTTATTAACTCAAAAATTTTATCATTCTAAATTTTCATATCTCCTGAAAGCTAGATAAGTTGGGTCTGACTGGGAGTAGTATTTCCTTTACCAGGGGTAACTGTTTATGTATGTTTTCTGCAAGTTTTCTAAACTACAATGATTTGACTGAGAAATATAAATTTCTGTTTTATTTTGTTAATGTTCTGGAGTACACATATGTAGCCCTAAAGTTTACCCTTTTAACAAAAATGTCATAGGAGATGAAGTGATAGATGCAGTGAATACTCCATCTAGGTTTCTTTGCAAACCCAAGGCCTTAGACCCCTCCCATAGAACTGGCCAAGAATCCTCACAAAGAAATATTTTAGTCTTCCACTTAGTACCTGATTTAATCTAAATAGCCTGCTCTCCTTAAAAGTATGAGATTCTCACTGTGATGATTTTTTGTTACTGTGTGACAAGAAGATAGATCAGGTCAAGACCCTACTGTAGTGATGAAGTCAGTTTAGAAGAGAAAAAGGTCACTGTTGCCTTAATTTTAGATTTACTGTGCTTTGTGTTTGTGTTGGGGGAGGTGGTAGTAGGTAAGTCAGACTGCGTATTAAACCCTTTCTCTTGATGTACAAATAAAACTCTTGGGCTTAAGGGGAGGACACACTGCTAAAATTGGTGGGTGTGAAGTTAATATTAAAATTCAGTATTGTAATTGTTTTTCATGAATCAGTTTAAAACTGTGTGAATGATTTTCTTATCCCTTTTCCTTCCTTGCTCTTTCATTTAAAAACATTGCCTCGGTGGAAACAAAAAATGTAGTGCGTATAAGTGGAAAGTAATAAACCTCAAAGGAATAGAATTTTTTATATGAGGAGTGGCAGTCATGATTTGGAAATGAGTGGCTGGAGGAATGCTGTCCTCCTACTTCCCCCAGCCTCTGGGGGAGGCTGTTAATCCCCAGTGTTAATACAAGGGTGCTGGGAGAGTAAAGGTTTCCTCCTCTAGAAAGGACTACCAGAGAAAGGTGTCCTCTGGGTTTCTATTAAGGCAAATAGGTCTCTAGACGGAGCATTTTGTGAAGACAGTGAGGCATAGGGGATTGTCAGTTGTTAATTAGTAATTACAGTAGCAGTAACAGAGGTGCAGTAGAAAAAGCATTGTCGGAAGGGATTATTGAAATGATGGCTCAGGGAAGAAGACAAGAGTAGAATGAGGCAACCAAGGAAGACTATAGATGACTCAGGGAGTGGCTAATGATAATGGGGCTGTAGGGCATATTGGGATAAACCGGATTTAGTCAGGTTTGTTTCTTGGGTTTTTTTGGTAGTCACAGGCAAAAGTAAAAACTGATTTACTCTGTTTGAAATCAGAATAGGAGTCTAGAATCCTGCCTGTGTACCTTTTTTCCTTGTCTGATCTCTATCCCCATTACCTTTCTTTACTAAAGCTCTAGACTAGGGTAAGAGAACTGGAAATAATTGTCCTGAAAATGTTATAACATTAGCTATTAGAACTTTTTTCATCTATAAATATTTCTATATGTATACCTAAAAGCAGGAACTCATTTTTTAAAAAACCATACTATTACTATCACACGTTAAAAAGTTAGAAATAGCCCTTAATTATCATCATACATGTCAGTTTTCAGATTTTTTCCAGTTGTAAGTTTGGTTTTTTGAGGGGGTTTTTTGTTTGTTTTCTGATTTTTTAGAGTTTACTTGAATCAGGATCTAAAGAAGATCCATACATTGCAATTGGTTGATGTATCTCTTAAGTGTTTCTGAATCTATAGCTTTTCCCTCTCAGGATTAATATTATTGATTAGACATGCTTTTATAGATACAATTTCTCTTACAGGGGTTTTAGCAAATAGCAATCTATACTGTAAGAAATATATGAGAAAGTACTTATCCAGTTTTTTATTGTTTCTACATCAATGTATTAATGATCAAAATAACTAGTTTTCAGAAAACAGGAAATTTAGTAATTAGCCAACTTATTCAATTGTAAATAACATCTGTGTAGTTGTTTTCTTAATTTGCCCTGCAAATGTGATCTTAGGAAGTAACTATCCTAAAACAACTATACCCCAATTTAAAAAGAAAAAAAAAAAGTAAGTATTCTGATTATCCTATCCTGGTTAGGAAAACAGGTCATAAAGTTGAAATGATTGGTGATTTGCCCTAGATCACCCTTAGAAACGATTTGAAAACTCAGAGCACTTGATTTTTTAGCAGAGTGATAAAGATGCTTTTGTCTTTCTGCTTTGTACTACAGCCAGGTGTGAATTTTAAAATAGGTTGTATGTAGTCTGAAGATGAGTATGATTGGTACTGTATCGATCAGGACAGACAATATTATGAAGTAGTGAGAAACAACCACAAAACCTCAGTGGTTTAAAACAACAAAGGTTTGTTTCTTGTTCTCCTTGCATGACCATCATGATCAGAGGTATCTCTGTTCATAATAATCACTTAGGGACCTTATGGAGCAGCCACCATTTCAATCATTGCTGATCATCAAACTGGAAAGAAAGTGGGGAGAAAAGAGCCCTGGAAGGTCTCACGTCTGCCATTAAATGATCCAGACCAGAAGTAACACATCCAATCACAAGGAGGTTGTGAAGTTAGTCACCTACCTGCCTAAGAGTAAAGAACTAGCTATTGGTAGGCAGTACAAATAATATTGTAAGTAATAATTCTGTTACTGGACTGTTGACATATCCATTCATTCATTCATTCACTTGTTTATTCATTCATTAATTGAATATTTATTGAATGGCTGCTATGTGCAAGTCACTGCACTGAACAGTGGAAATATTAAAGTGGTTGAATGCTTTTCATCCCTCCTCTCTAGGTTCTTAGAGTCTAGTAGAGACAAGAAGCAGGTTATTCTATATTAGGGATCAGCAAAGTGTCACCCACAGGCCAAATTTGGCCTGCAGCCTGTTTTTGTATGGCCCTTAAGCTAAAAATGTCTTAACATTTTTAAACAGTTGAAAAAGCAAATGAGCAAAAAAGAATATTCAACAGAAACTGTAAGTGGCCCACACAGCCTAAAATACTTACTATATGACCCTTTACAGTAAAGAAGTTTGCTGACCTCTGTTCTGTAACATCTGTATTTAAATTTGAAGCTCCTCAAACTCATTGCTATCTAGCCCATTGTCAGATAAAAGGCACACAGTTATCTTGTAAGCTCAGGATATCTCAACGGTGTGCCTTTTGTTTGACCTGTTACTGTATTTCGATGGAAATATATTTTTCTGTGTTGTTGGAATGGTGACTTTATTGGCATCTTGAGTGGTCTTGTTACTGGGCATTGGAGACATGGGATCTGTATTAGATTTGATGCATAGTTGCATAGCCACAAGATGGTCAGACCCCTTAAGTGGGTATATGTAGATATTAAGTAATGATTTCTTTGGGAACAGGAAGTAAAGCAGCCATAAGGTTATCTGCTTCTTCAGAGAAGTAACATCTAAATTTTATGGACTTTAGAAATCAAAGGCAGTGGATGGAAGTACACATAAAAGTAGATATTTTATTTTCCATTCTATGGATTGGGCTTCTCAATTAAGGATTATAATTGTAGATATTTCTTAAACTGAACAAGAGGCTGTGGTTCAAAGTATATGGGGTTCAAAGACTATATATGAAGTCCCTACTATGAATGAGGCAGCACTTGATATAGAAGGACAAATGAAAATCACTCCTGGTACTTCAGGTTCAAAATAAAGGAAGAGGGTATTCTGATTCAGGTTGAGAGAAATTATATGAAGCAAATATGGTTTATTCTACAGCAGTGTTGGAGGAAAAGCCTCCAAAATATACAACTTTTATAGCATGAGGAGAGAAAAGATGCCTTGAGCTTACATTTTATACAGTCTTATATTGACCATCAGAGCTCAATTCAATTATATACCCAATTTTATTTTATTTTTTTTTGCACTTAAGATTTTAGAACTCTGACAGATTCCACACCAGTTTTAGAATCTACTTAAGGTATTCTAATATGTGGAATGTAGATTGTCCATGGCAAAAACACCTGTTTAACAACAGTTTGTAGAATTCTAGTCTTGGCCAAGGTTAGCTTCTATCCTGTTCAGTTTATAGGAGCCAGGTTTTTATAGATCTGCGGAAAATCCTCTTTCAGTTCTGGAGCTTCAGAGCTTGAGCTCTTAAACGTTCCTCTCCACTATTTTACAAGCACTAGAGTTTGTTTTCTTAACAATAGGAAGCATACCTTTCCAAGTGATTCCGAAGGATCTTTCTAGTTTTATGACTATGACTGGATGACAGACGAGGCTCAGGTCTATGATTCCAGTAACTCTAATCAGATTCTGAGCTTGTATACTAAATGGCCTGTGTACTTAGTGGGTGCTTGTTGGCATAGTATTTTACTAGCCTTCTATTTGTTTTGATGACGAGCAGATTGCTCTAAATATGCCAGATGTGCCAGTATTTACTATGGATTATATGTGATCCACTTCCCATGGCTATTGACTGCTGCTATATGTAATTCTGAGATTATCATTTAAAATCAACTTTTCCTTATGTAGTCATTTTATTGTTAATTTGCATTAAGTGAACTACCCTACAATTTAGCCACTGCAAATGTACCATTACATAAGAAGGTCATGTGACTGACTGCCCTTTCTACGGTAGCTAAAATAGTCCAGTGTAAGTGTATATTACCCATACCTTTTTTTAAAAATAAATTTATTTATTATTTATTTTTGGCTGTGTTGGGTCTTTGTTGCTGCGTGCTGGCTTTCTCTAGTTGCCGCCAGTGGGGGCTACTCTTCATTGCGGTGCACGGGCTTCTCATTGCGGTGGCTTCTCTTGTTGCGGAGCACAGGCTCTAGGCGTGTGGGCTTCAGTAGTTGTGGCATGCGGGCTCAATAGTTGTGGCTCGCGGGCTCTATAGTTGTGGCCCGCGGGCTCTAAAGCGCAGGCTCAGTAGTTGTGGCGCACGGGCTAAGTTGCTCCGTGGCACATGGGATCTTCCCGGACCAGGGCTCAAACCCACGTCCCCTGCATTGGCAGGCACATTCTTAACTACTGTGCCACAAGGGAAATCCCTACCCATACTTCTTTTAACACACATCCTTTGACCCTTTCAGATCTCTAATTTCTATTAGTATGTTTGCTGGTAATCATGAACTTCCTTTGGTTAATGCTAATTGCAAACATAATTTCACATAACGGGTTATCATAGCTATAATTTGGAATCAGCCAATAATCCTGTCATTATGTTGGAAAATTTAATATCACAAAAAAATGGTGTATAATTGTCAATATTTTATTAACTATCAAAATATTTTATCATCAAAATATTTTATTCATGGAGATAAATGCTATACAGACTGGAACTAATGACCCAATACCTAACCTTCTAAGACACGTTTAAAGAAAAATGTTTAATATTGTTGACCCATCTCTCTCATCTATTCTCCATGTATAGCTTTTCTGTCTTCATTTTGAGAAATCCACTGAAATATATTTCCAGGTCAACCTCACTCAGGTTTTTAAAACAAAATTGAAATGATCGAGTATCTGAAGTTATTCATTGCCACCCAGGCCAGTTCTAATTCGTAAAATGCTGACCTGGAATTTCAGCAGAATTGTGAATAATTTGACTCTATTTGCCAATGTCAAAACCATTGGCTTTGTGTTGTCAATATCCTGAGTACTGGGTTAGACTTAACATATATCGGCGTTATCCTCTCTTATATCAGTCTTATGTCAGTGACTTTCAAATGTTTTAGAGGGTGACAGTACGGTTGGCAGGAGTAACTGCCCCTGAGGATATTGTAGTTAGAGAAGCAAAGTCAGTTTTGATAATGCAAATGAGAGAAAGTGAAGCTTCATAGAATATTTTGTTAGTGGGTAAATACAGAAAATAAAGCATTTTCTATGTGCCTTTGATTCTCAAGTCGGAGAGGCAGTCCCTGTCCATCCATGGCATCCCTATCTCAATTATAGCTGTGACCACTCTCCTGCCTATTAAAACTTGCCTTTGCATATTTTCATTAGTGTCCAGATCACAGAAGTTAATTTAATTTTAATTTAATAAAGCATGTTTGCACTTAATAAATACTACTTTATCTCTAGTGGATCTTTGGGGATTATTGAGACCAAAACAGACAAACAAAAACTTTAGTCTTATTGTGTAAAGGAAGTTTAGAATCAACGTGAAGGCGAAGTCTGAAGGTATGGATTTAGGGGCAAATGATTAATCTTTCCCTCAGTTAGAAGAGACATGTATTCATATACTAAATTTATGAGTGAGTAGTCATTCAGCTGAGGCATTTATATCTTGTGATGCAAGAGATGTCTTAAAATCATAACCCTTCAATAAAATTAGTATATATGGAAATTCTGTGTATTCTGTATTTAGTTTTAGACATGTCTTCTACAGCTAGCAAGTTTCAGCTAACATCAGAAAATGATCCAGGAATGTAGAGTCATGAGAGAAGCAGTAGTTTAATTTGTGTAAATATTCTTTTATTTTAAACGTGTGATTCTTTAGTTTTCTGAACTTTCGAGTTATATGTTTGGAACCTAGTATTTTACTAGTTGCTAAATAAATGTTTATTATTGAAAAAAATGATCTCATTGATTTTCCCATTTTATCCAACAGCATATCTAAAGTAGAAATGTGTGTTAATGTAAATACAACACTTACTATATATAATAATACTTTAAAAAATATACCTAACATCACATTTTGACCTAGCATTGTTTAGGCCTAAAACCTTTAGCATTGAGCCCCACTTTAAAGACTAGTTAGGCTTAAAATAGACTTTTTACATTCATTCTTAAAGTTTTTAAATGGTCTGGGAGAAAGATAAATACATATGTGGCTTTTCAGTAATTTGTGGATCTACTAAATTTTTTTTAACTTTTTATTTTATATTGGAGTATAGCTGATTAACAATGTTGTGATAGTTTCAGGTGCACAGCAAAGAGACTCAACCATACATATACATGTATTCATTTTCCCCCAGACTCCCCTGCCATCCAGGCTGCCACATAACATTGAGCAGAGCTCCCTGTGCTATACAGTAGGTCCTTGTTTGTTATCCTTTTTAAATATAGCAGTGTGTACATGTCAATCCCAAACTCCCTGACTATCCCTTCCCTTCCCCTTTCCCCCCTGGTAACCATAAGTTCATTCTCTAAGTCTGTGAGTCCGTTTCTGTTTGTAAATATGTTCATTTGTATCATTTCTTTTTCGGATCTACTAAATTTTAAAGTAAACAAGAATTATGAAGTAAGGAGAAAATGCTTAAAAGAAAACAAAAATATTCAAAAGGATTGCATATTATAATTACAACTATGTAAATATACAACTATTTAAACATTAAAAATGTTAGAAGGAAATGTAGTGAAATCCTGAATGATTTGTATTAAGGTGTAAAATTAGGGCCCTTTTTTCCCTTTCTTCTAGATTCCAATATTTCTGTAACATGGTTGTTACCTTTATGATGAGAAGAATAAATATGTTTTCACAAAACGCAATAAAGGAAGCTAGAATTAAATATAGAAAAGCATTTGCTGCTTCTAGTTATGGCAAATGTTTCAAAGGCACTTATATTAAATGTAAGGATAATTCAAGTACCCAAAAGACCATACTTCCTTTAGAGTATATATCAGTATAAGAAGCAGCTCATGGCTCATAGAGTCAGAGTTCTAGGCAATGTAAAGGCGGTTAAATAAATGTTAACTTGTTTGTTGTCTCCAAACCTTTGCATTCCCCCAAACACCTGAATAAAAACTCTGCGAGGATGGGGTTCTTTTCTTTTTAAATTATTATATCCCTAGCATTTATAGTCGTTCTGGGATATAGTAGTAGCAAAATAAGTATATGTTGAATGAGCAAATAAATAACACATGAGATATGCAGTTAACTCCTAATTAATTATGTTCCAGTGTAAATTACTTATGTTCTCTGTTCCCTTACTATCTCCCCTGGTTTAAGCTGTAAAACCAGAGGAATATGAAATTTGTCACAAGGATTAAAGATACCTTGAACTACAGAGAATGTATCAACATGGAGCCAAGCAAAATCAACCTTGATAAGCAGTTACATCCCCATTACTCGTAGCAAAACAACTTGCTCTGAGGAGGGATGAGAGTATAGTTGGCCCTCGGTATCGGCAAGTTCCACATTTGTGGAAGGGCTGACTATGGAACTTGAGCATCTGCAGATCCACATTGGGTCCTGGAACCACTCCAATGCACATACCAAGGGACTGCTGTACAGTTAGCAGGGCAGAGAGGTGATAGGCACATCCCATAAATCCTAATCTGCTTTCCGTAAATGGACCCTGTATTGCAGCACAACCCGAGGCGGCACTCACTCAGAAGGCTTTCTAGGTGGTTCCATGCATGCTCAGATGACCTGATGCACCCCACTCTGGGTCCACCCCAGAATCATAGCTTTAATCCTTCTGTTTCTTCCACATAGTGCCTACTGCACTGTCACTCATGCTTTTGTGGGGGAATTTCAGGTATCTTAGCACACAAACCATACAAAATATCAGTAACTGCTCATTTTGAAGGTGATTACATTTTTTAGGAGGTAAATCATTTAATCTTCCTCATGGCCAGTATACTCATTTCCTTTTATTCATTAGTGTGATAGATACTATGTAAATAATTTTTATACTCTTCTGAATCTTTCTGCTTTCTTTTGTTCTGTAGCCTCATTCTTTTTGGTTGCTGTGTCCTTCCATGCTTCTTTCCTCTTTAAGGAAATACTTTGCCCTTCTTGTGCAATATCAGAGGCATTTTTCATGGATCCTTTAGACTTTGTGAAAGTATAATTTCTTTTCTCTAGTCCTACACCTCTATAGTTTTAGGCTGAAACTGCTCTCTCCAGAACTACTGGAATGTTTATATGACAGGATCTCTCATTATGAAACCTGAATTTTCTGATTCTTGTCACTCATTCAGTGTTTTCTGTGGTATCTTCCCTTTCCTAGAGCACATATCCATCTCCCTGTCAAGCTTCCTTCAAGTCTCTTTATTCCTTTAGACTCTCACAGGTTCTCTAAACTCCTCAGGTCTTTGCCATTTTCCCAGGACCACCAGCATCTCATTGTTGATTGTTCTTCATCTCAGATGGTCATATTTCCCATTATTCATCTTTTGGTCTTTCTATATCTTCTCTGATTGACATTAGCTCATTCATTCACTTATTCATTCACCAGATATTTACGGAGTCACCACCATGCACCAGAGCTGTGCTAGGTATTAGGGTAAGTGGTAAACAAACATTGTCCGAAACCTTACGGAGTTTTCTGTCCAGTTGAAGGATTAAACATTAACCTCATACTTATACAATTGTTATACTTGCATTCCTTAATCTGCATGTGATTTCAGGGGAAGTAAGTTTTTATTACAGAACCGTCTTGTGCATTTGCAACCCAAAAAGGAATAAGATAATCTTACCTTTTTACTGGTAGCCTCGGCATAATTTCAAGACCATTTGGCATGTTTCCAACAAAAAGAGTAGGTTATCCCTTATAAAAATCTTGTTAATAATTGTAACCAATGTTCTTCTTGGCCATTTAGGCATGACTTCCTATGATTCTTACAACAAATTTATGAAGAAATGGGCACAAAGAAGTCAGTGGCCATAGTTATTCAGGCACTCTGTGAGAGAGTGGAGGTTCAAATCCAAGTTTGTTCAGTCCCAGAATCTGAACTCTGTTATTGCTCATATTTGCTGATTTCCACCACAAGTGAAATTAAAAGTCAAATGTATAAAATTTGTGTTGCCCCTTTGCTCTTACTAACCATCCAGTATATCTGCTCTGTAATATGTTAAGGAATTTTGTTTCAAAAATCAAGATACAACCATATTCACAAAGCCACTTTTTGGTTGGTTCACTTTGATTATGAAAGAGATTATGACTTTTGAAACATTGGGAAATACTCTCAAGTGGAAAATATTTTTGTAAAAGGATTGATTGCATATTAGTATCATTTACGATTTTAAATCAACCTCTGCTTGATTGAGAGTCACTAAACATACTTTGTTAAAAATTTTTTAAGTGAGAAGATGAAAAGTTATCATACGTGCTTCCCCCAAGTATATTTTGTATATTTTTCACTTTATAATATTCACTTAACATATTTCACCCAAAAATTATATATAGAGCATCCCAAGCAAGGCCCTGTATTCCACCATGCCCTTATTGAAATATTTCTCTTTTTATCCATTGCTTATATCATTTATAAAAAATATTTTTTAATCCTTCACATTTTCGCTATCAGGAAACTTTTTTCTGCTAGATAAAGACTGCACAAAAAAATTGAAAACCTGGCTTAGAAATACTATATAAAGTCTTTTTTTTGCCTGTTTGGAATTTAATACTTAGTTTCATTTTATAGAATACAGATTTATGTAGTACTTAAAAGCATTGGACTTGAAGTCAAATAACAAGATCTCTGCCTCGTTTTGCCATTAATATTGGGCAAATCACTTAACTACCTAACCTTTTCCATGCTTCTCTTCTCATATAAGATGCCACAAGCTCCCTGTGACATGCCTAACTGAAGCTTCATCTTTATTTTGGGATTATAAAATTCACCCAACTAGAATTTAAAATATTCCCAAAACAAGGACATATAAAACAAAAGATACTATATTATAATAGCCATTGAATAAATAAAACAATTTTGACAGATCTCAGTTAATATTTTCCCCTATTTTCTACCTCTTAAAATATAACTTTTTAAAATATTTAAATATTTCAGTATAATGTTTGTTGATTTCCAAGTCATTATTTCAGTATGTATAAATTTTTCATCATGTTACATTGATCTTTCAGTGGAAACTTGGGCCTGTTAAAGTCTTTGTCTGAGATTAAAAAAAAATGTCTTTAATAGTCTGTGTTTTTTGTTTTGTTTTTTAGAACCAAGCGATTAACCTTCACTGTGCAAATAGATACTTTTAAGAGTGATTCAAGCTTACCCTATATTGGCTCATCTTCTTTAAGAAAAAATTGTCTTCACTTTAAAAAAAATACATCACCTTGAATTCTTTGGAAGAAAGCCATTATGTAAATACAGGTTATCTTGTTACTATTTATAGAATATTTTTGCCATTTAATGGTGGCTGATTTTTCCCCCCCTGAGGCCTTTTTCTCTCATTCTGAAACAATCCACTCCCCTATCCTCCATCTCCAACTAATAGCATTTTCTTGTTGCCATCATTTTTCCTTATTTATTTGGTTGAGAATTGACACTGTTAATGACAGTGGGTTTTTAAAGAGTTGTATTAAACATTTTTGATTGTCTTTAAATTTGTTCTTATTTTTCTAATACAACGTTTTTGTCTTTTTTTGAAATATTTGGCTAATGGCTTCCATTGTATTTGATTATGGAAGTTGATGGGGAGATCTGTGAAGAAGAGAAAACACAGAAGGAGTACATATTTTATAACTGTAAACCAATACTTTCAGAAGAGTAACAGCATTTCTTTTCCTACCAATGGCACAGGATGTGGCAGGCCAAGAGAGGCCTGGGACCAAAGCTGATTTAGGCTGATAAGAGGTGACAGATAATGAGGGTCTCTGCAAACACAGAGCTTCAAGCAGAAAATTAGCTACCCTGGAGAGAATATAAATTCTCAAATAATAGAAGGTGGAGTCTAATTTTAAGTCAGAGAAGACCCTGAAAGCAGAAGTGAGTAGGTTCCAGCTACTAAGAAGCTGGCAGAAAAGGGATCAGTAGGAAGGAGGCAGAAGGAAACACTAGGCAGATTGACCCAGGGATGGATCCTCTGTGTCACAAAAATGTATTTGGTCTGAGTAGCCAACAGAGCAGGTCCTGACCACTGAAACAAGGGCGGGCTTAAGAAACACTGTCCAGGTTCAGGGCATTTCTGCTTGAGTGTGAGGAAACAAGGAATGGCTGGTTTTCTTGGCAGCCAGTGTAAAGCAAGGTTTCCCACATCACTGTTATAATTATTATAGTAATTATTGTTGATTGTGGCAGAGAAGGTAATCTAAATCTCATATTTTTAATAATGGCATTTTCTAACATCCAGTCCAAGAGAAACTGTTGTTATTACCTCAGCCTTTGAAACCTTTGCAAGATTCCTTGGGCACTAGAACAATTTCTGATATCCAGGGCTTTTAAAAGCTTTTTGGCTATTGTCACATAGTCTTTAGCTAGTTAGGAAGCCCCCCAACTTTTCTTTTTTAAAGGTGACCGTGGATCACGTTGAGAGAGTAACATTTACAGATACTGATATGTGTCCATAGTCCCTTATCTATAATTCTGAACTTTAAAAAGTTCAGAGGGGGGAGGGAGGGAACTCACACTTTTTAAATAAAAAATTAACTAAAAGTGTATTTAGTTAAGGCAGCAAAATCTGACTTGAACTTAACTCAGTTGGTCGCAAATCCAGAACTGAGTTTATGTGAGGCTATTTGTAGGCTTTATGTTTCCCATATGTGAATACTGCTATATTTTACTGCAGAAATATTTATGTTTGATTCTCAGGTGCTGCCCCAGTCACCTCTGGGGATGTCACATCATATATACTAAATGCACTCTATTACCTTTCTAAAATTAAAAACAAAACACATATATATCAGTGCTGAAATTCTGCTAGCCCCAATGGTTTTGAGTGAGAGGTATTGTGTCTGTTAGTAGTTTTAGTCATGTGACCCTGGGGTCACATACTTAGTCACCGTTAACTATGATAGACCTCATCATCCTGAAGAGAGTAATACAGGCAGTCTGTAATTTGTATATCAGTTTTTTCACTCAGAATCGCTTTATCATAGAAATGCTGTTTTACCTGGTGGTTATGCTTGGTGGTATTATGTCCCTTTAATCAATCCATAGTGTATTTAAGGCATAATATTAGCAGTGTTTCTATAGAAAATATTTTTAAATTGCACCTATCTCCTTTACTCCATCTTGGCTAGTCCTCAAACATAAACACACCCCTACTACAGCCTTCATGTGACTTCTGAGTCTCACTTATCCCATCATGCAATGAGAGTAGCAATTCCAACAGGCCCAGACCATTGCTAAAGGCTCCTTTAACCAACAGGATGCAGGGTGGAATGGAGTTCTTTTTGCTTCTTCTGGCTTCCCTATCATTCTTTTCATCTTTAGACTCTAGGAACTGCACTGCCTAATCCTTTTCCATTTATACCATCTGTAATTTTCATGTTTATTTGGAAGTAATGCGACTATTTTCCCTTCTTTCTTATGTACCACTTTACCTTTGTCTTTAATTTTGAACTATCCACTTAACTCTTCTCTGTCTTTCAATTTTCCTTTCATAAAAAAGTTTTTATTCAAAACTGCATGGTAGGTGAGCTATTAAGTAACTGACACCAGGAAGAAAGAAATATTAGAGCACTACTACCAAGAAGTTAGAAAAACTAGAAGCATGGCTTCTTGTCCATCATGACCTTTTATTTTCTTGCAGATTATTAGTTTATATGACAAGTCAGTTTGCTAAGGAATACACCCATTAGTACCTTTTCCTATAAATGATTTCCCAATTTCACTCTGTCCTGT
Source organism: Mesoplodon bidens (assembly GCF_964165515.1). NCBI lineage: Eukaryota > Metazoa > Chordata > Mammalia > Artiodactyla > Ziphiidae > Mesoplodon > Mesoplodon bidens. The sequence continues at coordinate 48,659,138 of NC_138165.1, read as the reverse complement.
ATGTATACACATAATGTACATATTGGTACACTGCTTTTGAACAAATATCCTAGAAACTTTCCATGCAAACAAGTATCTTTTCTTAGAAAGTAATCATATGAGAGACTATGTACTTATTTCAGTGCTGTTGCTTTGCTTAAATACTTTTGGAACTCCTTAGGTTGTCTAAACAGTATGACATCATTTTGAATGTTATCTGTATTATCAGTCATTTTTTGAGGGCTAAGTTTGAATTAACAAGCAACTGTCTTTCTGAGTAATGTCTGATAAGCAAAGTTTTGTTTTTGTGCTTTGTTTCTTGGTCAAAAAGAAGTGAAAGTTTAAAATCAGTAGAATTCTGTTGGGCTTTTAAATAGATTCTTACAGTAGTTCTAGAAGAGAAGGTTCAAAGCTATTCAGAACAATGTAGCCCTGTAATCCTATACTTTGTTTTTTGTTTTTGGGGGTTTTTTGGCCACACCCTGTGGCATGTGGATCTTAGTTCCCCAACTAGGGATCTAGGGATCAAACCCATGCCCCCTGCAGTGGGAGCATGGAGTTTTAACCACTGGACCGTGAGGGAAGTCCCTGTAATCCTGTACTTTGAATAGAGCAACATTTATTTGGTGTATAAGTTTTTGTACGTTAATTTAAAATACATGCTATTCTTAGGTTTATTATTTTGTAACATTTAAACATTCAGATACAGACACTAAATGATATGGATTATTAGGAAGGTGAAGCTATGGAAATTCAGATACAAAAGAAAGAGTTTTCTTGAAAACTTAGCATGTTTCAATTCTTCTTTCATTGCTTTGAGCTGATGAATTTATCTGGAAGAGCAGAAGAGACTGATCTGGAATAACATTTTATTAAGTACCCACAAAATAATGGGTAATTACTGGGTATTATATATTCATTATCTTGTTTAATCTTCATAACAGTTTTGGAGATACTTACTCTATTCCCTTTTATAGATGAGGAAATTGAGATCCAGAGAACTGAAGATTTTACCATGTCCTTGATCACATGGCTTCTGAGCCTCTGACTTTTGTATTTAGCCCTAAATTTTTTACACCATGCCTACTATCCTTTGACCAATTAGTGGTATATTCTATTATTATATAGTGAGACAGTGAGACCTTTTCTTACAGATACAATGCCATCAGATTAATTACAGTATTCATTATTTGTACTCCAATGGCAGAATTTTTCAGTATGGTGTATTGGAGGTCTTCACTTACAGAAAACTCTCCAAACTATTTACCCCATCCCGGATGATACTATGTGATTGACTTGGCCCCTGAGTATCTATCTACCCTCATTTGCAATCCAAATTAACCTATTTCTTGACACACCAAACTTGTTTCTCCTTTAGGACATTTACACAAGTTGTTCCCTCTACCTAGAATGTTCTTCTCTCAGTCTTTCCGTAGGTGGCTCTTGTTAGTCAGATCTCAGCTTAAATGTTAACTCCTTAGAAAAGTCTTCTCCAACCACCACCAAATCTAAAGAAATCACTCAAGTCACATTACCTTGTTTTAATTCTGTTTATGGCACTTACTACTATCCTGTATTTTTCTGTTTATTTATGTATTTATTGTCCCCCTAACTAATAGAATGTAAGCTCCATGAGAGCAGGAACCTTGTCTATCTTGTTCACCACTTAATCACCAGAACCTTAAACAGCCTAGCCAAGAAATAGCTGTAGGAATAAATGAATGAATTGTGTCTAGAAAATATAACAGATTATTCAGATTACAGAAAACTAGGAATAATGTGGATTTAGAGATATTTGGACCAGTGATTCTCATAGCCTGCTAAAATAACCTGGCTAGCAGCATCAGCATCACCTGGGACTTTGATAGAAAAGCAAATTCCAAGGACCTAGCCAAGAGCTATTGAATCAGAAACTCTGGAGGTGGGACCTCTCAGTCTGTTTTTTATTAAAACAGAGACCAGCTGCTCCAAAGAGTAATTAAATTTTTAAGAAGTTGCAGACAAAGCTTGATCAAAGAAATGCATTGGCATTCTAAGGATTAGTATAATCTAGTATCTCCTATAGATCTTAGAAGGAAAATTAAGTACAGAGCCCTGTATTTGAAGCCCATTGCTCTAAACTGAAGGTTTACTCAGGGACATTAAAATATTTTCACAATCCCACTTAAATTTTATCTGTCTTGAAATATTGATTTCTACTGTCATTTTCATATGTACCCATTAAGTAGTGTTCAGCTGAGTTTAGTGGTATGAGTACATATAAAGTAATTCAAAAAAAAGAATGAATCCAGAATGGCATCTGCGTTGATATTTTGAGATATTGATGTTTTTTCTATCAGGCACAGTACCAAAGCCTTATCTTTTTTGATCTAGAAGATAATATTGTAAAAAATAATATGCTTAATTTTCTAAAAGTCTAACCATTTTTGAAGAGGAAGAAATGTATTGTAACTTATGGAATGGCAGCCACAAGCCAGGTACATACAAGTATCAGAGCTAATAGGTATAGAATCTGCTATTCAGAGAGTAAGATAAGTGACTTGACCAAAATTCCATGGGTTCTGTGCCAGAGACAGGCTTCAAACCTAAGTGTGTCTATTTCCAAAGCCAGTGCTTTTTCTACCATTGGATGCTGCCTCATAACGCCAGTGTAAAAGACCAGGTGAATCGTCTTAAAACATTACTGGAAGCTAGCAGGGTATAAATAATAAATGAAAAATAAAATTACCACAAGTTATACTCTTTCTTCACTAAATATAGTTAAAAGGTTAACATTACTCTCAGCATATGCCTAATCACTTGAAAATGTTGGATCACAATTAAGAAATCCAGATTCAACAACTCTTTTTAACAGGTGGGAAAATGTTGTTTGTCATAGAAATGTTCATTTTCAAATTCTTGAAAGAACACAGTGAATATTAAGATAACATTATTTAAAGAAGCATTTGAGAGTGAACAAATTTCCCCATATTCTTTTGCTTTAGAAATTAAAACTACTTCCTTATGTTATTTTTACATTAGATCTTGAAGGGAATACAAAATTAAATGTAATTGCTGGGAAATTATTTATAGCTGACAGCCTGTCATATTTTATATTATTGGTTGCATTATTTAATCCCTTTAATACATATACAATCTATATTTAAGTAAAAAGTACACTTGATTTATTTAGTATTAAAGTGCTTTAGTAATATAGGGTGTATTTTAAGGAAATACCTTTATTTGAAGACTTTATTTTCAGGTGCTTAAAATTTATTCCTTTCTTATGAAAGGTGGGAACATTTATTAATTAGATTTAACATTTATAAAGTGTTTTGAGAGTGTGTAGAATAGTATAAATACAAATTACTTATTATGAGCAATATATGTCTCCATGCATAATACTCATTTTTAAATTAATTCCATTAATTTGAGTTAGATTATTTTTGAAGTATTCTTGCTACCTTCAACAGAGTTGGAAAAAAAAAATTCAGAGTGAAGAAGCAGTTTCAGGTGTTTTTCAGTGTTTGCAAGTGTTAAATGTTAATTGGGATCCCTGAGCTATAAAGCCACCATGTGTGGGAGAAGGGAAATTGAAGTACCCTTTTCTTCTTAAAAGACAATATAGGGCTTCCCTGGTGGCGCAGTGGTTGAGAGTCCGCCTGCCGATGCAGGGGACACGGGTTCGTGCCCCCGCCTGGGAAGATCCCACATGCCGCGGAGTGGCTGGGTCCGTGAGCCATGGCCGCTGAGCCTGCGCGTCCGGAGCCTGTGCTCCGCAACGGGAGAGGCCACAACAGTGAGAGGCCCGCGTACCGCAAAAAAAGGTATTAAAAAGACAATATAGGGGCTTCCCTGGTGGCGCAGTGGTTGAGAGTCTGCCTGCAGATGCAGGGGACATGGGTTCGTGCCCTGGTCCGGGAGGATCCCGCGTGCCGCGGAGCGGCTGGGCCCGTGAGCCATGGCCGCTGAGCCTGCGCGTCCAGAGCCTGTGGTTCACAATGGGAGAGGCCACAACAGTGAGAGGCCCGCGTACCGCAAAAAAAAAAAAAAAAAAAAGAGAGAATATAGAAAGTCATTGAAATATTGTTAAGAGTTAAAAGAGCAATATTATCAAATTTTAATTACCCCAGGACAAATTGTATAATCAGTTTAACATTTACACTTTTCCTTTTCTTTCTTTCTTTGATATGCTTTTGACTATTTAAAAGCTAATTACAAGAGAACAGAGAAGGAAAAGGAAAATGATGCAGACAGACTATGAACATTTAATTTAACCTGGTAATTTGTTAGATGTTCTGGAAAAAACGGGGGATAAATTGCTGAAAAAGCTACAGAACTATAAAGTATTGTTCTTCCTTATCTTAAAGCAGTGGTTCTCAACTCCTCATGGCACATTGCACAATGTTTGGAGATATTTTTGATTGTCCTCACCTGAGAGTAGCAAGATATTACTACTGGCCTCTAGTGGGTAGAGGTCAGATATGCTGCGCTAAACATCTTACAGTGCACAAGACAACCCCCAACAACAAAGAGTTATCCAGTCCAAAAATATCAGTAGTGTTAGGCTGAGAAACTCTGATGTAGAAAGAGGCACACCTCTCTCAAAAATAATATAAATACAGAGAGATTATGCATAAGGCCATACAACTACTAAATGAAGTGGCCAGAACTTGAACTTGGATCTTCTGATGCCAGGCATTGTGCTTTCCTTGGCTCTTACTGTCCTTAGAATCAAAATTTCATTTATCTTTGGAGAATTATGGTGGAGTGGAGGAGGAACAAGAGAATCATCAGAGTCAATGCTATGTCTCCATTTCTGTTATGTTCCTCTTAATTGTAGTATAATTGGGTTTATATTTTGTTTTTTTAGATGTCTTATTTATGCAGTCTCTGGTAGTACCCTTTGTTTTGGAATTGATAGCTTCAATTTTTCCCCATTAAAAACTTAATCGATACATACTATCAATGTTTTTTTTCAATTCAAGGTATCTAGTAAGGCATACCATAAATGTATAAGAATTTTAAGACAAAATTCTAGCTTTGAGGGAAACTACAGTATAAAAGAAAATGAAACCTTTAAAATGTGAGAGAAATTATTCAAAAGGTGAGTTGAACAAGGATAGAAACTATCTTGCATCTAAAATTGTTTGCAGGAAACTGCCTAAATGTCCATGAACAGGAAATGTTTAGGTACATGACAATATTTAAATATAAAGGATTATTATGTACTCATTATAAATGATGTTTATGATGAATTTGTAATAACAAAGGTACATCCTCATGTTTAGTGAAAAAAATTAAAACGATACAAAATATATATAGCTGCTTTTGGCGAAAAATAAAAGATATAGAAAAAATACTGGCAGATAAAATATCTGGTATATAGTATTACTTACAAATTCAAACTGGTGGTACTACAGTATTCTACTAAACAAAGTAGGTTATATTGATCCATTCATTCATGTACCAAAATATTTTCTTAATGCCTTGTAAGTTTCAAGCACTATGCTACATTCTAGACATAAGGCAGGAAACAGGAGAAGCACAAAACTTTTCCTTAAAATGCTAAGAGTCTTATCTGGGCAGACAGACAGGTAGGCAATAACAAACTATGCTAGGTAGTAAAGGAGTCCTGTGGGAGTATATAGGCAGAAGCCCTGTATTGTTATTAGTAAGTGTAGGCTAGGTTAATCTTGGTAGCAAATTAACCCAGATATCTCAGTAATTTATTACACAAGGAATTTGCTTTTCACACAAGTAATATCCAGTTTATATCAGGCATTTCTCCTCCATCTTGCTTCTTCAGGTGGCTTCTTCAGGTGTCATGACAGAGGAAGTAGGAAGTAGAGAATTGGACATTTTTAAGGACAATCCTGTAAGTTGTTTACTTCTTTTTCCTCTCATCTTCCTGGCCAGAAATCAACCTCATTCCCCCAACCTTACTGGAAGGCATGCTAGAAAATGCAGAGGAGGTACATTTGACTATTGGTTGAGCACCAGCTCTGCCACTGGCCTATACCACAGACTGGACATAGGAAAGGCCTCCCTGGAAGCTGTGGCATTTAAATTGAGACCTGAAAAATAAGTAGTTACCTAGACCAGTAAAGACATGGAAAAATTATTTCAGGTAGGAATAATCTTGTACCAATGCCTAGAGGAGAGAGAAGGATGACCCTTCAAAGAACTGGAAATTCAGTATTTGAGCTTTGAATGTAGGGGGAGGGCAGGCAGGGGCACATTCATGAAGGACTTTATAAGTTGTGTTAAGGTATTTAAAAATTATTCTGAAGGCGAGGAGAAGCCACTGGAAGGTTTAAAGCATGATAAAGTTTGAGCAATGTGAGTAGAGTAATGTAATAAAGTTTGCATTTTAGAAAAGTCATTCTGGTTGCCGTGAAGAGTATGGATTGAAGGAGAGCAAGATTGTAGGTGCGAGGCCAGTTAAGAATCTCCAGTATCAGTCCAGTTAAACAATGATGGTGACCTGTAGGAAGAATAGGGATAGAAAGTAATAGATTGGAGAGATATTTAAGAGTTATAGTTGTTGGAATTTCGTAGTTCATTGGAAGAACAGTAATAAGTGGGTTATTTGGGGGATGGGGAGTGATTAATTCAGTTTGAGATATTTTGAGTTCAAGACATAAACATATAAACCATCAGAGTGTTTCTGTCTGAATGAAAGATTTGAATACATAGATAGGTCTAGAAATCAGAAGAGAGATCTGAGCTGGAGATACAGATTTGGGATTTATCAGCATATAGATCATAACTTAAGCCACAAGAGTAGATGAGTTTGTACATGCATACTGTAAAAAGGAAGAAGGCCTGTGGCAGAGCCCTGTGGACAACATTTAAGGCAGAGGTTCTTAATTTTCACACTGTGTCTGAATCACCTAATGAGGTTTCTAAAAATATGGTACCTAGGCTCCACACTCCAGGGATTGTGATCCAGTTAGTCTTGATGTGTCCTGAGATATCCTATGTTTCAAAAGCTTCCCCAGTGATTCAGCCAAAGTTGAGAACCATTGATGATGAAGAGAACATAAAGGAGACAAATAGTCAGTGAGATAGGTGGAAAACTATTTGGTGTCTCCAAGGCAAAGAAAGAGGTGAGTCAAAAGCTCCTGAGAAGCAATGAAAAATAACGATCAGAAAGTGTCATTGAATTTACCAATATAAATATTAATCAATGACCTAAATTAATGGTAATGGAAGCCTAGTTGCTGTAATTGAGTAGTAAGTGAGAGGTGGAATAAAGGAGACAGTTGATGTCTCCACTCTTATATGGAGTTTGATTGTAAAAAAGAAGGAGAAAAAAAGGGTACTAGCTGGAAAGAACCTGAGACTGGAGGAGAGCTCTTTTAATAATTGGAGAGACTTAAGCATGTTTAACTGCTAAGGGTAATAGAGGGACTGAACAAATTAGCAACAGAAATGATAAACAGGTAAGAGGAGTGAGACTAAAGAACCAGAGCACGAAAAGAAATACCTTTGCATAGTAAGAGGAGGGAAGAAGAAATGTTGGAAATCTATGAATAGTAGTTTGTAGCATTGGTGGTAGAAAATCGAGGGAGCTGAGTTCTCATCTCATCTAAGGGCAGTGATTTTTTTTTTTTTTTCCTATTAACCAGCACTTGATATGCTCTGCTGGGAGTGAGGGAAGAGCTGGTAAGGACAGAGTTTTTAGAGAAGTGATGAATGTTTGAAACAATCACTAGGGAGGTTGAGAGAGCTAAAGAGGAAAAGCTAATAGGATTGATTACCAGGCATCATTGAGGCCCAAATTGAGGGTGCTTACCAAGGATTTATCGTGGCCACTATCTGTAGAGTTTTATATTTTGTAATTTTTCTGTTGAAGCACTCAGGAACCCCAGATACAATGGAAGGACAGTGGGGCAGGGGAATTGAATATATTGACAAGGGAGTGGCATAAGTGATGTACAACGCAATAAAAACAGAGTAGGGAAGGCAGTAAAGAGAAAGAACAAAATGTAGAAAGTAACCAATGAAATGGTCTTCAATTTTTTAACACATACCACCGATGTATATATGTATTTATAAATTATATGTATTTCCCTGTATACTCATATACTTTATATAAAGCTTATTAAAAATATATTAAATTACATAAGTATAATAAAATCTACTTGGTATAACCTGCAACCTACTTTATATGTTCTGCAAAAATATAAACTATAAAAATATAAAATATAAATAATGGAAGATTAAAAAGTTCTAAGACTTTCTTCCTGTACTCTACAGGATTGTCTTACACTTGTCTTACAAGTGTATTGTAAGACACTTGTCTTACAATTGTCTTACACTTCCTACTTTGGAGATGACTTGCCTTGAGAATGTATATATATTGGACTGTAATTAGAAGAGAATGCTGGGATGTTAGGAGGTCATGGTCAGAGAGTAGAATGTCTAACTTTATTATTTTGAGGGTAGAGCAGTAATGACATCTGGGACATGTCCATGGAAAAAAAAAAATGGTTGATTGAATCACTAAGAAAAATCAAGAAATGGAAGATAAGTATGGGGTTATTAATGTAGCATATTGTGGTTACTCTGGTTGATTGCAACTTTGGGATAAAAATAAAAGCCTATGAGCAAGGTGCAAGGGGATAAAAAATGAAAGAAGTTTTTGAAGAGGAAGTTACCTAGTAGGTGACAACGAGGAAGAGGGGTAAATATTCAAGTCTGCAAAAGGCATAGACTTGTACTCCGTGAGAGACTTTTTGTATACACTACCTGCAGTAGACAATGAATGCTGAAAGATAGTCCTAACTCAAAAGTAATTCTTTACTGGGTAATTTGTTTAAGGAAACAAGTCCCTCATCTCCCGTTGATAATCCCTGGGGAGGGATAAAGTGATTCATACTCTAGAGTTAATTGTTATAATTAAATCGGTACTTAGTTTAAATCAGTACTAAGGAATGGAAGCAAAAACTTCCAAGAATTGGAGCATAATTTTGGAATCTTTAGTCAGATGTCCTTTTTTTCTCTCCAGAAAATTGGGATCCATCTTACACTTTTATCAATTCATGAATGCATTTGTATGGTAGTTTTTATAATGATATTATTTCATGTAGATTGATGTTTAGATTAATGAAAAGAAAAAAAATGTATGAAATCAGTACTGTCTTGAAAACTGCCAGGTGTATGATCCTAAGTATGGGGCATTTTTAATGGCAGACCTGGATAAATTAGGAGATTTTGAATTTCTGGAGGTTATCATGAGGGTCTACAAGCCAAGGTAACATGAGGAAATGAAAGTGTGTGTCAGGAGAGAAAGGTAAGACAAACTGAGGGAGAACTGAGTCTGATTTGCAGAATTTTCTGAAACCAGAATGGAGACTGTTTTGTCTCTGAAATTCATCAGACCCTATGACTTTAGCTGCTAACTTCATTGTGTCTTTGTTCATTCCTGTCTAACCTACTGCAGTTTCTGAATATCTACTTTCTCCAGCTTTCCAAGGTCTTGCCTTTCAGTCCTTTATAGCAGGGTAGAGGTAGAGAGAAGCATTCATTCATTCATATACTCATTTATCAAGATGATTTTTATTGATCATCCATCACTACTTAATGCTGGGTATGCAGTAGTAAATAAGAAAGTTCATACCCTCAAGGAGCTTACAGGCTAGTAGGATGGAGGGATAAATAACTGGAATATAGTGTGATAAATTCACTGTAATCCAATAGAAGGGGCACCTAAATCCATTCCTTAGCAGTCAGATGAGTCTTCTGGGAGAATGTGACATTTCATGTAAGACCTAAGACCTTTGAGGAGAGTAGGAATTTACCAAGTGAAGATCAAAGTGAGTGTTGGGTCACAGGGGAGGATGAATGTTCAGGCTGAGAGAATAGAATAGAATGTCCCTAAGGCAAGAGAAAGCAAGAGCCATATATTGACTGGGAAAATTAGATCAGGTGTTAACCCCCCCTGTCTTCCCCATTTCCATCATTAGAGATATACTCAGATTTTCATACAAGTACCAACCTCTACACATAGGCCTCAAATGCCAGAGTCTCAAACTTGCATGTATGGAAGTACCTTATTCCAGTTATCTAATGGTGCATAACAAATTACCCAAAATTAATGGGATAGAACATACATTTATTATACTCACAGATTCTGGGTCAGGATTTCAGACAGGGCATAGTGGGGATGGTTTGTCTCAGTTCCATGATGTTTGGGGTCCAGCTTGAGGATTGGAAGTCTGTGAGAGCTAAAGTCATCTGCATCATTGTTCATTCAACTTTTTAGCAATTAATTTCGGATGTTGGCTTGGGGAATTAATTCTTCTCTAAAAGGACTACTTTGTATGTTCTCCTCATGGGCTAGTTTGAGTTTTCTCATAGCATGGGGACCAGAACCCAAAAGCAAGTGTCTCAAGAAGAAGAAAATTAGGTGGAAGTTTTATATACTTTTTATGATCTAACCTCAGGTGACCTAATCATCTTTACCATATTCTACTTGTGAGAACAGTCATGGGCTCATGTTGAAGGGAAGGGAAAATACCACCTACCTCTCAGTGGGAGGAGTGTCAGTCACATTGTAAGAAGAGAATGTGGGAAAGGACTGATTTATTGATTAGCATCTTTGGAAGGTACAATCTTGCATATTCCTCACTTAAGAATGTTCACAAATAAGATCAAATCTATGTTCCACTGCACCAGTAACAGTCATTAATTTCCCTTTATAGTTCACCTGTCGGTTATTCATCCACGATGTCTTTGACATTACTTTTGAGGGATTTTATAAATGTTAGTAGCTCCATCCTGTCCGATAAGTGCAAAAGCAGAAAAGAAGGCTAGACATGGTTCAAAGAAAAATCAACAAAGTTTTAAAATTAAAACAGAGATAAAACTACAATATAACTAATGCTTGTATGCTGTCACCTTAAACATAAACATATGAAATTAAATGCACATCCTTTCAGAATCTAAAATAAATGTAAGTAAAGGAACTTCAGTACTACTTTACCGTCTTTATGCTTGCTAGCTAGGTTAGGAGAGTGTTGGGTTTGTTTTTTTAACCTCATTTTATTTCACTATACTGACTACTAGCCTCAGCTATAATATAAACTGGATACTAAACTTGTTAAAAATTGTGTTCTTTCAGTAAAAATAGATGTTAAATTTTAAAGTACAACTCATTACATTTCTCTTTTTCTTTGTTTGGTCCTGATTTTCCCATGCGTAGATTTGTCTTATGTGTGTTTGTGTAAGGTATGTGTGTGTACTCACACATGCGTGTTTATACATACACAAATATGTTGAACAATCTCTATATACATACATAATACATACCCATAAATGCAAATCAAGCTCTTTGTTGTTTCACTTAGCCTATCTTAACCATTCACAGGATCCTCCAATTTAAAGGGATCCAGGTGGGCCTGAATTAAATTAGAAGGAAAATGTTTAAAAGTCATGTATCTAGTCTGGTTTTCAAGTTTGCTGTTCTAATCCATCCCATCCTCCTTTCTTCTGCCTCAAAAATATTGTAGGAACAAGGTTGATCTGGGCATGAAGTTAAACAGGATATTGCTTTCATCTACTTCAGCCAAATCTCAAAGTCACTGACCTAAGAAAGACCTCCCCATCTACTTTGATAAAAAGCAGAGTTGAAAATGGTAATGTCCACTATTTTTTGCTAGTTGCTGTACATTTGTTACCTCATTTAATCCTCTGAAGAGTATATGTTATTCTCTTTATTTCAAGAGAAGAAAGCAAAAGGCTAGAAGAAATAAAGTAGCTTGTCTGCTACACAGCTGTGACATAGTAGTGACAATAAGATTCTAGCCAGATCTAACTCCAAATGCTGAGTTCTTTCAGTTTAGTATCAGTACCTGTAGTTTTTCTGTAATATTTCTCAGCTGAGTATTTTGATTTTGATGTAACATTTATGTGAGTGATCAGAATCGCTTGTTTTATTCAGCTAGCTGGATATATAAACCTGGATTGTATAAGGCATTTACAAAGCAGAAGACTTATGAGAACAGAACATTGGCCCTACTAGGAGCTCACAGTCTGTTCACTGGCAAATCAAAGAAATTTTAAAGTCAGACAAAAGAAACTATGAAAAGCATAATTTATTATGTTGTATAAGACTAGAACATTCCTACTCACCAAGAGAAGATAGATGGGAAAAATTTAATCAGAATATAAGTTCCTGTAAGAAAATACAGCATTCTGTGGAAAATCAGACTGTTGCCTTAGAATAAATTCCTCATGTATCCATGTAAGCAGCATGAAGAAAATAAAATGTACATTATCAACTTTTTCTTTACTGTACCAAAGCCAAACACAGCCCCAGCTGTGTTGCTACTTACTACTTGATCTTTCTATTATTTTGCTTTCCATCAGTGACTTTTTTCCTCTTCAGAGTAACAGCTATCCCTAATGGTAGAGTGCATTTCTTACAGAGATCAAAATTAATGTAATTGAAAACATTATGGCCTTGAAAATACTTTAATATTTAATTTAGTGGTTCATGGGTAAATGTTACTGGAGTCATAGAAAAGTTAAGATAGAAGTAGTGGTATAAGAAACAGTCCCCAAAGCCAATCAGTCCTAGAAGAAGAGCCCAGGATAGTAGTGGCCTTAGTTCAGGAAACCTTTTCAGGAAAACACACAACCTGTTGACGTTCTGATACATGCTGCATACTAAGGTGGCAAGTTAGTACATGGAATAGTTTGGAAAGGTAGCCTCAGAATTCAGTGAAGTGCCCTTTCTTTGTTCTGGACCAGAGATACGTCCAACTTTCCCATCCCGTCATACATCCCTTGGCTTCTTATAATTTCTAGCTATGTCAGTGCATGGAAAACTGAAACAAGATGGGCATGTTTTTTTTTTTTAATTTCCCTGTATTTTAGTTAAACATGGATGTCTAAAGTTTGATTTCAAAATAAATTTAAGGTATCTTGCCAGAGTTAGGAGAATAATTTAAACACATTATATAACTCACATTATTAAAGCCCATTTTTAGCATTATCCAATAGTAAATTTAAAATCCTGTTCTTTATGAAATAATTTTTGTGACAGGTGCCATGCTTGACCAGTGTAATATAACATATGAATGCATGATGAGGTTGTAAGAGGGGGTATGAGGAGCTGTGACAGCAGTGGCCTGAGTTCCCTCCTCCTGGAATGGCCAGCCGTCTCCCCCTAGCTAACTCTAATTTCTTCTCTCGTACACAGCTTAGAAGTCATCCCTTCTGCGGACATTCTCCGATCTTTTCATTTTGCATTAGGTGTACCTCCTCTGTGAACATCTGTAGTATCCTGTGCATACTCAGGTACTTCTCTTTATATATCTCTCTCTCCTTCACTGGACTGTAAAATTGTTGTGAGCTTCACTGGTTTTCATCTTTGTATCCTCAACATCTAAACTTGTGCCTCATACCTGGTAGGCACTAACATTTTGTTGAATGAAGGCATACATGAAAAGATGAATATGAATAGATTTATAGGTATTTTATGAAGCGCACATTCATAGAAGGTTATGTTTCACAAGGAAAAAGCATTAACTCATTACCCATGGAACATTGTCTTGTTATGCCTCTTCATCCCATTCTGCAATATTATTTTTTGTTTCTTTGGATCTTTAACCTATTGCACTAAACAAAAAATAGTTACTACTTAAACTACATTTTGTAACTGTGTCAGTAAGTTTTTAACACACAATATTGACTATTTGTAAAGGTTACTGTAAATTTTTTCAGCATTTTTAATTTGCAGTTATATTATTTTGTGGCCAGTTTTCCTCCCAAAGAATGTATCATTAGGTATTGAGTGGATGCAGTAGCAAAATAAGATTTGCCTTTTGGAGAAAATTTAACTTTGTGGAAGATTCTTTGGAATGTGTCTATTTTTAAAGTTATGGGCTTTCTGATTTTAATCTAAAATTGGGTGAATAATATTTATAGTTTTTGTAACACCTTAGAGTTCACAGATTGCCTTATGTACTTTTTTATATAATCTTCAAATTAAATTGCTTGTGAGATAGTATAATACTTACGAGATAATATGGGATATCATAAATAAGTAAACAAAGAATCATAGAGGTTAAATAACACCTTAGATTGTACAGCTGAATCTGGGGAGATTTTTACTGTTGATTCAATTTCTTTAGTAGTTTTGTTCAGAATTTTCTATTTAATCTTGAATCAGTGGCAGTAAGCTATATTTTTCTAGTGTGTTCATTTCATCTGTCTTCAAATGTATTGGCATGAAGCTGTTTTAATATGCTCTTATTATTTTAATGTCTGCAGCATCTGTAGTTATGTAGTTTCTGACATTAACTATTTCTGCATGCCTGCCTTCCTCCTTCTCTTCCTCGCTTCCTCCCTCCCTCCCTTTTTTTCTTCCTTTCTTCCTTACAACTTTTTGCTGAATCTATCCAGAGGTTTGAAGTTTTATGCTTTTCAGAGAGTCAACTTTTAGCTTTCCCATCACCTCTATTTTATCTTTATTTTCTATTTCATTAATTTCTGGGGTTTTATTTTAATTATTTCTTGTCCTTTGCTTTTTTCAACTCCTGTTTTTTTCTTTTTTTTAAGTTTATTGTATTTCTTTTATAAAGCCTGTTTTATTGGATTCTCGGGTCACTAATTTTGGTCCTTTTCCATAGTAGGCATTTAAGGTTATAAAATTCTCTTCAATTATTGATTTTCATATATACCACAGGTCTTCATATTAGCTTGTCACTTAGTTCTGAATATTTAGTTCCAGTTTCCATTTCGAGTTATTTAGAAGTATGCTGCTTATTTTCAAAACAATTGAATTATTTCTAGTTATCTTTTTGTTATTAAATTCTATCTTAATCTCGTTGTTAAAGAATGTGTTTTGTATAATATCAGTTATTTAACTTGCTGAGCCTTATTTTTGTGGCCTAGTTTGTGATCAGCTTTTGAAATGTTCTGTTTTGGAAATGTACTTGAAAATAATGTGTATTTTACAACTCTGGGTATCATTTTATACATATGTCCATTAGATAAGGGTAATTGTTCAAATCTTTTATGTTCTATGATGTTGTCTTCTTGATCTTTCAGTTACTAAGCTAAACTATAAATCTCCCATTTTACATTGTTTGCTTAGTTTTCCTTGTCAAGTTTTTTTTTTTTTTTTTTTTTTTTTTTTTTTTTGCGGTAGGCGGGCCTCTCACTGTTGTGGCCTCTCCCCTTGCGGAGCACAGGCTCCGGACGCACAGGCTCAGCGGCCATAGCTCACGGGCCTAGCCGCTCTGCGGCATGTGGGATCTTCCCAGACCGGGGCACGAACCCGTGTCCCCTGCATCGGCAGGTGGACTCTCAACCACTGCGCCACCAGGGAAGCCCCCTTGTCAAGTTTTGCTTTATGTATTTTGAGATCGTTAGCTGTATACAACTTTGTTACTGTTATATTTTCCTGAAGAAGTAAACTTTTTATCATTTAACAATGATCCTCTTTATTTCTAGTAATGCTTTTTTCCTTATATTAATATAATTTTGATATTTGTATTAATATCTTTTTCCATTTTGTACTTTTATTTATGTTATGGATGTATCTTTTGAAAAGAGAACAATATAGCTATTGTTACAATATAGCAATATACAATTGAACAATATAGCAATTTTTATCTTTTAACTAGACTATACAGCCCATTTACTTTTATTGTAATTACTGATGTATTTGGGTTTATTTCTGCCATTTAATTTAGTATATTTATTTTCCCATCATTTCTTTGTTTCTCTTTCTTTCTTTTATTGACTTCTTTGTGCATTCTTCATTACTTTTTTCTCATTCATTTTTTTTTTCCTACTGGTTTGGAGGTTATACTTGCTTACCCTAGAAATGTTATCATGTATACTGTTTAAATCATATACATACCTTTACTCTCTACCCAAACAAAAAGACCTTAGAGAGAATATTTTAACTCTGCTTAACGTTTCCCAATTTTTATATTTTTGCTTATGTTTTTAATTCTGTAAGAAATAAATATCATATTTTATAATGTTAATATTGTTTATATTTACCACTTTTTTTCACCTCATCATTCTTTAGGCATTTCAGAACTTTTGATTGAAAATAAATTCAGTGAGGACATGAGAGTGATAAACCTTCTCAGTCTTTATCTCTAAATGACCTTATTTCACTCTCATTGTTAGAAGAATTTTATTGGGTATAAAATTCTAGGTTACTAGGTTAATTTCTTTTAGCCCATTAAAGTTATTATTTCACTGTCTTGTGGATTCTGTTTCTTTCAAAAGTTTAATTATTTGTCTGTCAGTCCTTTGAATGTAATTTATCTTTTTTTGTTTGCTTTTGATATCTTTTCTTTTTCTTGTATTAACAGTTTCACTCTCTACCTCTTTCTGTCTTTGCTAGAGCTTTAATTCAGATGTACATGAGATCTTTTCGCAATATTTTCCATGCCTCTTTATGTCTCAGGATTGTATTTGGCATAATTTATTCATTTCTCTATTACAGTTCTCTAATTCTCATTTCAACTATATTGAAGTTACTGTTTAACCTATTGATTGACTTCTTTTGCTTTGATTATCATACTTTGCATTTTTAAAAATTCTCTTTTCTCCTTTTTTCAGAATTCATCTTTTCTTATATTGTTAAACTTTTTACTTCTTGAAACATATTAAACATACTTATTGTATGTGCAGTAATTCTAATACCTGGCAACTTCTTAGGAGGGATTCTGCCATACATTGTTGTTTATTTGTTTTACGTATGATGCCTTGTTTTTTAATATATTTAAGTGATTTTTTAAACCTTGAGCTACTCATTTTTCTTTGAATTTTACATGTGAAAGTATTTTGATACCTGTGTTTCAAGGTGTACATTCATTTCTATCAGATGCCTGACAGTATTAGTATGGTACTATTAATATAGGACCACTTTAAAATCTTGGCTTGAGATTTTGTGGAGCAAAAGAGTAGTGAGACTTCAGACTGCAGACTGCAGTGAGGGTTAGCTCGTGGTTACAAATTATCAGAGAGGACTTATTTTTCCCATCTGTCCAGTGTCAAAGTTCTGTATAGACAATTTCCCTTACATTTCCTCTTAGGGAAGGAAGCAAGAGGGTGGGGGTGTTATGGCATAATGCTTAAGAGCATTGTGCCTAGACCCAGACCGTCTGAATTTGCATTTTGGCTCTACTGCTAACCTTGAACAAATTACTTAACCTTTCTGTTCTTCAGTGTCTTGATCTCTAAGATAAAGATTATAATGGTGCCCTTTTTATGGGTTTTCTGAGGATAAAATGAGTTAATATCTTTGAAGCACTTAGAACGCAGTAAGTTCTATAAATGTTTCCTATTATTATCATGATCATCATTATTGTGTCTAACTAACTCTTATACTAAGTGAGTAGTGCTGTGTGGCCCCAGCACTCTTGGTGGGGGGGGGGGGGTCTGCTGTTAGACATCCTACCTTTTGAGGCCTTAAAAATTAATACTCAACTTCAGCTGATTCAGCAAATATTCTTAAGACAAAAGACAACTCAAGTGCTTACCTTACTACTCTGAATACCAGTCTTCACTTAGTCTTGTCCCCAGAATTCCTTACTTTTTTTCTAACCTCATGGGATCATTTAAGAAGTATTTTTTGTATTTCTTATTTTATTTTAGTTGTTTTCAGGTAATACTTGTGTTACAGGATATAGAAGTCTGTTATACAGTTTGTAAATGGCAAAACCAAGACTAAAGTACCAAACTGACTCTGAGCATGGTGCTTCAAGAAATTTGGACAGCGGACATACACAGACATGAATGTTTCAAATATTTAAAATCATTAGTAATCCAAGAAATACTGATAGAAGGAACTATACAGTACCGTTTTTCTTATCAAATTAGAAAAGTAAAGAAGAAAAGAAAGGAAGAAGGAAGGAAACAGAATTTGAAACCCCAAATTAACAAGCATTCAAAAATCCAGAAACTTTCTTATCTCTTATTGGCAAAGATGTTAATTGCTACAACTCCTGTGCAGAGCAATTTGGCAGTGTATATCCAAGTTAAAAGATTTATATTTATGACACATAAATTTCGCTTCTATGAATTTATAAAAACAATTAAAGGTATGTATAGAGATTTAGCCATAAGAGTGGACATTACATCACTTTACAGAAAATTAAAATATTGGAAACAAACATTTACCTCACAATAAGAGAATGGGTTGAGTTGAGTGTGTGTGAAACATCCAAATAATGAAATGCTAAATGCAATTTTAAAAGATTTCTTTGAATGCCATCAGAAGAAGTTTGTGGTAATTTGTTGAGGGGAAACAGAGATGGTTGCAAGTTAAAATATACAATCTAATTTTTAAAAAACAATGGTGTGTGTATATATATAAACATAATCCATTGCAAAAGTTAAAATTAATAGCTCTTGGTTGGGCATGAGGTTTGGGGTGATTTTTAACACATTTTCTTTTTACTTATTTGTAGCTTCTACGGTGATCTAAACACTATTAAAAATAGATAACATGCCATTAAATAAATTCTTAAATAAGAATCATAATTCAAGATGCCAGTACTCTAATAAAACGATTTATATTTTTGTATATTGACTTTTCAATTCTAATGCCTAGGCATATATATTTTTATGTAGTTAAAATTATTCTGTACATATATTTTATAATCTGACATTTTCTTTGACAATTTCTAATTATTTTTCCATGTTTCTACATAGCTTTGCAGTGATCAGTTTGATGACCACATCATATTGATATTCTGTTTATTTAATTACTAAAATTTAATGTATTTTCTACAATTATTTAAATATTTACTTTTTTAGCATTTATCTATTATGGCTAGCACTTCAATTAAATAATACAAATGATAGTTCTGAAAATAATGGTAACAAATTATCAAATACCTTTTTGGTGTTTCATAAAAGTTATATATAATTCTTAGAACAATTCTATGAGTTAGGCATTATTATTCTCTTATTAAAATGAAGCTAAATAACCCATTGATTACAAAGCTAGTGAGAGGTTGAGCTAGAGTTCAATCCAGGTTTGTCTGATTGTATGTCTGATTTATCTAAGCTTTTTCCATTAGAGTTTGTAAAATTGTGCTCTGTAATAATAGGAAATATTAGCAGGGATGAAAAATAGTTTTAATTCAGTTTCCTGAATCCCATATCTATTTCAGAGTTTTTGAGACCTTTGAGACCATTATCTTTTAGTTTCTAGTATTGTTGTTAAAAGACCAGTAACCTTTCAGAGTCTCATCTTAGGCACACAGGAGTTCTCCCTGCCCAATCTCTGGAATCTTTTAGAACCTTCTCTTTTTCCTCAGTGCTTTCTACTCTCTTAATGATTCATCTTGTTGTTTGCTCAGTTTTCATCCTTTGACCTGGGTATTCCATTTGCAGATTTTTCATGTTTTATTTCTTTGATGGTTTCCTGTCTTCTAATTTGCTGTTATTGACCATGTTGTTGTTGTTGTATCCTTGGAACTCCTTTTATTTGGATACCAGACCTCTTAGACTCTTACTGTCATATCTTTTGTTTCCTATTGTTCATTTCTCTATTATTTTGTTTCTACCTTAGGGAAGAGTTTTTAGCTTTATATTTGAATACACTTTAAAACTCTATGCTTTTTTTTTTTTCATTTCTGATCTTTCTTGTTCTCTGAGAGTTTTTTTTTTATAGCTTCTGGTTCTTGCTTCCTGGATACAATATAGTTTCTTATTTCTGTGAGGTTTTTAAATGCATTTTTTGAAGTTTCTTCTGTTCTCTGAATGTATGTTTCTCCACATTCAGTTTTTCTGTTTATGTGGTTTGAATTCCTATCTCTGTGTACTATGAGCAGAGCTTGCTGATTGGAGAGCTTCACTGAGATTTGAATGCACGATGAACTGATCTCTTTGTTGGGAGGTCACCAAATGTCAGTATCTGCAGGTATTTACTCTTAGGCAGGTCAGATTACACAGAGAGGAATTTTCCAGTATCTTGTCTCTGGAGGAAAACCCTGGATGCCAGCATTCTGGGAGGCAATCAGTGGAAAGGGAGGAAAGGGTGTGGTATAATAAACCTTTACTTAATCCCAGTTGTTAAGTAAGACAAATTATTCCACTCTCATCTCTTCTTGGTGACTCATAATCTAAAGCCTCTTGGTTCAAACTTTTACAGAATAAAACTTCAGTCAACTATTTAAGTAGTCACCTGGCTCCAGAGTAGGGAAGATCAGTTTGGCATCCTCTTTTAAAAAATTGTGAACAAATCTTTCCATTTGAAGCCCTACCTTATTATACCCTTCTATCCAGAAATACAATTCCTTAGCTTTTCTGAAGTTCTGCGATAGAACTGCCCTCTCTCTCTCTCTCTCTCTCTTCCCCTCCCTTCCTCCCCTGCTTCCTGCCTACCTCCTTCTCTTTCTCCCTTACCTTTCTCACCCTTTGGGTTATTTTTAATCAACTCAGTTTCCAGTTTCAAAAAGTATATTGATACCTTCTATCTGTTTCGTCTCCTTTCTTTTTTTTTCTTATAGTATTATAATTTAAAATGTATATATACATTTACTATCTTTTAAATGGTGTTTCAGGAAGGAGTAGAAAGGAACATATGTTTAATCCACTATGTTTAACTAAAAAACTCATTTTATAATATTATGGCCACCCATTCAAGAATATGTCTCCATTTATTGAAGTCATAGTTTAAATATACTAATTAAATTTAATGGTTGTCTTCATAGAGATTAAATGCAGCTCTTATTAAATTACATTCTAAATAATGCAGTTTTTCCTCATTATTTGGAATGGAGTCTCTTCTTCCTTTCTATTTACTACCTAGTTGTAACTTGATGATATTACTTTAGCATGTTTAACTTACATCTGGAAAAATTACTACTCATTAATGCTATAATTTCTGCACTGATTCTTTTAGATTTCATAGTATACATTTCATCAAAATAATATCTTGCCTCTTCCTATGTTATATTAATTCCTTATGTTTATTCTTCTGTTGTTTTACATATGTAAAATATATTCAAAACCACTTTGAATAATATTGGTGATAATTAATATCCTTATTTGTATTCCTGAGTTTGGAGGGAGTACTTCTAGTAGAGTTCTATTTGATATAATATTGACTTTTGTTTTGAAATATCATTATTTTTAAATGTATTTTGGAACAGGCTCAAAAACTGAAGAGACATGTCCAAAGGGCATAGGAGCTAGCTTTAAGGGGGCTCCCTCTGAACATATTTGAGACAGTTATGTCCCAAATCAAAAGAATAATGATAGAAATGGATTATAACACACTGAATTAAAAACAATAATCCGTAAGTCCACACTGATACATAAAAGAAATTAGAGAGAAGAACGGATGAAGGGAAAGTGCCTTTTTACAGAATGCCAGCTAACAAATGCAGAAAGGGTAAAAGAAATGGAAAATCACTTTTCTTTACAACGATTGTAATAATTAAGGCAGCAGTCACCAGTTGATGCTAAAATTATTGGGTAAAAAGACTGCTTGGATATTCACATGGTCTCCAAGTATCACCTCACAGATCACTTATTAATTAGAATATTACCTATAAAATGGAGAAATCTGGCAGCTACCATCTTAACCATACGATTAAACTTCAAAACACCAATAAAGCACAGTGTGGCATCATGTGCCTCCTAATATGTTGCACCTCAGAAGGAAAAGATGCACCTTCATTATAGTCCTGCCAATAATGTTTAACCTAAATCTATTCATGAGGAATTAACCAGACAGATTCAAATCGAGAAATAGTCTGAGAAACAAGTGATCTAGACTTCCAAAATGTCAGTGATGTGAAAAACTAGACAAGATTGGAGAATTGCTCTAGATGAAAGGAGAATGAAGATTGATTGGATCATAATTTGAAAAAAAACAAAAAACAAAAACAAAACAGTAAAACCAACAAAAGGCAAATGGCTTGGGAGACAAATGGTAAAATAGAAATATGGATTATAAATTTTATCACATTATCAATGTAAAGTGTCCTGAATGTGATAATTATATTATCACAATTATGTAGAGAGTATCATTATTCTTGGGTGATACATACTGAAGAGTATACATCAATCAAGTAATGCAGTGTGTACAAGTAACTCTCAAATAGTTCAGCAAAAAAAAGTGTATGTATAGATACAGATACGCAGACACACAAGCACATACCCATAAAGGGGGGAGGGCAAATGTGGTAAGTGGTTAAAAATATGTTAAACTAGGTGAAAGTTATTAGGTGTTCTCTGGAGGTACTATTATTGGAACTTTCCTTAAGTTTGCAAGTTTTCAGAGATATTGGAAAAGCGAAATATAGTTTTGTAACTTTGATGTATAGTGTCACAGAATTTAAATTTAGCTATTCTGTATCTACAACTATATCTCTTTAGTAGTAAAAGAGAACAATTTGTTTCTCTAGCAATTTGTTTTGATTCATTTTTTTTCAGCCTATATAAGAAATATGTGTGTGTGTGTGTGTGTGAGTATGTGTACACATACTCATTTGTGAGAACCTTTAATGTCTCTACTGAAATCCTGTTCTCCAAGGAATCTCCTCAGCATGTATATTTTTTATTGGAGGTTCTGCTGTGTCATAAATATCCTGAACTAAAATGCTCTTTCTTTCTTTAAAAAACTATACCATTTATTAGCTTCTCTTGAATTGTTTTTCTAAACTGGCCTAGCAAACCTTTGCACCAAATACTTTCTACTGGGTGCAAAATGAATGTCTTTATGAATTTTTCACACATTTCAAAATAAAAAAAGCATGAGGAATTATCACATGAGCCTCTTTGTAGTTCGTGGTCTCTAATACTTAATAAAAAGAGTCTAAAGTGCTATTCTCTTAAAAATTTACAATTTTTAAATGCTTATCATTGAGTCATTATCTACTTTGCCACCCAATTATACTGATTTGTATTTACATCTAATCCCCATGATAATTCTGTTTATGGCTTGTCTATCTCATTTTGTCTATTATTATAGTGCTGAACTTGAAATTTTAAAAATTCTTTCAGTTAGACTCAGAAATCCTTGGAGGCCCAGTTCTGCCTCTGACTAGCTCTAAAATTCAGGTATCTGTTTGGTAATCTAAAAGTTTTATTAGACCAGATATGTAGAAAACAATCACCAATATTACTTCTACTCTAGCATACAATGAGTTGGACCCTCTATTGTATGGCATCTGCAGCTGTGCATTTTCAAACCACAGCTAAAAATCTTGCTGGTTTTATCACGTTCTCTCCATCTGTAATACCTCAGGTGACTTTGGGGTTGGTTGAGAAATAGGTGGTATGGCTTTAGAGCATCTTCTTACTTCTCATAATAATTCTTTCAATGATTGATGCTTCCCTTTTGCACATAAATTTTAACTCTTAAAAAATAGGTACATTGTACTTCATCTGCTGGGTATATTACCTTGTGGAAAACTTTCTGATTTATAGTAACTACTCTCAAACTTGTACTATTGATATTTTTGGCATTTACTGTTAACAGCTTCTAATCTCTAATTAAAATGTTGTTGACATCCCCAGTTTTGTTAGAGGATAGAGGAGCTTAAAATGACATGCATGGAGGACCCATTCACTACTTTCCGTGTTGCAGTGGATTGTGAGTAGCCTGAGTACACCTTATTCTGTTGTGACAGCCAATTTTTAGCATGGAAGAGGCTGCTAGGAAGAGTAGGACAAGATGGTGAATTGGATTAATAAATGATCATCACTTTGCTTTTGTATCCCATTTTTCCCCTCTCTATGAATAATCTGAAGATGACTATATACCATATGGTAAATATAACACAGCACACAATTTTGATTCTTTTCAATTTTTTCAACTACTAATTTTGTTATTACAAATGTAATTTTTTTCTTTTAGAAAATATAGAAGAGGAAAATAAAAATCACATGTAATTACACCATCCAGAGATAATCACTTTGGTGCTTACCCTCCCAGATCTTTCTCTTTAGGGAGTTCTAGTTTTGAAATGAGTTCATGTTGTGTATGCCACTTTGTTACTTGAATTTTGTCGTTAACAATATACTGTGGACCTCTTTCCAGGTTATTTAATTTTTTCTGCACTATTATTTTATATGGCTGTATAATATTGTGCAGTTATTCCATGACTTATTTAAACAGCTTCCTGTGATTGATTTAAATTTTTTATTATACTAGCACTCTGATGACACTGATGAAATAAATCTTCGGTCACAATTTCTTTTGAATGAAAAATCTAGCTATTGCTAGATCAAAGAGGATTGAAATCTTAAAAATTTTGATACATATTGCTCAACTACTTTTTTTTAAAGTACTCTATCCTAAAATAGCTTAATGGAATTTTTAGAGAAAACCAATAAGGAAAGTGGCTGACTTAAATACTATGAGTACTCTAGATAATATCTTAGCAAGCTATAAAATTGTTGGTTAATTGTTTAGAGGTGAGAATAAGTTAGTTGTTACCCGCTGTCATTAGAAATAACATATCAGAAATTTCCAGTATAAATTGAAGGTAATACCTATGTAATAGCATAAGACATTTTACCAATATATAAAAGCTATGAGCTTATATAGGAAATGATTTAAATGTAGTTTTCCCTTCTTTTTTTTCCAAAAGGGGGATGTTTTTACTAATTATTCTAAATAATAAAAATAACATGAGATCATACTCTAATTCTGTTTTGCAAGTTGATTTTTAAAAATCTACCAACATATTACTAAAATATTCCCATATTGCTACATAGATTTACCTTATGTTTTTAATTCCTGCGTATTACATGGTATGGTGGATATGCTATATGTTAGTAAATAAATTCCTTGTTGATAATTATTCAGATTATTTACTTTTTTCTCAATTATAAATAGTGAGTGCACTTATTGTCTTGTACAGACATCTGTGTACTTGTTATTCCATTAAAGTAAATACACCTGCAGCAGTGACATTGTTACTAGTAGAAAACAGTGATAAAACCCTGAGTTCTGGTATTAGAGCTTGAATCCCAGCCTCCATCCCTAACGTGCTGTGTAACTTTGGCGAGCTAATTGACCTTACTATAATACTGATCTGAATTTAGAAGACACTTTGTAGAATTGTTGAGAATTCTATAGCCTCTCCTTAATAACAAAATTCATGTAAGGCAGATGCTATGTACCTATTGCATCTGGCACATAATAAGTGCTAAAATATCCCTATTGTTATATAAATTTTCTTCTTTAGTGAATTTTCTAGTCATTTCTTTTGTTTGTTTTTCTCTTGGATAGTTTCTTCTTTATTAAATTTGTGGGAGAATTTTTTATATTAAGAATATTTACTTGTCCCTTTTGTAAGTTATAAATATGTTTTCCCAATTTATCATATCCACATTTTGGTTTAGTCAAGGGTGTCAATCTTTTCTTTTATGATTTCTGGTCTTTGTGTCATGCTAAGAAAGGAAATCTCTACTGCAAGGTTATGAAATTATCATCCTGTATTCTAGCCTAGAGATCTTTTTATTTTTTACATTTAAGTATTTACCTCTTTTGTATGTGTGTGTGGCTAGTACTGCTCCTTCTCAGCTCCCTTGTATATTCCCCCAAGGGATATATTGGAAATGCTAGGGTCCTTTTTAGGTTATCACCATGATTGAGAAAGGACTACTGGTGGTATTCAGTGGTCAGGAGCCAGGGATGTCGGCCAGACTCCTTTAGTGCACAGAACTTCCCTCAACAAAGAATTCCTGAGTCCTCCTTGACTTAGAAGTGCCTTGCCAGACCTCTGAATCTTACCATTGATTTCTGCCAACAACAAACATCTGAAAACTAAACATCTAAAAATTAAAAATAAAAATAACAGTGGATTTAATCGATTGCTTCTCAGGTTGAGTTTAAAAATAACACCTGAATATGTAGAGAAAATCTGAATTCCATGGACCAGGGGGAGTATGTAGAATAGTACAACCTTTTTTGTTTTTGTTTTATTATTGATTGCTCCTTTTCCGTGGGAGTTTATTCTTGTTTTATTGCCACAGTACCCCTCAAATGTAACTGAAAACAAAATTAGAAAATTCCAATCACCTCTCTTGTTTCTTGCATTGTTTCTCTTCATTGGGTGCCATTTGCACAGCTTGTTCACATTGCTCTTCTCTTTTGAGCTGCTGCTCTTTCTTTTATATCCAGTAATTTCTATTTGTGTAGATAGATCTCCATTAATAGTATTGTTGTCTCTCTTGGGCTTCTTCAGCACATCGATAGGTCTGGCTGCAGGGGTTCCCTGGCTGGGAAATAGTGAATTTTTATTACTGAATATGATCAACTTGTAGAATAGAGGTTCAGTCCTTTTCCATAAATTACAGTGGTCAAATAAGTCATTCCTTGTTATTTTATACCTTTTTATATAATATAGATAAGATAACATAGTTTGAGTTTTTAGCCTCCTGGTAGTGAAAGTATAAGAATACTACCTAAAAGTTGAAAAAAAAAACATAGCTTACAAATAATTTTCCATAAACATCATTTCTCTTACTGTTTTTTTAAGTAATTACCCACAAGAGAAGCTGGGGAAAAAAAGGCATTTCTACAATGTGAAAGCATCTGTGGAGATTATGATGAAAAGGTACATGGCTAGCTAGAGCATCTACAGAATTTCAATAACAGTGCTTAAATAGATTTCTTATGGCTATTTATTCTCTACTTTTTCAATTAAAAAATGGAGTCTCTGCGAAGGGCAACCATTATCCCCATTTTGTTGATGTAGAAATTAAGGCACAGAGAATCTAAATAACTTTTTCAAGGTCTCATAGCTAGGAAAAAAAAATAGTCATACAGATTAAATTAAAAATTCATGCTTATAGCATGCTGCATCTTTAGTTAAAAGAGAATTTGGGGTCTGCTCCAGGACACAGGAAAAAACTGTTTGAGACCTGGGAAATCTTTACCATAAAGCATAAAACACCACAAAACATCTTGTCCTGCTTATTACTAAAGTAGGCATTACCATTATTCCACCATACCCCTCAAAGAATGGTCACCACTGAATACCCAGCACTTATCACAGTGCCGCCATAATCAGTACTCAGTAAATATTCACAAAAGATGAGTGAACCTATGTAATGTCCCCAGGGACTGACTAAAACAATGGGTGACATAGTCTCATTCTACCAAATAAGTTAGTTTCAAAAATGTGCCCCCAATTACAGGAATGAATTAATTTGCTGTATTAAATTATTGTTATAAATCAATTGTATTTTCAAGAAAAACTATTAAAAGTTAATCATTTTAGCTTTACAGTCATTAATATTAAACCATTATATCTGATAATAGTTTAATAGTAGAACTGTTCTAGCTTGGTGTTGGTCAAAATAGGCAGCACATGACAAAGAAGATTTTAACCTTTCTCTTTCACAAAGGGGGGCACCTTCCCAGGTCACCTAAGGTAGGTTTCACTCACAAGTAATTTATATTAAGGTAAAAATATGATATTTAAGTTATTTTAACAGTTTTATTGAGCTGTAACTTATACCAAATACGATAACTCACCCACTAAAAGTGTATGATTCAGTGATTTTTAATATATTCACAGAATAGTGCAATAATCAACACAATCAATTTTTAGAGTATTTTAATTACCCCCCAAAAAACCCATGTACCCATTAGTGGTCACCCCCTATTCTCCCCACCCTCCAGCTCTAAGAAATCACTAATTTACTCGTTTTTTTCCTATGGATTTGCCTATGCTGGACACTTCATACAAACAGAATCATATAATATGTGGTCTTTTGTGACTTGCTTCTCTCATGTAACATAATGCTTGTCTATGTTACAGTATGTATCCTAATTTCATTCCTTTTCATTAATGAATAGTATTTCAGTATTTGGTTATAACATTTTGTTTATCCATCTATCAATTGATGGACATTTGGGTTGTCCCCTATTAGGTACATGATTTACAGATATTTTCTCCCATTCTTTGGGTTGTCTTTTCACTTTCTTGATGATATTCTATATAACACAAAAGTTCCTAATATTGGTGAAGTGTAACTTTATTTTTCTTTTATTGCTTGTGCTTTTGGTGTCATATCTAAAGAAGGCTTTGCCTGTCCCAAGGTCGCAAACAGTTATTCCTATCTTTTTTTTTTAAGTTTTATAATATATCTCTTACAGCAAACTGTGTGACCCATTTAGAGTTAATGTTTGTGTATGATATAAGGAAGGGGTCCACTTTTTTCTTTTTCATATGGATATTTGATTGCACCCAGCATCGTTTGTTGAAAAGACTATTATTTCCCCATTGAATGGTCCTAGAATCCTTGTCAAAAACCAGTTGACCATAAATGTAAGGATTTATTTCTTGACTCTTAGATCTGTTCCATTAATCTACGCCTGTATTCTTGTGCCATTATCACATTGTTTTCATTACGTGAAGTGTCGGTTCTCTACTTTCTTATTCTTTTTTAAGATTATTTTGGTTATTCTTGCATTTCCATGTGAAATCCTAATCAGCTTGTCAGTTCTGCAGAATTTGATAGATTTTTTTACAGTGATTGCATTTATTCTGTAGACAATTTCAGGAATATTACTGTTACTGTCTTAATAATGGTAAGTCTTCTGATTCAGAAGTGTGCCATATTCTTCAACTTATTTAGGTTTTCTTTAATATCTTAATATTTTGTAGTTTTAAAAATTTAAAGATTAAGTCTTATACTTTTTAGAAGTTTATTTCTAAGTATTTTCTTTTCAGTCTCTTGTAAATAGAATTGTTTTCTTAATTTCACTTTCAGATTATTCATTGCTAGTGTATTGATGTACAGCTGACTTTCGTATATTGGTCTTTTATCCTGGTGTCTTACTGAACTCACTTATTCTAGTGGTTTCTATGGTGGATTCCTTAGGATTTTCTACATATTAAAAAAATAATGTCCTCTGTAAATAAAGATCAGTTTACTTTTTCCTTTGAAATATGGCTGTCCTTTCTTTTTTTTTTTTTCCCCTCCTTTTTCTTGCCTAATTGCCCTAGCTAGAAACTCTAGTACCATATTGTATACAAGGGGCAAAAGACTTGTTCCTGATTTGGAGAGAAAGCATGCAGTCTCTCATCATTAAGTATGATGATAGCTGTGGGTATTTCATGATGCCCTGTATCAAGTTGTGGAAGTTCCCTTCTGTTTCTGGTTTGTTTGGGGCAGTGTTTAAATTGTTGAATTAAAAATACTCAGTACTCCATTTTTACATTGGATTTAACATTTTGCATTTTAGAATTTACATCATATAAAGACTGCAGTAACTAAAATATCCTTCAGTTATATTATCAGCTCTTCTACTTTTTATCAAACAGTGCTTCTTCTTTCCAGTTGTGTGAACTTGAGCAACTTTAACTTCTGTGCACCTGAGTTTCCTCATCTGTAAAACTGGGTTTGACTGATTTCATTACCTACCTTATAGAGCTTTTTAAAGACTAGACTGTTTACAAGTAAAGCATTTAGAATAGCTGATGTCCCCATTGTAAGCAATAATATATCTCAGTTCTTATTAAAGATATGCATAGTTAATGCCTGAATTAATCCCAATATATTTTTTCACATGTACAGCTTGTTTAGAAGAGATTTCTTTAAAAAAATAACATGTCTTTCAGAGCTTTATTTCAATCTCGTTGTTGTTGTTTACAATAATACATATCTCTCATAGTAGAAGAATATTCAAGCAAGCTTTTCTAAGTCTTCATATCTAGCACCTACAAAATTAGGCAATGTAAGACTCAGAAACCCTTCTCCAATATTTGGAAAGTTTTTAAGTTAGTTTGGTTTCTTTTTATGTCTTACCTTTTCCTTCAGATGACTTTGGTTCTTCAATCATGTTTCTTTTACAAAGCCATGTACTATGTCTAAAAATACTTGAGAGGCATCTTCCTGGTTTTGATATTTAGTTATTTAGCTAAGCTAATTCCTTAGAGAACATGAATGAAAGCTATGAAAAACAATACACCTTGCCATGAGGGACTAGATTCAATAAGGACATCCTAATTTTTTTTAAACATCTTTATTGGAGTGTAATTGCTTTACAATGGTGTGTTAGTTTCTGCTGTATAACAGAGTGAATCATCTATACATATACGTACATCCCCATATCTCCTCCCTCTTGCATCTCCCTCCCACCCTCCCTATCCCACCTCTCTAGGTGGACACAAAGCACCAGGCTGATCTCCCTGTGCTGTGCGGCTGCTTCCCACTAGCTATCTATTTTACATTTGGTAGTGTATATCTGTCCATGCCACTCTCTCACTTCATCCCAGCTTACCCTTTCCCCTCACCGTGTCCTCAAGTCCATTCTCTATGTTTGCATCTTTTTCCTGTCCTGACCCTAAGTTCTTCAGAACAATTTTTTTTTATTCCATATATATGTGTTAGCATATGGTGTTTGTTTTTCTCTTTCTGACTTACTTCACTCTGTATGACAGTCTCTAGGTCCATCCACCTCACTACAAATAACTCAATTTCGTTTCTTTTTATGGCTGAGTAATATTCCATTGTATATATGTGCCATTCATCTGTCGATGGACACTTAGGTTGCTTCCATGTCCTGGCTATTGTAAATAGAGCTGCAATGAACATTGTGGTACATGACTCTTTTTGAATTATGGGTTTCTCAGGCTATATGCCCAGTAGTGGGATTGCTGGGTCATATGATGGTTCTATTGTTAGTTTTTTGAGGAATCTCCATACTGTTCTCCATAGTGGCTGTATCAATTTACATTCCCACCAACAATGCAAGAGGTTTCCCTTTTCTCCACACCCTCTCCAGCATTTATTGTTTGTAGCTTTTTAATGATGGTCATTCTGACTGCTGTGAGGGGATACCTCATTGTAGTTTTGATTTGCATTTCTCTAATGATTAGTGATGTTGAGCATCCTTTCATGTGTTTGTTGGCAATCTGTATATCTTCTTTGGAGAAATGTCTACTTAGGTCTTCTGCCCATTTTTGGATTGGGTTGTTTGTTTTTTTGATATTGACCTGCATGAGCTGCTTGTATATTTTGGAGGTTAATCCTTTGTCAGTTGCTTCATTTGCAAGTATTTTCTCCCATTCTGAGGGTTGTCTTTTCATCTTGTTTATGGTTTCCTTTGCTGTGCAAAAGCTTTGAAGTTTCATTGGGTTCCATTTCTTTATTTTTGTTTTTTTTTCCATTTCTTTAGGAGGTGGGTCAAAAAGGATCTTGCTGTCATGGAGTGTTCTGCCTATGTTTTCCTCAACAGCGTTATAGTGTCAGGTCTTACATTTAGGTCTTTAATCCATTTTGAGTTTATCTTTGTGTATGATGTTAGGGACTGTTCTAATTTCATTCTTTTACATGTAGCTGTCCAGTTTTCCCAGCACCACTTATTGAAGAGACTGTCTTTTCTCCATTGTATATTCTTGCCTCCTTTATCAAAGATAAGGTGACCTTATGTGCGTGGGTTTATCTCTGGCCTTTCTGTCCTGGTCCATTGATCTGTATTTCTGCTTTTGTGCCAGTACCATACTGTCTGATTACTGTAGCTTTGTAGTATAGTCTGAAGTCAAGGAGCCTGATTCCTACAGCTCCGTTTTTCTTTCTCAGGGTTGCTTTGGCTATTTGGGGTCTTTTGTGTTTCCATACAAATTGTGAAACTTTTTGTTCTAGTTCTGTGAAAAATGCCAGTGGTAGTTTGATAGGGATTGCATTGAATCTGTAGATTGCTTTGGGTAGTATAGTCATTTTCACAATGTTGATTCTTCCAATCCAAGAACAAGGTGTATCTCTCCATCTGTTTGTATCATCTTTAATTTCTTTCATCAGTGTCTTACAGTTTTCTGTATACAGGTCTTTTGTCTCCTTAGGTAGGTTTATTCCTAGGTATTTTATTCTTTTTGTTGCAGTGGTAAATGGGAGTGTTTCCTTAATTTATCTTTCAGATTTTTCATCATTAGTGCATACGAATGCAAGAGATTTCTGTGTATTAATTTTGTATCCTGCTACTTTACCAAATTCATTGATGAGCTCTAGTAGTTTTCTGGTAGCATTTTTAGGATTCTCTATGTATAGGATCATGTCATCTGCAGAAAGTGACAGTTTTACTTCTTCTTTGCCGATTTGGATTCCTTTTATTTCTTTTTTTTTTCTATCTGCTGTGAGTAAGACTTCCAAATCTATGTTGAATAATAGTGGTGAGAGTGGGCAACCTTGTCTTGTTCCTGATCTTAGAGGGAACGGTTTCTGTTTTTCACCATTGAGAACGATGTTGGCTGTGGGGTTGTCATATAAGGGACATCCTAAATTTTAAAGAACTAAGTTTCCAGGCTTTTATATCAGAGTAAAAAAAAATCATTTTGTGTTCTGAGAAGTCCTTTGATGGAAATTGAAAGAAAGGAGACAGATATAATGTTTTCTTATTTCCTGTTATTATGAGTTAGACATACAGATCTAAGAAGTTTCCAAATGAAATTCTTTGCATTTCTTTAGAGTCAACTATGAAAGCATCAGTTTCAACATGTGACTTTCCTTACCTTATGAACAATCATAACATATGATTTACTCTCATCTTTTAATATATGAATACCAACTTAAATTGTTCTTTTAGCTATCTAGAGAAATTCCAAAATTAATGGACCTCTCCACTTTTGATATGAAATAAGTTTTAGTACAAGCAACCATTTGAGTACAACTCCTAATACAGAGATAAAGTAATATAAAAACTCAGAGCATGTAAAGAGTTCTCATGAAGTACTTGTATTAAAGCAGTTTACTTTCTCTTTAGACCCTCAATAACATTATTAAATCTTAACATCATTTTCTAGCTGTCCAGTACAAAAAAGATTAGAAGTAATACCTGAATATAGAGATGTGTAAAAGTATTTGGATGGAAGAGATACAACCTTTATTTAAAGAACAATCTAAAAAAATGAGAGACACAGTAATATTATGACAGTGTATCATAATAGATGGACTGAAATCATCAAATAAAGTTAAAATCATTCTATATCTTTTTACTTAGCAAGGTAGGAATGTGTATGGTATATTTTAGAATGCTTTTCTTCAAAAGTGGTTAAAGTTTTTTAAAGTTTGACATCTAAGGAGGTAAATATCCGTTCCTTAGAAAATTAATTATGTCAAACATTTCATTTCCTAAAAATAGCATAAATGATATACTTATTTTCTTAACTTTTCCTTAGGATGGCTTGATGAAAATAGCATATACCTTTACCTATTTATTAGGTTGACTCTTTTTTGCCTGTAATAGTAAACTATGCTATGTTAGACTCAAAATGTCAAATAAATGGTGAGTAATTATGTTAATGCAGTGGATATGAAAGCAGCTTTTGTAAACTCTAAAATGTTATATGGAGTTCATTCTTGGCCATTTTTATCACCTTTAAGGCTGGCCCTTAAAGAAGAAGGATAGGTGAATATTAGAGGCCATATGCGAGCCAAATGACTTGGCCAAAGGTAGGGTAAACTAAGGGTAGACAGATGGACGTGGGCAATGGTGAGTTGGGTAGAGAGTAGTGATTGCTAAGAGTATGCAACTTTGTGGTCTCATCAAGTGCTGTTCTTCTCCTTAGCTTTTACCTCCAATCCTAATTTTTTTTTAAGTCTTTCTCCTGTTTATCACATATATAGGCACATAAAAAGTACTTATTT
Organism: Mesoplodon bidens; assembly: GCF_964165515.1. Lineage (NCBI taxonomy): Eukaryota > Metazoa > Chordata > Mammalia > Artiodactyla > Ziphiidae > Mesoplodon > Mesoplodon bidens. Next base: position 48,625,571 of record NC_138165.1, on the reverse strand, counting down.
AAAATTTGTGGAAATATTAGAAACTGAGGAGTTTGAGCTTTATAGTGTGGGAAGCTTTTCAGATTTTCAGATTAGCAGTATTAACTGAATAGACTTTCTACCTTTTAGGAAAATGACTTTAATGTGAATTAGCATGGGGAGATTAGAAACAGGGAACTCAGAAAGCTATTATGGGTTGGCCAGAAAGTTCATTCGGGTTATTCTGTGACAGCTTACAGAAAAAACAGAATGAACTTTTCAGCTAACCCAGTATAATCCAAATGAGAGATGTATGCAAGTTATGGGACTTTGAAAGGGAGAGAATGTTAGAAACAATGTTGGTATAAATTCAACATTGTTTATTAATTACTGACTGGTGACTGCCTATGTTGGGGACTTTGTAACCTTGTAAAAAGGATAGGAATCACAGGTGTTTCTGAGGTTTCTAGAAAGTTTGATTCATTAACCAAGATATGGAGCAATTATCAAAGTAAGATTGAGAATGAATAAGGTGGGTTGTGTTTTGAATATGTTCACTGAGTGTTGACTGTGTGATATCCACTTAGAAAAGTCCCTCAGACAACTGGTAATAAACTATTTCCAACTTTATTTATCTATTATTCACATGTGAGAAGTGAGACCTAAGGAACATAATAGATATGAGCTGACACCATTAAATAGGTAAAGTCTCCAAAGGAGGTATCTGTACAGGAAGAAGACTGATGAGAACTGAAACATGGGGGAACAATAACAAAGTTGGGCCATAGAAGGGGAACCAGTGAAGGAGATTGGATAGAACACTAAAGCTGGAAGTCAAAAGAGTGAAGTATCCAACAAGACAAAGGATAGATCACTTAAACTATAGAAGTTAAAACAAATGTTCATAGTGATTTTTCTAAGAAATGTTAATTTTAAGAGTATTATGTTAATTTTTTTAATTGCTGAGTTTTAAAAGGTAGAAAGTGAAAAATTAGTGCCCCTCTCCCCACTGTGTTCTTCCCTAGAGTATTAAATTTTTAATTTCTCCTGCATCTTTCTAATCGTTTTTCTTGCATATGCAAGCATTACTGTATTCCTACTGTCTGAAATGCAAATTTTTTCACATTTTAACGTTTCTGAAATTAGGATATATCTTACAATAGATATATATGTTAAATTTAATGAATTTTTTTCCAGAAAGGCTGATATTAAATGAATACCATTTGGAAGTCTAGGAATGGAAATAATATAAAATGTAAGTGAATAAAAAATAAAAGTACATGTATATTTATAATATATCAAATCAAGAAAATGTAGTTATCTAAGTAAAAGAAATATATATATATGTATGTAAAAAAATACATAAAATGATATACAATAAAATACATATAAGTATAAACATGTTTAATGTACAAGTGGAACTAGAAAGATATTTATTTAGAAATGCTTTTTAAGTTTGAGATGTTTTTGACATACAAAAATTCATATATAGACATAATTTCATATTTCATCAGTTCTAAGAGGTACTATTTTTTACTTTAAGGTCTCTGAATCCAGGTTATATTTTACCATTTCTAGCATCTTAGACTCAGAAATACAGTGATTAAGTCTTTCTCTTGGCTGCATATTTTCCATGGTATGAGTCTTTCATAATTTTCTAACCAGTCCCTTATTTACAAATTAGGGGTTTCTGTTATTGTTCATTATGATTTTTGGTTTTCATTTTGCTTTTAGCTTTTTATTATTACCAAAGATGGCTTAATTAACATTCTTTTTCTACTTTAAATGTTGTGTTTATTTCATTTTATATAAATGCCTATAAGCTGTATTGCTAATTTATATACATTATTAAAATGTAATAGTGGTTAACTTTTTGGTTTTTGCCTTTTATCTTTTTTTCTTTTTATTTATTTTTGTTAATTCATATTGGAGTATAGCTACTTTACAATGTTGTGTTAGTTTCTGCTGTACACAGAAATGAATCAGTTATATGTATACATATATCCACTCTTTTTTAGATTTCCTTCCCATCTAGGTCACCACAGAGCACCGAGTAGAGTTCCCTGTGCTATACAATAGGTTCTCATCAGTTATCTATGTTATATATAGTAGTGTATATATGTCAATCCCAATCTCCCAATTCATCCCACCCCCCATTTCCCCCCTTTGTAACCATAAGTTTGTTTTGTACATATGTGACTCTATTTCTGCTTTGCAAATAAGTTCATCTGTACCATTTTTCTAGATTCCACACATAAGCAATATTATACGATGTTTGTCTTTCTCTTTCTGACTTAATTCACTCTGTATGACAATCTCTATGTCCATCCATCTCACTACAAATAACTCAATTTCGTTTCTTTTTTTTTTTTTTTTTTTTTTTTCTTTTTGCGGTATGCGGGCCTCTCACTGTTGTGGCCTCTCCCGTTGCGGAGCACAGGCTCCGGATGCGCAGGCCCAGCGGCCATGGCTCACGGGCCCAGCCGCTCCGCGGCATATGGGATCCTCCCAGACCGGGGCACGAACCCGTATCCCCTGCATCGGCAGGCGGACTCTCAACCACTGCGCCACCAGGGAGGCCCTCGTTTCTTTTTATGGCTGAGTAATATTCCGTTGCATATATGTGCCACATCTTCTTTATCCATTCATCTGTCCATGGACACTTAGGTTGCTTCCATGTCCTGGCTATTGTAAATAGAGCTGCAGTGAACATTGTGGTACATGATTCTTTTTGAATTACGGTTTTCTTAGGGTATATGCCCAGTAGTGGGATTGCTGGGTCATATGGCAGTTCTATTTTTAGTTTTTTAAGGAACCTCCATACTGTTCTCCATAATGACTGTACCAATTTACATTCTCACCAACAGTGTAAGAGGGTTCCCTTTTCTCCACACCCTCTCCAGCATCTATTGTTTGTAGATTTTTTGATGATGGCCATTCTGACTGATGTGAGGGATACCTCATTGTAGTTTTGATTTTCATTTCTCTAAGAATTAGCCATGTTGAGTATCTTTTTATGTCTTTGGAGAAATATCTATTTATATATTTTGCCCATTTTTTGATGGGGTTTTTGGGGTTTATTTGATATTGAGCTGCATGAGCAGTTTGTATATTTTGGAGATTAATCCCTTGTCAGTTGCTTCATTTGCAAATATTTTCTCCCACTCTGAGGGTTGTTTTTTCATTTTGTTTATGGTTTCCTTTGTTGTGCAAAAGCTTTTAAGTTTCATTAGGTCCCATTTGTTTATTTGTGTTATTTTCATTACTCTAGGCTGTGGAGGTTTTTGCCTTTTTCTAATTCATTTTCCATATTCTAATCTAGGCCTTTCTAAAAAAGTAAATGTGATTATGACAATTATGTAATATAGTATATAAATTCTTATGATATTCCCTCCACTTGAAATACCCTACCCAAATTTTTGTTTGCCCGTGAAGAATTCAGGACTCAGCCTTGCTGTCATCTTGGAAAACTATCTTCAACCTCAAGAGTGTCTCCAGCATTGCTCAATAGCCCCCTATGCTTAACTCCTTTCAACATTTATCATAATTGTACTGCAGATACCTTATTTATTTTTCTGTCTCTTGTATTCGGCTTCCTTAAGATCTGGGACTGTGTAGCTAGCATAAGGAGTAGCTGCCACTTGATAGGTCAGTAAATATTGAAGGAATGAATAATACTGTGATTGTTTTTAAAGTGTTTCCAAATGTTTTAAAAATATTGGCTATGAAAAGTTTTGTTATGCTGAAAAGGAAAGTAAAAAGAGAAATTTACAAAGCTGTATGACTAGCTTGGAAGGAAATGAAAAATATGTTGGTATTACAAGTACATGCTTTTTTCTGGTTTTAGCCATCTTAAGAGGAAGCAGTAACTAAAATAAAAATGTGTTCAAGAGATCTGTTATCTGCTAGCCAAGGCATTGAGAATTACGGGTCAAGAAGTAGGTACCTTTACAAAAGAAAAATTACTAAAGGCTTTGGATAAACAACTATAACTTTAGTCATTAGATGGCTAAGTATTACCTTCCATATGTGATAACCAGGATGTTCTTGTTATATTTCACTATATATACTGAGTGCTTACTCCTAAATGCTTCCTTCCCATACTTTACACATACACCAAAGGGAAAAAACAAACAAAGCAATCCTTTGTGCTTACGTTTCTCAGAATGATGTATGAATTACAGCTTTAAGAGGAGGGCTCTAACCTGGGCTATGTTAATAATAGGAACAATGATAATACCATTTTTTCCCCTAACTGTTTATACTGAAATAGAAGTTGGCAATCTCTTATCCAACATGAGTACATGATGGATAGTAGTCACATGTACAGCACATTTCTTACTCAGAAAAGCATATCGGAATGCACTTAACTGAAAGAGAGGATATAATTTACAGTTGAACAATAGTATTAAATATTCCTTAAAGTAGAAATAAATTTTAAATGTTTTGCAAGTTTCAGTACTTAATTATTAATAATTAATTACTGTGACACTTTAGTTGAGAAACTGTACTTTAAAAACAACATCTACATATATTTCTTTACATGCATATAATACAGTACATATATTATTGACCCTTACAATAGACCTGTATTTTGGGTAGTAAAGGTCCTGGTATCCTGAAGGCCAATTACAAACACTTGTCTTTCCAAAGTCACATGTTAATTAGAATTGGAGAAGAAACTTAAGTCCCAAGTTTCTTCCTTCATGGGCCTGTCCTTTTTCCGTCATACCACATAGCCATGTATGGACTGAAAACGACAATCAGCACAAAAAGTAGCGTATAAATTTTCATATACAGATACTCAGATATACACATTCATGTATATGCAGGTATTGCTAGTGAGTCAGTCTTTAAATATCTGAAAACTGTTTTACCAGCAGCAAATATCTGAAGCTTCACTTCCACCTCTCTCTTAGAAAAACCTTAAAGTTAATAGGTTTCATGTGTATGAAGTGTTTACACTTATTCTTATTCAGTGTACCAGCACAATTCCTGTTTCTTTAAGAAAAAAAAAAAAAGTCTGGCATCTAATTGAATGCTCCTATCAGCACAATTGTTAAGATTTGATGCAAAGTTTTGATCTTGTAAGAGTTGAAGCTTTAACTCTATTTTTTTAGGCTATGAATTTCAGACTACTTTTTATCATTTTTATAATGATCTCCAAAATGCCTTTATCTATCCATTCCCAACTTTGAAGATCTTAAAGTTCAGGAGAATTAAAAGCAGCAAAGAACTGTCAGCAGTCCTGAACAAGAAAACACAAGCTATGGCTGAGGGAAACTTAAGGAACTTCCTAACCAAAATAGTGACTCAGATCATAGTGTTACGTCTTAAAAGATAGGCTCAGTGGAAATACGGCTGACACGTTGTACAAAGAAAGTTGTCACTGGATTGAAAGTCACTGATCATTAAGAAAAAGGAATATTTTGTTGGTAATAAGTTATAAAAACTTGGCAATTGATGAAAATATTGAAATTTGGGGGAAGAACTCATTAGTTCTGTATCTCTGTAGCTTTTTTGTGGCTGTACGCTATAAAAATTGATAATTCAGACATTAAGTATATTTTACTAAATAATTGACAGGACAAATGTAGAATTTGGTATTAATATTTAATTTATTATTAAATAATACAGGACTTTAAATTCTTTTTACTTTATGTACTAACTTCCATCTATAGAATACTTAAACATAATTTAATAGCCTTCTGAAATTTGGACTACCTACCTCCCTGACACTTTCAAAAGGTTTAATTTCCTGTTGTTTAAGTGTATGTGATTCAAATAGTTTACAAATTTAAGAAATTTTGTGACATCACAGAGATTTTGGTGGCTTCTGTAGGCTTTGAAATAATTCTGTTATGGATGGAGCACAGTCTTTGCTCCATGGATCTACAAGCAAAGTCTCTGAACATTTAGGGAAATAATAGTTTCAAAGCCCATGCATTATTTTCTAAAAGAGAAAACTATAACCATTCTAACTATTTTGAAAAAAAATGTTAATATACTATTTTAAGGAAATGTTAATATAAGTTTTAGGTAAATTGATTAAATAAAGTTCGTCTTCTGGTTTTTCTGACAGCTCTCAACTCTTCCTACATAGTACGTTAGAAACACTGTACTTCTAGAAGTTGACACAGTATAGCAAATGCCTCTAGAATATCATCTTTAAGTGATAAACTAGGTCAATGAAACCATGCACATTTATTTTCAATATATTGCTTCCTATAATGGGTATTTCTGTTTGTTACCATACAAACATCTAGAAATAAGTGTGTAGAAAATTTTCATCAAAATTCATCAAATTTGAAACGTTTGTTTGAGATTGTCTAACTTGAAATATAAGCTGTATGATAGAAACAAAATTTACTCTGGGAACTGAGGACCTACCTCATAGACCAGTTAACTTATCATACCAAAGAAGTTCTTATGACTCCTGGTCAGGAGAGACAGGGATGTGTATTAACACACTGTACAAGGAGAAAACAGTGGTGTTAACTACAAGTGTCCAAACAAACGTCCGAAGGATGGACCTGCCAAATTGCAGACCTTGATTTGCAATCCAGCTTTTTCTCGTGTAGCATACTCCAGAGTGAGTAGCAGCAAGGATTTACTCACTTAATGATCATTAGTGATTCTCCTGGGCAAGGTTGAGGAGACCAGAGAATATGTAATAAATTTTAGAAAGCTCGCCAAAAGTGATTAGAGTTAAAATAGTTTGGACAGTTATTAAGTGAAGCTTCACTTACCTGAAAACTGCATTCATCCATAACGTCTTCTTTCCTCATAGTAAGAGATGAATGAGAAATTCTTAGTCATAAAATGTGGTATAGAGGCCATTCAAAGGACTTATTTTGTTCCTATTTTTAAAGAGGATTTATGGTTCAAGTTATACTATCAACTAATTACAGTAATCACTTGTCCATGTTCAAAAATAGAAATTAATTAGAGCTTATTAGGTGAAAAGACTATTGATTTTGCTGTCTTTAAGAACATTAGACTCTAAGCTTTTTTAGTTTAGGGACTGTCTGTTGGTCATCTTTATACTATGAACATCTAGATACCCTGTTTGACATATAACGAATGTTCCATAAATCTTTAAGGAAGGAATGAAAGAATAGCCTTCATATGTATGTAATATAGAAAATCTATTTTTATTATTATTATTAATTTTTTTTTTTGGCTGCATTGGGTCTTTGTTGCTGCATGCAGGCTTTCTCTAGTTGCGACGAGCAAGGGCTACTCTTCGTTGAGGTGCATGGGCTTCTCATTGCGGTGGCTTCTCTTGTTACAGAGCACAGCCTCTAGGCATGCGGGCTTCAGTAGTTGCAGCATGCGGGCCCTAGAGCACGCGGGCTTCAGTAGTTGTGGCACGTGGGCTCAGTAGTTGTGGTGCACGGGCTCTAGGGCATGCGGGCTTCAGTAGTTGTGGCACGCAGGCTCAGTAGTTGTGGCTAGCAGGCTCTAGAGCACAGGCTCAGTAGTTCTGGCATGTGGGCTTAGCTGCTCCACAGCATGTGGGATCTTCCCGGACCAGGGATCGAACCCGTGTCCCCTGCATTGGCAGGCAGACTCTTAACCACTGCGCACCAGGGAAGTCCCAGAAAATCAATTTTGTCTTAGTTATAAGGGTATCTTGTTTCTAACATAGCTTCCAGTTGTAGCTGTTTATCTTAGACATGAGTTTCTTAGAAATGGAGATTCTCATGCTTAGGCCCCACATTTTCTAATTCAGTAGATCTGGGATAAGGCTGAGGAATCCACATTTTATTAATAAGCACTGTGGATGATTATTTTACGGGCACTAAATGAACCATGCTGAGAGATACTGCACCTAAACCCATACCCAGTTCATACCTGAACTGCCACAGCCATTCTCTTTTCTTTTTCCAATTTGTATCAAACTTTACCTTTCTTTTTTTAAGTATAATATTGATATTTTTTTTACCTCAGTTCCCTGTAATATTGTATTTAACAAAATGTGGATCCTGGACCACCAGCATCAACGTCGGCTGGGTGATTTAATAAAGTATTCCCAGGAGAAATTGTTTATCAGTCATGTTCATAGTTGTTAGAACATAAAATCTAATTCTGTCCAGCATCTAGCACAGTGCCTGGCTCCTAAAATAGCCACACAATATCTGTTGAGTGAATAGATAGAAGAGAGGGAGGATGTTGGAAGGACTAAAAGATCTACTTGTTTTTCTATTTCCCAACCTGCAGTTGTTTAAGGTTTTTTTCTTTTAATGGAATGAGGGGCATATCAGGCAGAGGTAGGCATGCTTGCAGTAGCCAACTAATAAGAAGAAATAGGGAAATGTTAGAAAAGATTTAAGAAGTCAAAAAGTATGGTCACCTGGGTCCTATTACAATAAGGGCAAATAGCACTACTCTCATTGACAGCTAAGGTCACCACTATAATTACAGCACAGTCACTGAATTTTTTTAACCAGAAGAGATTCCAATTTTAATAAGAATAAATTTGCATTATTAAGAAAAGTTATATTATTCTAAAAAGTTTATTCTATTAAGAATATAGGAAAATGTATTATGTGTATTTAGAAAAATGCCCTTAAATATTTTAAATGATGAATAGAGTGCTGTGCTTTAATTATCTGGAAAAATCTCCTTTACTTAAAGTTTCTAAGTCTTTGATGGTTCCAGATGACTGAGATGTTATAGTATCTTTTCAGCATGAAGACCTCTTCACTTATGGGGTGTGTGTGTGTGTGTGTGTGTGTGTGTGTATGAGTATGTATGCATATGTTCCTTTTGGGATACTATTCACTAATGACTACTTTGCACATTGTCATCTTAGAGTTAAATGTTTTTGATAAATGACTTTTATATTATTTTAGAGGAAAGAGCTTTGAAGTCAGACTTGAGCTATGATTCTGCCCATGTGACCTCTCCAACTTTGTTTCCTCACTAGCAAAATGGGAATAATTTGCTTGCTGCATAGATCTATTGTATTATGGGGATTAAGTGAGATAATTCACTGAGCACAATGCCTCGCACATTGAAAGTTCTCAGTAAATAAATCTATTTTTAGAAGATTGGAAAAAGAGAATTTTATATGTATTGTGGTACTTTTTTGTTTTTTGTTTTTATTTTGCGATACGCGGGCCTCTCACTGTTGTGGCCTCTCCCGTTGCGGAGCACAGACTTGGGATGCACAGGCTCAGTGGCCATGGCTCACGGGCCCAGCCGCTCCACGGCATGTGGGATCTTCCCGGACTGGGGCACGAACCCGTGTCCCCTGCATCGGCAGGCGGACTCTCAACCACTGCGCCACCAGGGAAGCCCTGTGGTGGTGTTTTAGATCTGCTCCTTCGTGCTTTTATTTTTCTGTAGACTAAATCTACTTAGTCTACTGTTCAGAGTCAACTGTTCAAAAACTAGAATGAAAATAAAATACACATAGACAATGCATAAATTACTCTCTGTTGCTTTTACCTCTTAGTGTAAACAAAAGTTCTCTAGGCTTTCAATAGGAATGGATCTTTAGTGAAGTACATCCATATGGCAATTCTAAAATATAAAAATGAACTTTTTAATATTGAATAAGCATAAAAATCAAATTATGTTGCTCGAAAAGGAATACTCACACATCTTTTCCCATCTTGCATAACACAAAAATAGCTAACTGCTTTTGCTCATAAAAATCATATTTAGAGGGTGACTAAGCATGAGACAGTTCCCAAACAAATCTTTGAGAAAGTTATGCAGGAGTGAAAGTGAGATTTCAGTTGTAATCAGTTTCTCCATCTAGGTTAGTTCAGTGACGGTAGACTGGTAAATTTCTTAAATCATCTGTTAGCCATACATCATTTTTCAAGATATTTTGTATCTCACTGGAATATTAAAACCTAATGTGATTTGTTTTTAACCAGAACCTGGTTTTGTAGGCTCTAGCTACAATGTTCTTCTTTCTTTTACAGGCACATGCATACATTTCCATAAGAATATTTGTTCATTTACATAAAATGCATGAAACAGAGAACACTTATCTGAAGGATGATTTAGTAATCTGTCATCTTATGTATTCATATACTATTGTTGCTACATAAAAATAATTGGATGGTCCATTTATTAACAATAAATTTTTTATTAGAAAGTGGGGATATTGATAGCACCATACCAGAATGTTACTTTAAAAAAAAATTCACAGTTAGTGTCTCAGAATACGTAATTTGAAGGGATTATACAATCATTTATAAAGGAAATAAAAAAAGTTTATCTCTGCTATTCCTGAGGTCCAGTAATATTTTAATTTGTTTCTTCATCTTTTAAAGAAGCATACATATCATATTTTTAGGACAATCTTTGTATAAGTTTTTCTTATGGTAATCAAATGTCATTTAGGGTAGAATGTGTTTTCTTTTTTCATATTTCAAGAGATTCAGTTTTGTAGTTTACCTTAAAAACCTTATATTTACAAATTATACCATTTCAAGTAAGTTATTCTCAGTACAATATTGAGGTATGAATTTGCCCTTGTTTATCTCCAAGTTTTAACTTTCATTTGGATAAACTTTCCTACTGTGACATTTCTGCCTTTACTTCATTTTCTTCTTTGTTTTTCTTGTCATTTTAGTTGTCAAACATAGAAAATAGAATGTATAAGTAAAACCATCCTATTTTCAGAAAAAAGGCAAGTTAAGCATACTATTTTTGACTTATTTTGAAAAGAAAAATAATTGTCTCGAAATTCACACTACATTACGAAAATTTATTTGCAAAGCACGGGTAATGAGGAGAGATATGTAAATTGCCATGCATGTCACAAAGAAAATATTCCTCTGGAGTTATCTGGAATGTGAAGAAAATATTTTTCTGCTAAACAGCTGTATCATCCAACCTTTGAACAAAATTTGACTTCTGCTTATCATGCCTAGCTCTTCTTTATCTTAATGGTTAGATAGGGACAGACATATATATATATTTACATTTATATTTTTGAATTCTTAGCACTGAAACAAGAAAGATATATAGTAATTTCTTTTAAATGTGTTAAATAAATGTGTGTTTTTTTTTAAATATCATATTGCTGAGTTTTACTTTTTAACCCTGTCTGAAACTCCCTCTATTTAAGAGGAACCCTCATATCACTGTGCAGAGTGACAACTGATATACTTCATTGGACTTCTTCCATATTATTTTATGTTCATTATTTATTTTGTTGTTTGCTCTTTTCCCTTTCCTTTCTTTTTACTTATTTGTTCAAATTACTATTAATTTCATTTTTCCATTTGTTATTATTTCCTTTTGTGCCTTGTTAATCTGGAAATAGTATGCTTTTTTATTTTAATACTCATTATCTGACTTATATTTCTCCACAGTTATATGAAAACCAGAAACCAAATAAACTTTCCACCAATCCACTCTGTTCCCCTCTCCTAGATGAAAGCTTTAGAATATTTTAATTCCCCATTCCATTCCCCTTCCCAAATGACCTTTAGAGTGACCTTTTACTTTCCTTTACCCCCTTCCAACTCAGTTTTGCTGACATAATTCAGTACTTTTAGTTCCAGATTTATTACACTTTTCCTTTGCCATATGTCTCCTCTGTTTTAAGAATCCTTACTTCATAGTTACATTACAAATTCCCAGTCAATCATTTTCCATTTAGTTTTAACATATATATTGCAAGGCTATTGCCCTGTTTTCTGTTATTCATCATCTTCTGTCTTGGGGTGTCTATTCTGATTCATATGTTGTTTGGTTCAAGTACTTTTTTGAGTATTTTCATTAGATGGTTTAGATGAGTGGTATTATCTCTCATGGTTGGATATCCACAGTTCTTTCTTCTAACCTGCACAATGTATGATATATTTGGTTGGGCATAGAATTGTTTGTTGACAGTCTTTTCCTCAGTATAAGGATGTATAAAACATGTCTAACATTGTGGAAGTCTGTGGAAATGTCTTAACTAGTTTGAACTTTATTTTGCCTAAAGCATTTTAAATTGACAAATCACTTAAAATTAGCGTCAGAATTAATTATAAAATAATTTTTGTAATGTCAGATTAGGTGAATGTATTTATGAAATATCCTTGAAATTGCTATAGGTTTTGTATAGCCTGCTCAAAGTAGCTTCAACCTGTACAGCAAAACAGAGTAAGGAAATAGCACTTTACTCTGGATTCCTCTTGAGTATCTCTTACTCTAAAGAGTAAGAGATCTTCAGATCCTAACATTTGGAGATCCTCCTACAAATAGAACATCTTATCTGATTAAGCTGATTAACTCTCAGTGAAGCCCACAGTTGACAAGTCCTACCCAGACACTTTCTTTTGGTGCTTCATTCTTAATATGAGTGAATGTCCAACAGTTCATTCCAACAGTTTTCCAGTAATTTAAGGAAAGCCTCCAACATGAAAAACATGATATATCTAAACCAACAGAGGGAACTGACAATGAAGGTAGCCAGATAATTAAAATACAAAAGCAAAAAGAAAAGAAACATACACAAGTTAGAGAAAAACAAACTATATCCTCAAAGAGTTAAGAGAAAATATGGAGTCCATTAAATAAGAAAATACAAAATTCATTAAACAAGGTGCTATTTAAATTTTTTAAATTAGAAAAGGCAGAACTCTGAAGTTAAAAATACTATAACATAAATAAAATTTATTATAAACTTTAATAGGCTGGAAAAGAAAGTATGGTGAGCTCCTAGAAAATAGAACAAGAAGCAAAGAATAAGAAACCAAAAGGCAGACAATACATGAAATTCAAGGCTTAACTAGGAGCCCCATGATATTGCAAATAGGGCCTCATAAAAGAAGAATAGAAAAAAGTAGAGGGGAAAAGAAATTGTCAATGAAATAAGATATATTATTAAAATTTCTCAGAACTGAAGGATGTGAGTCTTCCCACTGAAAAAGCCCACTGAATACCCAGCACAATAAATGAAAAATATTCATACCACAGAAATTTTTCACAAAATTTCAGCATACCAAAGATAAAGGAAAAATGGTAAGAGCTTCCCAAGGGCAAGGAATGGGGATAGTTCACATCCAAAGGAGTATAATGGCATCGGACTTCTCCACAAATACACTGTGGAACAATTTCTTCAAAATTGTAACGGAAACAATTTTATTACGTAGAATTTTATCCCCAGACAAATCAAGTGTGATGGTAGAATAGAAAGAGTACTCCCTCCAACCCCCCAAAAATACTTTCCATGTACTGATTCCTAGGAAATTACTGCAGAATGTGATTTTGCTAGATGATTAAGTAAATTATGACGGAAAAAGACGTAGACAACTGAAAATAAGGGATCCCACTCAGGAGAGGGATAAAGAAAAGTGTCAGCATGGCTGCTATTCAGCAAACCAAAAAGACAACCAGTTAACATTGTACTCTTAAAAGAGAACCTTCAAGAAGGAACTCCCCAGGAAACAAAGGAAAGTGATATGTTTGAGCATATAGAAAAAATATTGATATGCATGTTGCAGTGATGTTGGAAGAGTACATAATAATTGTATTAAGTACCTAGAAGACTAGGTTAGTGAAAAAAATGAGGAAATTATTAACTCCAGAGAAAAAAATAGGCATGGACCTAGTTCACTTCTTGCCCTGTAGTGTTTATAAGTCATGTTATGTAAACATTGGCTATTTGATTAACCCAAAATTATAACATTATTTTGGCATCAGAGATGTATAGAAATGTGGGATAAGTGTACAGAAGAGTTAAGTCTTCATGTATGGTTGGGAACCAACCAATAGTGTTTAAAATTGACAAGTGAAGAAATAGAAGAATAAGAATATCATTTAGAAATATATAGGTTAGGGCTTCCCTGGTGGCGCAGTGGTTGAGAGTCCGCCTGTCGATGCAGGGGACGCGGGTTCGTGCCCCGGTCCGGGAGGATCCCACGTGCCGCGGAGCGGCTGGGCCCGTGGGCCGCGGCCGCTGGGCCTGCGCGTCCGGAGCCTGTGCTCCGCAACGGGAGGGGCCACAGCAGTGAGAGGCCCGCGTACCGCAAAAAAAAAAAAAAAAAAAAAAAAAAGAAATATATAGGTTAATCCCAAAGGAAAAAGCCAGAAGAGTTGAGCATGATTGCCTCTGGGGACATAGAATAGAAAGGTATGTGGCAGAAGAATGCTGTTTTTCACTAGAAGTCTTTTAATATTATTTTACTTTATAAACTACATACATATGTTACCTTGATAAAAATAAAATCAATTTTAAAAATACAATATCCTACTTTTTGTGAAAGTAAGAGTTAATTTTGTGTTGTTTAGCCCTCTTCTATTCATGATTTGACTTGAGATCTTTCTTCTTTTTTTTTTTTTTTTTAAAGGCATTTACAGCTATAAACTTCCCTCTGAACACTACTTTCATTGAATCATACTGGTTTTGGTGTATTCTGTTTACATTTTTATTCATTTAAAATATTTTCTGATTTCTCTTGTGATATCTTATTTGACTCATTGATTATTTAGGAATGTGTCATTTAATTTCCACATATTTGTGAATTTCCATGTACATTTAAGAATGATAGTCTACTGTTGTTGGTTGGAGTGTTCTATAGATCTCTGTTAGGTCCCATTGATTTTTAGTACTCTTTAAGTCTTTTATTTCCTTACTAATTTTCTGCCTAGTCTGTCCATTGTTGAAAATGGAATAGTGGAGTCTCCAGCTATTATTGTTCAATTGTCTATTTTTTCCCTTCAGTTATGTGAGTTTTTGCTTCAAGTATTTTGAGGCTTTTTTGTTAAGTGCATATATGTTTACAACAGTTATGTCTTTCTGCTAAACTGACTCATTATTATAAAACGTCCTTCTTTATCTCTAGTAAAAATTTTTGTCTTAAAGTCTCTTTTGTCTCATATTAGTGTATCCATTCCAGCTCTCTTTTGGTTACTGTTTGTATGGCAAATTTTTCATCCTTTAAGTTTCAACCTATTTTTGTCTTTGAATCTAAAGTGTTTCTCTTGTAGACAGTATATAACTGGATCATGTTTTTTAATCCATTCTGCCAGTTTCTGACTTTTGATTGGGGTTTTTGTTTGTCCCATTTATATATAATGTAATAACTGATAAGGTAAGAATTACATCTGCCATTTTGCTACTTGCTGTCTGTGTTTTTTACGGTTTTTTCCCCCTCTTTCTTTGTTATTACCACCTTTTGAGCTTGATAGATTTTTTTTTTTAGTATACCATCTTAATTCTCTTGTTGCTTCTTTTACTGTATTTTTCAGCTATTTTCTTAATGGTTGCCCTGGTGACTATAATTAACATCTTAACCTAAAACAATCTAGTTTAGATTAATACCAACTTAATTTCATTGTAAAAACTTTGCTCCACTATAGTTTCATTCCCTTCTTTACTTTGTACTACTATTGTCATATAACTTACATTTCTTATACACTATCAGTCCACCAACAAAGTTTTAAAATTATGCAGCTGTTTTTTAAATCTTATAGAAGAAAAGAATTACAATAAAAATGTATATTTATACTGTCTCTTATACTTATCTATGTAGTTACCTTTACTGGTGCTTTTTGTAATGTAGATTACAGTTATTGTCTAGTATTAGGCTGAAGGATTCTCTTTTTTATTTCCTGGGCAGAACTGCTAGCAACATATTCCCTCAGTTTTTGTTTTTCTGGAAATATCTTGATTTCTCCTTCATTTTTAAAGAATAGTTTTGCTGGATGTAAGATTCTTTTTTGACAGTTGTTTTCTTTGAGCACTTTGAATATGTCATCCAAGTGCCATTTGGCCTCCATGGCATCTGATGAGAAGTCAGCCTTTAATCTTACTGAGGGTCCCCTGTACACGATGAGTCTATTTTCTATTGCTGTTTTAAAGATTATCTCTTGTCTTTGTTTTTTGACATTTTGACTATGATGTGTTTGAGTGTGGATCTCTTTGAGTTTATTGTATTTCTGTTGAGCTTCTGGTATATTAAGATTAATGTTGCTTTTTTCAGTATATTTGGGGAGTTTTCAGTCATTATTTCTTCAGATATTCTTTCTGCTCCTTTCTCTCTCTCCTCTTCTTCTGGGACTTCTGTTTTGCATTCCCTGGGATGCTGGATGCTGTCCCACTGGTGTCTGTGGCTCAGTTAATTTTTTTAAATTCTTTTTACTTTTTGCTTCTTATATTGGATAATCGCAATTGACCTGTCTTCAAGTTAACTGATACTTTTTTCTGCCAGTTTATATATGCTATTCAAACTTTAGTTATTTTACTTTTCAATGCCAGAATTTGTTTTATTTTTTTTTTTAATTTTCTCTCTTTATTGTGATTCAGTAGTTGGTGAAACATCATTTGCATATTTTCATTTAATTCTTGGACTTTTTTTTTTTTTAGTTCTTTGAACTTATTTATTATAGGTGATTTAAAATCTTGTCTAATAAGTCTAACTTTGGGGCTTCCTCAGAGACAGTTTCTATTGATTGCTATTTTTCCTATTTATGAGCCATACTTCCTTGTTTGCATATCTCATATTTTTTATTAAAACTTGACATTTTGAATAATTATCAACTCTAGAAATCAGATGCCATCCTCCCTAAGGTTTGTTATTGTTGCTGTCTCTGTTGTTGTTGCTACTTGGGTTTTTTTTGTTTGTTTGTTTGTTTTTTGCGGTACGCGGGCCTCACTGTTGTGGCCTCTCCCGCTGCAGAGCAGAGGCTCCGGACGCGCAGGCTCAGTGGCCATGGCTCACGGGCCCAGCCGCTCCATGGCATATGGGATCCTCCCGGACCAGGGCACGAACCCACGTTCCCTGCATCGGCAGGCAGACTCTCAACCACTACGCCACCAGGGAAGCCCCGCTACTTGCTTTTTAAGTGATTTTTCTATAAAGTCTGTATTATTTGTTATTTTTGATCACTAAAGTCTCTGTTCTGTTACCTTAGTAGCTATCTAATGATTGATGGGAGGTTGAACTAATAAATCTCTTAGCCTTTCCTGAGAAGGCTCTATGTATGTGTTGGGGTATGTTCTCAATGCTCCATCAGGCAGTTTACAACTCTGCCTTAGACTTAGCCTTCACTTTCTCCTTACACAGAGCCTCAAAGTCAGCCAGAGGTGAGAGCTTAGAACCTTCTCAAGTCTTTCATGGTCATGCACAAAGCCCTATGCCTGTTCATGACCCTCCAGGGTATGGTGGACCTTTTCATAGCCCTTTGTGGACATCCCATTCTCCAGTTTTCCCTTTAATTTTTTTGATCAGCCTCTTGTTAGTCCCAACTATCAAAGCCACCTCCAATAGCTTTAGTGTTAAACAATTGCTGCTGATTGTCCTCAACAAATGCCCTGGGGGAGGACTGTTTTTACAGAGGTAGGTCTGAGTCAAATGAAATGAAGTTCAAAATGGAACCATGTAATGACCTGCAAGATTAGTCAAATAGTGACAGTTCTCTGGGCATGGACACTTTGGGGAACTCTAAATCTGTACTAATCCCTTAAGTGGCTGATAAGCTGCAAGTTTATATAGCTACCAGAATTATGTGGCTCTTGGTTTTCAAGGCTACTCCAGAACCTGAGAGGGGAATGGGATTAACAAAAATTAAAATGTCATAAGATTTGCTCTTCTTACCAAGATTCAGCCATTTATCTTGAATAAACAGTCCTTGGATTGTCATTAAGCCTTCAGTTAATTTCCAGAGTTTTGAAAAAGGTGATTTTGATAGTTTTTTCCAGTATTATCATTGCTTTTATGCAGAAGCTATTTTTGGATGTCTTTATTCTACCATTCCAAATATTGATCTCTGTTCTTTAAAAACAATTCAGATAGTACAAATAGAACAAAAGAGTACTGTAAATAAGATTTCTACCCTAAACACCTTTTTTCCCCAGTCCCAACTGGAATATTAACTAGTATTAGCAATTGTGTTCTTCATAAATATATGCCTAGAGAAGCATATATGTGTAAAGAGATAAGATCTATGTTTCCTTTTATACATATAGAAATATACTGTATACTATAGTCTATTGCATTTTCTTTGCACTTGATAATTTACCTTAGGTATTGGTCCATATTGATCCATATTGATGAAGCTATCTCAGTCTGGTTTTGCTCTTGTTGTAGTTGTTTGGTATTCCACGATGGATAGTCCATTATTTATGCATTTTCTAGTATCAGATATTCGGGTTGGTCTACTGTTTTATTTCAAACAACGATGGAGTGAACATTATTGCATTTACATCTTGACCGTGTGTGCTGACATCACTATTGGATAAATCCCTACCTATGTAATGTAAGATGTATTTGTTTTTAAATTTTGATGGATGTTGATAAATTGCTGCTCCAGTGATGTTTCATCAGTTTATACTTCTGTCTCTGGTAAAAGAGAATGCTGTTTCTCCTCACCCTTGCCACATTGTATTACAAAATACATTTTGCCAATTTCGAAGATGGAAAAATATATCATTTTAATTTTCTTCTCTAATACCTTTTTATATATTTGTAAATCTTCCTCCACCACCACACACCACCCTTAAGAGTGCCTCTTTTCATATCCTTCATTCATTTTTTTTTTAAGCAAGTTTTTGATTTGTAATAGATCTTTGTGAGTTAGGGTGATTAGACTTTAGGTCTGTTTTATGTATTACAAATATTCCTATCTCTAGTTGATTATTTATCATTTGGCATAGTTTACAGTATTTTTTTTCTTAATTTTTTAAAAATAGTCAAATTTTTCAGTCTTCTTCCTGTGGTTTTATGTCTTTTTAGAAAGGTCTTTGCTTTTTCTAAGTTTATGAAAATTCAAACAATTTCTTCCAAGAACTTATTGTTCCATTTATTCATTTGACTGGTTCATTGTTTGTGAGTGCTAATGAGTTGTCTCTGCACCATTCCCCTTGATTTAAAATGCCACTCCTTTTGGACACTACATTCTTTTATGTATAAAGAATATTTCTGGACTCTTCATTCTTCGCCATTGATGTCTTTGCCAATTTGTCCCTTCTCCAGTGCCAAATTTTAATGTTTATTTTTTCCATGAGACCTTTAGAATCAGCTTGTCTAATTCTGTTTCCTTCTTGAAGAAACAAATCCTGTTGTTACTTTTGTTGATATTACATTAAAAAAAACAGTGATCTCAAATTTTTGCATGTATCAATCAGGATCATGTGGAAAGTTTGTTAAAACATAGTTTGTTCGACCCTACCTTTAGAGTTCCTGATACACTAAGTCTGGGCTGGGGCTGGGGAATTTGCGTTTCTAAAAAATCCAAGGGTGACATTGATGCTGCTGGTCTGAGGCACCATACTTTGAGAAACACTGCAGTAAATATATTTATACATTAATTTTGGGATAGTTGTTACCCTTCCAGTGTTAACATCATTCTAACAACAAGGTATGTTATGTCATTTTTGTCCTGTTTTCCCAGTAGAATTTCAAAGTTCTCTTTGTATTGATCCTACTTAAGTTTTAAGTTTATTCCTACGCAGTTTATTTTTTGTTGCTTTTGTAATAAAGGTTAGTTTATAGTTTCACTTAATATCAGAGACATCCCTCCTTTATTTGGCAATTTGTGAATTATTGTTTATTTATGGTTAACAGTTCCTCCTTGTTCAGCTTCTTGCAGTGGAAGTGGGAGTAGTTTTAAGTTACCATCTGGGAAATTGGAGGAAACAGGGAAAGAAAGGAAGGTGAGCTGTGATAAGCAGATGATTCCAAAGCTTTCCCCACTCATGGCTTAAAATGTATTGCCCACATGTGTTTCTACTGCTGGAAAAATTAGTTGGGATAACTAACTTCTAAAATACAGTAAAACCTCTGAAAAGTGTAGTCCTTGCTTAACACTTAAGATGAATTACTAATATTTTTTATTCAAATAGCTTGAGCTCTAAATATATGTATATTTAGAGGGCAAAGGGCAGTCCCAGGCAGGGTGAAAGTCTTTATCAATTCCAAGGGCAAAGAATGAAGGAATGATGACTAACAAAAAGATACTCTTACTTTTACAGAAGGCAAGTACCTTTCAGGACCATAGCAATATGCTGCTAAATATTATTGCCTAGACTGAGGATATCTGAAGATTATTTTTAAGATCTGAAAGATAGATTTTTAAAATTCAGTCTAAATTTTCCTGCCATATAGTATAGTCCAATTTAATATTTCCCAATCAGACTAGTATCTCTTTCCTTCTTTTTCTATTGGTAAGAGAAATAAAAAGAAATGGAAAACACACGTCTCCACCCTGTTCTTCAGTAGTAGGATCATATCATACTATGGTTGAGGATTTTCTTGGTTACTGTGGTAGACACAATACCAAAAATGATGCTCCCCAAAGATGTCCATGTTCTAATCTTCAGAACCTGTGAATGTGTTACCTTAAATGGCAAAGGGGAATTAAGGTTGCAGGTGAAGTTGAAGTTGCTAATCAGCCAAACCTTAAAAAAGGGAGAGTATCCTGGATTATGCAGGTGATCCCAGTGTTATCATAAGAGTCTTCAAAAGTGAAAGAGGAAGGCAGGAGAGGAGGTGAGAGTGATTTCGTGTGAAAAGGAAGGACTCAACCTGCCCTTGCGGGCTTTGAGAATGGAGGAGGGAAAAACAAGCCAAGGAGTGTGTGAGGCCTCTAGAAGCTGGGAAAGGCAAGGAAACTGATTCTCCTTAAATGCCTCCAGAAAGGAATGCAGCTCTGCCAACACCTTGATATTAGCCCAGTGAGACCCATGCAAGATTACTAACCTACAGAACAACAAGGTAAGTTTGTGGCAATTTATTTTGGCAGCAAATAGGAAATTAATGCAGTTACTAAACGATTAGGACAGAGCACTCACAAATATTGCAGATTTGCTGTGTTGGTAAACATTTAACGGGCGGGTAAAGTTATGCTTAATATGCTACCTGCTTCCATTTTTTTTCTCAAATTATTAGAATTTGTCCAGAATTCTAAAAGTTTAACTTTTTTTTTTCCAGTTAACATTACATTTTCTGGAAGTTTAATAACTCAGAGATTATTTAGGGCAATACTTCTTCTATCTGCAATTACTTATCTGGAAATCTGAACTATTTGCAGAGTGACTAAGGACCTCCTTGGAAAATTAGCCTGGAAAACAGCTGAGTCAGAATTAAGACTTTGAGCTTCGGAGTTGGAGGCTCAAACACTTAGAATGTTTGCTAGGACTGGCTATGTGACATTGGATAAGTTATTTAACCCGTCTATGCCTCTTTTTTCTTATAATAGAACTCAAATTATAAACACGTGGTGAGGACTACATAAAATGACATATGTATAGCAGTTAGCATGGTTCTGGCCCATAGGCAGAAAAATTATGAATTGAAGATACAGATACTCAAATTTAAAAAATCATTGTAGTGCCTTTCATCATAAAAGCAAAAACTCCAGACAACTCAAGAGTTCCCAAAGGCATAAATACAGCCAGTAATAGTCATAATGGTATTCTTGAGTTATCAAGTGTAAGCTTTAAAATTTTTTCTTTTAAAGATTTTTAAAATATGTGAGTATTGGTGCTTAAAGTGGCAAGCTTTTTGTACCTGGAAAATTAATTACATGGAAAATTAATTTATGTGGAATTTATATTGAGTGTCAAATGAACAAAATATTTTTAAGTGTGTTTTCATTATGACTCACACCTTAGCTCCTTCACTTGTTATTCATCTATACAGCTTTGAGCCACTTACCCTTTCTGAGCCTAAGTTTCTTCTATAAAATTTAGGTAATAGAATAGCTACCTGGCAGTGTGGTTGGGAGGATTCGAGATATGGTATATTTTAGCATGAAGCATCTTGCATAGCATATAAGTAGGTGCTCAGTAAGTGGTAATTATTCTTGTGATTATTTTGTGCTCTTCTAAGACTGCATTGCCTCAACACTGACCTAGTTATGAAATCCTATGGATCGTCCTCTTCCTTTATTTTAGTTTCTGTTATATTTGATGCTATTGAACTTCTTGAAATTGTTTCTTTTCCCCTTTTCTAGGGTTCTTCCTACTCCTGTGGGTATTCTTCTTCAGATTTCTTTGCTTGCTCTTCTTCCTTTGCCCACTCCTTAAATACTGGTGTTTCCCAATTTCCATAGGTCTTTATAATTTCCTTTTTCCTCTACACATTGTCTCTGGGTATGAAATGCTTCACGGCACCAGCTAAAAGCTTTTCCCTGAGCACCAGTTGGGATATCCCACAGACGTCTCCTAATGAAGTATATCTAAGAATGAACTTATAATCATCTCCTGCATACTTTTTCTTTCTTCTCTCTGCCCATATGGACAACACTGTTCATTCATTCAATCAATTAATTCAGTATTCATTGAGTGCC
Organism: Mesoplodon bidens; assembly: GCF_964165515.1. Taxonomy (NCBI): domain Eukaryota; kingdom Metazoa; phylum Chordata; class Mammalia; order Artiodactyla; family Ziphiidae; genus Mesoplodon; species Mesoplodon bidens. The sequence goes on along the minus strand of NC_138165.1, from coordinate 48,603,362 downwards.
TACTCTATTCTAAGCCCTGGGGATACAGTAGTGAAGTAAACAAATTACAAATCCTTACCCCTCAGGGAACCTATTTCTAGTGGGAGGCAAAGAAAATAAAATATGTTGTGTGTCTGATATTGATAAATTCTGTGGAGAAAAATAAAGCAGGGAAGAGAACTAAGGAAAGCCAAGATGAGGATAAAGTTTGCAATTCTAAGTAGGATTTGGCAGGGAGTCAATCACTAAAAAGGTGCCATTTGAGCAAAGATCTGAGAAGGTGAGGGAGCAAGCCATGTGGTTATCTGGAGGAAGATTATTTCAGGATGGGGAAGTAGCAGCTGCACACTGTGAGGCAACGGTGTGCCTGGCATTTTGAGGAAACAACAAGGTAGCCATTGTGCCTGGCTTGTGTGAGGGAGAGAGCAGTAGGAGAGAGGTCAAAGAGTTATAGGAAACATGATTCTATTGGTCCTGTCTATACTTTTCTTAAAAATAGGGAACTAGCCTTCACTACTTAATCTATCATTCTCCTTTCATTTCCTCCTCTTACATCTAGTAACTCACCAAGTTTTACGGATTACAACTCCTATATTACGCTCCTGTCTATCCTCTTCATTCTCACTGCTTTTGCCTTAGTTCAAGCCTTTATTATTGATCAGCTAACTGACCTGCTGCTAGCCTCACACTTTATGTTCATCACTCATTCAAGAGATTGTTTTGAACAACTTCTGTGTTCCAGGCCCTGCGCTAGGTATTGTGGATATAATGGTCATCAAGCTAGACATGACCATTGTCCTTAACAAAATTCACAGTAATTGGAGAGAAAATCATACGGGCAGTTAGTAACATGCCTGTGTAATAAGTGATTTGAGATTGGAAGTTCTAGCAGTCTTAGTACTTAGTGGTGGGTGGGCAACTCTGATTTATGAGGGTTAGTGCAAGCTTTCCAGGAGAAATTATCTTCCAGTTGAGATCTAAAAGATAAGTGGGAGGGCTTCCCTGGTGGCGCAGTGGTTGAGAGTCCGCCTGCCGATGCAGGGGACACGAGTTCGTGCCCCGGTCTGGGAGGATCCCACATGCCGCAGAGCGGCTGGGCCCGTGAGCCATGGCCGCTGAGCCTGTGCGTCCGGAGCCTGTGCTCCACAAGGGGAGGGGCCACGACAGTGAGAGGCCCACGTAAAAAAAATAAATAAATAAAAATAAAAGATAAGTGGGAGTTAGACCCTCAAAGTGGGAGTTAGACCTTTCCAAGCTAAGGGACCACTTGTGTGAATGCCCAGAAAATAGAACTGAATGTAGCATAATGTGACCTTCTAGAGGACAGAGGAGAGTAGCTCAGACTCAAGCTGGAGAGGTACAAAGAGCCAGATCATGTCTAGTATCTTCAGGTCCTTTTAAAATGTTCAGTTATTTCATTTGTTACCAAAATGATCATTTTTATGACTTGAATATAGTAATTTATCTCCCAGAATTAAAACCCACCAATGACTTCCTATTGGCTTTATGTTAAATTCAAGTTCTGTAATATAGCACACATTCTGTTTTATTTATTTATTTTTTATTTGAGGTAACACTGATTTATAACATAAGTTTCATATGTACAACGTATTTCCACTTCTGTATACCCTACAGAGTGCTCACCACCAAAAATTTAATTTCCATTCATCACCATCTGGTTGATCCTCTTTACCCATTTCACACACCCCCACCACGCACTCCTTACCCTCGGGTAACCACTACTGTGTTCTCTGTATCTACATGTTTGTTTTTGTTTGATTTGGTTTGTTCATTTATTTTGTTTGTGTTTCAGATTCCCCATATGAGTAAAATAATACGATATTTGTCTTTCTCCATCTGACTTATTTCACTTAGCAGAATACCCTCAAGGTCCATCCATGTTGTCACAAACGGCAGATTTCATCCATTTTTATGGCTGAGTAGTATTCCATATACTTGTATGTGTGTATATATATATAAATATAAATAAAAACAAATATATATATTTTTTTCACATCTTCTTTATCCATTTGTTGATGGGCACTTAGGTTGTTTCCATATTTTGGCAATTGTAAATAATGCTGTGAAGAACATAGGGATGTATATATCTCTTCAAATTGGAGTTTTTGGATTCTTTGGACAAATACCCAGAAGTGGGATAGCTGGATCACATGGTAGCTCAATTATTAATATTTTGTGAAATCTCCATACTGTTTCCCATAGTGGTTGCACCAATTTACGTTCCCAGCAGCAGAGTGTGCGGGTTCCCTTTTCAGCACACAGGGTTCATTAATCTGCCTTTTGCCTCTTCAGTGTCAGCTCCCTAAGACCCCACTTTTACGTTTATGTACTAGTAGTGTGGAACTGCTTGTAATTACCCTCCAGAACACAGAAATTTTAAGTCTCCAGGCCTTAGCAAATACTTGGAATATTCTTTGGCCCTTGCCAACTTCATGAATTCATTTTTGCTTTCAAAATTAATCTCAAATGTCTTCTTCTCTAAGAATCTTTCCCTGAAAACTCAAAGCTAATCATTTCCTCTTCTTTGCTACCACCCACTTCTATGTGATCTTTTCATTGCAATTATCTCAATCTGTAACAGTTTGTTTATATGTTAAACTTCTCCACTAGTGTGAATTCGTTGAAGGTCTATGGGTTTTTTGTTTTTGTTTTCATCTGTGTATCCTTAGCCCCAGTATAGTGCATGGCACTTAGCCACACTTAACAAATGTTTAGTGAATTTAATATAATAAATTCTTAGAGCTATAATTCTCAGAGACTATCCCACCCAAATTGATCTCATGTATGAATCTGAGTTGCATCTTTTTAAAGAATCTAAAGGCATTACATTCTTAATTTAGCATTATCTTTAGTTTTGACTTTCAAAACTTGCAGAAATTTCCCTATCATACTTGTGCACTCTTAATCATTTTTAGTAATTTTAGAATTCCTTTACTTTTAGCCACAGAGTGATAGGCTCACTGTTAAATATTTAAATCATTTTCTAAATTAATATTTGAATGAAAATATTTGTCATTTTTGTTTTCTTATAATAATGCTTTATATTTTTCATCTCTGCTTACTATTTTTTAAAAACTTAGTGTTTTATCATAGACAATGGAATGATTTCACCAATGTAGGTATGTAAGTATCCCAAAACACAAAACTAACCTTCCTGGCACTTCCAGAGACCTTGAATAATTTCAAGTTTAACCTCATCCGAGCCCATGTATCCCTTAGATAGGAACCTTTAAAGCATCCATTGTAAAAACTACTGCAGATGCCTCATAGAATCTCAGAATTATCTCATTACTATTAGACAGTTCTGAAAAGAAGAAACATAGATGGCAAGTAAATATTTTAAAAATCAAAGCCTTACTGTTCATCACTGAAAATGAAGAAAGATATTTTGTAAAACCTTTCTTGGTGTCAAGGTTTTTTACTTTTTAATATACTTGGAAATAAGTGTACTATGAAATGGGTTCTCTCAGATACTGCTGATGAAAATATAAATTGGCCTACTTTTTGAAGGCAGTTTAACAGTATATATTGAATTTTTTTTAATGTTCATTCTTATTAATACCTCAAAATATTCATCCTGATGGAAATATTTCAGAAGTAATGGTGGTGGTTGCACAACATTGTGAATGTACAAAATGCCACTGAATTGTTCACTTTAAAACAGTTAATTTTATGTTATGTGAATTTTACCTCAATAAATTATGTTTTAGAATATTCATCCTAAGGAAATAATATAGAAATGTTAATGAATAAGGATATTCCATTCAGCATTATTTATAATAGCAAAAATTTATAAACAAAATCAGGGCTTCCCTGGTGACGCAGTGGTTAAGAATCCTCCTGCCAATGCAGGGGACACGGGTTTGAGCCCTGGTCCGGGAAGATCCCACATGCCGCGGAGCAACTAAGCCCATGCACCACAACTACTTAGCCTGTGCTCTAGAGCCTGCGAGCCACAGCTACTGAAGCCCACATGCCTAGAGCCCGTGTTCTGCAACAAGAGAAGCCGTGACAATGAGAAGCCCGCGCACCGCAACGAAGAGTAGCCCCCGCTCACTGCAACTAGAGAAAGCCCGCGCATGGCAATGAAGACCCAACACAGCCAAAAATAAAAACAAATAGATAAATAAATTTATTAAGAAAAAAAATTTATAAACAGAATCAAAGCCTAACAGAAAGGGAGCAATTATATATGATACATCTTTATGCTAGTCAACTATTCAGCCATCGCAGATAATATTTGTAAAGAATTTTTAACGAAATGGGGAAATGCTCGAGAATATGTCATATGAAGAACATTGAATACAAAATTATACCTTTGGACAGTTTTGTAAAACAAGTGTACATAGAAAAAGATGGGAAGAAAATTGTGAGTATTCCTTGAGCTCCTTTAAGTACATGAAGCCCTTGTCCTTGGGTTTAAATGGCAGGCTTTCCATTCGAGTCTCTTGCAGTTGACTCTGTTAAGATCATCAGCCCTGGGGCCTCCAATTTTGTCAGTGGTCTGTTCATTATATCCAGAACCTTAACCATCATGGTACAAAGAGCCAGAATAGAGAAAATGTTATTAACATACTAAATTGGGAGGTTAGACTTGGCAGTTTTTATTATCTTTTAGCTTTAAATAGGTTAAATAGGATTGGGGGGCTCACATGGGGGGAACATCAAATTTATTGAATATTTACCATGTGTCCAACTGTATACTAAATACATTCACATTCATCATCTCATGTAATCTTCACAGAAACATTGCAGAGTTAAAACTTTATATACCCACTTTACAGAGAGGAGAACAAAAAGTTGAATGTTCTGCTCTGGTTTATACAGAGCAAGTGTAAATTGAGTACAGTTGAGTACTAAATTGAGTAAATTACTAAATTGAGTAGTCAATTGAAGCTCAAACACTAGTACCCTACTTCTAAATCTGTGCTTTTTCTACTACATAACATAGGTTTCATTTTTCTGTGCCATGCTGGACATCACCACCACAAAGCCTCAAATACAAAGAGTCCTCAATTTGCAAATAAATTGTGTTCTAAGTATGTTTCTCAGTTAGAAGTGTACATATTAAATGTCTTTTCTCATAGGTATAGCATTAAACTCACTGTTTCAACCCCCAAGAGTGTCATTTCTCAGGTCTGAATTGGCAAATACTTAGTACTTAGGATGCCACTCCCATGGCAGTTGCTAATATTTATTGAAATTTTCCACGTGCCAGGCACCGTTCTAAATTCCTTACTTAGTAAAGATTTTATTCATCTCAGCAACCCTAGTAAACACCAGTATTATTCATGTTTTCATATAAGGAAGCTGAACACAAGGTAACACAGGTAATTAATGCCAAAGCCAAGATTTGAATCCAGGCAATCTGAGCTTGACTGGCCTTAGTATCCTTATTAATACAGTGTTCGTGGCAGCCACTGAGAAATCCAAATTGGCGCTCATGCTATTTAAAATTTGTCTGTGCTGTAAAAATGTGTAATGTACATTAGCTGTCAACCCTGGCTACACATCAGAAATACCTGTGGGGTTTTCTAGGCATACAGAGGCCCAATCCAACTGTGGACAAAATGAATCAATATCTTCTAGGGTGGGTTATGGATATCTATGTTAAGATGTTCCACAGATGATTTGGGTGTGCAATTATCTCATGTATACACAAAGCAATTGGAATTGTCATGGTATCTCAGGCTCTCATAGGCAGGAGTTTTTTAATATAACATTTACAACAATGTTAAGCAAGGTAGTATTGCTTATTGATTGGTAGTGTGGCCTCTGGAACTAGACTTCCTGACTATAATTTTTTTAATTTTGTTAGTTTTCCGCATGTGACTTAATTTTTGTAAACCTTAGTTTCTTGATGCATGAAATAAAGTTGGTTTTGTTAAGTAGCATGCAGGGTTGTTGTTGAGGATCAACAGGATAAATACAAGTAAAGCAGTTCAGCACAGTACCTGACAGTAAAGGTACCAAAGTTTAAAGTAGTTATGTAAGTGTACACTGATATCATAAATAGTAAGTAATGTGGGTAGGGTATCATTGCATGTTATAGAGAACAATCACAGCGTTTGAGACCAGGTGAGAGAGCTTCCTAGAGTTGATGGCATTTTCAGAGGTCATGTGAAATATAACAAGAAGCTGTTGAGTGGGATCTTTCCAAGACATTGGATCTATTGTGGGAGATATCTTTGAGATGGATAAGCAGAGGAGTTTATGAGATTCGTGTTGAAAGTTATAATTAGGGATAGACTTGCATCTGAGTTCCTTAGTATTAGATTTTGAATCTCAGTCCACCAGAATTTGACTTACTTTATATCTTAATTCTTAAAGAGTTACAAAGGACTTATTAGTCCCTCCCACCTCTTAGTTTCCATGGTATTTTATTTGTATCTCTGCTTTTATGGTGGTTTGTGCACATTGATATCTCCAACTCTTTGTACTCCTTAAAACACTCAAGAGCACCTGAAACCGGTCTCACACAGTAGGGTTTCCAAATTTTACTGTATTGAATTAAGAGAGAAGACCCAGTTATGTTTTTTAATGTTAGTTTAATAGAAGAACTATGATGTATATATAATACTAACAACATGCAAGTCTAAAATTATGTATATGTTGAGATATCTACATTGGAATTAATAAATTATTTATAGCTTCAAGAGCCAGGTCTTATTAACAATCCAGGAAATGCTTTTGGTAGGTGAGCATTTGTTATTTCTTCCAAGATCTATTTTAGTCACAATATTTAAATTTTAGTGTCAAACATAGTGATGCCTATTTATTCCCATAGTCTGTTGGGAGAAGTAAGTCATACCATATCTAATTTCTATCTTTGAAGCAAGAAAGAGAGGGAAGAAAGGAAAGAGGATAGGTGAGGGAAGAAAGGAAAGAGGATAGGTAAGTAGGTGAGCAGAGAGGAGAATTTAAAATGTATATCGTGTGTAATTTTGTCCCCTCACAAGATATTACAGTGGCAGACTTGGAAGTAGAGGACCTGGAATGTCAGATTCTCAGTAAACCACAAAGGACTGTACCTACTCAGAAAACCGAAGTTTGTGCTGAGCAGGAGTATATCATGAGAATGGGACTGAGATGGGGTGGAGTTAAACTTCTTTCCCTTTGCACTTTTTCCACTTATATCAGTCATTTCAGAGGCACATGAATTTAAATACTGACATATAAACTCGACTCTTTACCCCTTAGCCCAGTTGAGGAGTGTGTCAGCTTTCTTTACTCTAATGAGGAATTGGTTATGTCACAATATCCAAAAACATTTATAGGATAAAAGCCAGGCTTGTAAACCTTGTTATACTGTATGCTATTTTTGTGCTGTGTTAAATGGATACACTCTGTTTCTTCCCAGGAGGAAATTGTAGTTTGAATACTAATTAATAAATATTTAATTGAAAAGATGGGTTTGAAATGGATTGCATAGGTGTTTTTCTGGAAAGTGCTAATAACACTTAGGAGAAGTTAGGCTTTGATATCTTCCTTCTATTTTCCATATATAATATGTAATATACCTTCCAGTTTTCATAATATATAATAAGATCAAAACTGGGTATTATACTAATGTAATTTATTGAAATGAGTTTGATCATATTTGAATGATATTTTTTAAAAAGCACTATATTGCTAAAGTAGGTCTTATATATTAATATGTTCCTGTACTGTCATCATAATGATATATAAAAACATTCATTTCCTACAACTCTTTCTTAATCTCAACTTTTCCCACTCATAATTTTTCTTTATCTCAATTTTCTCACGTATTTCCATTTTAATATATGGTACTGTTACTTTATAAGCTATCTCGATCACTTTGTAATAAAACAGACAAATAATTTTAAAATGTAATAAATCTGAATTTTGATACTAACAACTAACAAAACAATGTGGAAAGATGGAGTCAGCACTAGACTTGGGCTTGGGTTCTACCACCACAGTTTTTCAGTCCAGGGCCAGAGCTTTGTCTTCTCTTAGTCTCTTGGTTTTCTCATCTGCTAAGTGAAGATGAGAACACCTATACCCTAAGGTTTTAATGATGATGAAATCACATTATGTTAGGAAAGTATATAGCATAAACTAGAAGGTTAGTTAAATATTAGTTGAATCCAGATCAGATTTTCACAAGTTGGGAAAAAATATTTTGATTTCTGTTCATTTAAAACCTGTAATTCCTGTGACTGAATTGTTATAGGTTGTCCCATTCACAAGGAATGAGTCTAGGCATTCTGGATTCTGAGCATCTGGTTTGTAAAGATCTAATGAATGCCACGTTTGTGCTGTGCCTAGAGAGCTCCCTTTAGAGAAGAAGCCTTATTCTTTGATCCTCCCATGTTGTCTCTATGCCAGTAGACAACAAGAGGAAGACGTTCTCCAAGCCTCCAAAGCAGGAACCTAAAACACATCTTCTTAGAGAAGTTGTGCTGTAAATAGGATTGATTTGTTTTGGTTTCCCCCCAAAGCTATTTTACTCTTAATATAATTAAACAACTATGCACTTGTGAGAATATAATTTATACTCACTATATTTCTTATTGTAAATGGGCCTTTCCCTCAGGTGCATCTAGACTAGTTATCTTCATGTTGGCCTTCATTCTGAGCCAGCATTTTCTTCAGTCAGGAACTTCTTTCAACCGGTTTCATGTCCAAGCCAAAAAACTCTGTACCCAGATGACTTGTTAATGAAGTAGTACTATATTGTTGATTAAAAACCTTTTATGGATCAATGAAGAGCTGTTAGAAGCACTTTTCTTATTTATGTGTAGTTTTGGAGCAGAGCGAAAAACAATTAAAAAACGTGGGCAGGGGAGAAAAACTTTGAGTTAAAGTGCTGGGATAATTTTTTTTTAATTTACATGTCCACATCTCCCTTTTCCACACTTTGCTTAATTTTAGAAGGTATGACTTTCAGAAAATAGCTCTATCTTTTGAGACTGGTGACTTGCTGTAAATTTTTAAAGAATTACAGTAATTCAGATGTATTTCATGTTAATGGAATTGTTAACAGTCAAGGTGTAGTTCTTAATATATAGCTGTACACAAACATCCTTTCACACTGTTAGTAAGAATATAATTAAAAGACATATACAGATTTGAAATATGCTCAGGTTCGGAGGTGGTGCAGTGCTTATAATACTTCCTACAAGTACATATATGAAGAAGGTATTATGTTGTGGAGCACAAATGAAAAGCTCTGCAAATTGCATAAAAACTATGTTAATAGTATTTTAAAGTTTTTTGTAAAATGGACATTTGAGAGGAAATGAGGAGACCTGGATCCTAGCCCTTTTATCGCTGTTATGACCTTCAGCAAGTCAACCTTTTAGCTCTGTTTTCTTTTCTTGAAAATGAAGCAATGTCTGGGAGATTACTAAGGTTTCTTCTAGCTGTAAATTTGTTCTTTTTAAAATGTATTTTATTCAGGTATAGTTGACTTACAATGTTGTGTTAGTTTCTGGTGTACGGCAAGGTGACTCAGTTATACATACATATGTATTCTTTTACATACTCTTTTTCATTGTGGTTTATCACAGGATATTGAATATAGTTCCCTGTGCTATACAGTAGGACCTTGCTGTTTATCCATTCTATATATATAGTTTGCATCTGGTAATCTCAAACTCCTAATCCATCCTTCTTCCACCCTCCCTCCCCCTTGGCAGCCACAATTCTGTTCTCTATGTCTGTGAGTCTGTTTCTGTTTGATAGATAAGTTCATTTGTGTCATATTTTAGATTCTACATATAAGTGATATCATATGGCATTTGTCTGTTTCTTTCTGACTTCATTTAGTATGATAATCTCTAGGCCCGTCCATGTTGCTACCCAGCTATAAATTTCTGTTATTCTTGTTATTAAAATTGAGATGATAAGAAATTAGGTGTATTGTACATAAAATGATTGTTTTACTCAAGAGTTATTAATAGTATATAATTTTATATTGCAAACTGGTCTTTTAAAAATATACAAAAGTACAATTTTATTCTCTTTTCCCAAGTTTTTAGTGCTTTATGTGCTATATTTCTTTACCAGACTTCTTCATTTTGAGAAGGAAAATATTTTTCCAAGGTGAATCTCTTACCCTTTTCATTTCCTACTACCTCTCACCCAACCCCACCCCCTCAAAAATACCCACCCCGTGCATTCACACTTTAAAAGTAAGTCTGACAACCACAGAACCCACAGAGTGACAACAGAGGTGCCCTGACAAAGTCTGGGGCGCTACTTTCTGCAGTAGAGATAGACCAATGCTTGGCAACTATGTCATAAAAATATAATTCAGAGGAAGTAAATGCATGCATAATTGTCCCAAATAGCATGATAAGTAACATGGCACAGTTTAAGGGGAAATGTCATTTCTTTACTTTCACACAGCACTTGCTTTCCACCTTTTTTGTCTGTTCTCTGCAAAAGATCACAACTACAAATCAGTTTCATAGCTACAGTATTGATCTTGCTTGGTACAGATATATAGTTGATATACAGTTATTTTTCTCACTGGTATGTTTAGCTTTTGAAAGATCACCACTCTTTAATAAACCTACATCAGTGGGTAGTATGTGACCAAAGATGCCCCTATATGGCCCACAGAGCTCAAGACAGCCATCCGGTTTGGTTTAGCTATCCAGTTGGCTGTAAGCACTAATCCAAAGTGAGACATTGAGCAGAGTGAAGATCCAGAAATAGTAATCCATCAGATTTGGCATCACATTGACCACAGGAGCTCTGGCATTATGGTAACACCAGGACCTGGACCTGAGCTCTCCAAGTCAGCAACTATCAACTGACCCCAAGGAACATAAATGCTATCGAATACTCCAAAAGGAGGAGGCTCTAAGATGCACCTCGGATGAATACTAAGAGGAGCAAAGAAAGACTTTAAAGCTGAGGAATAATTCAAATCTGAGTAAGAGAAATTCTACTTAGGTCAGGGCAGTATTGTCTTCTCAGGAAAAGTGTTTGTGGATCCTCCAAATGACTTTATCCATACTTTGATTTTTTTTTTAATAGTATGGGCCTTCAAGTTGCAGTAGGAATGTAGCCATTTATTAGGGACCAGCCAGACTGATTATTTGGTTTGAAGCTTCACATTCTTTGTTCTGATGGGTGTTGGTCCTTGCTATAGTTTGAGACATTATAGGAATCTGTAAGGATTATTTCTTGAAAGAGTTAAATCATAGGCTGGTATTATTCCTTGAACTTATATGTTTCCTAGTGTCTTTGTACCAGGCTCCTATTAGGTTAGCATTTTGAATTGAGAAGTTACAAACTACCTTATTAGTAGTAATATTGGGCTGGCCAAAAAGTTTGTTAGGGTCTTTGTAACATCTTATTGAAAAACCCAAATGAACTTTTTGGACAGCCCAATACTTAGATATTGTCACCAATATCTAATTTCAGCTTCTAGTCAGAACTGGTTTGCCAAAATTTCACCAACATTTTGGGCTCAATTTACTTTATTGGAATGATCACTGTGGTGATTGGGGGCTACCTAACAGCTTTAATAGGTAATGTGGTACTCTGTCCATATGCTCTTGTAGCCCTTCACTGTTTTGTACACATCAGCCTTCCAAAGGCCAGCACCTGCATCTAAGCCATAGGATTGCCTTTGAGCTGCTGGAAGCTACTGGGGGAAGACTTTGAGCAATGAGTGATAGGTTTCAGCTTCCTTGTCCTTGGCTTAGGCAGTTCTGAGACATGTATCTTATACCATTTTCCAGGTTCCCCGATTAGATTATTTCTATTGGCTTCTGTGATAGCTAGCTTAATAATGTACCCTGTATTAGCTGCCTGCCCTTCTCTTATCACCTTGCCCCCTCCCCTGCCAGTTTCGCTGAACCTCACAAATAAATTATGTCCACTCAGTCCTAGTCTCAGGGTCTGCTTCCTTGGAAACCCCACTAAGATAACTAATAAACCCAAAGATGAGAATCCTTCCCATTTTGCTGGTATAATTTATTTTATACTGTTACAATAAATTGTTTAGAGTAAATGGGCAGTTGTAAAGGTTATCTATTAATTGTTTGGGACTGAAAATATTTAGTATGATAGTATTTTGTATGATACAAAACTGTTAAAATTACTAGCTATCAAATACTGGTAGAAATTAGCAAAGTTATGTAAGTAAAAGGATCTTGTATGGTCACCCTTTTATTAAAATTCTAAACATAACTTTAAAATACTAGAATCAATATAAATAGTAAAGTCTGGAAGTAAGAAAAAATGCATTTTAACCAAAAAATTGAATATAGTTCTAACAAAACATTTATTGAAACGTACAGTCTAAATTAAAACAAGCCTTAATACTCTTAAAATGCTCAAATATAAATGTTTAGGGATACCTAAAAATGCTAAGAATTGAAAACAAAATAATAAAGTAATAAGATCCTGAGAGACTAGAAACTAGCATTCAGCGCATTTAATATACCAAATAAATGAATAAAACACTTAACAGCCACCTTGATTCTAGAAGTAAAATGTAATTAATTGCTCAGAGGAAAATATTAAGAGCAATCTAAAAATACTAAGAGTGTTAGAGATAAATCATTTAGCACACCAAGAAGTGAATTTGAAAAGTAACCTTTCAAAGCCAGAAATGGTCACAGAGCATTCAGAGGAGTCTCAAGGGTAAAAGGAAGGCCTAGGTCTAGTTTGAAGATGGGAGTCAGGCAGTGGTTGAGTTTAACCCCCTTAGATCAAATATGCCCATTCTCTTGATCTGAGGGAAAGGTGCCAGGCAAGAGCCTGGTCACTGTTGATAATCCAGTTTTGGGAGCCCAGGCCAAAGCCAGTTGCAAACTGTTTGCAGACTATCTTTAAAGGACACTTACCCTGAAAGAGGAGGGAGAAATCAAGCCCATTTTAGGGACTATAGATATCCTGCTGGATTTTCCACCCTTTAAGTGTCATTTTGTAAAACCTATGATAGATAAGTAAATAAGAAAAGGAAAGATAACTCAGGAAGTTTAACTGTGATGAAGAACCAATGATAACAACATTTAAAGCCTTTGACAATAGACAAACTTTATATCTCCATAAATCTAATTTGTCTTAGCCTGCTTTTCCTCCAGCCACCAGCATGCAGGATAAATTCAGTGTAGCACTTTTTTCTTCTTTTGCTCAGTTTGACCTGCTTTGTTTATATCACAAATTGAGAAACTACTGTGTATTTCTTCTCAATGTTTTGATTTTTGTAAGTATTTATAGGTTTTATGATTTATATAACTCCAAAGACAATACAGTATAGTGATTAGGAGGAACATAGGCCCTTGGTCAAATCCTGGCTCTGCCACTTAACTAGCTAATGTGACCAAGCACATGTTACTTCACCTTGCCTTGATTTCCTCATTTGTTAAGTAGGCATGATAAGAACATACTACTCCGTAAGAGTTTTTGAGGATTAAATAACTTAAATGTAAAATTCTTAGAATAGTGCTTATCATATATGAATGCCCAATAAATTTTTCATGTATGAGAACAGTGCATTATGGATAAAATTGGAATTTATAAAATTGTTGAGATACATAACTACTTTTATATAATGATTACTATGAGGAAAATTCATTCTAATTCTACTCATTTCAAAAATGAATATTTAAAACATGACCCATTTGTGATAAAAGACTGCAGTTTTTGCTTATTTTTCCATGTAATATTTACTATGTTCCTAGTAAGGTGAGGAGAAAGTAAATGGTATGCCTACCGTGTGCTAATAATAAGCCCTTTATGTCATTTCACATAATCCACAATCAGCCCTACTAGGTAGCTAGTAATAACTTTATTTCAAAAGAAGTTGAAATTTCAGAAAGATCCAATGATTTGCTTAAATAGCAGAGCTGCTGTAATATAGTCTCTCTGACTCCAAGCTTAAAGCTTGTGCCCTGTCTTATTAATAGAGGAGAGGTTCGAATTATGTAAGGGCTGGTATGGCCCAAGCACCAACCATAGTGGATGCCAGGGTCTTGTAGGCCTTATGCTCTGCCAAGTGTTAGCTCCTTAGGGATTAGAACGTGGAGAACTCTTGGTAGGGGGAGAGGTCCCTCCCCCCACAGGAGAGAGAAGGGGACATATGGAGAGGTTGGAGCAGTGGCTATTTTCCAACAAGTATGGAAGTCTTTTACTAATTAGTATTTAACAACTGGTACAGCCACACTGTTCATTCTGACCAAACATTAGATATATCAAAATACATAATTTTGATACATCTAATATTTGGATAGATATGAAAAGATTTGAATACTGTATTAATTTTTAATGTTTTTTAAGACACATTTATAGAATCAGGCATAACTCAGAATTCCTTCCTTGAGATTTCTGCTAAACTTTTATTGTATGGTCCTTTTCAGTTATATTGATTGATGATTGATCGATCTCCAGTTAACATACATTGCCTTTATTTACAGTCAACAATTTTTTTAAAATTATGAACTTGCAGTAGTTTGGAAGAAACTTGCAATTTATGGTTCTTTGACCAAAAACTGTATTAAGTTACTGTAAAGACTTTGTCGGTTTGCTTTTCCAAATGTGAATTTGCTCTCTTCTTGTTACATCTTCTTTATCCACATCCAAGAAGAATAAAATAATGATGATTTTTACCTAATAATCTATATAGTGTATGTTCAAATTTGCTAAAAACCTAATCTCTTAATTTCATAATCTGGGAGCAACAGAAAATGACTGAGAGTATTTATTCTTTCACCTTTTTGTGTGATAGAAAAATTATTTGAAATGCAGATTTCAGTGAATGAATACATTGTTTCTTGGTTTGTATCACAATATTTCATATTTTTTAACTGCTTTGAGATCATTTCTTTCTATTATTTTTATATGAAAGAACTGAATATTTCATTTTATTTTTTGCTTCATTTGCTCTCTGTTGCAACCAGCCAATCAGTAAATATTTTAAATGTTTTATATTTAATTTTTACTGAACATGAACCCACCATATTAAATTTTCCTTCCACATATTAATTTGCAGTTTACTGTACCTAGTTAAAGATCTACTTACTATATATTTATATAGGGTGCATTTTATTATTTCTGTATCTACCGTGGTACCTACAGCTGTATTCTCAGTGCTAAGGAATCATCAGAAGATCACAGCATTATAAATGCTGGCAATGTTGGGAACATTTAATATTCGACTAATTTTAAGTAGCATTTAAAGCTATGTGTGAGAGGTGGTATTAAGACAAATCACTCCGAAAAAAATGGCCTATAATGTTGCAGTTTAAACATTCAAGTATTTTTCTGCATAGTCATTCAGCTCATTATAAACACAGAGAAGATGGAACAAATTTCTGGAAAGACTTCACATTTTATATGTATAGCGTTTGACTTGTCACCTTTGAAAGATCTAGAATGATATTCCATTAATTTTTCATACATCCCACAAAATCTTGACAGGACAACCCTCTAAACCTGAAAAATCTGTAATAAACAAGAATGACTCAGAAGCTCTTTTTGGTTGCATTTGTGCTCATATTTGGATTTCATTTTTTGATTTCTCAATTATCTTTCACCGAGTCAATAATGACCCCATCTTTGTTTAATCCTAGAGGTAATTTGTGTAATCCAGACATCTTTTTCTGTTTGTAAGGAATTTATTCCTTTAGCAGTGTGTTATTTTCTCTAACAAAACTCTTCATTATTTGACAAGTTGGCATAATATTGAGCTGTTCTTGGTAGGATTTGAAATATTGTTTTTGAAATATTGTTCTTTTGGTAAAAGATAGCTGTTTCCAGATGTCATAAAATCAGTCATTACTGCAGCTCACAGAATTTCTTACATAATATGGTTTCTTTTGCTGTTATGAGTGCCAGCACCAAAAATCTGCAGAAGGTCAGAGCCTAATGGTTCCTCCAAGCACTGGTGGCTTTGATACTTCAGTCACATTAATGTGTTTTTCAGACATCACTAAGGACGATATTCCTGTTCTTCTATACATTTATTTGCATTTTCTCTGCTTGTCATTTTATTGTTTCAATGGGTTGACATATGGGGACTTCACCTCCTTGCACAGAGCTCTATCACCTCTCCCTGCTATCTTTTTGTTTCTATTGGAAATTGTGGTAGAATTTGACTTGGTTATGTAGGTAATTTTCATTTTGGTTTTTTTCCCTCCATTTCTTTCTTTTATAACTTTTTAATATTCTCCCAAGATACAACCACTTGTTGCTTTTTTCAGTTATATTGGCTAAAGTCTCTTTTATTAGGATATTACCTTGAGTATTTATTTCCATTAGTGAGGAGTGATGATTCATCATTTTGGAGGGCTGTTTTGTTTATAATTTGAAAAGTCACTTTGGCTTTACATGTGTTATATAAACTATGTGTTATATATAAAGTATATGTTATATAAAAAGATTATGCTTTCTTTACATTATCAATGGTATAAATATTGGAAGGAGGGTATTTACATATTAAAGGACGTTTAAAAAGTCTTATAGCATAAATTTGGTGTTTGCCTAGGAGCACTTTTTATGCCAGTTTTAATAATCTATAGCTGTATTGTGAAGCTGCTTATTTAAAAAATATCTACAAGAGAGCAAGTTTTAGTCTGCATGCACATACTTTAAATTGTATTTATTTAAAATTTTTCTATAAGTTAATGTAAATATATCTTCCCTCTAATTAGTTTTCTCTCAAATTAGTCTTAATTAACAAGTACTAATTAATGAGTCTAGCATATCTTATTAATTTTTTAACTTACATGATTTTGTCTTTATATAGAGAACATCTTCCAAAAAGACTTTTTCTGAGTTTTGATTCAATATTTTCTGCTAAAGCTCCTATAACACTGTAGTAATTTGTTCAGTTAAATACAGTGGACCTATTATTTTAGACCTGTTTTCTTTGTTACCACCATGTAAATAAAACATTATGGTTCATATTCTGGATCTGGATTTCTTTTTAGGCAGTGGACTGGATTTATGATAACTTCATGAAATCTTTCTTCATAATAGTGTTCTTTGAGATGTCAGTGTCTTTTATGTCAAATGCCCCAAAATGTTGTTGTAGCACCATTAATATACTCGAAAATATGTGAAACTTCTTTAAGACCTCCTAAATTTTGTGCACAAAAACAATGGTCTCTCTCTCTCTTTCTCTCTCTCTCGTGCGTGTGCACACGCACATGAGGTCATGGACCTCATCTGTTTCAGCAGCAGCAGAACATCTTTTTTGTTAGGCGAAATTCCAGTTCTTTCATTTGGTGGCATGAGTTCGGCATCATTCCCCAGGTTTTGGCTTTATTCTTCATGTTGGCTCATGATCA
Source organism: Mesoplodon bidens (assembly GCF_964165515.1). Taxonomy (NCBI): domain Eukaryota; kingdom Metazoa; phylum Chordata; class Mammalia; order Artiodactyla; family Ziphiidae; genus Mesoplodon; species Mesoplodon bidens. The sequence continues at coordinate 48,586,083 of NC_138165.1, read as the reverse complement.
ATTTATAATATTTTGTTTGTTTTAACCTTGGGGTTAGTTAAATATGTTAGGTAGTAAATTGATGACTGGTACAACTAATGCCTGTATTTTGCCATATTGCTTTAGAATTTAAAAAATCAGTGATACTCTTGTTAAATGTTCATGAATTTCTGTTGTCTTCCTCCAAAAGGAGGCAGTACAACTTTGACTTATGAATGCTTTTTTCAAAACATTCTTCTCTTGTTTGCTCATAAAATTTGTTGTGATTCCTAATCATAAATTCAAAGAATCATGGAGTTGGAAGGGGCCTTCAAGATTACCATGTTTCAGAAGGAATTTAAGCATACCCTCTGATGTTGAAATTCCTTCTTTGATATCCCTGTCTCTTGTCCAGTAATCTCATCTACCCTTTTAGCATAATCCTGAACAGTGAAATCAGTAGTTGTTGTCACTCTTACTTTTCTTCCCTTTTTCCTCTCTATAGAATTTTCCAGCATTGAAAAATACTTCATTTCTGGTGTTCTGGAAATGTAGGCAACTCCTGTTGGTGATGATAATCAGAGAAAGAGGAATATGATGTTTTAGAAAAGAAAACTGAGGTGATGTCAGTGGTAGTGACTTTTTAAGGAAGCCACACACACACACACACACAAAGCTAAAGGGGGGATAAACTGCTAGAAATGTGTTGAGAGACTACTGGGACAGGACTCAGGAGGCAAGAGGCAGAACCTGAGAAGATAAGAAGATAGCATCAACATCATCCTAGCTATTTATCCTATAAATAGCTTTATACTGTGTTTCTATAGCCCTGCCTCTGAGGAAGTCCTTGAAAATTTCTAACACATGGAAAGATAAATGAAATGATTCCTTTAAAAATTTTTTGTTTTATTGAATGTAAACCTATTAACACAGACCTTCATATTCACTTGATTTCGTTCTCCCAATCCATTTTTGTCAACCTTGAGTTCTCATTCCATAGTAGTTGAGGAATGAGAACCTTATTTTTGAGGTTGAGAGAGACTATATAGAATTATAGTAATAAATGAGCTGCCAACCCATTTACTGGGTCCAACTCTATTAGCTCATTATTTGTCTATCAACAAGCCCAATAGGATAATAAGATTAAAGTTGAATTTAGTATTGCCAGAATATTAATATGTATGTTCTTGGTACTGTATTTGGAAAAATGTTGTACTTAGTTCTTTCTCTCCAGAAAGGTCAGTTCTCAAGGTGTTTGCATATTAGTGTAGCCAAAAAATCACTCACTAGTATTCTCCAAATAACAGATGTAATTAAGGAGGTCTGTCACAACCAAATTGATTATTTATTTTAGCTGAAGAGATACCCTGCCTAGACCAGATGGATGTTTTTAGAGAATGCTAGTAGGGGAAAAAAAAAAAAAAAAAGGGGTGGCCATTTTTTCTTTATTTAATGAAAATATATCATTTACTGTGAATACCTTGAATACCCTGGTTATTATCAACTTTCATAGAGAGAACGTCAGTTGCTTTGGACCTTATAGTTTCCTACTGAAGCCAGATCATATGGACAAGTTGCAAGAGGGCTAAAGACAAGGCTTAATTTGGTGGACAGGATTTAGAATAACCTATGGTTGTTTGTTTTTGAAAGTGACTTGGGCATACTCAATAAGGGCCTCTTAGGCTGTTTACCACAAAAAAATAGAATAGCTACAAAAAAAGTATATAAAAGTTATTCCAGATCCACTAAAAGAATGATCTGGAATAAATCTAATAATGGTCCTAGCACTAAGAATGGCTTGAATATGCTCAGGCTAAGATTATTCTCTATGATAAAAACAGTTGAGAAAACAAATCTTCCATGGATTGCATGATTAGAGCTCTAGTACTGAAGAAATTTGGAAACTTTAAGAAAGCAAACATAGGCTAAAAATATTTTTAATTCTTTGAATGTTTGTTTTCTGTTAAGACTTCGTGAGTTTTTTTTATTCTATAATTTCTTTCTATAATCTGTTTCTGTTCAGCCATATATGAAACTTGTGAATTAAAAAAATTTTTACGTCACTGTCAGATCAGAATGGGATCTTGAGGGCTATGAAATTGCATACTGCTAATGATATGAAAGCAATAACCTGTAAAAGTTTAGTTAAATATAATTCCATAGCTCAGGGAAGTAGAAAGTATTTTCTTCCTATAAAAACTGCCATGTGGGCTTCCTTGGTGGCGCAGTGGTTGAGAGTCCGCCTGCCGATGCAGGGGATACGGGTTCGTGCCCCGGTCCGGGAAGATCCCACATGCCGCGGAGCGGCTGGGCCCGTGAGCCATGGCCGCTGAGCCTGCACGTCCAGAGCCTGTGCTCTGCAACTGGAGAGGCCACAACAGTGAGAGGCCCGCGTACAGCAAAAAAAAAAAAAAAAAACCTGCCATGTTTTAAACTTGGGAGTGCAGTGATATTTTAAGAAGGTAAATTTTGTTGTAGAAAAAATTGAGTTAAAACCGTAAGTTTTATATCCCAGTATTGAACCGTACTTCATGGATTTTAATGTGATTAGGCTTATAGTACATTACATTCAGAAGCAAGACTGAGGTTTTTAGGATACACCCTTTATATCACAGAGGCTTTATTATGTAAATGGCACAGAAATAATAGGAAGCATGTAGCGCTAAATGAGAACTTAGAAATCATCTTATTGTGAGGAAGAAGTGTTGGAAGTAGACCACCATGGCATTTTCCTTTCTGTGGGAAACCTGATAAACTGCAAAAAGGTGGAAGGCGTAAGGCAGAAATGATATGAGGATGTATTAGATAAGGCTACCAGAGCTAATGGATGAGGACTTCATGAAATGCTATAGTTAATTGTAGACTGCGTGAGTTGAAAACCCAGCTCTGCCAGTTATTATCTGTGAAACACTGGGCAAGTTACTCTCTCTCTTCCTCAACTTACTTATCTGTAAAATGTAGATGATAAAAGCATTTCTTAGTATTGTTGTGAGGATTAAATTAATTAATGCTACTTAGAATTTAGAAATCAATAAATGTTAGTTCTTACTACTGTATTTAAAAGCAAGGAGGAAGTTTTAGCAACTTATATGACAGATGTTGGAGATACCTAATGTCCATTATCTAGAAGTCTGTATTTTTTTTTAATTTTATTTATTTATTTATGGCTGTGTTGTGTCTTCGTTTCTGTGCGAGGGCCTTCTCTAGCTGCGGCAAGTGGAGCCCACTCCTCATCGCGGTGCGTGGGCCTCTCACTATCGCGGCCTCTCTTGTTGCGGAGCACAGGCACCAGACATGCAGGCCCAGCAATTGTGGCTCACGGGGCCAGCCGCTCCGCGGCATGTGGGATCTTCCCAGACCAGGGCTCGAACCCGTGTCCCCTGCATTGGCAGGCAGACTCTCAACCACTGCACCACCCGGGAAGCCCCTAGAAGTCTGTATTTTTAATCATTGAAGAGTAATATATATAGGTTGTGAATTCTTTGGTGATATAGAGTATTGTGTGATTTAGAGTTATTGGTTCTTCTTAAAGCAGGTGGTTTTCCTAAGGAAACACTGAACCATGTTTCCTATGACTTCTATGTTAAATATATTTAAATAGATTCTAATTTACTGAAAATTGTTCATTCAGTAATTATTATGCTATTACTCTCATCCAAAATTACCTGGCTTATTAGACATTAAGAGAGTTAGGTGCCATAGTCTTCAGAACAGATAGGAAAGTTCATGCAGCATAGGGAGATTACAATTTTTAAAGCATTCATAGTCATAAAATATACTAAAGAGAAAAGCTGAGTGCCTCACTTAATCACTGTAAAACACTGTACTTAATGACTAGAAAAACATGCTAAATCTTAAATAATAACAAAAGGTAGAAATAAGGGACCACAAGTGAGTACCTGATTAATTAGCTAAGTAATTTGCAATAATGAGTGAAGGAAGTCAGAAGAGAAAGATAGCTTTAGTGTCAGGTTGATGGAAATTTCTGTTAAGGAGCAAGCAGTATCTGAGCTAATTTTTGGTTGACCAAGAGATGAGAGATAAACAGCAAAAGGCAGCTGGGGTCAGATAATAGAAGGTCAAGAGTCTTCTATTAAAAGACACTGGGACTTCATTTCATAGCTGTGAATCACAGAGGCAGACATACAGCCTCTGCTACTGGTTTGAGAGGTGGAATTGCTCCCTTTTTGTGAAGACATTTGGGAAGTCCATGACTGTTGCCCAGCTGTTAAGCAGCACTAAGCCTGGGAGAAAAAGTCGACTTTGGTCACGAACTTAAGATTGATGTTAAGTTAGTAGAAAAACCTAAAGTCTTTAGCAGCACATGCATGTAGGAAGAATACTTTATTAGGAGCTCTTCCATCTTAGGCAGAGAAGAGAAAATATGTATAGTTTTCTTTCAATGTTTAGTACTTGTTGATTACCATCTTTATCGTGTATAACAGAGACTCCGGTACTTACCTCTGTTTATTAGACTTTTCTTTTTCAGAAAAAATCTAAAGAGTAAGTGATGTTGAATATATTATTTTATTGTGAAGTACTTCTGGACCTGTTTATAAGAATTTTCAAAACTAAAATGTTAACAGCCTATTTCATGTTATTTTTAGTAAGTTATGTTTGTGTGTGTGTTTATGTTTTTGAGGAAAATGAATCAAGATGTTTTCTTGGCTTTGTATTTAAACAGAGCAAATGATATTAGAGTAGCTTTTTCCCCCCACTAAGGACAAAAAATTTTAATTTTGAGACATTGAGGACATGTTTCTAGTTATATATGAGGTTTTAGATTAAATTTTCATTATAGAATAAAACCTGATTTTCTCTTTTTTGGGCCACAAGTATTTTATCAATTACCTACACAGTTTATTTAGGAGGATAGCAAAGCTTACAAAATTTATGATCCATAAACATTATTTTAGCTTAACTACATTGATTTATTGCTGAAATCCTATTTACTCTTGTTTAAAGTTACTTTTTACCAGTGGGTTTTAGGATTATCTTTAAAGATTAGAAATGTAACCACAGAATAAACTCAATAAGTTTTTTTATAAATGCTTATAATGAAGTTCTAGTAATAGTCACTATTTATAAATACTTGGAGCACTGTTTTTTTTGTTTTGTTTTTGGCTGCGCTACACAGCTTGCGGGATCTTAGTTCCCCAACCAGGGATCAAATCTGTGCCCTCGGCAGTGAGAGCACAGAGTCCTACCACTGGACTGTCAGGGAACTCCCTTAGAGCACTGTTTTACAGGAACTGTAGACCTTTTGTATTATGATCACCGGAGATATCTCTAAAAATAGAGACTCCTATTAGCCTAGTTCTTCTGAATCAGAATCTCTGGGCATGGCACCTGGGAATCTACATTTTATTTTAAAGTAGTACCTTTGGTCCTTAAGTGCATTATAGTTTGGGATTCACTACAACCACCATTTATGCCATGCTTGGATCCATGTAATCTAACATATAGATTGTTGAGGTAGGTTTATGTGTGTCATGGAATCTTTGAAGTCATTTTAAATATTGAGTAGTGAGATTAACAAGTATCTTACTATTTTTCATAGACATCTGTAGTAAGTATTTTTTTAAGTTCATGTCTTAGAGTTATCTGTAGAAACTAAGTCAAATAGTTGCAGTGAGATTGTTTCTTAACCTGCAGAACAGATCCTTCCTTAATGCTTTTGAAAAATAGCTAGTTTCTGCCCCCATGTGATACCAATTAAATCAGAATATTTAGGGAAGAGACTGAGTCTCCATACATTTAGAAGTGCCCCAGGTGTTTTTAATGTGTAGCTGCAACTGAAACAGGGATCTGCACTAATGACCGAAAGGAACAATGATGTTCCTAATCAAAAAATTATTGATTGGTTTTGGAATCCATAGTACTGAAAAACACATGCTAAAGGTATGGCACTGTAGCATCCAAATCCTGTTTCCCTAACTGCTTGTCTCAGGCTTATTTTAAAAATCAAAGGAAATCAGAATCAAGTTATTTCAACAAAGAACATTTTCTCTGAATAATCCCAGTTCTCTGTTAGAGGCAATTTCTTTTAAATGACCCCTGCTAAGCTTTACTAGGTTGATGTAAAGCGCTGATTGGGCAGTTGAAGTGATAAGGGGTAAATAATACCTTTTTATGAGGACAGAATATTTAACTAATTGATTTCTATGATTTTGACTTTTATAGGCAACTCAAATGTAATTGAGAATATATTTTTGGTAATTATTCATTCTGAACAAGGAAAGTATTTTCTAAGGTAGGGCTACATTCATGTAGGACATCAGAATCAATGTGTTTAAAATTATATTTCTTAAAAATGTTGATAGAAACTAGGTTAGCGAGATAAAATTAGTACTTATAAAAACTATTAAACTCTATGCCAGGGATCAAAATATATGTTTCACAAAACTTTCTGATCTTCTAAAGGGAAGAATTATTATTACTGTTTAATTACATAAAATATGTCCTATGATACATACCTCCCTTCGCCCACAATTATTAAAGAAATCATAAAGAATAATTTCAAGATCTCCTTTAATATTTAAAATAAGTGGAAAAATATTTATAACCTCAAAGTCATGATATTTTCTTATGTTTCTCTTCTAGATGCTTATTGAAGATAACAGTTTCTGCGTATGGGAAGTAGATATTGAAGGGTATATGGTTTACAGACAAGATCTTTAAAAGACACTCAAGGTAAGTAATAAATACAGCCTCATAAATAAGCTAATTTAAATGGTTAGGGCTGCCAAATTATAATTTAATTTGCTAAACTTGCTTACTTTTTGTCACTGGCTCTGTCTAAGAAACCTCACAACCACATTCATTCATATTCGGAAACAAATTTTTATGCCCTAATACCATCTTGACAGGAAGTATCAGATTTCATTTATAATGGGAAGTTGATGAAATTGATGTATTATGGAAGAGTGCAAACCAATTAAGAAGACTGGAGAAGAGATTAAGTAAGCCTCCATCAAAACTGTGTGCATAACTCAGTAGAGTTTAACTTGAAAAAATAATTTTACAGAAACTAGTATCCACTGTATTTTTTAAATGTATTTATGTCCTTAACCATATTAAAAACGTGTTTTTTAACCACTCCAAAAAACACTGTCATAGTTTCAGATACTCAAAGTATTACCTCTGAATACCAAACCTCTTTTTCACTATTTCTTGAGCCCCCAAAGATTTGTTTTGACTTACCATATCATTTCACTTATATTCTGTTCATGTCTCCCATGACCGTTTACGTGCTTATGTTACTAAGTAAATTTCTGAAGACACTTGGTAAAATTTTGAGTGAGATACAAAGAATACAAAATGCAAAAAAGGTACTTTAAATAATTTTGTGTGTCAGGTAGGTACACTGGAACCTTGGAGAATATGTGACCTGTTAATGGGGCACTTCTGTTTAGCTCTAGAATCATTTCTAAGTGGGAATATTAGACCAGTAAAATCAAATTTTGTTATTTTTTTTTCAGAAGAAACCAGAAATACTTTGAAAAGTCCTAATTTTTCAATATCAGCATAAAATTTTTCCTGTGACAAACTCCACTTCTGCTACTGTGTGAATCAAATAAAACAGTATACAGCCTCTGGTGTGGGAATTTTTTTTTCCTTTGCTCTCTATTTTTCTTCTTTTTGAGTGTAGGTACTTAGAGTCTCTTTTTTCCCCTTAATTTCTGGTTAGCAGCTTAGTGATTTTTGCTAGTTTTCTGTGATGAATATTATTGTCAGAAATGACTTCTCTTGAAAATATAAATATTACTTTTTAAAATTTGTTTCTATAGTTTTATATGGTGAGTTGGTTGCTTAGAAGAGCTATTAAATTGTTTTCTGAATTATAATAATTAGACAATTATTTTTATAGTTCCTTTATCTCCACAGTCTAACATAGATCCTTCTGATTTTAAAAAAAAGGTTTCTTTTTTTTTTTTTTTTGCGGTACGCGGGCCTCTCACTGTTGTGGCCTCTCCCGTTGTGGAGCACAGGCTCCGGACGCGCAGGCTCAGTGGCCATGGCTCATGGGCCCAGCCGCTCCGCGGCATGTGGGATCTTCCCAGACCAGGGCATGAACCCGTGTCCCCTGCATTGGCAGGCAGACTCTCAACCACTGCGCCACCGGGGAAGCCCAAGGTTTCCTTTTGACTGTACCTTTTGCATAGAAAATAGAGTTAATCACATTCCTTAGTTCACATGACACACTATCATCACTGGTCCATGAAAAGCACTTACTTTATTTATTTATATATTTTCTTTTATTCTCATTTCCACTCTCATGCTGCTGACCTGGACTCAGGAAATCATTCTAATGTGATAGTCTAATATCTGTTGCACTGTTCTCTTTTGTTTATATGTATTTTCAGAACATGAGTATTGGTTTACATATATGTATTTTTTAAATATTTTAAGTGGAAAATTTTAAATAAATAAAAAAGAAAAGAGAGTATAATATCATGAACTTTCATGTGGCCTCCTCTCAGCTTCAACAGTTATCTCATGGTTGAGCTTGTCTTAACTATATCTTATGCCTTCTCCCCCACTTATGCACATTAAATTTTAATATGCATAAATGGTATTGTGCTGTGTATCTCATTCTCTTTATTACTTTTTCTTTTTACTTATCCTTACATTTTTATCATTTATATATGTTGTTGTGTTTACATTGCTTCTAACTGCTGCATAGTATTCCAAGGTTTGTAGCTATCATGTCTTAACTATCCACATTTCCAGTGATTTCCATCCATATTGCTTCCAATTTTCTGTTGCAACAAACAATGCCCTGGTGAACATCCTCATATTTCTCCTAGCATAGAACTTTGCAAGGATTTCTTTGGGATACATACCCAAGAACAGAATTGCTGGGTTTATACTCAGTTTGTCTGAGTCCTGCCAGATGCTCTGCCAAATAAATACTTGGACCACACTTTCACCAGTGGTAACCCCCTCCTTCCTGCCAACCCTTGACATTATCTAGCTTTCTAATACTCTCAATTTAATGTGTGTAATTCTGTAGCTCACTGTTTTAATTTGAATTCTTATCACTAACGAGTTTGAGTATCTCTTTCATATTCTTGTTGGCCTTTTGGCTTCCCTCTTCTGAAATTCCTTGTTCATATTCTTTATTTTTCATTTGGGTTCCTATCTGTTGGTTAATGTTCTTTAAGAGTTTATTATATATTTTAGATCTTCATTTCCTATCAGTTTTAGATATTAAAAACAATCTTCCAGTTTTTCAACTTTTTAATTTTATGCATGATGTCTTTTAAGTAGATATTCATGTTTTAAATATTCAATTAAAAATATTTTCTTGAAGTCTACTGCTGGTGTACAGAAATGCTACTGATTTTTTGAAACTTGACCTTGGTTCTAACATTACTGAATTCTCATTCTTAATAACATTACTGTACTCTCATTCATTTTTATAGGGAGGTGATCATATTATCAACTGTACATAATGACGGTTTTATTTCTAATTTCCTCATCCTTACATACTTTTACTTCTTTCTTCTTTCCAATACCTTTGGTCAGTTCTTCTGGAACTATGTTAAATGGTAGTACTGACAGTACCATTCTCATCTTATGCCCAGTCTTAAAGAGAGTATATCTAATTTCTCACTTAAGCATAATGCTTGCTGAAGGTTTTTAATATAAAACCTTTACCAAATTAAGAAAGGTTCTTATTTCTAGCTTGTTATGCATTCTTACCATAAATAACTTTCAAACCCATAAAATGTTCTTTATGCATCTGTTAAAATAATCATGTGATATTTATCCTGGCATATTAATGTTGTGAATTATATGGATAGAATTTCTAATGTTAAACCATGCCTGCATTGCTAGTTTACACCCTACTTGACCATGGTGCATTATTTTAATACATTACTGTATTTGGTTAGCAAATATTTTATTTAGGATTTTAGAATCTACATTCTTAAGTGGAATGTGCTATACTTTTTTCTTCATTTTCCTTGTTTGGTTTTGCAATTAAGATTACACTGGCCTTATAAAATGAGATGAGCAGCTTTTACTCTTTTTCTGTTTTCTAGAATAACATTATATAATACGAATTTACTGTTTCTTTAATGTATGTTAAAACTCATATGTAAAAGTAGCTGGTTGTGAGATTTCTTTGAATGCTATTTATGTCTTTAATCCCTTTTGATCTATTCAAGTTTTCCCCTCAGCTTCTTCCAGTCCCCCTCCCATGGGTACTGCTAACACCAGATTGTCCTCCCACCTGCAGGTATAATAGGCCAGACCCACTTTCCTTTCAGTCAGGAAATATCTAGACAATCTCAGTGTCCACATCTGAGCCATGTAACAGTCACTCTGTTTTGAGCTAATGTCCTAACCCTGACCAGTGGGCTCTGATCTGCCCAATCTTGCTTGACTTAAACTGCCACTGACACATATCTAAATTAATCCTAAACTCCAATAGTTTTCTACTATTCTATAACCAGAAACTTTGGTTAACAATGCTCTGAATTGACTTCTTTACATCTCTTAAAACCTTTGCCATACTGCTGGTTACATGTGTCAAGGTTGTGTAAAAGGTAAATATTTTGACAAAAGAACAAGTAAGGTTATTATATTCAGGGAAGGTTAAGTATTCAGAAAAAATTAGGCAACCATCTGGTCTAATGTCCTGTACAGTATATACCAAATTGTAGTTAACTTTGGAAGATTTTTGCTTTACCTCCAGAGTTTGACACTTTATTGTAACCATTTATTATCAGAAGAATAATTAAAGGTATTTCCATGTACAAAAAGAAAAAAGAGTAGAGAGCACAAGCAGGAAGTTCATAGACCCACTAACAAAAAGAAATGAGAAATGAACATATAATAGTTATTATAATTTTTGATGCATTTGAATGTGTTTCTACCATCTTATTTCAGTTTTTCTTACACTTTTTCTTTTCATACTATATCTTTATTTCTTTTTAATTTTCTTACTTAAAAAAACTTTATATATATATATAAAGATATATATATGTATATATATATATACATATATATATCTCCCCTAAAAAGGTTCTTGCAGGGGCAAATTATGTATGGGACTTAGAGGTCTTATTAAGGAATTTAAAGTTTAGGTTTTATTTTAACTGTACAAGAAGCCATTGGTGGGTTTTGAACATAGGATTGATGTGATTTCTGAAATTTAAAACATCTTTGGAAAACATTGGATGATAACTGTGACTTTAGTATTTTGTTTTAAAAGCAACTCTTTAAAAGCCATAAAATAATAGATGTGTAATTTTTACTATAAAAATTTTAAATAATTAGAAAGATCTATAAATTAACTTAAAAAAGCACTTCAAAACCTAAGAATTAATAGTTAGTAGCTACAACAAGGAAGATGCTGATTTTCTTAATATACAGAGTGTCAACAATTGAATATGGAAAAGACAACCCTTTTTTTTTTTTTTTTTTTTTTTTTTGCGGTATGTGGGCCTCTCACTGTTGTGGCCTCTCCCGCTGCGGAGCACAGGCTCCGGACACACAGGCTCAATGGCCATGGCTCATGGGCCAAGCCGCTCCGCGGCATGTGGGATCTTCCCAGACCGGGGCACGAACCCATGTCCCCTCCATCGGCAGGCGGACTCTCAACCACTGCGCCACCAGGGAAGCCCGACAACCCATTTTTATAAAAGACTTGAACATGTAATTTATCAAAGAAGAAATGCAAATGGGTAACAAACATGAAAATGTTCCATTTTCCAACCTCTCCCTTGCATTGTAGTAACATTTTTCTAGTGATCAGTTGCTGCCTATCATTATGTTTTGCTATTCCTTTCATTCGCTTAGAGTATCCTTGTTATCAGTGTCGTGCTGGTCCTTTTTTTTATTACTCATGACCGAATGTAATGGTTTTACCTGGCATGTATGCGTGTGTGTGTGTGTGTGTGTGTGTGGTTGGAGAGGGTCCAGAGTATTTTTCCCAATTTGCTTTCCAAGGAGCAGTCTTCTCTGCTGCCACAGACACAAAATATTTCCTGTAAAAATGGCTTGTGTATTCTTTGTGTAACCCCTACCTTCTTTACTTCTCTAAACCTAAGGAGTCTACTGGATTCTGCTGATAACACAGCTCACCTCTGTTCCCATACCTGTGATTATAAACAAGGCCTGTAACAACTTAGGTTGTGTTATGTACCTTCAGGGCATATTTTTTGCCATCATTTTCTGAAATCCACACTGTGGTGTCCTTTACCACTACATTTCTCCAAAACTGCTTCTCTTCACTTACTCTCATGTGGCTACTATCAGGTCTCAGCTGCTTTTGCCTATTTCAGAGTTTGGGGATTACAACTGAATCCTAATATTACTGAAAATATGTTTAAATGTGTTTCTCCATAAAGAAGGAAAAGGAAAGAGAGAGACACGGAGTGATGGATAGAAAGACACAGAGACAGAGAGAGAAGAGAGAAAATGAATAAAGCAATCAACTCTAGGAGCAGAACTGATCCAGAAAGCAAGAACTCTGGGAAACATGTTATAAAATGACAGAAGGTGAATTATGAGCTGGCCAAAACAAATTTAAGAAATACTTACTTCAAAGATGAAGTTGGAAAGAACAGAGAAGAGACTAGACATTATGGAAAGTACTTTTAAGGAATATAAAAGGTTAAAATGAGAAGAATGAACAAAAGAAGCCAAAGAAAGAATAGAATAATTATAGAAAAATTTTGTGTTATGTCTATAAGTATTGTTAGATAAATTGAGATAGACACTAAAGAAAAAAGAACAAATATTTAAGGATAAAATTTAATATCTTTTATAAAATAGAAGGCACATATGGAAAAGGCACACCATGGGCCAGGGAAAATTAACCAAGAACTGTCAATACTGAGACATAGCTTCATGAACTTCCAGACTTTAAACATGAAGAAAGAATGATTAAGTCACTGATTAGAGGGAAGTGGGGAAAAATATTTGCCCTTGTCTCTGATTTATCCACAGTAACATTTAGGGCCAGTTGACAGTGGAGTAACATCTACATGACCATATAAAAAACAAAGTATTTTGTATTTTAAATTCAAAGTGTCTTCAGGTATAAAGACTACAGACAGTTTTGAACTCAAAGATTATCGTTTTGAAAAAAATTCCTAGAAGATGAACTACTGCCATTCATATGGAAATACCGTAAATTACCACAGAAGGATAAGCAGTGAGCATTGAAAGGTTTTAACTGTAAAATAAAGACGAGAACAAAATGTAAACACTATATTCTCTAAAAATAGAAATTACGCACTACTTTGACCTATTTTCTCCCCTTTTCCTCCTGGGTTTTGTAGTTGTAAGTTTGTGGGTTTCCACTTCTTTAATACTTGAAACTCAAAGAATGTCCATTAAAGCTGCAAATAATAAAAGTATTAGAGTTTAACAGTACAGAGAAAAATACTAAAAAGTATTAACTGAAATATGAAGGAAAGAAAGAGCGGGACAGAGTAACAGGAAATATGCTAATATCTTAACTGCTTATAGAAATGAACTAATAGATTTTGAATAGAGAAATAAAAGACAAAGTTGTATAAATTACCTAAGTTAATTTATAAATACAAAGTTGCATAAAGTTATAAAAACATAACTACTGGGACAAAGATATGTACAGAGAAGCTACACATGGAGAGAAACAAGATAACTAATGATAAAATATTTCTTTTTTAAAAAAATCCCTAAAGTAAGTTAAAATAAAAAGAATGAAAAGCAATTCTAGTTATCAGCTGCCCACTGTCAAAATTATCATTTGAGATTATACTGAAGAGAATCAGCCAAGAGAAAAATTAATGTAAATGGGCTTTTAGCTTGTGTTAGTTTTTTAGAAAGTGGATTTACAACTAAATCACATAGCAAAATGCTATTTTCTGATATATACAAGAAATACAAGAAATTGCTTTTAAAATATTGAAAACTAAAGAAGGATAAAAATTAAAATTAAGACAGATAAAGGCAAGCAAATACTTAATGTCAGGCCAGACGAATCATTCCACATAAATATCAAATGAGATGAACAAAGTCATTTTTAATGCAAAAAGTTCAATACACAATGAAGATGTATCAGTTATGAATATCTGCAAACCAAATAACATGGTGCCAACACTTATAAAGCAAAAACAATGTAGGTACACGGGAAAATAGTCAAAAACACACCAGACTTGGAAAGTTTATTAATTCTCTCAGTACAAAACAGATCAGCCAGGCGTGGGGGTGAGGGAAGAATGAGGAAACACTGAAAGCATTTGCACAAGTCAGGAACATTGCAAAGATGCCCAGTGTCATGACTATTATTTGACATTGTGATGAGGGGAAAAAGCCAAGAGAAAAATACTAGAACTATAAAAGAAATTTAGAAAGATGAAGTTAAAAGCTCCATGTGCAGATCATATGATTATATACTTGGAACTGCCATCCAGTGAATTTTACTTAATCAACTGAGTGACTACTACAAATAATAGCATTCACTAAGCTATTGTAACACAAGATTAATGTATCCATATGGGCAATTTTCATGTGTAAGAAAATAATTTTAAATTAAGCCCTAGTGCCACATTGTGCTTACGTATATTGTTTGAGTATGTGCCATAAGCCTAAGAATATTATTAGTTTCCTATGGCTTCTATAACAATTACCACAAACTTGGTGGTTTAATACAACAGATTTTTTATTCTCTCACAGTTCCAGATGCCAGAAGTCTGAAAGTAGTGTCACTGGGCCAAAAATCAAAATCAAGGGCTATTCTCCTTCTAAGGCTCCAGGGAGAATTGTTTCCTCACCTCTTCGAGCTTGTGGTGGCTGCCAGCATTCCTTGGCTTATGGCCACATCCCCACTTCAGTCTTGGGCTCCATGGCCACATTGCCTCCTCCATTTCTGTGTGTGTCTGCTTTTCTCTTATAGGGACTCTTGTGATTGCATTTAGGGCTCACCTGAATAATCCAGGACAATGTCCTCATTTCAGAATCCTTGATTTAATCACATCTGGAAAGACCCTTCTTCCTTATAAGGTAACATTTACAGTTCACAGGGATTAGGACGTGATAACTTTGGGTGGCCATTATTTAGCCAATGTATGTAGTGAATTAACTTCCTATGCATCTAGAATGGTACTATGTACCATTCTTGGGAGAATCAGGAAAGTACTACCCTTGGGATAGTTAAAATTTTATTCACATATTTTTATAGAATTTAATTCTCTCACAGAAACCTAGTTGGAAACGGCTATATTGGTGTATGAAATGACAGAATGAACAGGATTATAAACTTCAGCAATAGACTTAATAAATGCAGGAATATTGAAAATAATAAAGATGGCATCTCATATCAGTAGGCAATTGTTTAATACATGTTGGGACAACTGGTTAGCCGTCTGGAAAGAAAAGTTGAATCCATACCTCACACCATACACCAAGATATATTATAAATGTACCAAATATTTAAATGTAAAATATGAAGCTACAGAGGTTCTCAGTAAACACGGGAGTGTTTTTTTTTCTTTTTTTCTTATTTTGACTTTAGAGTAGAAAAACGTCTTCAAAACATGATCTATAAGCTACAAAATGACATGACTAATAAATCTGACCTCATTTTGCAACACAAACACACACACACAAATACACACACACACAGAAGCAAAACTCAAAAGACAAACTTGAACATAGAAAAAAAAGTTTGCAATTTTTACTGAAGTGACTAAATTTTTTTAAAAAATTTTTATTGTAGTATAGTTGATTTACAATATTATGTTTCAGGTATATAGCAAAGTGATTCAGTTATATATATATTCTTTTTCAGATTCTTTTCCATTATAGGTGATTACAAGATACTGAATATAGCTCCCAGTGCTATACATTAGGTCCTTGTCATTTATCTGTTTTATGTATAGTAGGTGGTGTATCTGTTAATCTCAAATGCCTAACTTATCCTTCTCCCTCCTTTCACCTTTGGTAACCATTAGGTTGTTTTCTATGTCTGTGAGTCTGTTTCTGTTTTGTAAATAAGTTCATTTGTATCATGTTTTTAGATTCCACAAATAAGTGGTATCTTATGATATTTGTCTTTCTCTATCTGATTTCACTTAATTTGATAATCTCTAGGTCCATCCCTGTCACTGCAAATGGCATTATTTTGTTCTTTTTTATGGCTGAGTAATATTCCATTGTATATATGTACCACATCTTCTTTATCCATTCTGTGCTGATTGACACTTGGGTTGCTTCTATATCTTGGCTACTGTAAATAGTGCTGCTGTGAACATTGGGTTGCATGTGTCGTTTTGAATTAGAGTTTTCATCTTTTCTAGATATATGCCCAGGAGTGGGATCACTGGATCATATGGTAACTCTATTTTTAGTTTCTTAAGGAACCTACATACTGTTCTCCATAGTGGCTGCACCAATTTATAGTCCCACCAACAGTGTAGGAAGTTTCCTTTTTCTCCATACCCTCTTGCACATTTATCATTTGCAGGCTTTTTGATGGTGGCCATTCTGAGCAGTGTGAGGTGATACCTCTTTATAGTTTTGATTTGCATTACTCTAATAATTAGTGATTTTGAGCATTGTCTCATGTACCTGTTAGCCATCTGTATGTCTTCTTTGGAGAAATGTCTCTTTAGGTCTTCTGCCCATTTTTTGATTCGGTTGTTTGTTTTTTTAATATTGAGTTGTATGAGCTGTTTGTATGTTTTGAAAATTAAGCCCTTGTGGGTCACATCGTTTGAGATGTTTTCTCCCACTCCCTAGGTTGTCTTTTTGTTGTTTATGGTTTCCTTTTCTGTGCAAAAGCTTGTAAGTTTCATTAGGCCCCATTTGTTTATTTTTGCTTTTATTTCTTTTTCCTTGAGAGATTGACCTAAGAAAACATTGCTACAATTTATGTCAGAGACTGTTTTGCCTATGTTCTCTTCTAGGAGTTTTATGGGATCATATCTTTTAAGTCCTTAAGCCATTTTGAGTTTATTTTTGTGTATGGTGTGAGGGAGTGTTCTAACTTCATTGATTTACATGCGGCTGTCCAGCTTTCCCAACACCAAAGTGGCTAAATTTTTTAAAATATACCTAAAAAATACAAAATGATAAGTTAAAAGACTAACGTTGCAGTCAGAAAAATGACAAAGTATATGAACAGGCTGTTTACAGAAAAAGAAATACAAATGCCTCATAAGCATATGAAAATTTCAACTTCACTCTTAATAAAAGAAAAGCCACCGTGAAATACTACCTGTCACCTATTGGAATTTCTGAAATTCTCAAAATTGGATATAATAGTTTTGGTGAGAATGGAGGCATTCTTTTATGTTCCTGGTGGACTGTATATTGACACAAATCGTATGGAGGGTAATTGGCAGATCTGTCAAAATTAGAAAAGCATGTTTTCCAATGACCTAGTTAATTACTTCTAGGAGTTTATCCACTGATATATTACTTTATGAGATAGATACAAAGTTATTCTTAGCAATATTTAATAGCAAATGTTGGAGAGACCTAATGTGCATCTATATGGGACAAATTTAACTATGGGCTATCCAGATGAAATACCATGCAGCTGTTAAAAGCAAACCAGGAACTTGCTATTTCTAATAAAGAAAAATCTTCATGGTCTATTTTTTCAAGTTACAATTAAAATTAAAATATTACACATACAGAACAGTATGTATAGGATGCTACCTTTGTGGTTCAAAGATAATGGGGAAGAGAATGTTCATTTTTATACGCTTATGCAGAAAAATCACTGCAAGGATACACAAGGAAATAATAACAGTGATGACATTATCTCATGGAGAGAGAATAGGAATTAGATGGAGAACAGGAGTGGGAGGTAGATTTTACTATAAAATATTTTAAGCTTTTAAAAATTATTCAAATAATATATATATTAACTATTTAAATTAAATGAATAAACTTTTGTTCATTTTTTTTCTCAAATATTTATTGAGGGCCTACTTTGTGCCAGGCAGTGTTTTAGGTGCTTGGGATCAGTGAACAAAACAAAGATCCAAACCCTTTATGGAGCTTACATTCAAGTGGTGGGAGAGGGACATTTAAAAATAATCATAATAAATACATAGTGTTGTACCTCAGAAGATAATGTGTGCTATGGAAAAAAAAACATAAAACAGAGTAAGTTGCATTGGCAGTGTCAGTGGAATTAGGAGAAGGTGTTGCAATGTTAAATATGATTAGCAGGGTAAGTCTTATCAAGAAAGAGCAAATTTAAGCAAAGACTTAAAAGAAGCAAGGGGGTTAGTCATGTGGATATATGAGGAAAGAATGTTCCCAGGTAGCGAGAACAACCAGTGTTGACTCCTTAGGAGAGGGACATGTCAGATGTTTTAAATAAAAGGGTTAGAGGCCAGTGTGTTTAGCAGAGCAAGAGGGATAGTGGTAGGATATGGGGCCAAAAAGATAATGATATCCATTGGACTTTGTCTTAGCAGAGAAGTAACATGATCTGACAAAGTTTTGAAAAGCTTACTCTGGTTTTACCAATGATAATTGTTACAAATAGACTGATGGGGAGCAAGTGTAAAACCTGGGATGTAATTTGGAAATAATGGTGCCTTAGACCAGAGGAATAGCAGTGGAAGTGGTGAGAGGTCATTGGAGCTTGGATGTAATTTGAAATTAAATCAACTGGATTCCTGACAGACTAGATGTGGAGTGCTAGAGAGAGGACTCAAGGAACAGAAGGTGTGAAGACATTATCTAGGAAAATGAGAGATTGAATGGATTAAGAAATTATACTATGATTGGCTGAGAGTGTTAAGAGCCCACTTGAGTTCTTCATGAATTTAAAAGTGAGACCAGTCAGTATATTTATTGGTTTTTCTCCAGCTGCATTCAGCTGCATGACTTAGGTCTCATCCAGTCTAAACAAGCAGATGTCTGTGGTATAATGGAAGGATACTCTTGCTAAATTTTTTTTAACTGAGTTATAGGACATTATACATAGAATGTTCTCATCTTAATAATTTTAAAAGGAATACATATATGCTTATTTATATTTATACAAAACTTAGATATGTTTCCCCAAGGTTTAGCTGAACATGGTTTTTACATGCTCATTCTAGACATAAATGTACAAGCATCAAATGATCCTTAGTAAACCATGCTTCTTATTCTTACTATATTAGCAGGTGGCAAATATAAGATAGATCTCAATTAAAAAATTGAGGGGGGTGGGGATGGACTGGGAGTTTGGGATTGATGAGTACACAGTGCTGTGCTTAAGAGGGATAACCAACAAGGACTTACTGTATAGCAAAAATAAATAAATAATTTTTAAAAAATTGAGGTGACAGGCAGGTAGTGACCATTTAAGGCAGGAGTGTATTTCAGAGCACTTACATATTTAATCTTTTTACACCTGAGCTTATATTATGCAGTTTTAAAAATGAACATCGTACTTATTTTGAACTTAATATAGTATATAAAATTGTTTATACGGATTTTATGTGTTTCTGATCATTTGTTAACTCAAAATCCTTAAAAATTTTAGTGTGTAAAAACTTTATGAGACTATGAAACAAATGCTTACAAAATATCAAAAGAGTTGGAAGGATTATTAGCCAGATTGAACATCTAGTGAAAACAGCTGGTAAGAGAACATACAGAGGGGGCAAAAAAGAAGTTGGAAATGAAAAGAGACAAATATCAAAAGCTGAACCAAACATATATAAAAGATATAAATAATTATAACCCACAATCAATAGCAAAGAGGGAATGTGGATGGGATACATCCAGAAGCAATGCAAGGCATGATGTTGCAGTGTTGGAGACAATAGTTATACATTGAATGAATACACCACATGCCATGTGATAGAGCATTTTCACTTGACCCAACTAACTGAGTTATCTTTTCTGAATTCTCTGTATAAGCTGCTTCTAGGAAATATACACAAATCCAGAAATAACTCAACAATGAGACCCTTTACTAGTGGGTACTAAGTTACTACCTGTATTTAGTGAGAGTCAAATATGTAGTGTTCTTAGATTTCAGTCATTGAATACCATGACTAAGAACAAGATTGTGTTTCATTTATAGTGAAGCATGTGAATGAATTAAAGGACACAATTTATCATTTAGGTATATGGTAATATATTATGTTTCCATGGGTAGAGTTAATACAGGTCTATAATTGCAATTCTAAAAGGAAAAAGGCTCTGAAATACAAAAGGTTCTTTTTCCCTCAGTACATTTTGGCGGTAAAACCTGACTGACCTAGGAACATTAAGAGCCCACCTGAGTTCACTGAGAATTTAAAAGCTATTTATGACCACACACCAGATAAAAGGTTAATATCCAAAATATATGAAGAACTCGTACAACTCAATAGCCAAAAAGTGAACAATCTGGTTTAAAAATGGGCACAGGACCTGAATAGACATTTTTCAAAAAAAGACATACAGGTGGCCAACAGGTACCGGGAAAGGAGTTCAGCCTCGCTAATCATCAGGGAAATGCAAATCAAACCATAATGAGATACCACCTCACACCTGTAAGAGTGGCTGTTATCAAAAAATAAATAAACAACATGTGTTGGCAATGGTGTGGAGAAAAGGGAACCCTAAGGGTAAATGTAAATTGGTACATCCATTATGGAAAACATTATGGAAAAAATTAAAAATAGATCTACCATATGGCCCCACATCTGCATATATATATCCCACTTCCGGGAATATATTGGAAGGAAATGAAATCATTATCTCAAAGTGATACCTGCACCCCCATGCTTATTGCAACATTATTCACTATAGCCACAACATGGAAACAACCTGTGTCCATTGATGAATGAATGCATAATGAAAATGGGATATATATGTGAAAATGTGATATATACATATCACATATATATTTACATATGACTGTATATCTATATGTATGTATATATGAATATTATTCAGCCGTAAAAAGAGAAGCAAATCCTCCCATTTGTGACAACATGGATGGACCGTGAGGGCATTATGCTTAGTGAAATATGTCACACAGAGAAAGACAAATACTGCATGATCTCACATATATGTGAAATCTTTAAAAAAAAATCAAACTCATAGAAACAGAGATTAGAAGGGTGATTGCCAAGGGCTGGGAAGTAGGGGAAATGGGGAGATTTTGGTCAAAGTATACAAACTCCCAGTTATAAGAGGAATAAGTTCTTGGGATCTAATATTTAGCATGGTGCCTATAGTTAACAATACTATACTATATACTTGAAAGTTGCAAAGAGAGTAGATCTTAAATGTTCTCACCACAAACACACACACACACACACACACAAAACTGTAAGTGAGGTGATAGATGGGTTAACTAACCTTACTGAGGTAATCATTTTGCACTATGTGTATCAAATTATCACGTTGTACAGAAATATACCAATTATATCTTAACAAAGCTGAAGTAATAAAACATCCTCTGAGGGAAAAAATAAACGCTACTTGTTAATATGTGAAATTATTTATGTTCTACGTTTATATCAAAGGGTGAATATTCACTACAGATAACATGAATGTCTTTGACTGTGAGCTGCTGGCTGGACACCATTGACTGGTGTTAGTGGTAAAATTCAATAAATGCATGAAATTATCTTTCTAAATCTGAAAAACTCAAGATTCCTAAATACATTTGTCCCCAAGAGTTTCTAAGACAGGTGTATAAAATCTGTAGAATGAGATATGAAGGAAATTATAATGGTGTTCATCTGTGGAGAGAGAGATGGGGCTTTTATTTTTCACTTTACAACCTGCAGTGCTCTTTGAATTTTATCAGCATTATGAATTACTTTAATAAATTTTTTTAAATTACCTTAGAAATAAACATACGATGGATTATCTCTGTGCTATGGGAAAAAATCAGTTGGCTTTTTGCTCTGTCTCATGACTTTTAAGTGGGTAGTACTCTCAACCAAGAGTCCAGAGAAAGGGAAGCATACTATGAGCTAGAGTGGGTAGGATGGACTGCATAAATCTGGGTCTTGGGGCTAAGTTTTAAAATGTGAGGGGTTAGAGAACAAGAAAGTCGATGAAGAGCAAACCAGAAGGAAGGGTTATATTATATGAAAATACATATAGTGTATAATTTGTTTGGGGCTTCTTGCTAATTGTACAAATCTGTTTATTTTTACTTTATATTATGCAGTTATACTTTAATCTCTATGTATGGGACTTGAAAATATTCAACAATGTGTAATTAGTAGAACTTTCCTTGCTTTATTCCACATTAGTTAATTAATGGATTTTACATAGCTTGCATGTCATACAGTTTTGAAGACATGAAATCATGACATTGTACTGTGTTTTTGCTTCACCCAGATAACTACTCTAATAGGCTTAAATTATAAGATTTCATTTCTTCTAAGTGAAATGTGTGACTAGAAACAATTTTGTGATCTTGCTATATACCTACTTCTTGTTTTACATTTTTAGCAGTCAGTTAATTTTTTTTAAGTTGCCTATAAGCATCACTTGACTATTAGTTATTTTTATAGATTCTTTTGTCTGTCACTTATATGGACTCTTCATTCCCCAACTTTTCTGTTTAATTACTTGTTTTTCTTAGAAACTTTAAACCAAAACTTTTCATAACAAAGCAAATACTTTCATGAAGTATAAAGTTAATAGAAATAGTGTCACCAAGTGCCTCTCTTCTATAAGTTATAGTAAAAGAATTTATTTAAAGCAAATTAAATTTTAATTAAATGTCTCCAGTAATGCTTCTGCATAGGATTTATTAAACATCTTTTTGTATTTAAAAAGTTTCGAAATCCAAATGTGATTTTTAACCCTTATTATTACTTCTCTTTTTCATTAATATTGGTATAATATATTGTAACTTCTTCATTTGATTTCTCCAAGAATACAGAAGGTTTTTGCTTCCAGGTCTATTGAGATATAATTAACATATAACACTGTATAAGTTTAAAGTGTACAGCATAATGATTTGACTTAAGTACATCATGAAATGATTACCACAATAAGTTTAGTGAACCTCCATCATCTCATATAGGTATAAAATAAAGAAATGTATTTTACTTGTGATGAGAAAGAACGCTTAGGATTCACTTTCCCAACAACTTTCACATATAACATACAGCAGTTTAATCATATTAATCATGTTGTATATTACATCCCTAGTATTTATTTACTTTATAACTGGAAGTTTGTACATTTGACCACCTTCATCCAGTTTCCTCTGTCCTTCCCCTTTCCTCTGTTAGCCACAAATCTGTTCTCTTTTTCTTTGAGTATATTTGGTTGTTTGTTTTTTGAAGTATAATTGACCTACATCACTAGATTAGTACCTGGTGACAACATAGTGATTCCATATTTCTTTTCATTACAAAATGATCACAGTAAATCTAGTTACTATGTCACCATACAAATACATTATTACTCACTATATTTCCCATACTCTCTATTTCATTCCCATGTTTCATTTATTTTGTAACTGGAAGTTTGTACCTCTTAATTTCCCTCACCTATTTCACTCATCCTCCTCCCCTCCTCCCCTCTGGCAACCACCTGTTTGTTCTCTGTATCTATGACTCTGTTTTGTTTTGTTATGTTTGTTCACTTATTTTGTTTTTTAGATTCCACATATCGGTGAAGTCATATGGTATTTGTCTTTCTCTGTCTAATTCATTTCACTTAACATGATACCCTATGGGTCCATCCATGTTGTGGCAAATGGAAAGATTTCATCCTTTATGGATGAGTAATATTCCACTGTGCATGTGTGTATATATATACCACGTCTTCCTTAGCCATTCGTCTGTCAGAGGGCACTTAGGCTACTTCCATATCTTTGCTATTGTGAATAATGCTTCTGTGAACATTATATGTATATAATGTGCATATATCTTTTTAAATTAGTTTTTTTGTTTTCTTTGGGAAAATATCCAGAAGTGGAATTGCTGGATCATATGGTAGTTCTAATTTTTTGAGATAATTCTATACTGTACTCCACAGTGACTACAGCAATTTACATTCTCACCACCAGTGCTTAAGTGTTCCCTTTCCTCCACATTCTAACACTTGTTATTTGTTGTCCTTCTGATAATAGCCATTTTGACAGGCGTGAGGTGATATCTCATTGTGGTTTACTCATGATTAGTGATGTAGAGCATCTTTTTATGTGCCTGTTGGCCATCTGTATGTCTTCTTTGGAAAATTTTCTATTCAGATTCCGTGCACATTTTTTAATAGGACTTTTTTTTTTCCTATTGAGTTGTATGATTTCATTGTGTATTTTAGATATTAACCCCTTATCATATATATTGCTTGCAAATGTTTTTCTCCCATTCAATATGCAGCTTTTTCATTTTGTTGATAATTTCCATTGCTGTGCAAAAGCTTTTTGGTCTGATATATTTCCATTGGTTTATTTTTGCTTTTGTTTCCCTTGCCTGAGGAGACATGTCCAAAAAAATATTGCTAAGACTGATGGCAAAGAACATACTCTCTTTGTTTTCTTCAAGAATCTTTATGGTTTCAGCTCTTATATTTAAGTCTTTAATCCATTTTGAGCTTATTTTTGTATATGGTGTGAGTAAGGAGTCCAGTTTGATTTTTATGCATATAGCTGTCCAGTTTTCCCAGCACCACTTATTGAAGAGGCTGTCTTTCTCCATTGTATATTCTTGCCTCCTTCATCAAATATAGGGTGACCATATGTGCATAGGTATATCTCTGGGCTTTCTATCCTGTTCCATTGATCTATATTTCTGCTTTTGTGCCAGTACCATACTGTCTTGATTACTGTAGCTTTGTAATATACTCTGAAGTCCAGGAGCCTGATTCCTCCAGCTCCGTTTTCCTTTCTCAAGGTTGCTTTGGCTATTCGGGGACTTTTGTGTTTCCATACAAATTGTGAAATTTTTTGTTCTAGTTCTGTGAAAAATGCCAGTGGTCATTTCATAGGGATTGCATTGAATCTGTAGATTGCCTTGGGTAGTAAAGTCATTTTCACAATGTTGATTCTTCCAATCCAAGAACATGGTATATCTCTCCATCTCTTTGTATCATCTTTGATTTCTTTCATCAGTGTCTTACAGTTTTCTACATACAGGTCCTTTGTCTCCTTAGGTAGGTTAATTCTTAGGTTTGTTTTTGTTGTCGTTGCAATGGTAAATGGGAGTGTTTCCTTAATTTCTCTTTCAGATTTTTCATCTTTAGTGTATAGGAATGCAAAAGATTTCTGTGCATTAATTTTGGATCCTGCTACTTTACCAGATTCATTGATTAGCTCTAGTAGTTTTCTGGTAGCATCTTTAGGATTCTCTTTGTATAGTATCATGTCATCTGCAAAGAGTGACAGTTTTACTTCTTCTTTTCTGATTTGGATTCCTTTTATTTCTATTTCTTCTCTGATTGCTGTGGCTAAAACTTCCAAAACTATGTTGAATAATAGTGGTAACAGTGGACAACCTTATCTTGTTCCTGATCTTAGAGGAAATGGTTTCAGTTTTCACCATTAAGAATGATGTTGGCTCTGGGTTTCTCCTATATGACCTTTATTATGTTAAGGTAAGTTCCCTTTATGACTACTTTCTGGAGGGTTTTTATCTTAAATGGGTGTTGAATTTTGTCGAAAGTTTTTCTGCATCTATTGAGATAATCATATGGTTTTTATCCTCCAATTTCTTAACATGGTGTATCACATTGATTGATTTACATATATTGAACAATCCTTGCACTCCTAGGATAAACCCCACTTGATTATACTGTATGATCCTTCTAATGTGCTGTTGGATTCTGTTTGCTAGTATTTTGTTGAGGATTTTTGCATCTATGTTCATCAGTGATATTGGCCTGTAGTTTTCTTTCTTTGTGACATCTTTCTCTGGTTTTGGTATCAGGGTGATGGTGGCCTCGTAGAATGAGTTTGGGAGTGTTCCTCCCTCTGCTATATTTTGGAAGAGTTTGAGAAGGATAAATGTTAGCTCTTCTCTAAATGTTTGATAGAATTCACCTGTGAAGGCATCTGGTCCTGGGCTTTTGTTTATTGGAAGATTTTTAATCACACTCTCAATTTCAGTGCTTGTGATTGGTCTGTTTATATTTTCTATTTCTTCCTGGTTCACTCTTGGAAGGTTGTGCTTTTCCAAGAATTTGTCCATTTCTTCCAGGTTGTCCATTTTATTGGCATAGAGTTGCTGGTAGTAATCTCTCATGATCCTTTGTATTTCTGCAGTGTCAGTTGTTACTTCTCCGTTTTCATTTCTAATCTTATTGATTTGAGTCTTCTCCCTTTTTTTATTGACGAGTCTGGCTAATGGTTTATCAATCTAGTTTATCTTCTCAAAGAACCAGCTTTTAGTTTTATTGATGTTTGCTATTGTTTTCTTCATTTCTTTTTCATTTATTTCTGATCTGATCTGTATAATTTCTTTCCTCTGCTATCTTTGAGGGTTTTTTGTTCTTCTTTCTCTAATTGCTTTAGGTGTAAGGTTAGGTTGTTTATTTGAGATGTTTCTTGTTTCTTGAGGTATGATTGTATTGCTATAAACTTGACTCTTAGAACTGCTTTTGCTGCATCCCATAGGTTTTGGGTCTTTGTGTTTTCATTGTCATTTCTTTCTAGGTAGTTTTTGATTTCCTCTTTGATTTCTTCAGTGATCTCTTGGCTATTTAGTAGTGTATTGTTTAGCCTCCATGTGTTTATATTTTTTACAGACGTTTTCCTGTAATTGATATCTAGTTTCATAGCATTGTGGTCGGAAAAGATACTTGATATGATTTCAGTTTTCTTAAATTTACCAAGGCTTCATTTGTGACCCAGGATATGATGTATCCTGGACAATGTTCCATGAGCACTTGAGAAGAAAGTGTATTCTGTTGTTTCTGGATGGAATGTCCTAAAATTATCAGTTAAGTCCATCTTGTTTAATGTGTCATTTAAAGCTTGTGTTTCCTTATTTATTTTCATTTTGGATGATCTGTCCATTGGTGAAAGTGGGGTGTTAAATTCCCCTACTATGATTGTGTTACTGTCGATTTCCCCCTTTATGGCTGTTAGCATTTTCCTTATATATTGAGGTACTCCTATGTTAGGTGTTTACAAAGTTACAATATTTACAATTGTTATATCTTCTTCTTGGATTGCTCCCTTCATCATTATATAGTGTCCTTCTTTGTCTCTTGTAATAGTCTTTATTTCAAAGTCTATTTTGTCATATGAAAATTGCTACTCCAGCTTTCTTTTGATTTCCATTTGCATGTTATATCTTTTTCCGTCCCCTCACTATCAGTCTGTATGTGTCCCTAGGTCTGAAGTGCTCTCTTGTAGACAGCATATATATGGGTCTTGTTTTTTTATCAGTTCAGCCAGTCTATGTCTTTTGGTTGGAGCTTTAATGCATTTACGTTTGAGGTAGTTATCATTATGTATGTTCCTATTACCATTTTCCTACTTGTTTTGGGTTTGTTTTTGTAGGTCTTTTCCTTCTCTTGTGTTTCCTGCCTAGAGAAGTTCCTTTGGCATTTGTTGTAAAGCTGGTTTGGTGGTGCTGAATTCTCTTATCTTTTGCTTGTCTATAAATGTTTTAATTTCTCTGTCAAATCTGAATGAAATCCTTGCCAGCTAGAGTAATCTTGGTTGTAGGTTTTTCCCTTTCATCACTTTAAATCTGTCCTGCCACTCCCTTCTGGCTTGCAGAGTTTCTGCTGAAAGTTCAGCTGTTAACTTTATGGGGATTCCCTTGTATGTTATTTGTTGTTTTTCCCTTGCTGCTTTTAATATTTTTCTTTGTATTTATTTTTTGATAGTTTGATTAATATGTGTCTTGGCGTGTTTCTCCTTGAATTTTTCCTGTATGGGACTCTCTTTGCTTCCTGGACTTGATTGACTATTTCCTTTCCCATATTAGGGAAGTTTACAACTATAATCTCTTCAAATATTTTCTCAGTCTCTTTCTTTATCTCTTCTTCTTCTGGGACCCCTATAATTTAAATGTTGGTGCATTTAATGGTGTCCCAGAGGTCTCTGAGGGTGTCCTCAGTTCTTTTCATTCTTTTTTCTTTATTCTGCTCTGTGGTAGTTATTTCCACTATTTTATCTTCTAGGTCACTTAGCCTTTCTTCTGCCTCAGTTATTCTGCTATTGATTCCTTCTAGAGAATTTTTAATTTCATTTATTGTGTTGTTCATCATTGTTTGTTTGCTCTTTAGTTCTTCTAGGTCCTTGTTAAACATTTCTTGTATTTTCTCCATTCTATTTCCAAGATTTTGGATCACCTTTACTATCATTACTCTGAATTTTTTTTTCAGGTAGACTGCCTAGTTCCTCTTTATTTGTTTGGTTTGATGGGTTTTTACCTTGCTCCTTTTTCTGCTGTGTGTTTCTCTGCCTTCTCATTTTGCTTAACTTACTGTGTTTGGGATATCCTTTTCACAGGCTGCAGGTTCATAGTTCCCGTTGTTTTTGGTGTCTTCCCGCAGTGGCTAAAGTTGGTTCAGTGGCTTGTGTAAGCTTTCTCATGGAGGGGACTGGTGCCTTTTGTTCTGGTGGCTGAGGCTGGATCTTGTCTTTCTGGTGGGCAGGACTGCGTCCGGAGGTGTGTTTTGGGGTGTTTGTGACCGTATTATGTTTTCAGGCAGCCACTCTGCTAATGGGTCAGGTTGTATCCCTGTCTTGCTAGTTGTGTGGCATAGGGTGTCCAGCACTCTAGCTTTCTGGTCGTTGAGTGGAACTCGGTCTTACCGTTGAGATGCAGATCTCTGGGAGAGATTTCGCTGTTTCATATTACGTGGAGCCGGGATATCTCTCGTGGACCAGTGTCCTGAAGTTGGCTCTCCCACCTCAGAGGCACAGGCCGGACACCCAGCCGGAGCCCCAAGACCCCTGTCAGCCATGTGGCTCAGAGAAAAAGAAAGAAAGAAAGAAAGAAAGAAAGAAAAGAAAAGAAAGTTATTAAAATAAAAAAAATTTAAATTATTAATAATAAAATCTTGAAAAGTAATTTTAAAAAATAGAAAGAAAGAAGAGAGCAGCGAAACCAAAAAACAAATCCACCAATGATAAGCAGCACTAAAAACTATACACACACACACACACACAAAAACGACAGACAGAACCCTAGGACAAATGGTAAAAGCAAAGCTATATAGACAAAGTCACACAAAGAAGCATATACATACACACTCATAAAAAGAGAAAAAGGGAAAATATATTTATATCTATATATTAAAAGGAAGAGAGTAACCAAATCAATAAACAAATCCACCAATCATAATAAACTCTAAGTACTAAACTAAGATAAACATAAAACCAGAAACAAATTAGATGCAGAAAGGAAACCCCAAGTCTACAGTTGCTCCCAAAGTCCACCTCCTCAATTTGGGATGATTCGTTGTCTATTCAGGTATTCCACAGATGCAGGGTACATCAAGTTGATTGTGGGGATTTAATCCGCTGCTCCTGAGGCTGCACGGAGAGATTTCCCTTTCTCTTCTTTGTTCTCACAGCTCCTGGGGTTCAGCTTTGTATTTGGCCCCACCTCTACATGTAGGTCACCTGAGGGTGTCTTTTCTTTGCTCAGACAGAAGGGGCTTAAAGGAACAGCTGATTCAGGGGCTCTGGCTCACTCAGGCCAGCGGGAGGGAGAGGTACGGAATGCAGGACAAGCCTGTGGTGGCAGAGGCTGGCGTGACGTTGCACCAGCCTGAGGTGTGCTGTGTGTTCTCCTGGGGAAGTTGTCCCTAGATCACGGGACCCTGTCAGTGGCGGGCTGCACAGGCTACCAGGAGAGGAGGTATGGATAGTGACCTGTGCTTGCACACAGGCTTCTTGGTGACTGCAGCAGCAGCCTTAGTGTTTCATTCCCGTCTCTAGTGTCCACGCTGATAGCCGTGGCTCGCATCCATCTCTGGAGCTCGTTTAGGTGGTGCTCTGAATCTCCTCGCGCACCCGGAAACAATGGTCTCTTGCCTCTTAGGCATTTCCAGACTCCCTCCCGGCTAGCTGTGGTGCACTTGCCCCCTTCAGGCTGTGTTCACACAGTCAACCCCAGTCCTCTCCCTGGCATCTGACCTCAGAAGCTGGAGCCTCAGCTCCCAGCCCCCACCCGCCCTGGCGGGTGAGCAGACAAGCCTCTCGGGCTGGTGAGTGCTGGTCGGCACCTATCCTCTGTCCCAGAATCTCTCCATTTTGCCCTCTGCACCCCTATTGCTGTGCTCTCCTCCATGGCTCCGAAGATTCCCCCTCACCACCCCACATCTCTGCCCATAAAGCGGCTTCCTAGTGTGTGGAAACCTTTGCTCCTTCACAGCTCCCTTCCAGAGGGGCAGGTCCTGCCCTATTCTTTTGTCTCTGTTTTTTCTTTTTTCTTTTGCCCTACCCAGCTACGTGGGGAGTTTCTTGCCTTTTGGGAAGTCTGAGGTCTTCTGCTAGCGTTCAGTAGGTGTTCTGTAGGAGTTGTTGCACATGTAGATGTACTTCTGATGTATTTGTGGGGAGGAAGGTGATCTCCAAGTCTCACTCCTCCTCCATCTTGAAGGTCTCCTGATCACAGTATCTTTACATGGGTTTTTTTTGTAAAGATTTTTTTGCTGTAGACCATTTTTAAAGTCTTTATTGAATTTGTTACTGTATTGCTTCTGTTTTATGTTTTGTTTTTTTGGCCACGAGGCATGTGCGATCTTAGCTCCCCAACCAGGTATCAAACACTCACCTCCTGCATTAGAAGGCAAAGTCTTAACCACTGCACCGCCAGGGAAGTCCCTCTTTACATGTTATTTTAATATAATTTTCATTCCAAAAAGAAAAGTAAAGCTATAAAACTACTTACTTCCAGCTGCAAGTGTTAGCCAATTTCTTCATCCTAAACAGGACCTATAGACTGATTTTCATACAAATCAGTTGCTATTGCTATGTTATTGTCACGTATATGTACCTACCCATCATCCCTTTCTATCTCCAATGTTGAGTGTACTACTTATGAAAGAATTCTGAATTCTCTTTTTTCTCATACTTCAAACATACCACATTATTTTATACAAACTGTTCAAGAGATAGCAGTTTCTATAAAATGATTGGGAAGCTCATATTTTGCTAAATTACCTAGATCCAATTATATTTTATACTTTATATTATTAAGCTTTCTAGTAATAAACTTATATTATGATCTTAAAAAACCAAAACAAATAAAAGAATTTTTAATAGTGTTGTTGTGATTTACCACATATTAAAGTAAATATTGGGAGCTGCTTGAATTTATCTCATGGTCATTTCCTAGAATCTAGTAATCATATTATTATGTTATATTTATAAATTGAAATTTACTTATTTTACTTACGTTGCCCAATAGGAATAAGACACAAAGTATAAAAAATATATAACTAAATAAATATTGGTAATTTGGTAAGAATTTTATCCTGTTACAATTTATTTTCTATGAATATTAAAGAAAGTGTTTCTTGCTACATATATAAAGCTTTTTGAGTCTTCTTATAAATTTTCAGTATATGTATAAATTTTCATATATATATATGAAGATTATGCAGTTGTAATTTCACTGTAGACTTTCCCAAACCACTGGAGTAAATTTCTCTCTTTACCCATTGCTGACTAGTTGTGATTTACCAGTGGAAGCAGTCATTCAGTTGATCTTAACACCTGAATCATCAAGCCAATTTAAGTATTCTAGATAGTAATATCTTCAGCTCAAGCCTAACTGGAACATCAGTATGGGACCCAAGTAAATGAACATAGATTTTGGTGGACTTTGCTGTCTCTTTTCTTGTTTGTTTTTTGCTCTAAAATTCACCTTTTCTATGTTAAAACTTCAGGTTCAAATTCAGACAGATTCTAATTTCTTCATTCTTTCATTCTTCTGATTGAATCTTCAATTTTAAATTTATTCCAGTTCCCAAATACCATTGTTCACAGTGATCCTGTTGTAGTGGTTGTAGATTGGTTTATAAATATTTCCTAACTTAATTTGGAATAAAAAGAATTTGGACTTTGAATTTAGAGGGAAAAAAATATACCAGATTAACTCTTTAGGACTATTTTCATCATCTGATTGGAATTTTTAATTTTTGTTATGTGTTTGAAGTAAGGACAAACTATAGTCTAAACCAGGTTTAGTCTATCATTTGATTCTTTTCTTATGTTTCTTTACTTATCCATACTAATTATATGTGTTCCATGTTTTAGATTTTTGTGTATGTGCTTAGATTTTTAAACGTGAAGTGTCTGAAGAACTTTATTACTACTTTCTTTTAGCTATATCTTACAAGATCAATGTGGTTATTCACAGTCACAAACAGAAATAGTTCCCTAGGATAGTTCATCTTAGCAGTTTATTTTTAATACTTTAGAGATTGAAAATTCTCTGATAAAATGAGTTCATTCTTCTTCATAGAAAAAAATTGATGACAGCTTTATTAAAATATAATTTGTTATAAATTTCACAATTTTAAATTGTACAATTCAGTGCTTTTTGGTGTATTCAGAATGTTGTACATCAATTACCACTAATTCCAGAACATTTTCATCACCCCAGAAAGAAACCCTGTACCCCTTAGCAGTCACTCTTCATTCCCCTCTACTCCAAGCCCCTGGCAATCATTAATCTTCTTTTTGTCTCTATATATTTGCCTATTCTGGACATTTTATATACATATAATCATACATTATTCTGCTCTTTGTGTCTTGCTCCTTTCACTTAGCATAATGTTTTCAAGTTTCATCCATGTTGTAGCATGTGTCAGAATTTCATTCCTTTTTATGGCCAAATAATATTCCATTGTATGGATGGTACTACATTTTATGTATCTGTTCATCAATTCATGATAGTTTGTTCTTTTTGAATCAGTTATTATCAGCAACAAGAAGCCTAAAATTATCTTTTGGTACAGAGCAGTCTTTGATGTATGTTTTAGGCATTAAAAACTTATGGTTTTTTGTTGTTTTCTTTTTAATTTTAGTACATTTTTTAACAGTTATAATGGATTTAAACTTACCTTTCAAAACTAAAAAGTTCTTAATTACAAAACACATCTGACTCCCAAAAGTTTTGAATGAAGGTATTGTGTAAGCTCTCTGGAAATTAAGAGAAA
Organism: Mesoplodon bidens; assembly: GCF_964165515.1. Taxonomy (NCBI): domain Eukaryota; kingdom Metazoa; phylum Chordata; class Mammalia; order Artiodactyla; family Ziphiidae; genus Mesoplodon; species Mesoplodon bidens. Next base: position 48,553,068 of record NC_138165.1, on the reverse strand, counting down.
AGGAGAATTTGGTCATCTGTTGAGAATATTTAATTTATCCTTTTTTCTAGATAAACATTCACTAGACCCTGCCTTCCTTGATATCTGTAACTAAAGTGCATCCTTTTTGAAAAGAGTGTCTATCTTCTGTTTTCACCACCAGGAACTGAGTTCATTTTTGTTCTAGATTATAAAGTAGCAGCTTCTTTACATCTGTGAGCACCTTACTTTACATCTATTAAAGAAGTTAACAAACTGAATTTTAACAATCGGTGTACTTGTCACTTTTCTAGCTACCAGACTGTAAGCTCCTTGAAAACAAAGACTGTCAGTTATCTCTTGGCTTTTTTCTACAAGGCTGGCAAAGAGTTTCTACTCATCTGTTTGCTGGAAGAATAATGAATGAATATGTAGAGTGAATAAATATTATCACTTATTTTTCCTATTCTTTGGTACAGTGTTTCTCAACATTTTTTTAATAGGTAAGTGTTAAAGCTTTCAAGAAGAATGTCATTGTTTTTCAGTTACAAAAACGTTGGGAACCTATATTGTTAAAAATTGGATCACAACCCAAAGCTTTATGAAGGAAGATTACAAATCAAGGGGAAATGGACCTCTATAGTGAACATTCAGAGGAGTAACCTTTCTAAATACGACAAGTTGCAAAAACATATTTAGAAAACTATTTATTGCATAAAACTCCTATGAAGCCTGTAAATCTGCTTGCAAAATCAGCTGATTTTAATTTCTAAATAAGAGAAAATTTTACTCAAGAAAATTTTGAAAATGATCATCACCATATTCTTTTTAATACTGACTTTTAGAATATTTGAGTCTTTTAGGGGTTCCTTTTACTTAGATAAATGCAACTTACAGATTTGATGACAGTCATCTTAAGGCAGATTTACAGGCTTCATAGAATTTTTATTCTCCTCATTGATTATATGTCACCAAAAGTTTCTTTGTGTTCGCTGTCTTTAACTAGCAATCTGTGTGACAGTAAATTTGAAAATGTAGGACTGGTAGTTAAACAATTTAAACCTCTGTAATAATCACAAACACCATGATGTCAAGGAGGTCATCCGAGTGATCAGCTGCCTGAGTGGATGAGATGCAAGCATGCTTCTCAGGCCCCTAGGATAGTCATTGACTCATATGCCTCGGGTGCTCTCAAATCATTCCATTAAATAACTATGCAGTTATTAATTTCTTAAAAATTTAAACAGATGTTTTTACCACCTTTAACATGAACTCCTTGGAAAACTCTGTGACCTTCTAGATCAGGGATCAGCTAACTTTTTCTGTTAAAGGCCAGATAGATAGTACATATTTTAGGCTTGACTGACCAGCAGGTCCTCAACTGCTGTTGAGGCATGAAAGAAGTCACAGGTGATACATGAACGAATGAGCATGGCTGTGTTTCAGCTTTATTTATGGACACTTAAATTTGAATTTCATATAATTTTCAGGTGTCATGATGTTTTTTTTTTCTTGTGGTGCTTTCTGAACCACTTAAAATGTAAATACCATTTTTGGCTTGGGGGGGCGCAGGAGGCATACAAAAAACAGGTGGCAAACTGGATTTGTTCGCTGGCTGAAGTTGGCCAACCCCTACCCTACATGGTTAAATCTTCTGGTTGGGAAAAGTCTGCTGTAGTAATACATTCTTAAACTCCTCCACTACCAGTTCTATCATGACATCCCAAAGTGATTTGAGCTTATGCCTGAAGACAAAAGATGTTCAATTTGTTACCAGCAGGTTCTGTGTGACCCCAATAATGTTGCTTCTTTCTCCCACTTCACAAGTAGCTCACAGAAGTAAATAAAAGGAAATTTCAACACTGCCTGCTGTGAAACTAATCGTCTTTTGTTAAGATGATGTAGTGTGGTATAATGGAAAGAAAAGTTGGGAAACTTAGAAACCAGGGTGTAGTTGGTTTTACCACTACTCAAAGTGGTCAAGTTTCTCAAACTTCTGAGGCTTCATTTTCTCTCCTGCTCATCTGGAAGAAGTACTGAGGTTATATTGTAGTAGTAGATATGAAATCACTGGTAAAGTAAAAAGCATAAAAATCATTGCCATTGTGGTGGTGGTAGTATTGAATGAACGCTTTATTATTTACTCTTACATAAGATTTCTTGCAGGGTTCCCTATATATGCTGATATATTCCTTTTGAAGATTAGGTATAGATTAAGGATTGCTCATAAACTTTCCACAGGCATTTTACCACCACATACTCTCACACTTTCAAGCTACCCTCATCTCCTTACTATAGATGTACCAAGTTCATTACTAACAGTACTATGAAATTTTTAAATTATATTCCTCATATTCTTTCTTATTCCTTTATGAGGGCAGAGACTTTGTCTCATCCCTGTTGTATCTTCAGTACCTAAAACAATGTCTGTAATATATTTGAGTCTCATAAATAGTTGCTGAGTGAATCAATGACGAAAATAATCCCATATGTTTACTTGCCTTTCATTATCAAAAGGAATATAGAAAGCTCCTTACAAACAAAATGTATTTAAATACACAAAATACATAGGATTACAAAGGAAATCTACTTTTTGCAACCTTACTAAAATGTAGTTCTATCCACAGATCCTTTAGGGTCCATGAACCCTGGTTTTTAAAATATGGAAGAATTTTTAACTAGTATCAGGGGACACACAATCCATAACTCTAAACTGCAAAATTACTTTGACAGGATCAAAAAGCAAATGCAAACTTCATTTGGTCTTTTTAAGAAATCCTTCCTCTGCACTTTTAAATTATAACAAAAAGAGCAATGGATTTTTTAAAGCCGAGTTTGCTTAAGTTTCTTTTGGTTGCAGTAAGAAAAACAGAGTTAGGCAAGCTTATTTTAAAAGGGCATTTGCCTAGGAAGATACTAGAGTATCATGAAATTCACAGGTGGGAAGAAAAGGAACAAGGGTAGCTCTGGGGATTTCACCTTTCTCTAGAGTAGAGCCATTCATGGGGACTCCCACTTACATGTCGAAATTTCAAGCTTCTAAAAGAGAAACCTGGATGATTCAGCTTGGATCACAGATGCATTCCTGAATTGGTCAGCCAAAGTCAAAGGGTAGAATTATGCAGTAGAGCTATGAGCACTGAGGGCCACTGTTCGGTGTCAGGGTGAGCTGGGAAGCTACTTCAAGAGATGTGTAGACTTATTAGTTTGACTCCAGAAAATAGTACATTTATTTTATATTTTTTAATGTCTCAAGATGAAACTTTACACTCAAAGCTACAAGACATCTTTGTCCACTGACAATTAGACTACATTTACAATTATGAATTTCAGTATGTGCCAGATCACCCACTGCCGTATTAATAAATGGCTTAATATCTTATAATACAGTATGCCAGTATAATGTAGTGGCAATATAGCATAGGGGCTTAGAGTGTAGGCCCTTGAGCTACACTTGCATGGCTTCATGTCCAGCTCCACTGCTTTATTAGCTGTGAAAGTTTGGACAAATTACTCAATCTCTGACCCTCATTTTTGCTGTCTATAAAAAGGAAGTTTATCAGTGAGCTTTTGCTGCAGTATAAACCACCACAAAAATCTCACTGGCATGTCACAATAAATGCTCAGAAGTCTGGGGGTAAGTAGGAGGAGGTCTGATCCAGGTTGAGCTCAACTGGACGTGGTTCCAAGTGGAGAATGGGCCTAAGTCTGTGCCAAATGTCTCATCTTCCTTGGACCTATAGCTACCTGAAACATTTTTTTCTCAGAGTAAAAAGCAAGAGTGCAAGGAGGAAGCCCACTTACTAAAGCTACATATTTCAAGGCTCTGCTTGTGTGTTGCCTGCTGTTATCCTATTTGGTCAAAGCAGGTCACGTGGCCAAGCCCAAACTCAAAGAGCAGAGAGGTACACATGCACCTCCCATGAATGTGTGGTGGGGAAAGGGAGGAATAATCTAGTATACCACAGAGATTTAATATTACTATCTAGCTAATAGAATTGTTGTAAGTTTAATACTATACATACAGAGCTTAGAATAGCACTTGGCACATAGTAAATGCCCAATAAATATGTGTTATTATTAGATATACTGTTATGCAGAAACTCACACAGAAGTTCAGTATTGTTTACCTGTGATATAAAGTAGATATTTTACAATGTGTCCCTTCAAAACATGCATGCTTAAATTTAATTAAAAACTTATCTCTAATTTTTAAATTGTAGATTAGATGAACAAGATTATATGTCTTTCAGACTGGCCAGCCAGCTTCTGGGATAGTCAGAGTGGTTACTGCCTCAATTACTTACCTCAGTAAAGTCATAGAACTACTAAAGATTGAGTTCTGCCTTCTCATTTTAGAGATAATGTGTTGGGCCAAGAATGGTGAGGTATCTAAATCAAAGATAAAGAGATAGATGGATGGAAGGTGGATAGATAAATGATAAGTAGATAAGTAATTAAATAGAAAATGGGAATGCAAGGAAGCACCTAGATCTCTAGAATTTCAGTTGAAAACTCTTCCCACTATATTACACAGCCCAGGTGTTGTTCCCTGTAGTTTTGTTTTGGGGTTTTTTTTGAATTTTTGAATTTTATTTTTTTATACAGCAGGTTCTTATTAGATATCTATTTTATACATATTAGTGTATACGTATAACACCAATCTCCCAATTCATCCCACCCCCCACCACTTTACCCCCTTGGTGTCCATACGTTTGTTCTCTACTTCTATGTTTCTATTTCTGCCCTGCAAACCGGTTCATCTGTACCATTTTTCTAAGTTCAACATATATGCGTTAATATACAATACTTGTTTTTCTCTTTCTGACTTACTTCACCCTGTATGACAGTCTCTAGGTCCATCCACGTCTCTACAAATGACCCAATTTCGGTCCTTTTTATGGCTGAGTAATATTATCTAAGTGCTGTTTATCATATTTTTTTCTTTCAGCAACCCATATAAGAAGAAATAATTTTAAGAAGCTTTTAAAATAATTTTTTCAACTGTTCCTTCAATTGAGAAGAATATTATTATAGGATAGGGTTTACTTATAATGTTAAAAAAAAAACTAATCCTTACAGAAACCTTCACTTACCTACTTAACTAATATTTATTGAGTACTTATCTGTTAGGCACTTGGGCATACAGCAGAAAAAGAAAAAAATAGCTGGTCTTGTGAGCATACATTACATAGAGGAGACAGGCAATAAACAAACTAATGCATAGTATATTCAACAATCCTTTATCTGCAATTCCAACATCCAAAAGCTCTAAAACTGAAAGTTTTTGCAATTCATATAATGGTAAAACCTGACCTAATCTTAACTTGTTTAGTAGTAAAACTGATATGAGCTATTTATTGTCTTTTTACAAATACCACTGAGAATGGATATATGCTTTGCTGTAGAGATATTAACATATTTTATTTCAGAGTGCTGTCCCAGACCTCTCAGACTAGGGGGAGAGGCCGCATAATTATAGTCCATTTACCATATTACCTTTAAAAACGCAAATAATACTTAATCCCAAAACACATATGGCCCCCTAGGGATTATATTGGGTTGTTTAATATCTAGAAATTGTAAATACTGTGACTGGAAATGAAGTACGGATGGGTATAGAAAATGAGGGTCAGTCGGGAGAGGGATGAATGCTGGAGGGTGGGAAAGTTGTTTAGCTAGTAGTAAGAGAAAACCTCTCTGGGAGGTGACATTTGAGCAGATTCTTGAAACATGCAATGGAGCTCTCAGGGAAAAGAACGTTTCAGTCATTGGGAACAGGTGGAGAAATGTTCCAGTCTGAGGAGGAACCAAGGTCAAAGACCTTACCCAAAAGTGTGCTTAGTATATTTAAGGAAGAACAAGAACAAGAACAAGAAGACCACTAGGCTGTAGATTACACAGCAAGGGGAAAAATGATAGGATAGGCTCTCAGAGGTAGCCAGAGCCCAGTCATCTAAGGCAAGATAAGGCCTTTGGATTTTATCATAGATGTTCTGGGATATCTTTGAAGTGTTTTGATCAAGAGTGTCTAAAATCCAATTTTCTTTTTAAAAATATTGCTCTGTGGATAATAAAAATATCCTTTTTTTGCTATATGGTTAATAGATTGTTGCAGTACCAAAGATTAGAAAAAATAAATGATCATAACTGTTTGAAATTCAGAAATTTAACAGTGATTGGTCATTTTTAATAAAATACTCTTAATTGTACTTTAATAAAATAGTATCTTAGGTGTTCATTGAGCAAGTGCTGTGCTTTGAATTAATAATCTAAATATTACTTAACTATCATGTTTGTTCTTTCTAGATTTTTCTCTAAGCATTAGGGCTGAGAAACTAGCTTGGTCATGATAATGCTATTCCCAGTCTCCCTCCCTTTTCCAGAGAGTCTTCTCTTCTACCTGCTGGGAGATAACTAGAGGAAAGAGCCCTGGATTTGGAATGATAAGAACTGGTTTCTCACGCTGGCTCTGCTACCAGTTGATTGTAACAGTGGTTGAGTTGTTTAACCTGTCTGGATTTCAGTTTCCTATCCTGTAAGATATGGGGATTGAATCATCTGATTTATATAGCTCTTTCTTACCTGGAGTCATAAATTTAGCAAGTCCTGTGTGTAAGACTAAAATTCTATGATTCTTAACGAGAACTCATTAAGAATCTCAAAATGTCCTTAAATGTGAATCTAAAGAAACATAGAATAACTGTCTGTTCAGAATTCACCCTTATTTCCTTTTTAACAGGACCAAGGAAATATATACCAGAAGCCAAGAGCACAGAATATTTTTCTTCATCAATCTGTAGAACTGTGATACTCCTCTAATTCCATCAAACACAAAGGAATGATCACCTTGACAGATGGCCACAGAGGATGTCAACAATTTTTTGGAGGCAAGCAATGAAATATTTGTGCTATGAGTTTTCTGTTATTAAGTATGTAGAAACAAGTAGAATTATCTTATGTTTTAATGAAAAAATAAGTAGTCTTTAGTATAGCAATTTATATAAGCATAGCTATTTCTTTTTCTTTTTTTTTTTTTTTTTTCCTGAGCACTGCTGCATGTCAAAAATTATAGAAAGCTGCTTTTGCCCTTACCTGGAGTACTACATAGTATAGGACTACATTATATCCCTAAATACAAAAAATTTAAATAATAAAAATTAAGTACCCATGTTTGAAAATAGGGCTCTTTGCATCTATCTTGGACACACATATCATATAACTACAAATACTAAATAGTTTGGGAAGTTAGAATTATTTTCTACTTATTTTAAAATTATCCATACCATGTATGAATTTTTTAGTTTAATTTCTACATTTTTTCCCTCACTTATTTTAAACAACTATTCTGAAGTGCTCCAAAATCTTGGGGTGTCATCCCTTTACATCCCTAATAGCTTTATATTTTATGAGAATCATACACCACAAGATCCCATTGAACATTTCGTTACTTTCACAGCAGCTTTTATTGCTCCTGGAAAAATAACTGGCCAAGGATTATGGACCATAGTGCCATCTTTAAAATTGGAATTAATTACATTACCCTTTAAAGGGGGTTTGCTTGGAAAGAAATTGACTGGATTATAAAGAAAAAAATAATAAATGTATGGAATCTGCTTTCTCTACTTTCATGAAAAATAAAGACTTAAGTAGATGAATATAAAATGAAATAAAAGTAAACTCATAAAAATTTGAGTAGAATGCACTAAAGTTGAATTTCTCCAAGCATTTTATACAAACAAAGAAACTGTAGATATGTTCAGAATTTTTAATTTAGTGTTAATTCAACTCATAGGCCTAAAGTCATCCAGCAAATGAGTCTGCTTTTTAAGCTGTACATAAAGGGATGCTTTCTAGGTAAAGGAGACCATAAATGTTTAAAAAAACCCAGTGTAGAGCTTCTGAGTTTCTTTCAGTAACTAGAGTCAAAATTAGTTCTTGCTTTTCTGTTGGGGAAAATTTCATCTAATTACATTCAAATTATTCTGCAACTTTTTGGACAGCAAATCCTGATCACAAAAGAAAAGAAAAAGCAGCTGTGTTGCCCTTTCCTCGTAGTTATAAGAACAGCATTATTATGCAGTCACTAGGCTTTATAGAACCATAAGTGATTATCCACTGGCGGCTTTCTGGCAGAGAGACACCTAAGCCTTTCTGAACTGCTGATAATGTATGCCTTCTCTTTTTAAGGATCTTCAGAAAAATAGATTTCATTGCTTCCTTCAGTAAACCAATCTAGTATAACAGCTCTCAGGAGTAGGGAGATCTTTCTTAACCCTTTTATTAAGTGACTGTTTCTAAAACTTCTTTTCTCAGAATTACACTTTAATCATGATTTAAATCTTCTCTTAGTTTGATATACATAATTCACCTAACTATTTAAGAAAATAGTTAAAATTGACCATTGCTAAATTAATGGAACTAGATCCTATAAACAGTGCTTCTCTGTAAGCAACCTGTAGTCAAATTTCTTCTTTCTCTAATATTTCCTTTTTTAACTCATCCACATGTCATATCTTATTTTGATCTTCAGTTATTCTTTAACCACAGCAACGTATCTTGTGTCAGATAGCTGTAATTTATATTTCTTCCACATTATATTAAGAACCAGCCCTTTGTTCTCTTTGAATTGCATTCTATTTATGACCATGTCATTAATAAGCCACAGATATTTATAATCCTAATCAAAAGTGCTATTTCATTTATTTCCCATATTTTAACATTTATTTGCAAATTATGATTTAAAAAAATTTCAGTAGTTAGAAAGGCAATTAGAACATAGCGGGTATGACTTACAAGCTTGCTATTCAAGAACACAAATTCATAGAACAGATTAAGACTGACTGATTAACCACAACTGTGCCACACCCACCAGCTGTGTGACCTTGAACAAATTGATTCTCTCTGACCCCCAGTTTGTACATCTTTAAATTTGATAATAATAATATAATTGTAAGGATTAAATAGGATGGATAATATAAGTAAAAAGCTTAGCTACCTAGCACTTGTGTAGTACATAATAAATAGGTGTTGCAATTATTCTACTTTTTGCAAAATGAATAAAAACAGGTTTCCTCATAGTAGCAAGCTGAACTCTTGCAAAAGCAATAATGAGTTTGTCCATTATACTCATGCCAAATTTCTTTTATCATGTTTGTTGTACTGCTAGTAAATTTTATGCCCATTGAAGTTTCCCAATCAGCAGTTTAAAGTTGATTTTTAAACATGTAAAAATAGTTTATCCAGAAATAACCATTAAAAACCATAATTCTTAAAAAATGGTTGTTAACCTTTTAGTCTCATGAAAACTATGTATATTCCAAATTTTGCAAGAAATTTTACTTGGGTGTTCAAGGACTCACTGCCTATTATAAAATTTAACTTCATATCAACCACTATTATTTGGAAAAATATTCCATGTGCAAGGCAGAATGATTTGAAGAATTTTCTTATTTGGATTAAATATCTTTATGTACACATTGATCAGATATTTATTTAGTCTGAGAAACTGATTTGACATTTCACTAGAAAAATAAAAGTAAACAGGCAGTTTGGTTCTCTTTTAAAGTTTCCTAGGTTTCTGTAACAGATTACCACAAACTGGATGGTTTAAATTAACAAAAATTTATTCACTCACAGTTCTTGAGACTAGAATTCTGAAATCAAATTGTCCATAGGGCCATGTTATTTTGAAGGCATTGGGGAGAATCTGCTCTATGCCTTTTTCTTAACGTATTGTGACATTCCTTGGCATGCATTGGTTTATAGACTCATCACTCCAATCTCTGCCTCCCTTATCACATGGTTTTCTCCCTGTGTGTCTGTGTCTCTTCTCCTCTTATTGTAAGGATACAGTCATATTGGATTCAGCATGACTTCATCTTAACTTGATTACAACTGCTAAGGTCCTGTTTCCAAATAAGGTCACATTCATAGATGTTGAGGGTTAAGATTTGAACAGTGTCTTTTGGGGGAACACAATTCAACAATAACACTGTCTTTTATATATATATCTATGTATTTTTTTTAACTGAAAATAAAGTTAGGGAAGAAAAATTGATTTTAAAAACAAAGAGTTTTTTCTCCTAAGAAAGAAGTTTTTACACTTGTGGAAAGACAAATTTTGCTTATAATGATTTGGCAGTATTTTTCTTGAACATTGTTTCTTGATACTTTTTCCCATCTCCTCTATAGCTCTATTTCTTAAAATTATATAACAATAGCTATCATTTTATTTGTTTACTTGAGATCAAAGTTCAAATAATAGCATTATTGTTTTATTATCAAAGGCTTGAGTCCATATTACACATATCAACAAATGAAACACCCTAAAGACTGTAAAGATGGTATAGCATTTGCATTTATAATTGTACTGATAGTTGTACTTATGAACTGAGTCAGTTTTTCCTTTCCTTTACTTGATTCAAACCAAGGTTACTTTTTATTTCCATGAGTAAGAAATTCGCTTTAAATAAAGTTAAGAAAAATTGATGACCTTTCAAAATGAACATAGCCACTATATATTTTTAACATTAATTCTACGCTTTATTCTAGTCAAGTCTTTCTAACTTATACTTGGTATGTGGTATATAGATCATCAGTACATTTTTATCATATCTTTTTTTTGCATTCATTTCCCATATATTTAGACAATTGCCACAGATTTTTCATGTAATAAAACTTATACAGGGTGTACACTCTTATTTCAGCACTTCAATAAAAAGATTTTATGTTTATTTTCTTCTCTTTGAGCTTCCGAAAGGAAGGGAAGTAAAGCATTATAAAATCCTATTGTAGGGTCCTTGTGTTTTTCCATTCTTGCATGAAGCACGTGAAGTTTCCAAAACATACTTTTCTTGTGGGTAAAACCTGCTTCAAATTATTTTTTGCATGCAATAGACACTCAGTAAATGTTTTTGAAGTTAATGAAGAAAATTGTAATTAGGCCTTCTGCTGTAGACAGGCATCCAGAAGGATTGCTATTGCAAGGTAAGTTAATTCTAAAGCCAACTAAGTTATATACCATTCATGTTAAATATTTTCCTTGAGTTTGGTATAAACGATAAACAGAAGTAGGAACTAGAGAATTTGCAGTGCTGAAAAGGGGAGATATGTTCTTTATTTCCCAGAACTTAAGCCTAAAGGATTCCAAACTCTGGTTTATATTTTTATCTATTTTTCCAAAAGAATGTTTAGACTTTGGGGAAAAAAACAAAATGCATGGTTAAATGAATAGTTGACTGTGTATTTAAGGAGTGAGTTTTTCTAAACTACGGATCAAATTAGTAGAGTGGTGGTTCTCCACCCTGACTGTGCTTCAGCATAACCTGGAAAGCTTTTTAAAAACACAGATGTTTTGGTCCTGTCTCTACAGGTTAATCTTGATTCTGCCAATTACTAGCTGCATGACTTTGAGCTTTATTTAGTCCACAGAATCAGATTCTCTAAAAGTGGATATGATACAAGAGTAGTAGACTTAACAGACAGAGAAAGACAAGTATCATATGATATCACTTATATGTGAAATCTAAAAAAATTATACAAAGGGATTTATTTACAAAACAGAAATAGACTCACAGACATAGAAAACAAACCAAAGGGGAAAGAAAGAGGAGGGATAAATTAGGGATTTAGGATTAACATATACACACTACTATATATAAAATAGATAAACAACAAGGGCCTATCATATAGCACAGGAATCTATATTCAATACCTTATATTAACCTATAATGGAAAAGAACCTGAAAAAGAATATATATGTGTATATGTGTGTGTATGTGTATAACTGAATCACTTTGCTGTACACCTAAAACACTGTAAATCAACTATACTTCAATCAGTCAAGCAATCAATAAGAATAGTAGACTTTTGGGGACTTCCCTGGTGGTCCAGTGGTAAAGAATCCACCTTGCAATGCAGGGGACGCCGGTTCAATCCCTGGTCAGGGAACTAAGATCCCACATGTCACGGGGCAGCCAAGCCGTGCACCGCAACTACTGAGTTCACGCTGTGGGTGTGTCATAAATGGCTTTTATTATGTTGAGATATGTTCCTTCTATACCCACTTTGATGTGAGTTTTTATCATGAATGGATGTTGAATTTTGTCAAATGCTTTTTCTGTGTCTATTGAGATGATCACATGATTTTTAACCTTTTATTAATGTGCTGTATCACACTGACTGATTTGTGAATACTGAACAATCCTTATATCCCTAGAATAAATCCCACTTGATCATGCTGTGTGATCCTTTTTATATATTGTTGGATTCAGTTTGCTAATATTTTGCTGGAGATTTTTACGTCTCTATTCATCAAAGATATTGGCCTGTAATTTTCTTTTTTTGTAGTGTCTTTATCTGGTTTTGGTATCAGGGTAATGGTGGCCTTGTAGAATGAATTTGGGAGTAGTCCATCTTCTTCAGTCTTTTGAAGTAGTTTGATAAGGATAGTTATTAACTCTTCTTTATATGTTTGGTAGAATTCCATTTGAAGCTGTCCACTCCTGGACTTTTGTTTGCTGGGAGTTTTTTTAATTAAAAATTCAGTTTCACTACTAGTGATCAGTCTGTTCAAATTGTCTGTTCTTGATTCAGTCTTGGCAGATTGTATGTTTCTAGAAATTTGTCAACTTCTTCTAGGTTGTCCAATTTATTGGAGAAAAAGTGTCACCTTGATCCAGCATCTTTGAGGAGAAACTTCTTAAAACTCTCTACAATATGCAATATGCTGTATCTCAAATTACTCTACTAATGGGTCAGACCCAGATCCTTACATTAATTACTGTCATTGTTCCTTGTCTGCATGCTTCTTTATTGAGCATGCAACTGGTCAAGTGCTTTTCACGCAGCTATTGCTTGTTAATAACTAGAATCTTGGGCAGAGAGACCAGTTTCCTGGAAGAAAAACTGCTGAGGTTAGAGAAGATGCATCCATAAGAGAGAAGTCTGAGTGTGATAGGCCTTGAAAGGCGAGACTTGATTGATTTTAGAGTCCCAGAAGGAATGAAGAGAAAGGGAGTTCTAGACAAAATCTAGTTCTGACTTTAAAGAACCAAAATGAAAACAGCAATAATCACTTTGTTTTTTCTGCTGTATATTTCAAAAACAATTTAAGGATAAAAAAAGTTCATATGTAAAAGTGTGCTACCTTTATTTAGTAAACTTCCCTTAGTCTAGGGTTTTACTGCTTTTTGTTTGACCGGATTTTACTAAGTCACTCCCTTTTTTTGAAATGTTTCTAATGCCATAATAGAATTCAGCATGTAATGTTGTCAGTGAGTGAGGAGAGGGACTACAGAAATGAATATATTGGTTCAAACAGTCAGCATATTACTGGTGGGGTTCTACAGAAGTAATGTGTTTCTATCAGGTTTTGCTTTTGAATTATAAAAACAATACAACTCATGGTTTTTAAAATAAGAAACAAATAATATGGAAAAGTGTAAAATAAAAAGTAAAATTTGAAGCCATCCTGTTTCTACTTCCCACAAGTAACTTCTTAACTTTTTTAATGTATCATTTCAGAATTCTATCCATATACAAGTACATGTATATGCATACATGTGCCACACACATATGCATACACATTTACACACTGCATATACTTTTATATGACTTTTTTTGTACATAAACACAGCAGATCTATTGTTGTTTGCTAGTGGCCTTTCTGCTATTTGTCTCTGTATTATTGATTTCTAAGAGCTCTTTTTATACTAATAAAATATTCCTTTTTCATGCATTTCAAATGTTTAATTTGAACATTAATTCTTTGTTTAATTTTGTCCTTCAGCTTGATTTATGGTAGTCTCTTTTTCTCACACTGAAATTTTTAATTTTGGTTTAGTCAAATTATCATTATTTTCTACTATGGCTTCTGGAATTTATGTCCAAGATTATAAAATATATAACACCGTTTTTTCTTCCCTACCTGTATGGCTTAATTTTTGTTAAGATACTTTGTTTTACAGCAGTTTTAGTTTCACAACAAAACTAACAGGTAAGTGCATAGATTTCCCATAGACTCCCTGCCCCCAAATATGCATAACCTCCCATTATCAATATGCCCAACACAGCAGTACATTTGTTACAATTGATACACCTACATTGACACATCATTGCTACCTGGAGTCTATAGTTTACATTAGGGTTCACTATTGGTATTGTATATTCTATAGATTTGGACAAATGTATAATGGCATGTATTCACCATCATAGTAGCATACGTAATATTTCACTGCCTTAAAAATCTTCTATGTTCTGCCTATTCATCTACCACCACCCCCAATTACTTTATAAAATTTTTTGTGTTTAAATCACCTGGAATTTTGTTCATGTCCCAGTGGCTTTTATTGAAATAACCTTTTCTTAAAATGTCACCTTTATCATATATTAAAATCTTATATATATTGTAGTGTATTTCAGGATTCTCATTATACATTTTTCCATTTGTCTATTTCTTCTCTAGAACTAAACTCTTTAATTACTGCACCTTTACAATGTTTTTAACATCTGGATGGACTGGTCATTTCTTTACTCCTCTTTTTTTCAAAATATTCCTAGGTAATGACATGTTTTAGCCATATGAACTTTAGTATCGTCTTTCAAGTTCTCAAAATTAAAAAATTCTATTGGTATTTTAATAAGAATCTTAGTAAAATAATATATTAATTTAGGAGAATCAGCAGTCTTAGAATATTGATATATCCTGAAAACAAATTATATGTCTTGCAGGTATCTGGATTTATTTTGAGTTATTTATTTTTCTAGTGTTTTTCATATTAAATGGGTTTATTTCTAGTTTTTATTTTTTTTAACTTGGCTTGTAAGGAGAGTCCTAGATTTCCATATACTAATTGTATAACTAGTTACCTTTCTAAATTCTTCTTTGTCTTAGTTTTTCCATTGATTTTCTTGGGGTTTTCAAGTATACGTGCATGTCATCAGGAAAACTAGGATATAATTGCCTCCTCTTTTTATTTTCTTGGGTTTATTGAGATATAATTGACAGAAAACATTGTGTAAGTTAAAGGTGTACAATGTAATGATTTGATATGTGTATATACTGCAAATAATTACCACAATGTTAGTTAACACATCCATCACCTCAAATAGCTACTGTGTGTGTATGGTGAGAGCTTTTAAGATCTTTTCTCTTAGTAACTTTCAAGTATACAATACAGTATTGTTAACTATCGTCACCATGCTGTACATTAGATCCCCAGAACTTTTTTGTCTTATAACCAGAAGTTTGTACCCATTTCCCCAACCTCATCCTCCCCACACCTCTAGCAACCACCAATCTACTCTCTGTTTCTGAGTTCAGTTGTTTGTTTTGTTTTTTTGTTTGTTTTTTAAGATTCCATGTATAAGTGAAATCATTCTATAATGCCCTCGGGGTTAATCCATGATGTCTGATGTCACAAATGGCAGAATTTCCTTCTTCTTTACAGATGAGTACTATTCCATTTATTTTTATCAATATATACATTATCATATTTTCTTTATCCATTCATTCATTGGCAGACACAGCTTGTTTACATGTCTTGGCTATTGTAAATGATGCTGCAATGAACATGAAGATGTAGATAACTCTTTGAGATACTGATTTCATTTTCTTCAGCTATGTACCCAGAAGTGAGGAAACTCTATACTGTTTTCCATAGTGGCTATACCAATATACATTTCCACCAACAATCCACAACAGTTCCCTCTTCTTCACATCTTTGCCAGCACTTGTTATCTCTTGGTCTTTTTGATAATAGCCATTCTACCAGGTGTAGAGTGGTATCTCACTGTGGTTTTTATCTGTATTTCCCCAATGATTGATGTTGAGCACCTTTTTATGGAACTGTTAGCCATTTGTATATCTTCTTTGGAAAAAGTGTCTGTTCAGTTCTTTTGCCCAGTTTTTAAAAATCAGTTTTATTTTTTTGCTATTGAGTAGTATGAGTTTCTTATATGTTTTGAATATTAACCCCTTAATCAAAAAATCGTGGCCAATACCAATGTCAAGGAGTTTTTTCACTATGTTTTCTTCTAAGAGTTTTATGGTTTCAGGTCTTACATTTAAGTGTTTAATCCAGTTAAGGTTAATTATTGTGAGTGGTGTAAGATAGAGGTCCATTTTCATTCTTTAGCATGTGGATATTCAGTTTTCTCAACACTGTTGAAGACACTCTCTTTTCCCTACTGAATTTTCTTGCTTCCCTTGTCAGCTTGGTCCCTTGCTGACCGTATGTGTGGGTTTATTTCTGGGCTCTCGATTCTGTTCCATTGGTCTCTGTGTCTGTTTTATGCCAATACCATACTATACTGATTACTATAGTTTTTTAATATAGTTTGAAATCAGGAAGTGTGATGCCTCCAGCTTTGTTCTTCTTTGTCAAGATTGCTTTGGCTGTTTGGGGCCTTTTGTGTTCTATACAAATTTTTGCATTTTTTTTCTCTGTAAAAAATGCCATTGAAATTTTGATAGAAATTGCATTGAATCTAAAGATGGCTTTCAGTAGTATGGACATTTTATTTAATATTAATTCTTTCAATCCATTAACATGAGATATCCTCCCACTTATTTGTGTCTTCTTCAGTTTCTTTCATCAGTGTCTTCTGGTTTTCAGTGTAGAGATCTTTCAGCCCCTTGGTTAAATTTATTCCTAAGTATTTTATTTGCTACTATTGTGAATGGGATTGTTTTCTTTATTTCTTTTTCAGATTATTCATTGTTAGCATATAGAAATGCAACTGATTTTTGCATATTGATTTTTCTCCTGCAACTTTACTGAATTCACTTCTTAATTTTAACAGTTTTTTGGTGGAGTCAAGGTTTTCCTATATGTAAGATCATATCCTGTGCAAACAGGGAAAGTTTTACCTCTTCTTTTCCATTTGGATGGCTTTTATTCCTTTTTCTTGCCTGATTGCTCTGGTTAGGAATTCCAGTACTGTGTTGAATAAAAGTGGTGAGAGTAGGCATCCTTCTTTTGCTCCTGATCTTAGAGGAAAGGTTTCAGCCTTTTACCATAGGTATAATGTTAGCTGTAGGCTTGTCATATATAGCCTTTATTATGTTGAGGTTTTTGTTGAGAGTTTTTAATCATGAAAGGATGTTGGATTTTGTCACATGCCTTTTTGGGCATCTGTTGAGATCATTTGATTTTGATCTTCATTCTATTAATGTGATGTATCACACTTATTGGTTTGCATGTACTGAATCATCGTTGCATCCCATGAATGAATCCCACTTGATCATGGTGTATGATCCTTTTAGTGTGCTGTTGAATTCACTTTGCTAATATTTTGTTGAGAATTTCTGCATGTATTTTCATTAGGGATATTGGCCTGTATTTTTCTTTTCTTGTGGTATCCTTATCTGGCTTTGGTGTTAGGGTAGGCTGGCCTTGTAAAATGAGTTTAGGAGTGTTCTCTCCTCTTGAGCTTTTTGGAAGAGTTTGTGAAGGACTGGTGTTAATTCTTCTGTAAATGTTTGGTAGAATTCACCAGTGAAACCATCTAAACCTACCTAGCCTTTTGTTTGTTGGGAGGTTTTTTTGTTTGTTTGTTTTTGTTTTGTTTTTTGCAGTACGCGGGCCTCTCACTGTTGTGGCCTCTCCCGTTGCAGAGCACAGGCTCCTGATGCACAGGCTTAGCGGCCAAGGCTCACGGGCCCAGCCGCTCTGCGGCATGTGAGATCTTCCCGGACCGGGGCACGAGCCCGTGTCCCCTGCATCAGCAGGTGGACTCTCAACCACTGCGCCACCAGGGAAGCCTGTTGGGAGGTTTTTGATTACTGACTCTGTCTCCTTATTCATTATTGGTCTGTTCATGTATTCTGTTTCTTCATGATTCAGTTGTGGTAGGTTGCATATTTCTAGAAGTGTGACCATTTTTTTAAGTTGTCCAGCGTATTGGTGTGTTATTGTTCATATAGTAGTCTCTTATTATCCTTTATATTTCTGTGGTGTCTATTGTAATGTCTCCCCCTTCATTTATAATTTTATTTATTAGAATCCTCTCTCTTTTTTACTTAGTTAGTGTAGCTAAAGTTTTGTCCATTTTGTTTATCTTTTTAAAGAACCAACTCTTAGTTTTGTTAATCTTTTCTATTCTTTTCCTATTCTCTATTTCATTTATTTCTGCTCTGATCTTTATTTTCTTCCTAATGCTAACTTTGGGCTTATTTTGTTCTTTTTCAAGTTCCTTGAGGTATAATGTTAAGTTGTTTATTAGAGATCTTTCTATTATGTATGCATTTATATCTATAAACCTTCCTACTAGAACTGCTTTTGCTGTATCACGCTAGTTTTGGTGTGCTGTTTCCATTTTCATTTGTTTCAACATTTTTTATTCCCCTTCTGAGTTCTTCATTGCTCCATTGGTTGTTTAGGAGTGTACACTTTAATTTCAATGTGTTTGTGTATTTTCCAGCTTTCCTCCTGTTATGATTTCTAATTTCATACCATTATGGTTGGAATATATCCTTGATATAATTTCTCTCTTCTTGAATTTGTTGACATTTGTTTTGTGGCCTAATACATGATCTATTCTAGAAAATTTTCCATATATACTTGAAAAGAATGTGTATTCCACTGCTGTTAGATGCAATGTTCTGTACATGTCTCTTAGGTCCATTTGGTCTGTAGTGTTGTTCAAATCCATTATTTCCTTATTTGGTCTCTGTATGGATTGATTGATCTATCCATTGTTGAGAGTGGTACCTTTTCATTCCTAATATTTATATCTTTTATTCTTTTTCTCCTTTCTAATTAGCTAGTATATTCAGAATAATATTAATATAATTGCTTTTAATAGAATTATTATCTCTTTTTTCCTGTGACTACTTTAAGATTTACTCTTTATCTTTGATCTTCAGCAATCTGACATGATGTGCCTAGAGTATGTTTCTTTGTATATTTCCTTCTTGAGTTTTGCTGAGCTGTTTGGATCTGTAGGTTGATTTTTTTCACCAAACATGGGGAATTTTGAAATCTTTTTACTTATTCACATATTTTTTCCTGCCCCATTTTCTCTCTCTTCTCCTTGAGGGGCTCCAAATACATGTACACTAGATTACTTGATATTGTTCAATGGCTAGGTACATGGGTCACTGAGACTGTGGATTTTTTTCCTAATATTTTTCTATCTGTCCTTGAGAAATTTCTATTCATCTGTCTTCCAGTTCTCCAGCTGGTTTCTCTGTCATCTCCAATATGCTATTAAGCCTGAACAGTGAATTTTTCATTTTGATGCTGAGCTTTTTATTGCTACAATTTCAATTTGATTCTTTTAAAAAAATGTATTCTGGTAAAATATACATAACAAAATGTATTATTTTAACCATTTTTAAGTATACTCAATTCTTATTGTTTCTGTTTCCCTGATAAGATCTCTATTTGTGCATTCATTATGATGATATTTTCCTTTATGTTCTTGATAATGTTTATAATAGCTTCCTTAAAATACTTGTGTGAGTCTTCTCAGAGTCTTTTCTATGGGAAGCTTTTTCTATGGGAAGCTTTTTCTATGGACTTTGGGTCACATTCTACTGTTTGTTCATGTTTATTGTATACTGGATAGATATACACATTAGAGATTCTGGATTCTGTCATCTTCCTCTGAAGAGTATTGACTTTCACTGGCTGCTGTCTTTATCTAGTAAAGGCTTGGTTTTATGTTTTGTTAGAGTAGATCTCTTTGGGATTTGCCCTTAATCCTAGTCACCCTAAAGGGTGACTCTTTTAGTACAGGGATATAATCTTTACTCCTAAAATGTTGCCTTTGAGGGATTTCTGTGGAAACCCTGAGTTGTCCACCAAGCTGCTTTAATTTGGTGGGATTCAAACTCCAAACTCTTGTCTCACACAGTGAGCAGCAATAGAAATCCCTGTTTCAACCTTCCATCTGTTACTTTCCACTGGGTTCTTTAGAGTCTTCCCCAAAAATGTGCAGTTCAGGGATCAACCCTGGTGGGAGTATACATGCAAATTTTTAAACTCCTTCTCTGTGTTTCCCTTTTCTCTGAAATCCACCTCCCTGAACACTCAATTGTCAACCGTTCTCTCAACTTTGAACTCTGGCCTCTGATAGCTCACTCAATAAAAGTGTGGCCTTCTGCATTAATTCTAGCTCCTCTCTCATCTTTTTACCTCAAGGGAAACCCATATAAGTGTAGATCTTGCCCAGTGATGTTCTCCTCTTTCAAGCATAAAATTCTCTCTTTCTGTTTCTGCCTGCTTTTGGTCACTCTCCATTGTGTCTTCAGATAGTTCTTTTTAATTTGTTTGTTTTAGTATTTTTCCGCAGTTTATAATTGTTATCAGTGGGATAACAAGTCTGATTCAAATTACTCCTCAATTTCCTAATTGGAATTCCAAAGGATTTTTATTTTCATGTTTATCTATCTACTTCATTATTTCGCATTCATGTTTATTATTTTACTTCATGATCAGTTTAGTCACTTAGACCTAGATTTGATTCCTGGCTCTGACATTTATTATGTCATTACTTCAAATTTCTGATCTTTAGTGCGTTTATATGGCCCTTATATGTAAAATGGAAATGAACCTATGTACCTTAAAAGGTTGGTTGCTTTTGAATATTAAATGTGAAAACATATGTAAAACATGGGCACAGGGCCTAGAACTTCACTGACACTCATAAATGCTGCTACTCTTCTTAACATAAGTATTCTATAAGATTGGAAGGTCAGATATTACTATATGGGATGACTTACCTAAGATCTTACTGCTAGGTAATAGGAGTACAAATCAATTAAATCAATTCTGCAAGATAAGTTTATGCCTCCCAGAGGTTCCTGTGTCAGTATTATCCATATACGAAGGAGAAACTGCCAGATTATAATTCGAAGGAGGAATAGCAAAACGAGGATTACTAACAGTAAGGCTGCATGGTCAACATTCTGGGCAATGTCCTTTTCTCTTCTTTGAGCATTTAAGAGCCAGCCAACTGACTAGTGGCCAGAAGATGCTACTGTAGCATTTTTTTTTTCCCTAACAGAGAATAAAGAGGCTAAGTTTCCAATTTTAGAACCAGCCAGAATATTCAATGAGAATACTTAGGCCCAGTAAAATAAGTGGTCCTCATATATATGGTCAGTAAATAGTATATACCACTATGTAATGAACTCTTCTCTCCTCTTGGTTTACTTGTGACTCACAAATGATTAATTTGTACCCTGGGCAAACGTGGAACTTCAGAAATTGGTTATTGAATGAGCTTTTCTATGAATAGTTAACATCAGTATTTGTTCTGTCTACTGGAATCATGTATAGATGTGCATATGTATTGTTTGGGGTTATATCTAGGCAGTGCATAGGATTTTGTGTGTGGTTTGTTAAAGTATTTTGCTATAGTGGAGCAATTTAATGCTATAGATAAGAGGGGAAACTGGTTGATGTTGCATCAACTCTGTCTCTGGTAAGCATTATTACAGTTACTATTCACATTTATGCCTGTTCAAATAGAAACCCATCAGGCATGTAAACTTAGGGCTAGATTCTGATCTCTAATGCATAGCATGAATTGCCACATATTTTTTTCTACCAAAAAAAAAAAATCCTTAGTAGCATCTGAGATTAAAATCTGTCCTTTCAAATTGATTTTATTTTTATCTAGACTAAAAAGCAAAATGCAGTGTCAGAAGAGGAAATAAAATAATTCCTGTCAAGCTGTGGGTTCTTTTTTTGTATATGATTCTTGTGAAATCAAGTATTCATATATTTCTGTAATCATAATAATGGCTCTGAGAAAAAGTAGAAAAAATTTTATTTATTCCTCTCAAAATAGAATCTTTTTATCGTTTTGAAATCATATGCACAAAATTAGATTGTAGGGAAAGGCCATATTATAAAAAGAACATCACCTAAGATTATAATATATGAAAAGCAAGCAAAGCCTGTTTACATAGAACATGAGATTTATAAGAATAGATTTTATATTTATTTCTATGAAAATTTAACAGTTTTATTAAAACTCACCGATAAAATATTTAAAAAATAAAACTGTCTCATTTGGGGCATTTATATATATTTTTAAGTATAGAATAATTGCATGGAAGATTTGAAGATAAAATCTTCATCTACATTTTTTCTCAGCCCAGGAAATTTAGTTCAAACTATGTTTATTGAGAACTTTTTATAACATCACACTGTGCCTAGGCATTTTTAGGGAATACAAGAAAATGAATCTGGTGCCACTCTGCCTCAAAGAAGTATGTAGCTAGTAGGACAGACAAAAGCACACATGTTACACCTGGATATGAACAGAGTGGGGAAACTTTCAAAGTATAGTTTTCAACAGTAAGGTCTCAGAGAGCAATGTTGTTGTATGCCACTTATTTCAGAATTACAAGTGATCTTTAAGATTGCCCAGCATAGTGCCTGGAGCATAATAGGTATTCAATAAATGTTGAAAGAGTAGATGAACATTCTCTCATGCTTGCGGTTGGGTAGCAGGCTAGATGTATTGTGAGTCTGTGTGTGTGTGTGTGTGTGTCAACTGTCTCTGTGATTAAACTGTTTATTTTAGAATTAGTAATTTTATATGGATTTTACCATCTTTGTGACCTTGGACACCTCCATTTTAAACTCTGTTTTCTTCATCTGTCAAATGTGGTGATAATATCTGTCTCATAAATTTGTTGTAAAGAGTGAATGAGCTAATATATGTCAGGCCTATTTATAGTGGCTATAATAGTTTAGGTTAGAAAAAATTGTTAGATACTCTTACTGTTCTCATTATTTTTACAAATAAAGGATGGGTGAAAGTACCTCATTATGAAACAGAAGTAGTTAAACCATAACATTGACATTGCATTTTATAAGTAGCAGAATTTTAATTCCAAATGGATAGCACTTCATTTTATCTATATTAGTTGATTTTTAATTAAGGAAAAATATGTCATGAGTTATAAATAAAATAAGTTTATTATTTGATTTTATACTTAGTAATTTTGTCTTTGCAGAGTGAAAACTCAATCACTTAGGAATGATTATTTACTCTTTCATCCATTCCACAAATGTCAGCTGAGCATCTAGTGTTCGCAAGGCATTCGTAAGGTAGGCACTGTTGATAGAACAGTGAACAAGACTAACTCCCTGCTTTCAAGAAGTTTACATTTAGTTGGAGTTCTAGTTCATTGTTCACAGACCTGGATTTACAAGTCCAGCCCTTCAGAGGTGGTTCACAGGTGGTGAGCAGTGTACTAGGCATAGATGGCATATGAATGAGGGTTTCTTTTTTTGACTCCATGAATTATAACAAGGCCAGACACCATCAGGCTTGAAAAATTACATTATAGCCCACATTCCATAAAGTTATATTTAATTGTTCTCCTCTGTCATTTTAAGGGAAAGATAAATTTTTTAGCATACTTTAAGAAATTATGAGGGCTTAGGTACAAATGAATAACAAAGTTAGGTCAGGAAGTACATGATCCCAGTTGACTCTAACTCTACTATTAGAGTTCTATTAATTCTATTATCTAGGCTACATTAAGTAAAAATAATTAAATTTCTCTCTCTGTCTTTTGAATATTAGAAAACTTTGGGCCTTGGACTGATACCTAGATTCATAGCTATTTTCTGTTTAGAACTTTTCTTCTCTTTTCCCCACCATTAATCACCTTATTGCTAACTATGATGAAAGAACTTATTTATGATTAATGATTTCATCATCATGTATGATGAAAACAGTGTACTAAACCTCAGAAAAGGCTATATGTCCTTGCCTTCTCTGCTTTTCTGTTTATTGTTTGAATGAGACAGAACTATTTTTGAGACAGACTGAGCAAACTAAGCATTTGTAATTTTGTTTCAAGTTTAATTTCTTACCAGTAGGAGGATTTGGGCAAATAGGCTTGTCCTTTTTGCTCAGCTGTAAAGTGCAGATGATAAAGCTCGCCAGAGAGTTATGTGATTCAGATTTCAAAATAAGAATGAGGCTTTAGAAAGTATGCATAAACTTTGATATAGCTAGCTATTGTTTTTATTGGCAAGAAATAATGAATAATTATAGCAGCAACTATTAATTAAGCATTTTCTAGGTGCCATATGCTTCATATAGATTGTTGGTAGTCCTCACAGTAACTCTGCATGATAGGAATAATTATTGCCTAATTATATATAAAAGAATATGGTCTTCAAAAACATTAACTGGCTTTCCCACAGGTATTTGAAATAGTCAGTTGCACAGCCAGAATTCAAATGCATGTTTGTGCCGATCTGAATCCAATGCTTGTTGCACCATATTGCCTCTCTATTGCATGCTAAAACGCAGAAGTGGAGTGAGAAAGCATATGCCTTCAATTCCCTGTTATGGCCTTACTCTTTTTACTTCTTTTTTAAAAAATTTACTCGTTATAGGCACATGTGAAATCAAATAGTATTGAGTGTCCCCTCCATAGGAATCCACCTGAAGATAACTGCTTTTAGTTTTTAATTACTTCAAATGTTCTCAAGTATTTAGCCACCTAATTGTAAATAATGCTATGTCTAGGTTTACCAATATTAGACATTATTTATAGATAGAAATTATAGATAATTTATTTATCATAGGTGATGACTTAGCTCACTTATACCACCTAGTAGCTCTGTGTCCCCCTATCTTACCAATATAGTTTTAAAACTTAATGTTTACCTTATTGATGTTATATAAATATTGTTCACTGCAAAACCAAGTAATATATTATAATTACATTTCCTTTCTTGTACAACGATTTTTATTGCCTAGGGTTTTTCTCTCATTCTCTGTTACAAGCTTTTTACAATCAGAAAGAAACTTTCTTTTCACCTGTTTCTTTTCCTATCTCTATCACTATTCTTTGAAACCATGATTGACGTAAATGTTAACTTTTATCCAGTTAGTTTCTTTATTAAACTTGCAACAGGTTTTCTTCTAGACTCTGCAACCCATCCCTGCCAGAAATTCATTTTAATTCTCAAAGAGCCAATGCATTTGATTCCAAAAGTTTGCCAAAATCCACATTTAAAACATCTTTTGATAGACAAAATTTAAACAGAGATCTTTGCTCTTTTTCTCACAATAAATAGCTTCTATGGTAGGAGCAGTATTTTATTTTAATCAGTAAGTACTTTAAGTAAATTAGAATGGGTTTTCAGCACAGCTTAAAAATATGTGTACTGGGGCTTCCCTGGTGGTACACTGGTTGAGAGTCCGCCTGTCGATGTAGGGGACACATGTTCGTTCCCTGGTCCGGGAAGATCCCACATGCCACGGAGCAGCTGGGCCCGTGAGCCATGGCCGCTGAGCCTGCACATCCAGAGCCTGTGCTCCTCAACGGGAGAGGCCACAACAGTGAGAGGCCCGCATACCACAAAAAAAAAAAAAAAAAAAAATGTGTATTGATACCCTCTTGGTTAGTGGACCTCCAAAATACTGAAATGGTAGATGTCATTAACTGGTCATTTGATCCCTCAAAAGAGGTATGCTTTTGCAGCATATAGAAGCAACCAGAGAAGATGGTAGCTCAGTGAGAGTACTCAGTGAGAGTACTGAGTCCCTTTCAGGAATATAACAGCTACTTTAAATCTACTTAGTATCATTTGAAATAAAATTTATGTAGTATATTGAGCATATTGAAAATATTTTGTAATCCCACTATACCTAATGACTTACAAAATCCTAATCCAGGGATGGAATTTTATAAAAAGAAATGAGAATGTCAAGCCTTGAAAATATGTCATGTTGAGTCTATTTAAATTATTTACTAATAAATAGCATAAAGTGAATTGGTGAGTGTGGGTCTCCAAGCAAACATTGCATATTCAATAAAGTATGTTAAAATATACTTTCAGAGTGTCTTTCAGAAAGTAGGATTCTAAATTGAACAAAAGAGAAATAAATTCAAGATTTGCAAGACAGTATTTTCTTTTGAAAAGGTTCATGAAGAAGAGCTATAATTAATGTGTTAAATTCTACCTGATACAGTGTTTCTTTTTTTAAAACCATGTTAAAGAACAATAGGGAAATATGAGTAGGTATACTATTTTGTATAACAAAATATATAAAATAAAAATATATATCATATGAGAGCAAAGTATTAACAGTGTCTTTGCAATAGGGTTATGTGGAGGTGGGGTGGGGGGCTGTAACTTTTATACTTCCATATCATTTGAGGTTCTTCAAGATGAGTATCTGAGTTTTTGAAAGCAGAAAAATAGAAAAATAGAGACATCTTAAAGAAATAAGTAAAGGGTAGATAAATCTGAAGGAAAAAAATAAAATGTAGCCTTTATGTCTTGTTAGTATGGTGAACTACATACCCGAATGTCTCAGGGTAAACAACTAAAAATGATGTGATAGATATAAAAATAGTGTTTGCATGCAACTGTGAACTGGAAAGGCAGAGTGGAAGGTGGTGATGGTTTGTTTAGCCAAAGAGGTTAAAACAAACAAAAACAAATAACAAAAAACCTAGGTAAAAATGTGATCCAGAGAGGTATGCCTTAAGAGTATTTGTTGAACCTGGTAAACCCTGGGCTAGGGTTTTCACATGCTCATTCCTTTTTTTTTTTTTTTTTTTTTTTTTGTGGTACGCGGGCCTCTCACTGTTGTGGCCTCTCCCGCTGCGGAGCACAGGCTCCGGCCGCGCACGCTCAACGGCCATGGCTCACGGGCCCAGCCGCTCCGTGGCATGTGGGATCTTCCGGGACCGGGACACGAACCCGTGTCCCCTGCATCAGCAGGTGGACTCTCAACCACTGCGCCACCAGGGAAGCCCACTCATTCCTTAGTGAAAGAGGAACAGGAAGCAGTCAAACTCTAGGTTCTTCTTTGGTGGAGAGTTTAAACTTCAGGTCCCCTCAGCATAGACTTCCAAATCTCTGCACCTTCATTGTAAGAGTGCATAATAAAATCAGCCTGTCACCTTCCACAGCACTGCAAAAAAAACTGATTGGCTCAAACCTTAGCACTGAATATAGTGAAAAGAATATCTCCCTGATCACTTGTAGCCACAAGCTGGTCTTGTGGGTTTGCTACTGAAATTCACACTACATGGTGTTATAAAAAAGAAAATTAATGCAAGAATTTATGGTGGTCCTAAGTTTAAAATCCCCCCAAGTACCTGGCAGAAGCAAACAAAAATCCCCTCTGAAGGACTCTACCTTCAATGCAGGACTCAAAAAATCCCCACAGGTAAATTTTTTTTTAAGAAACGAGTTTGCAATCAAAAATTACAAAACAACTTGTCATAAATGAGTATCAGAAACAGTATTCAGGAGAATAAGATTAGTAAACATTTCAGATATTAAAATTATCAAACAATATAAAACAAATGTGTTTAATAAAGAAATAATAGAAGGGATTAAGGTCACAAAAGAAGAATAATAAGGTGGGGAGACTTGACCTACCACATATAAAGATTTGGTATAAAGCTTTACTAATTAATACAGCAATATACTGGTGCAAAGGTAACTGGATTGGCCAGTGAAACAAAATAACCCAGGAATATCTATGTGGGTGGAAACTTACTATATAACAGAGCTAGTGTTATGATAAGGATTGACTTTTCAGTAAATGATATTGAGCTCATTGATTATTCATTATGGGAAAACAAACAGAAAAATGGGCCAAAGAGTTACTACATTTTAATCTGATTTTGCTTTCAGATGATCTTTTATTTCTGATCCTCTTACTTGTCTATCCACCTGCCCACTTATCTAAAGGGGCAAAATCCGCTATTGTGTGTTCCTCAGTTACTATTTTGGCAAAAAAAAATTAAGGAGAAAATTTAAATTGTTACACTGGAAAAGTTACCTCTAAGCTGACTCACTCTCACATCTTTGTCTACCCCCACCCAATTCATTGATCCCTTCTCTCAGCTTCTGACCTTTGACACAGTCATTACATTACATTCATTCTTCTTCTGTAGTATCAAATAGATACTACATTATCTACTTAAGAGTTACTGCTGATAGTTTTCCCCAGACATGATTCATATAAACATATCATTTTTGTGTTCATAAATCTTTTTAAATTGTACCTTTTTTCAACTGTGAATCTTTTGGACAGTATTATTAGTTATCTCACTCTTTTTGTCCCTACCACTGTTACCATCTAAATCAGTGTTTCTCACCAACGGTGCAAGGGGGTTCCCTTTTCTCCATACACTCTCCAGCATTTATTATTTGTAGATTTTTTGATGCTGGCCATTCTTTTTTTTTTTTTTTTTTTTTTGCGGTATGCGGGCCTCTCACTGTTGTGGCCTCTCCCACTACGGAGCACAGGCTCCGGACGCGCAGGCTCAGCGGCCATGGCTCACGGGCCCAGCCGCTCCGCGGCATGTGGGATATTCCCGGACCAGGGCACAAACCTGTGTCCCCTGCATCAGCAGGCGGACTCTCAATCACTGCGCCACCAGGGAAGCCCTGATGCTGGCCATTCTGACCAGTGCAAGATGATATCTCAGTGTAGTTTTGATTTACATTTCTCTAATGATTAATGATGTTGAGCATTCTTTCATGTGTTTGTTGGCAATCTGGATATCTTCTTTGGAGAAATGTCTGTTTAGGTCTTCTGCCCATTTTTGGATTGGGTTGTTTGTTTTTTTGATATTGAGCTGCATGAGCTGCATGTAAATTTTGGAGATTAATCTTTTGTCAGTTACTTCATTTGCAAATATTTTCTCCCATTCTGAGGGTTCTCTTTTCATCTTGTTTATGGTTTCCTTAGCTGTGCAATAGCTTTTAAGTTTTGTTAGCTCCCATTTGTTTATTTTTCTTTTTATTTCCATTTCTCTAGGAGGTGGGTCAAAAAGGATCTTGCTGTGATTTATGTCACAGAGTGTTCTGCCTATGTTTTCCTCTAAGAGTTTGATGTAAATTGATACAGCCACTATGGAGAACAGTATGGAGGTTCCTTATAAAACTAAAA
This sequence comes from Mesoplodon bidens, assembly GCF_964165515.1. Classification (NCBI taxonomy): domain Eukaryota; kingdom Metazoa; phylum Chordata; class Mammalia; order Artiodactyla; family Ziphiidae; genus Mesoplodon; species Mesoplodon bidens. Next base: position 48,524,199 of record NC_138165.1, on the reverse strand, counting down.
ATAGAACTACCATACGACCCAGCAATCCCACTACTGGGCATATACCCTGAGAAAACCATAATTCAAAAAGGCATTACCACAGTGTTCATTGTAGCTCTCTTTACAATAGCCAGGACATGGAAGCAACCTAGGTGTCCATCGACAGATGAATGGATACAGAAGATGTGGCACATATATACAATGGAGTATTACTCAGCCATAACAAGAAACGAAATTGAGTTATTTATGGTGAGGTGGATGGACCTAGAGTCTGTCATACAGAGTGAAGTAAGTCAGAAAGAGAAAAACAAATACCATATGCTAACGCATATATATGGAATCTAAAAAAAAAAAAATGGTCATGAAGAACCTAGGGGCAAGACAGGAATAAAGACGCAGACCTACTAGAGAACGGACTTGAGTATACGGGGCGGGGGAAGGGTAACCTGGGACAAAGTGAGAGAGTGGCATGGACCTATACACACTACCAAATGTAAAACCGATAGCTAGTGGGAAGCAGCCACACAGCACAGGGAGATCAGCTCGGTGCTTTGTGACAAACTAGAGGGGTGGGAGGGAGGGAGACACAAGAGGGAAGAGATATGGGAATATATGTATATGTGTAACTGATTCACTTTGTTATAAAGCAGAAACTAACACATCATTGTAAAGCAATTATAGTCCAATAAAGATGTTTAAAATAAATAAATAAATAAATAATAAATCAGTGTTTCTCAACCAAGGGTAGTTTTTCTCCCTAAAGAAACATTTGGCAATGTCTGGTGACATTTTGGGTTGTTATGGGTGCAGTGTAATATGAGGCCAGGGATGATGCTATGCATCCAACAATGCACTGGACAGCCTCCCATAACAAAGAATTACCTCACCCAAAATGTAAATAGTGCCAATTTGAGAAGCCCTGCCCCATATAACTGCCTTTTGAGCTAATTTCTTATCATGCTTCTTTCTAATTTTGACTCTTCTGGATGTACCTGCTCTCCTAGGCCACCTTCCTAATGTAATAAAACACTCTATTCTGAATTCTGTTACTGCAACTAATATCTAGCCATAAGATAGCCTTTTTCTTCACTGAGTCCCACAAAATAGTACAGAAAGTGGAGAATGGAGTGGCAGAAATAGGTCTTAATCAAGATAGCTAGGGCTTCCCTGCTCTCCTATATCAGTGTTTTCCCTGCTCTCCTGTATCAGTGTTTTTTCCCCTATAGATTATGAACTTAGGCAAATTAATAAAACACAGATAGTGATCCTTCCTTAGTTTTCATTCCCAGACTATATGGAAGAGAAGCATTTACTGGGTGGCTAGTTATGTGTGCCAATCATTATACTAAGCCAGTGCTTTCAGAGATTTAGTTCAGTGATTCTCAAAACAACTCTAAGAGAAACCTTATTATTCTTAATTTACAGAAGAGAAAACTGGGACTTAGAAAAAGTAAACATAAATGCCTTTCCCAGTTTCACACAGAAATTGGGATTTGATCCCAAGTTTTCTAATTCAGGGTTAGTGTTCTTTCTACTATCCCACTCAACCACTTTAGACTTTATTACTTGCAGAATGCCTGTTTTATCTAGTCCTTTTTAAAGACTTTATTCTGTTATCCAGAAAAATACTGGATAACCGAATACTATTTGAAAAATACTGTGACTTTTTAAAAAATAGGTCCTCTTTTTTTGTTTTCCTTCATTTTTTTAAAAGACTATTTTTTAGAGCAGTTTTACATTCACAACAAAATTAAGAGGAAGGTATAGAGATTTCTCATATACTCCTCAACCCCGCACATGTGTAACCTCCTCGATGATCAATATCACTAATCTGAATGGTACATTTTTTACCAAGGCTGAACCTACAGTGACACAGCATAATCACTCAGAGTCCTTAGCCTTTACTCTTGGTGCTGTACATTCTGTAGGTTTGACAAAAGTATAATGACATATATCCATCATTATAATATCATACTGTTTTCACTGCCCTAAAAATTGTATGTTCTCTGTTTATTCATCCCTACACCCACCTCCCCCCTGGCAACCACTGATCTTTTTACTGTCTCCATAGTTTTGCCTTTTCCAGATATCATGTAGTTAGAATCATACAGTATGTAGCCTTTCTGATTGGCTACTTTTACTTAATACATATCTAAGATTCCTCTATGTCATTTCATGACTTAATAGCTCATTTTTTTTTAGCACTGGTTAATATTCTATTGTCCGGATATACCATACTTTATCTGTTCATCTACTAAGGGACATCTTGGTTGCCCCCAAACTTTGACAATTACAAATAAAGCTGCTATAAACGTCCATGTCCAGATTTTTCTGTGAATGTAAGTTTCAACTCCTTGGGTAAATACCAAGGATTTGCTGGGTCATGTGATAAGAGTATGTTTAGTTTTGTAAGAAACCACCAAACTGTCTTCCAAAGTGGCTGTACCATTTTCGATGCCCAGCAGCAATGTATGAGAGTTCCCTTTGCTCTACATCCTCCCCAGCATTTGATGTCAGTGTTCAGATTTTGGCCATTCTAATAGTGTAGTGGTATCTCGTTGTTGTTTTAATTTGCATTTCCCCTTTTCTTCCTTTTCCACCCTGCCATAATTCAGAGTGCCTTGTATAGTGCTATGGGTACAAAAATGCTCAATAAATATTCTTTAAAAAGAAAAAAGATACAGGTGGGGGGCAGATGGGTATAAAGAAGAAAGGTAGGAATGCCTGACTTCTTCAAAACAATGTAAGAAACCTGCCAGAGCAGTTATTTCAAAACAGAAAAGGCTAGGTTTGCATTATAAATTAGGACTTTGTTTATATTTCCTTTTGACTCAAGAAGTACTGTACTTCAGAAGCCCTTATTGCTTGATGTCTTTGAATCATTTATCTTACTGGTTTGTATCTTCTTGTTGCAGTGAGGTTAAGTGTCATGATGAGTAAAGAAAGGCGAGACCTCCCATGCATTATGGACTTCCTTGTGACTCAGCGTTTTGTTATCATCACAATAAAAAATGATTGGGCTTCACTTTCATAACATTTTTTGTTTGTATGACCATTTTAATGAAAATGACAACAGTCATTTGAAAATATTCAATACCTATGCATAATATTTTAAAAAGTTTTCAGTAGCTTACTATAGCTAATAAGATAGAGGTGTAATTGTCTATATTAATTGATTTAAAGCATACATTTTACATAATTTCTCTTCAATTTAAAGTACCTGTTAGTCATGGTTTTTTAAGAGTTGTGGTCATTTTTCAAAAGAATTATTTCCTAATTTTAATAGGGAGTGCCAAGTTCTGTATGTTTAACTTAAAACTGAGTAAATGTAAAAACATTTCAAAGGTAATATTTTTTAAATGTATACATATTCAACAATTAATACAAATGTTGATTTCTCTAAACGTTTTACTTGTATATGTCAAGAGTACAGGTCATTTTGAGAGGGGAAATACATAATCATAACCTTCACAACTCCTGCCTTGCTTTCATCAATAGGAAATCAGGGACAAAGTATGTATTAAGTATATTAGAGAAATGAATATATTTTAGAGGTTATGTGAATGATCTTACTGAAAATGATTCTCAACTAAGTGTGATCATTTTCATTCCCCCTCACCCATGCCAGAAAGAGTTTGGATAGGTCTGGAGGCACTGTTGACTCTCACAGTGGTTGGAGGGAGCTGAGCACGACTGGAAGGCTCCAGTAGTGTTAAATTACTTGCAGAGCGTGAAACAGTCCCCGCTAACAAAGATTTTTCTTATCCAACATATCAGATGTCTGCATTAAGAAACACTGAAAGATACTGATTCATATTCTACTTTTATCACCAAGTATAAGACACTAGGCACCTTTATGAGGAACCTCTGAGAGTTAAGGCATCTCCAAGGCAAAATCTTTAAACTGAACAAACCTCTTCCACTCATGAAGATGTTTGTTGTAAAAATAAAGTTTATCCATGTCACATGGCATTAGGTGTTTGAAGAATGTATCCTGAACTGCTCTTAGAAGCATTTTTCTCCAGTGTTAGCCCTTCAGAAAAAGGCCCAGAAATGAAAATAGAGACTTGATCTCTTATTATGAGGAGATTATTAAGGTTGGGGTACTGAAGCTCAGCAATGACAGTTGGTTTAGATTCAGGTAAAAGGGCTCACTAAATGGCCTGGTACTTTATCTGGTAAAGGTCAAGATTCAAAGCAGAGAGAACCCAAGTAGGAGACTGTCATACTACCATCCCCACCATAGACTGAGAAAATTGATAAAGGGAATTTACATATATTGACCACCTACTATTTGCTAGACATTGGGAAAGGCGCTATGTATATATTCATTCATTTGTACAATTAAATTTTGCTATGATATACAGTAGGAAAACTGTTGGGGGATATATAGCTCCTGCAATTCAAGAACATCCAGTATGATGAGGAAGACACAGAAGCAGTCAACTGTAACTACATATGATAAGTGCTATGATATGGAGTACCTACTGGTACAGTGGAGGCATATACGTTTATTCCTGACTTGGAGAATTGTTGAGGTCTGAAAGTGCTTTAACAGAGGATGTGGCATCTGGTATGAGTCTCTTTATATCATCTAATATCAAAAAAACTATGTTGTACATATTATTTCTATTTATAGATGAGACTGAAGTTACAAAAAGGCAATCTAATCTATATAAGGCCATATAATAATAATAACAATTTTTCATATAGCACTTAATCTGCAAGAGTGTTATACTAATTATTGTAATCCTCACAACCACTTTATAATATAGATGCTTTTATTTCAATTTTACAATTAAGAAAACTAAGCCCAACAAGGCTAAGTAATTGTTCCAAGATCACGTATTCAGAAATGTCGGGATTTGAACCAAAGCAGACAAACCATAGTGTCTGTGTGCTTAACCACTGTAGCATACACTCTCTCTCCTACTTGATCATTAAACCAGGGTTCAGAACTCAGCAGTCAGACTCCAGAACCCAGGCTGTTAAGTGATAGAATGAGATTGGCATTTTAGAAAGGTTGTTTTGACAATAGTATAAACAGTGAACTGAAATGAGACAGATTTGGAGACAGGAAGGTGAAATAGAAGAAAGAATGGCTGCTGGTCTGATCTTGGGTAGTGGCAGCTAATGTGTACAGTAGTGTACAGATTCAAGAGATTTTAACAATTGGAAAGATCAGGACTTGGTGATTAATTAACATGGAATATGAAGGAAATAGGAAAGTCAGGGATCACACGAGGACTTTTTGTTTGACTAAGTGAGAAGTTGGTAGTTGGGATGGAGAATACAGGAGGGAAAAGAAGATTTGGAGAGAAAGTTGTTAAGTTTTTCCATTCTCTTTAAATTTTATGTTGGGAATGCTCTAAGACACCCAAATGAAGATATCCAAAAAGCAGAGGCATTTTTGAATCTGGAATTCAGGAGAAAGGCCTGGGCTGTAAATAGAGAAAAGGACCAAGCAGGGAAATGTAGGATTGCCAAGCATTTTTAAAGACACAGTTGAGGTTTTTAGGTCGAAATATGTCATGGCCCAAATCTATAAAATTGTGGGGGGGGGGGGGTGAGAGAGAGAGGGGAGAATGGGGAGGGAGAGAGAGAGAGAAATGGTGGTGGGGGGAAGATAGAGGGAGAGGAGAAGAAAAAGGAGAAATCTTGGAAGGCATTGGGGAGGATAAAAGATTGTAAATACTTAAAAGTTAATAAATCTTTTCCTGTTTGCCTGCTCAGCTTCGGGGTCAATTCTTGGGCTGTTTTATAATGTTGGAAGGGAGGAGAATTGAAAGAAGCTGAGAAAGCTTGATTGATTTACACTAGGAAGTTAGAAGGAGAAAATAATCAATCCAGAAAGACTGGAGGAGGATATATATTGGAGGAAAATGTCATATTGGGTGGGGCTTGGAGAGATAGTTTGAGGAATATTTGCGGGTATGAGATGAGATTCTGGGGCAGCCGTGCTGCTCTGGACAAAAGAGAATTTTAAAATCTTTTACTATGCATTAGCAATGAAATCCTACATTAGTGCTTGTTCATGAGAGTTTAGTAATGATTTAAAATCTCTTTCTGCTTTTCAGTGCTTTTTGGATATAGACTGCTGTTTTGTTTGTTTTTATCTGAACATGGTATTATGAGTCTCGCCAAAAGGTAGCTTGGCTATATATAGGTTACTTCTAATTTCTCTCCCAGAACTCCAGCAACTTCACAATTTCTACTGAACATCTTACATGACAGTTTTAGAAGTACATACAGTTCCATTGTATAGATGTATCATAATTTATTCAAATCTTTGAACACTTAGGTTGTTTACAGTTTTTTATCATAAACAATCCTTTAATAAAAAATGTTTTTCATTAGATTAGATTACTTTAAAAAAAATGCTAGAAATACACTTACTTGGTCAAAAGGTATCACATTTTAAAGACTTCTGGTTGTTATCTTCAAATTAGTCTTCCGAAAAGTTATCTCAATATATGCATATAAATGTGTGTTCATTTTTCCCCAAAGTCCCAATATGGATATTTCAAGCTTTTTGTCTTTGCTAATCTGATTGATGAAAAGTAGGATTTTTTTTTCAATTTAACATATTTTTGAGCCCCTGCTGTATAGATTTGACACAGGCCTAATTTCTGGGAAGAGACAAGTTCCTTATTCTTGTGGAGGTTACATTTTAGAGCGTGTGTGAGGTGGTAAGCTGAGGGTAAGAAAAATGGTTTGGGAAAGAGAAAAAATAAATACTTAAATATATTTGAAAAAAAGGGAAGATTAGAGGATAATCCAGTTGGTGGCTTGGACTAGGGTGGAGGAGGAAAGAAGGGTTTCAAGAAAAGTGAGAAAGCTTTTCTCTTTGATTTTTATATCAGCATCAGGCAAAGATAAGTCGGAAAAGTTATAGACCAGTCTCACATGAACACTATGATGCAAAAATCCTAAATAAAATATTGGTAAACTGAGGTGAGTAATGTTTTATGTGAGCGTTAGTATCTCTGGACCATTAGGCTTTATGGAAGGAATTCAAGAATGGCTCAGTTTTTTAGAAAAATCTATCAGTGTTATCTATTACATTGAACAAATTAAAGCGGAAAATTATATGATCATCGCAATAGATGCGTAAAAAGCATTCAATAAAATTCAACAATAATTATAAGAAAAACTTAGCAAATTAGAAATAGAAGGAAAATTCCTTAACCTGATAAATGTTATCTACAGAAATTAAATAAGTAAAACCAAAAACAGCAAGCATGCCATTTGAAAGTCTGAATAAAAGAAAAGGTTGCCTATTCTTCCAACTTCTCAACATACTAGAAGTTCTACCCAATAAAAAAAGGAAAGAGAAATATACAGATTAGCTAGCAAAACACAATGTCATTATTTGCAGATGGTACTGTTATCTATGTAGAATTAAAAGAACATATCAGCAAGTTTGCTGGATAAAAAATAAACTCACAAAAATCAGTAACTCTCTTATCTACTAATGATCAGTCTTTTAAAAGAATCCTGATTTCATTTAGCTGTCTTTGAAGCTTGTTATATATTATGTGTGATTAATAAATAACCTTAATATTGAAACAAAAAAAGATTAAAAGGCTATCAGTAATAACAAAAATTATGCCAAGAATAAACATAAAAGGAATGTCCTGAACAGTTTATCTAAAGAAAGTTATAAAATTATAAAGCTTTGTTGAGACATTTAAAAACACATTTAACAAATAGATATATGTTGGTTTGACTAAATACAAAAAAGGTGCAAATTTTCCTCCACATTAGTCTGTAAATATAATGTGAATCTAGTTTGTCAGGGTTTTTCATGTTTTGGGTTTGTTTTTTTTTTTTAGGGAAAATGAATGAATTTACTGAACAGATGCTTATTCAGGGACTACCTTGTATCAAAATCTGTGGAAGCTATTGGGATACAGCAAAAAACAAAACAGGGAAATCCCTGTATTCATGGAGCTGACATAAATAGTTCCAAGCTTCACAGCTCTTCCAACATTTACTTTGAATGCTATGAGGAACAGTAAAGGAAGTACAAGGCTAATGCTGATTTGAGAGAGTAGGAAGGGTTGTGAAGAGAGGGAGGAGTAATGCAGGCTGGGCTGTCTGTATATTTTCAACTTGATTATAAAGATTTTTTAAAATTGAGGTGTAATTGATATAACACATTAAGTTAGTTTCAGGTATACAATGTAATGATTTGATATTTGTATATATTGCAGAATGATCACCACAGAAGTCTAGTTAACATCTGTCACCATACACAGTTATAGAAATTTTTTCTTCTTGTGATGAGAACTTTTAAGATTTACTCTCTTAGCAACTTTGAAATATGCAATACAGTATTAAGTTTAGTCACCATGCTTTACATTACATCCCCATGATATTTATTTTATAACTGGAACTTTGTACCTTTTGACTCCTTTACCAGTTTTGCCCATCTCCACACACCCTGCCTCTGGCAAACACCTATCCATTCTCCGTATCTATAAGCTTGGGGGTTGGGGGTTGTTTGTTGTTTTTTCTTTTATTTCTTAGATTCCATATATAAGTGAGACCATATGGTATTTGTCTTTGTCTAACTTATTTCACTTAGCATTATGCCCTCAAGGTCCATCATGTTGTCACAAATGGCAAGATTTCATTCTTTTTTATGGCTGAATAATAGTCCACTATATATTCTTTATCCATTCATTTGTCAATGGACATTTAGGTTGTTTCAATGTCTTGGCTTTTTAAAATAATGCTGCAATGAACATACAAAAAAGAAAGAAATAGGCCCAAGTGTAAAAAATTTACAACATGATACAGGTGGCATTTCAAATTAAAATGGGAAAATTATGGATTATGCAATAAATAGTGTTGTGGCAATTTGGAATGAAATTAATACACTAGTCTCATAATTTACACCAAAATAAAGATCAGGTGGGTTAAAAATATTGCAATTTTTCTCACCTTATTTTTCACTATGAAATATTTCAAATATACTGAAAACTACAGGGTAATTAAGTAACTTTCAATCAAATCAAATTACATTTAATTTTGATTTCTCTCTCATTTAAGAAAAAAAATAGTATGTTACTGACAAAGCTAAAGTCCACTTTCCATCCCTTCTCCAGTCCTCCCTTTACAGAGGTAACCACTATTCTGAAATTAACATATTCAAATGCATGGATGTTTTTATGTACTTTTTAAATATATGTTGATAAACAATAGTATTCATTAATTTTTTTAAATCTTATGTTTAAATCTGCAGTTCATGTGTAGGGCTTAAATCCACCTGGAACTTGCCTTACATATGATTTAAGGTAGGGATCTAATTTTTCAATATAAATAACCTATTGTCCAGAAGAGCCCATCCTATTCCTACTGATTTTAATAGTATAGTTTCTGTGAGGTTTATTACCATTACCAAGTGTGTATGCTTTTTTGTTTCTCTTGTGAACTCTTTTTCCTATTACATTTTCAACTGTGTTTCTATTTATATGAAACTCTTCTTGTTCTTATTTTTATTGTACAATTTAATATTTAACAGACTACCTTCATGAACTATTGTATTAGTTTAATTGGTACACTGGGGTTTTTTATGTAAATAATTTTATCATTAGCAAATAATGGTAATTCAAAATCTTTTCTAATATTTGTATCTCAATTTTCTTACTTGGTTGCATTGGCTAATTCTTACAAAATAATGTTGGTAAGTGTACCGCTTCTAATTTACTTAGGGTATTTAAAATAGAAGTAAAGAGTGAACTTTATCAAATAACTTGAGTCATTTATGGTAATAATCATATGGGGGGGTTAACCTATTAATTTAATAATGTATTTTATTAAATTTCCCAACATAGATATCTCATATTCCCCATGTAAACTCTCTTTGGTCATATATTTAACTTGCTTATTTTTAAAATCAAATTTCTGTGGAGGAAGAATAGGGATTTATCTTTTTGTTTACTGTTTTTTTTTTATTAGTTTCTGCTTTATAACAAAGTGAATCAGTCATACATATACATCTGTTCCCACATCCCTTCCCTCATGCACCTCCCTCCCTCCCACCCTCCCCATCCCACCCCTCCAGGCGGTCACAAAGCACCGAGCTGATCTCCCCGTGCTCTGTGGCTGCTTCCCACTATCTATCTACCTTACGTTTGGTAGTGTATATATGTCCATGCCTCTCTTTCGCTTTGTCACAGCTTACCCTTCCCCCTCCCCATGTCCTCAAGTCCATTCTCAAGTAGGTCTGTGTCTTTATTCCCGTTTTACCCCTAGGTTCTTCATGACATTTTTTTTTAATTCCGTATATATGTGTTAGCATACGGTATTTGTCTTTCTCTTTCTGACTTACTTCACTCTGTATGACAGACTCTAGGTCTATCCACCTCATTACAAATAGCTCAGTTTCGTTTCTTTTTATGGCTGAGTAATATTCCATTGTATATATGTGCCACATCTTCTTTATCCATTCATCCGATGATGGACACTTAGGTTGTTTCCAGCTCCGGGCTATTGTGAATAGAGCTGCAATGAACATTTTGGTACATGTCTCTTTTTGAATTATGGTTTTCTCAGGGTATATGCCTAGTAGTGGGATTGCTGGGTCATATGGTAGTTCTATTTTTAGTTTTTTAAGGAACCTCCATACTGTTCTCCATAGTGGCTGTACCAATTCACATTCCCACCAGCAGTGCAAGAGTGTTCCCTTTTCTCCACACCCTCTCCAGCATTTATTGTTTCTAGATTTCTTGATGATGGCCATTCTGACTGGTGTGAGATGATATCTCATTGTAGTTTTGATTTGCATTTCTCTAATGATTAATGATGTTGAGCATTCTTTCATGTGTTTGTTGGCAGTCTGTATATCTTCTTTGGAGAAATGCCAATTTAAGTCTTCTGCCCATTTTTGGATTGGGTTGTTTGCTTTTTGCTATTGAGCTGCATGAGCTGTTTATAAATTTTGGAGATTAATCCTTTGTCAGTTGCTTCATTTGCAAATATTTTCTCCCATTCTGAGGGTTGTCTTTTGGTCTTGTTTATGGTTTCCTTTGCTGTGCAAAAGCTTTGAAGTTTCATTAGGTCCCATTTGTTTATCTTTGTTTTTATTTCCATTTCTCTAGGAGGTGGGTCCAAAAGGATCTTGCTGTGATTTATGTCATAGAGTGTTCTACCTATGTTTTCCTCTAAGAGTTTGATAGTTTCTGGCCTTACATTTAAGTCTTTAATCCATTTTGAGCTTATTTTTGTGTATGGTGTTAGGGAATGATCTAATCTCAAACTTTTACATGTCCCTGTCCAGTTTTCCCAGCACCACTTATTGAAGAGGCTGTCCTTTCTCCACTGTACATTCCTGCCTCCTTTATCAAAGATAAGTTGGCCATATGTGCGTGGGTTTATCTCTGGGCTTTCTATCCTGATCCACTGATCTATCTTTCTGGTTTTTATGCCAGTACCACACTGTCTTAATTACTGTAGCTTTGTAGTATAGTCTGAAGTCAGGGAGCCTGGTTCCTCCAGCTCCGTTTTTCGTTCTCAAGATTGCTTTGGCTATTCGGGGTCTTTTGTTTTTCCAAACAAATTTTGAAATTTTTTGTTCTAGTTTTGTGAAAAATGCCAGTGGTAGTTTGATAGGGATTGCATTGAATCTGTAGATTGCTTTGGGTAGTAGAGTCATTTTCACAATATTGATTCTTCCAATCCAGGAGCATGGTATATCTCTCCATCTATTTGTATCATCTTTAATTTCTTTCATCAGTGTCTTATAATTTTCTGCATACAGGTCTTTTGTCTCCTTAGGTAGGTTTATTCCTAGATATTTTATTCTTTTTGTTGCAATGGTAAATGGGAGTGTTTTCTTGATTTCATTTTCAGATTTTTCATCATTAGTGTACAGGAATGCCAGAGATTTCTGTACATTAATTTTGTATCCTGCAACTTTACCAAATTCATTGATTAGCTCTATAGTTCTTCAGTAGCATATTTAGGATTCTCTATGTATAGTATCATGTCATCTGCAAACAGTGACAGCTTTATTTCTTCTTTTCCAATTTGGATTCCTTTTATTTCCTTTTCTTCTCTGATTGCTGTGGCTAAAACTTCCAAAACTAGGTTGAATAAGAGTGGTGAGAGTGGGTAGCCTTGTCTTGTTCCTGATCTTAGTGGAAATGGTTTCAGTTTTTCACCATTGAGGACGATGTTGGCTGTGGGTTTGTCATATATGGCCTTTATTTTGTTGAGGAAAGTTCCCTCTATGCCTACCTTCTGCAGGGTTTTTATCATAAATTGGTGTTGAATTTTGTCGAAAGCTTTCTCTGCATCTATTGAGATGCTCATATTTGTTTACTGTTTTGTCCTTACTTCCTGGTACATTGCCTGGCATAGAGTAGATACTCTGGACATATTTACTAAATTAAAGAATAAGTGAGATTAGTTTTCAGTTTCTCTCATTGACTTGTCATTGTCATATTTTATAGCACAGTATAATAGTTTCATAAAGTGAATTTAAAGACTTTTCTTCTTTCTCTAAGATAATTCAACTTATTGAAATAGCACTAGAGCTATCTGTTTTAAAAAGAGCTAGTTTTTGTTGTGATTGTTGAAGTCTAACTTTTTGGGGGTTTATTTCTTTTTTTTCTATTTTTATCACTATCTTTTTTCTCTTTAGGTTTATATTATTGTTCTTTTCTGGCTTTTTGAATTAAATGCTTGGTATATATATTTCAAACTTTATTTCTTTTTTAATAAATGGATTTAAAGCTCCACGTTTTCTTCTGAGGTCAATTGTTTCTAAACAGTCTACAATTTATTTTTTATTTCCTCCTTAATACAGGCATTATTTAGGAAAATGCTTTTTCTATTTTTTTTTTTAAGTTCTAAGGGGATATGGTTTTAACTATTCTTTTGTTGTGGATTTAGTTTTATTTCTTAATTTAGATAATGTGGTCTGCATAATTTCTACTTGAGGAATTTATTAAAACTTTCTTTATGACCTAATAATATAATCACTTTCTATGGACATCTAAATATAATACATATTCTCTGTTGATACAGCTTGGTTTTTCTGCCATGTATTTTTGACTACTTGATTGTTGATTTATGAGAGCACTCTATTCAGTTTCCCATTATGGTTGTAAATATGACTATTTCTGCTGTTTTATTAAACAGTATTTATGTGTGTGTATGTGTGTATGCACATACATATATTGTTAATAGTAAATATATGTGTGTATAGAGAGAGAACATATTTTTCTAAGTATTACTAATGTGTGAAGATTATTATGTATTTTTGGTTAGAATTTGACTTTTATCAATTGATATATCCTTCTTGTCCCAGTTAATGAATTTCGTCTTCAATTTAACAACTTTATTCTGGTACCTGCATACTTTTGTTGGCATTTTCATGGTATATCTTTTTTACTCTTTGATTTTCAGCATCTCCATCATATTGATTTAACTGTTTTTTTTTAACTAGTATGGCCCTGGGTTTTCTTTCTTTCTTTCCTTTTTTTTTTTTTTTTTTTTTTTTTTGCCAGAGTCTTTATCTTTTAATGGAGGAATAAAATTCGTTATTATGCATTATGACTATTGATATACTTGCATAGTTTATACTTTTTCCTACCGCATAATTGTTTAGTTTTCTACTTATTACTTTTTTGTGTATTTATTCATCTTATATTTTTCCCTGCTTTCTGTTGAACTGATCTAACTTTTCTTCTTTATTTTGGTTTTTCTTTTGATGGTTTGGAAATTTTGTATTCTGTTTTCATTTTTGCCTATGCCCATATGTATAAACTTTTGTTTACTAATAAAGTATAGAGGTAATCAGCATATTCTACCAAAACAAACCCTTAACATGCTTGGATTTTCCTTGCATTCTCTCCACCCTCAACCATTATACATTATAACTAAATTTCATTTTGCCAATATACAACTGTAAGTTTGCATGTAGTTTTGCTCAATATTCTTCCTTGACACTCATCTTTCCTTCAGTCTCTCCATTTTTTTCCATTTGCTAGTGTATATTTTAGTCTGACACTTAAAAATCTGAGTGTCTAATCAACTCTCCCGAGTGGGATCTGCCATTTCTTACACTCCCTAGTTTTCCTCTTTCTTGATTCCCTCTCTATTGCTAGATGCTCAAGCTCAAATAATCATCCAAGAAAGGGTAATAGGAAATTCTTGTATGCCTGAAAGTCTTTTTATTCGACTTTTCATATTTGAAAACTGCGTTTGTGGTCCAGTGGTTGGGAATCTCACTTCCAATGCTGGGAGCCTAGGTTCAGTCCTCAGTCGGGGAACTAAGATCCTATAAGCTGTGTGGCACAGCCAAAAAGAAAAAAAGAAAAGATCGAAAACTGCGTTTGTTAGACATCTGATTTCAAAATCATCTTCTCACAAATTTAAGATATTGCTCCATTTCTTTCAGTGTTGCTTATCAGATGATTGATCTGTGACTTGTTTCTTCCTTCTGGAAGCCTGTAAGAGATCTTTATCTGGTGGTCCAAATTTTCATAAAGATATGTCTAATTATAGGTATTTTTTAAATCTATTGTACTTGGCATACAGGTCTCCTTAAATCTGAGGTCTTATATCCTTTTTGTCTCTGGCATTCTACCTTCTGTTATTTCTATGATTGTTTTTTTCATTTCTGTGTCCTTATTTTTTTCTCATTCTGAGACTTAGTTGAATGTTAACCCTTTAGAATCAGTCCTTTGTAACTCTTAACTTACTATATCCTTCCTTGTGCTTGTAATTCTACTTTTTAAAGACTTTTCTCAACTTTACTTTCTAAGCTCTGCTTTATCATTTACCACTCCTTCTACTTTCATTCTTTCCAAAGTTATTATGCTCCCTTTTCTACAGATAGATGGCCTTCATTTTCTTTCCTTATTGTATGTTTTTCCGTTTAAAAAAGTATTTCATTACTAGTATATTAAGGAAATCTCAAGAGAGAGGAAATGGAAATATGAGTTCAACCTATCATCTCATAGCAGAAACACATCTTAAGAGTTTTTGACTGCCTTTATTGTTTTTTTTAAAGCATAGAATCTGCAATTTATGTTTTTATTTCCTCTTTGGAGAATGATTTTTAGTCTCTAGATAGTATTATTTATACTCTTTATCTTTAGTCAGTAGTTTCCAGTTTTATTGCCCTGTGATTAGTGGCTGGCTTATAAATTTTTTTATTTTTGGAGTTCAGTGAAGTTTTCTATGTAGTACAGAATATAATCAGTTTTGATAAACACTACATGGACGTTTGAAGAAAATGTGTTTCTGTTATATACAAAGTTATGTGCATCCATTATGTTGGTTAATCCTTTAATTTACTTCTAGATGCTTGATTTGTAAATGACTGTGTTAGAGAAGCTGTTTTCCCAAAACAATTACTTCCATCTTTTCTTGTTTTCCTTGAATTTCAAATAGCTTTCTTTTGTTTCCTTTTTAAGTGCTATGTTATTTGTAGTATAAAACTTCATAAAATATATATATATATCCTTATTGTAGATCTACACTTCTGATCAGTTTTTTTTAATTCACTTTGTCGGTGAATGTGCATTTGCTTTGATTTCCCCAAATATGCTGTTAATGTTGCCCCTCTTCCTTTTTTTGTTCGTATTTGCTTGATATATCTTTATCTTTTCCTTTAATTTTAACCTTTGCTTAGAAATTTTTAACATGTGAATCTTACAGCATATAATTTCTTATATAGCATAGAATTGCTTTCTTATAGCATAGAAAGCAGCATAGAAATCAATTTTGTTGTTTAGACTAGCCTAAGAGTCTTATTTTTCTAGACAAAGAACTGAATGATCTCACTGTTACTATGAGAAGAAATATGTTTGTTTCCATGTTCTCTATTTTTTACACTTATTTTTAGAAAACATTTCTCTTTTTTTCTTTTGTTATATCTCTCATATGTGCCCTGGGAAGTGACAGTGCTTGAATTCGCCTCTGTCCCTTATGAATATGAGCAGTTCACTGTCATCACATATACTTATCAGTGTTGGACTGTTTTTTTCTTCCAGTTTTATTTAGATACAATTGACATACAACCCTGAATAAGTTTAAGGTGTATAGCATAATGGTTTGACTTACATACATCATGAAATGATTATCACACTAAGTTTAGTGAACATCTATCATCTCATATAGATACAAAATTAAAGAAATAGAAGAAAAAAATATTTTTCTTTGTGATGAGAACTCTTAGGATTTACTCTCTTAACAACTTTCATATATAACATATAGCAGTGTTAATTATATGTTTATCTTGTTGTACATTACAGCCCTAGTACTTAGCAGGTAGGTTGTACCTTTTGACTGCCTTCATCCAATTCCCCCTACCCCCGCCTCTATTAAACACAAATCTGATTTCTTTTTCTATGAGTTTGGTTTTTTATTTATTTGATTTTTGAAGTGTCATTGACCTACAACACTGTTAGTTCCTGTTATACAACATAGTGATTTGATACTCCTATACATTACAAAATGATCACAATAAGTCTAAGTTACCATATGTCACCATACAAAGATATTTCATAGTTGTTGATTATATTCCCCACACCGTACACTTCATATCCATGACTGATTTATTTTGCAACTGGACGTTTGCTTAATCTCCCTCACCTATTTATTCTGCACCACCCCCACCTCCCCTCTGGCAACCACCTGATTGTTCTCTGTATCTATAACTGTTTCTCTTTTGTTATGTTTGCTCATTTGTTTTTCAGATTTCACATATAAGTGTGCCCATCCATGTGGTTGCAAATGGCAAAATTTCATTGCTTTTATGGCTAAATAATAGTCCATTATATATTCTTTATCCATTCATCTGTCAGTGGACACTTAGGTTGCTTCCATATCTTGGCTTTTGTAAATAATGCTGCAGTGAACATTGGGATGCATGTACTTTTTGGATTAGTGTTTTTGTTTTCTTTGGATATATAACCAAAAGTGGAATTGCTGGATCAATATGGTAGTTCCATTTTTAGTTTTTTTGAGGAACCTCCATACTATTTTTCATAGTGGCTGCACCAATTTACATTCCCACCAACAGAACATGAGAGTTCGCTTTTCTCCACATTCTTGACAATTCTTATTTGCTGTCTTTCTGAAAATAGCCATTCTAACAGGTGTGAGGTGATGTTTTATTGTGCTTTTGATTTTCATTTCCCTAATGATTAGTGATGGTGAGCATCTTTTCCTGTGCCTATTGGCCATCTGTATGTCTTTGGAAAGATGTCTGTTCAGGTCCTCTGCCCATTTTGTAATTGGGTGGTTTGTTTTTCTGATGTTGACTGGTATGAGTTTTTTGTATATTTTGGATATTAACTCTTCATCAGATATATTGTTTGCAAATATATTCTTCCATTTACTAGGTGGCCTTTTCATTTTGTTGATACTTTCCTTCACTGTGCAAAAGCTTTTTTGTTGATAGTTTCCTTCACTGTGCAAAAGCTTTTTAGTTTGATGTATTCTTGCTTGTTTATTTTTGCTCTTATTTCCCTTGCCTGAGAAGACATATCCAAAAAATATTACTAAGACTGATGTCAAAGAGCTTACTGCCTATAATTTTTTGGAGAGGCTATCTTTTCCCTAATGTATATTCTTGCTCCCTCTGTCATAGATTCATTGACCATAAGTGTGTGGGTTTATTTCTGGGCTCTCTCTTCTGTTCCATTTATCTCTGTGTCTGTTTTTGTGCCAGTACCATACTGTTTTGATGGCTGTAGCTTTGTAGTGTAGTTGAAATCAGGGAGCATGATACATCCAGCTTTGCTCTTCTTTCTCAAGATTCTTTTGGCTATTCAGGGTCTTTTGTGTTGTTTTCATACAAAGTTTAAAATTATTTCTTCTGTGAAAAATGCCATTGGTATTTTTAAAGAAATTGCATTGAATCTGTAGATTGCCTTGGGTAGTTATGGACACTTTAACAATATTAATTCTTCCAATCTATGAACACAGTATATCTTCCCATCTGTTTTTGTCATCTTCAATTTCTTTCATCAGTGTCTTGTAGTTTTCCAAGTACAGGTCTTTTACCTCTTTAGTCAGATTTATTCCTAGGTATTTTATTCTTTTTGATGCAATTGTAAATGGAATTGTTTCCTTAATTTCTCTTTCCAATAGTTCGTTGTTAGTGTATAGAAATGCAACAGGTTTCTGCCTATTAATTTTGTATTCTGCAACTTTACCAAATCCATTGATTAGCTCTAGTAGATTTTTGGTGGCATCTTTAGGATTTTCTATGTATAGTATCATGTCATCTGCAAACAGTGACAGTTTTACTTCTTCCTTTCCATTTTGGATTATTTCTATTTCTTATCTGATTGCTGTGACTAGGACTTCCAATACTTTTGAGATGCTGAATAATGTGTCTAGGGTGAGTATCCTTGTCTTGTTCCTGCTCTTGGTGGAAATACTTTCAGCTTTTGACCATTGAGTATGGAGTTAGCTGTGGGCTGTCATATATGACCTTTACTATGTTGAGGTAGATTTCCCTCAACACCCACTTTGTTGAGAGTTTTTATCATAAACGGATATTGAATTTTTCAGAAGTTTTTTCTACATCTATTGAGATAATCATATGACTTTTATTCTTCAGTTTGTTATTGTGGTGTATCACATTGATTGACTTGGGGATATTGAACCATTCTTGCATTCCTAGGATAAATTCCACTTGATCATGGTATATTACCCTTTTAATGTATTATTGAATTTGGTTTGGTGATATTTTGTTGAGGATCTTTGCATCTCTTTTTGGATTGTATTTTTTTAGTTTGCTCTTTTCTTTTTCTCTTCCTATATTCTGCTATATCTGCTGAGTTTTTCTTGATCTTTCTTTATTCTAGTTCCCACTTGGAAGTTTTACATTATATTTTTACTCTACTAGTGCCTTTTTCTTCTTTCAAGGTCATGAATAAAATTATGTAATAGTACCCCTCATGTACAATGAGAGATTTAACATTTTACTTACTCCCATTCTTACCCTCACCACAAACACACACACAAGTGTGTGTGCACATGCACACATACCACTTTTTTGTTGTGATAATCTTGACTTTTAGCTTTAGATCAACGTTATCTTTTTTACATTACTTAAATTTTGTTAAATGATTATTTTAACATGTTCTTTGGCTTAGACCCATGTTAACTTGGGCATATAATCCAAAGCTTTAATAGTTTTTTGGTGATACTTCTTCATTATTAAATATTTTTCATTTCTTAAATTCATTTGTTTTTTGTTTTTGTTTTTGTTTTTTTTTGCGATACGTGGGCCTCTCACTGTTATGGCCTCTCCCATTGCGGAGCACAGGCCCCGGACGCACAGGCTCAGCGGCCATGGCCCATGGGCCCAGCCGCTCCGTGGCATGTGGGATCCTCCCGGACTGGGGCACAAGCCCGTGTCCCCTGCATTGGCAGGCGGACTCTCAACCACTGCACCACCAGGGAAGCCCCAAATTCATTTGTTTTTATGATGGATGGTAAGTTTCTGAGTCCTTGCATGACTGTGAAATACTTTTGTGTCTTTGAAAGTGAACAGTAGCGCTAGGCTAGTTTTAGATTCTTGGGCAGAAATCTTTTACTTTTAAAAATCAATTGATTATGGTCCACTGCCTTCTATTACATATGGTATGAGAGAAGTCTAGTGTCAATCTGATGTATTTCATTTTAGATGACATGTTTTTTCTGCTTGAAACCCATATAGGGTTTTGTCTTTCCTTTATTATTTAAATTCTTTGGATTTAAATGTATCACCAGGGTTTTTTATGAGTAAGACTTCTTTGTGTAAGTTTGAGTAAGCCCTTTTATTGTGAAAATTCATATTTTCCTTTATCTCGGGAAAGTTTCTAGTATTATTTATTTGATTGCTCCCCTCCCATCTACTATCTTTTCTCCCACTCAAATTCTTATTATATTGGACCTCCTGGATTTGTCCTCTGTATGCGGGTTCTCCAGAGAACCAATGGGATATATGTATGTGTATACATACCATATGTATGAATGTATACATATTTGTATATATAAAGAGATTTTTTTATGTATATAAAGAGATTTATGTTAAGGAATTGGTTTGTGCAGTTGTGGCAGCTGGCAGGCAAGTCTGAAATCTGTAGGCAGATTTCAGTCTGAAAATTCCAGCAGGAGTTGATGTTGCAGTCTTGCATCCCAAGGCAGTCTGTAAACAGAATTCATTTCTACTTGGAGGACCTCAGTCTTTCCTCTAAATGCCTTCAAGTTATTCGATGAGACCCACCCACATTACCAGTTAACTGCTTTACTCAACGTCTATTGATTTTTTTTATTAATTAATTAATTAATTTGGCTGTGCCGGGTCTTAGTTGTGGCACATGGGATCCTTCATTGCGGCACGCGGGCTTCTCTTTAGTTGCGGCACATGGGGTCCAGAGTGTGCAGGCTCAGTAGTTGCAGCGCAGGGGCTCTCTAGTTGTGGCGTGCAGGCTCTAGAGTGAGTGGGCCCTGTAGTTGTGGTGCATGGGTTAGTTGCCCCATGGAACGTGGGATCTTAGTTCCCCCACCAGAGACCGAACGCACGTCCCCAGCATTAGATGGCGGTTTCTTAACCACTGGACCACCAGGGAAGTCCAGCATCTATTGATTTTACATGTTGATTACATCTAAAAATTAGCTTCACAGGAATATCTAGACTGGTGTTTGATCAGACCACTGTGCACTAGAGTACAACCAAGTTGACATAAAATTAACCATCATATCCTCGGAATCACTTTCTCTTTGCTTTTTATTTCTTTTCCCTTTTAGTTTGAATTCTAGGAGAATAGTCTTCTAAAACAGCCTTCTAAATTCACCTATTTGCTGCTTGCAGCATTTATTGCTTTTTAAAAATTTGGTGATCATGTTTTTATTTAAAAGCAATATTTACTGATTTCATATTTTTCATTGTTATAAACTTTCTATTTTATTTATTTATTTATTTATTTATTTTTTACGGTACATGGGCCTCTCACTGTTGTGGCCTCTCCCGTTGCGGAGCACAGGCTCCGGACGTGCAGGCTCAACGGCCATGGCTCACGGGCCCAGCCACTCCGCGTCATGTGGGATCTTCCCGGACCGGGGCATGAACCCGTGTCCCCTGTATCGGCAGGCAGACTCTTAACCACTGCGCCACCAGGGAAGCCCTAAACTTTCTATTTTAATTTGAAATATTTCTTGGATAGTTATATGTTTGTTTTTAAACAAAATAAAAAATTTTTTTAATTTTTGAATAATTGTTATTTTGTAACTATTTATTATCTGAGTATTTTTTCAAAATTTATTTTGAAAAATCTCAAAGCTACAGAAAATTTGGAAGAATAGTTTAATTAATATCATTATACTCTTCACCTAGATCAATGTGTTTTCACATTTGCCATATTTGGTCTATGTCTTATCATATCCATAAATCACTTATCATTATTTGGCTAAACTATTTGAGATTAAATTACAGACCTTGACTTTTGTCTACATAGTTACTTCAGTAATATCTCCTAAAGTAGGGACATTCTTTTACATGACTTAAAATAGTTATTGAAATCAAAAAATTTAAATTTAACATTGATGCAGTACTGTTATCTAAGTATACAGTCTATATTCAAATTTTGCCAGTTATTTCAATACTGTCCTATTATAGTAATTTTTTTCTCCAGTCCAGTTTCCAGTCGAGAATTATGCATTGACTTTAGTTACCATCTAGGAGATTTTTTTGAAATGATATGCTCTTTCTTGACATAAATCTGTTTTATAGGGAAATATTTAGTGTGCCTCTTCAGAACAAACACCTTCTTTTCATATATATGACTTTTTTTGTTTGTTTTCTTATCATAAAGAGCAGTTGTATATGTATCCAGTATCAGGAGTTCAGAATTTGATAAAGCTTATATTAGTCCTTTCAAAAACTTCAAACCCAGGGAAGAGGAAAGGGAAAGTTTGTCTTTTTCTAGTTTTAATATACTCAGTTGATTTACTCTTGGCTCTATAACTTCAGAAAACAATTGTGTCTTCCTTTCTTCAACATCATTCTTCAGGAACGATTTTCAGTTGTTATTCACAGTATTTATAGAGCATTTTGTTAAGCCCATCTGAGAATACAAAGTAAGTGTAAAGTCTGGTTGAATGGACAATAATCATGTAGAGAAGGCAATTAGCAGCTATGAGAAATGGGAAGAACTTATGGAAAGTTCAGAGCCTTGGGACTGAAAAGATGCATAAGATTTGCGTAATAGGGAAGAGATTCCTAGTGAGACCTCAGGAGGAATATAGATCGTTAAAGTTTGATTTTAGTATGCCACTATGAAGCATTTTGTAAAACCTACCCCTTTACTTGAATTCTGTCAGATTAAAAAAACAGGCAAACAGGCATAAATTGTTCAATTCCTCCACACTAGCAAATATGTCCTAAGGTTTTTAATATTTTGTTATTTTTCATACCTTATCTGTGGTAGTGTCCCCTTCTCATTCATAATGTCTTTTGTTTGCTCTATTCATCAGTCTGGCTAGAGATTGGTTTACATTGTTATTTTTATCATTTCCCTCCTTCTTCTTTCCTCTTTTTTTTAAGGCCGCGCCATGCGGCATGCAGAACCCTAGTTCCCTGACCAGTGATCAGGCCCGTGCCCCCTACATTGGAAGCGCAGAGTCTTAACCACTGGACCTCCATGAAAGTCCCCTTCTTACTTATATTTACTCTTTTTTTCACCCTTCTTTGATTGAAACATTTTATTGATTTTTAAGCTTTTTCTAATTTAATAAATGCATCTGAAGTGATACCTTTATTACTGTTTTAATTAATTAAGCAGGGTTTCAAAATCAGGTTAATTAGGGTATAAGTTGCACAAAGTAAAATTACCTTTTTAGTGTACAGTTCTGAGCTTTGGTAAGTGTATATATTCATTTACCCACCACCATAGTGAAGTTATAGAACCTCCATCACCCACAAGAATTTCTTTGTGCCCTTTTGTAGTCTATGCCTCTCCTCAACTCCAGTCCTTGGAAACCAATGGTTTGTTTTCTGTCCCTATAGTGTGTCTCTTCCAGATTGTCATATAAATATAATCATACCATGTGTACCTTTTGATTTTGTCTTCTTTCACTTAATGTAATACACTTGAAATTTATCTGTATTTTTACATGGAAATTTATCTGTATTATGATCAGACTACTGGTCTGTATGATTCTGAATCTTTGATACTTATTGAGGCTTATTTTGAAGTTTATTTTGTCCTCATTTTTCATCAGTGGTCTCATATGTACTTGAAAGGAATTCTCTATTTTTTGGTGCTGTGTTCTATATACAGCTGCTAGAAAAACTTATTAATTCTGTTGTTCAAATCTTCTACATTCTTACCTCTTAGCCAAAAGAAGTACTAGTACTGCCTGGAATATCTTTTCCATTTTTCTTTGTTTTTATACCACTGAATCATTTGGTTCTAAGTGTGTCTCATCTGAGCATCATAAAGCTGGATTCATTTCCCGAATTCCAGTCTCATATTTTTTAAGAAGTTAGTTTAACGCATTTGTATTTATTGTAGACATAGACACATTTGATTCATTTTTACCATTTTATTTTGGTTTTGTTTAATTTTTCTTTCCTTTTTTCCTCCTTTCATGCTATCTGTTGAACTTATATTGTTTCTGCTTTTTTTTTCTCCTCTGCTGGTTTGGAAGCTGTAACTTTATATTTTGATCATTTTAATCATTACCCATAAATTTTAATATACGTAAGTACTATCGTATTTTCTCATAAATTTTAAAATCATTTATTCTATCCTCTACCTAAGCAATCTTTGCATGGTTTATCTCCCACCTTTCTTAATAATTTTTTCTAGAATTGTAATAACGCCTTTGTGTTTTGTTGGTTTTACTTTTTAAAAGATTAATTTGATTTCTGTGCTCAGAGTTATGTCTTATGTCCCATGCTTTCCCTCAGTGTTCAGTGTTTTCCTTGCTTTAAGAAGTAGCTATTTCAACAAACATGTCTAGCAGGTAAACTAGATCTTATAGGCCTAGAAATACCTTTATTTTGGCCTTACTACTTAATGGTAGGTAGTTTTAAATGTTTAGGTTGCAGTTGTTTTTCCCTCAGTACTTTGAAGATATTCCTCTAATATCTTCAGCATTTGGATACAATAAGAAGTCTGCTATATAATTATTATTACTTTACAGCTAATCTTTTTTTCTCTCTAACAGTATTAAGATTTTCTTATCCACCTTGATTTTTACATTTGCTCTATGTGGGGGTTGAGGTGTGGATTTATTTTCATGTATCTTTCTGTAGATTTAATGGTGATGTTGCTTTCGATCTTAGATATCACATTGATCTTTAGTACCAGAAATATCTCAGGCACATGTCCTAAACATTGTTTATCTGCCATGCCTTTTATATTCTATTTCTGAAATATCTGTTTTGATATATGTTAAAGCCTGTTTCCTCCATGACTGTTAGTCGCTGTTTCACAATTTTCACCTCTCTGTATCTCACTCTTTGTGAATTCCTTAATCCTGTTTTCTAGTTTACTGTCTTTTCTACTGTATTCAGTCTAGAATTTCTACTGTATGCTAGGATTTTCTTTTTCAACTAACATATTTTCATCTCCAAGAATTTTTGTTGTATTTTTCCATATACATCTACTCGTCTTTTCTTTTGATTTTGTTTTGTATTTTCTTTTTATTTTTATAGATGTTGTTTATTCAGTATTTCTTTGTGAATTTTAAACTCTTATTTTTAAGATGTTTTCTGATTCCTCCAAGTGTATGTTTGTTCTTGCATACTTTTTTTCTTTTTTTAACTTTACATACTCTTTTTAAATTTTTATTTTATATTGGACCATAGTTGATTTACAATGTTGTGTTAGTTTCAGGTGTACAGCAAAGTGATTCAGTTATACATATACATATATTATTCTTTTTCAAATTATTTTCCCATTTAGGTTATTCCAGAATATTATAGAGTTCCCTGTGCTATACAGTATGTCCTTGTTGGTTATCTGTTTTACATATAGTAGTGTGTATATGTCAATCCCAAACTCCCAATTTATCCCCCCCACCCCACCTTTCCCCTTTTGTAACCATAAGTTTGTCTTCAAAGTCTCTGAGTCTGTTTCTGTTCTCTAAATAAGTTCATTTGTATCATTTTTTTAGACTGCATATAAGCGATATCATATGATATTTGTCTTTCTCTGTCTGACTTACTTCACTTAGTATGATAATCTCCAGGTCCATCCATGTTGCTGCAAATGGCATTATTTCATTCTTTTTAATGGGTGAGTACTATTCCATTGTGTATATGTAACACATCTTCTTTATCCATTCATCTGTCAATGGACATTTTGGTTGCTTCTGTGTCTTGGCTATTGTAAACAGCTCTGCAGTGAACACTGAGGTGCATGTGTTTTGTCCAGATATATGCCCAGGAGTGGGATTGCTGGATCATATGGTAGCTCTATTTTGTTCTTTAAGGAATCTCCATACTGTTCTCCATAGTGGCTGTACCAATTTACATTCCCACCAACAGTGTAGGACGGTTCCCTTTTCTACACACCCTCTCCAGCATTTATCATTTGTAGACTTTTTGATGATGGCCATTCTGACTGGTGTGAGGTGATATCTCATTGTAGTTTTGATTTGCATTAGCAGTGTTGAGCATCTTTTCATGTGCCTGTCAGCCATCTGTGTGTCTTCTTTGGATAAATATCTATGGAGCTGGAGGAATCAGGCTCCCTGACTTAAGACTGTACTACAAAACTACAGTAATCAAAACAGTATGATACTGGCACAAAAACAGAAATATAGAACAATGGAACAGAATAGAAAGCCCAGAAATAAACCCACATACCTATGGTCAATTAATGTACGACAAAGGAAGCAAGACATACAGTGGAGAAAAGACAGTCTCTTGAGTAAGTGGTGCTGGGAAGACTGGACAGCTACATGTAAAAGAATGAAATTAGGTGGTCCAGTGGTAAGGAATCCGCCTTCCAAGGCACGGGACACGGGTTCAATCCCTGGTTGGGGAACTAAGATCCCTCATGCTGCAGTGTAACTAAGCCCACACACCACAACTATTGAGCTCACGCACTTCAACAAGAGAGCCCGCATGCTGCAAACTATAGAACCCACACACTCTGGAGCCTGCATGCCACAACTACAGAGCCCACACACCCTGGAGTCCTGCACGCCACAACTCGAGAGAGAAAACCCACACACCACAACTCAAGAGAAGCCCAAGCACTACACCTAGAGAGAAACCCTAACAGACCACACACCGTAACGAAAAGATCCCACATGCCTCAACAAAGATCCCGTGTGCCGCAACTAAGACCCGGTGCAGCCCCAAAAAAAACTAATTAATTAAAAAAATAAGGAAAATAAAGGAATAAAATAAATAATTTTTTTTAAAAAAAGAATGAAATTAGAACACATCCTAACACCATACACAAAAATGAACTCAAAATGGGTTAAAGACCTAAATGTAAGGCCAGACACTATAAAACTCTTAGAGGAAAACATAGGCAGAACACTCTTTGACATAAATCACAGCAAGATCTTTTTTGATCCACCTCCTAGAGTAATGAAAATAAAAACAAAAATAAACAAATGGGACCTAATTAAACTCAAAAGCTTTTGTACAGCAAAGGAAACCATAAACAAAGCAAAAAGACAATCCACAGAATGGGAGAAAATATTTGCAAACAATGCGACTGACAAGGGATTAATCTCCAAAATTTACAAACAGCTCATTCAGTTCAATATCAAAAAAACAACCCAATCAAAAAATGGGCAGAAGACCTAAATAGACATTTCTCCAAAGAAGACATACATACTCTCCTAATTGTTGAGGTTGTTGACTTTTTTTCTTGGCTTTAATTTACCTCATGTACTTTGGAAATTATTTTGCAGGTTCATATTGAAGGGAAACTTTTTTCTCTATCTCTATCTTTTTCTGCTTTATCACTGAGTCAGTATGTGGCTTGGCCTGTGTTTTAGGAAGTAGACTTAGTGTCCTCTGGACTTCTGCATTTTTATAACCTTTAGTTCTAAGAACTTTTTTCAGCCTCTTTTCGTAGTTTGGGGAGTCATTCCTCAGTATAGGTATCATGCACTGACACTGGCGCAAGTCTTTTGCTGGGTATTTTTATCCCCACCCCCATGCAGTATCCAACCCCTGGTGCCTCTGACTGCTACCAAACCTGGAACCAAACAAGTCTATGCTGTCAACCTTGCTTACTACTTTGTGTTCTGTTGCATGTCAATTTTTATTTTTATACAATTATATTTTTTACTATTTTCTCTTATCTGTTATTACTAAGTATCTGAAACAGAGAAGTCTCTAAAATGTGTACTCCCACTGCCATCTTGACCAGAAGTCCTATCAATATAGTTTTTATGTAAGAATTTGGAAGTTAGGATATGAATCTTTGTCAAACCCTTCATCTTTGATATATATATAAGATTCATTCTGCTGCCTTATTTAATGCCATAGATTTGGTGCACCAGAACAAGAAAATGAACACCAATTCATATTCTATGGGCATAATTTCTAGACTCAAAGTGAATGGTTTCAAATCATGGCAATTGGTATTCACTCCCTGTGTGACTCAACCTTTCCAAGACTTTTGTTTCTTCATCTGTATTTATGAGTTTGTATCTACTTCATAGACATGTAAAGGATTAAATATGGTAATATATAAAACATTAGTATAATATATGACTTGTAGTAAGCCCTCAATGAATGTTAGCTATTATTTTTACAGTGAAGTTCATAATATGCACATTAAATTATATAAATTCACCTAGAGCCATTCTCTTTTGTGAAATATATGTAAATAACACATGTATAAAATTATATTTAGGTATATACCCTAGTAAATGTGATTTATTGATTTGTACTTTGAAATTAAGTATTACCAAGATTGTTAACCCCCCATATTATCTTTATACCTTATGGGTGATTTAAATTAGCTTCAAAGGTAATTTTGACTACTGGATATTTTTTCCTTACAGACCGACTTTAAGACTTAATCGTCTCATCAGATATAACTATCACTAGTTACATCTAAACTAATCAAGTGGGTATTTATGACAGGCATTGATAATTATATATAACTGTGTGATAATAGAAAATCATTTGAGCTCAGAATCAGAAGATCTGGGTACACATCTGGACTCTGCCAGTCCCTGGAGGTGGGATTTTATCCAACAACATCACCTCTCTGAACCTCAGTTTCTTAATTTCTTAAACAGAGATAATAATACCCACATACCAGAGTGTTTGCAAAGGTTAAATAAGTTATGAGAATGCAATCTGTAAACTGTAAATCACTGTAGAAATATAAGCTGTGATTGCTTGCCTTCATTACAGTGGCTTTATGGAGCTCATATGGAAACCAGGTTACCCTGAGCCTATAAAGTTTGTTTCATTTGCAGTCCATCCTGTACTTTTGTAATAAGGATAAACTCTCAGAGAGGAGTCTATGAAGAATGATTGTTAGGGGATGGTAGTGATATACATTATCTAGTGTTTATATTTGACAGTTTAACTGCTGAGACCGAAGTTTTAGAATCCTTTGCTCTTTCAAACACAGCATACAATATTTAGTTCTTAGCAATTTGGAAAAGCAATAAAGGAATCCTAATTTTAGTTCTGGAGTCAGCTGAGCAGGCATTTCCTTCCCTATTTGGATAAAATTACTACATACCTTTAGTGGACTATGCCAAACTCTAAGAAGTGAGGTTTATCCTTAGTTGATGTCTCTCTCTTTTTTTTGGCCGCATTGGGTCTTCGTTGTTATGTGTGGGCTTCCTCTAGTTGAGGTGAGCAGGGGCTACTCTTCGTTGCGGTGTGTGGGCTTCTCAATAAGGTGGCTTCTCATTGCAGAACACAGGCTCTTGGTGCGCGGGCTTCAGTAGTTGTGGCATGCGGGCTAAGTAGTTGTGACTCATGGGCTGTAGTGTGCAGGATCAGTAACTGTGGCGCACGGGCTTAGTTGCTCTGCAGCACATGGGATCTTCCCAGACAAGGGCTCGAACCCGTGTCCCCTGCATTGGCAGGCAGATTCTTAACCACTGCACCACCAAGGATGTCCCAATGGCTCTATTTTAAGTCACAAGAAATGTGTTCCCCACCTAAGTCTCCAATACAGCTTTTCCCTTCCTTCTCCAGACTCAAATGTAACAGAAACTACTCTAAGTGGAACATGCTTTGTCGTTACCAGAGCAGGGTAAATGTTAAACTAAAATTTTAGTTCCTGGAAGCCCAGTAAAAGGTTAGCACGTAAACTTGTAGTTCCACTCAGCTCCTTTTAACCCCTTTCTTAACTGTCTTCTTAACTTTCCATGTATGGTTCAAAAAACAAAGCAGTATGAAAAAGTATTCACTGAGAATCTTACTTTGAGTCCTGTTCCCATCTGCTCCCACCATCACCCCCTTCTGGTCAAAGCTATTACTGGTTTCTTATGTATCCTGGTATCTGTTTATACACACAAACACAACAACATAGACAGAAAGATTCTTACCTTTCTTACACAAATCATAGCATACTACGTATACTGTTTTGTGCTTTGCTTTTTTTACTGAACAGTTTATCTTGGAGTTTTATTTTGTTTTCGTTTTTGTTTTCTTATCAGTACATGGAGAGCTTCTTCATTCTTTTTTAGAATACCATTCATGGTATTCTATTGGAAGTGCTTGCCATAGTTCATTTAGTTAGCCCTTCATAGAGGAACATTTGAGCTGTATTCAGTCTTTTGCTGATATAACCATTGCTACAGTTTTAAAAAATGTGAATATTATTATTTTGTACATGTGTAGGGTATCTATAGGATAAATTTCCATAGTAGGATTTATAGGGTGAAAGAATAAGTGCATTCTTTTAAAAATAAGTTTATTGTTTCAACCACCACAAAAAAACAGAGAGTAGAGGAATCAGGGATGGAGCCTGTTGGAGTTGTGCAGACAGCCTGGATTTGGTCCAGGCTTCTTTACTCCCTGGCCATGTGGGTTTGGGCAAGTCATTTCCCCTCTCACGGAGCCTTGGTGTACTCCTCTGCAAAAATTGGAGACCAGGCTGTCTTAATTGGGTGATTATGAAATTAGATGAGATAATGGATGAGAATTGTCAGCATTGCCCACCTTTAAGGTACTATGATTATCAACCTGAAAATGTCTACAACCCTGATGCCCACATGCTATGCTCACTTGCTTTGTTTTCTTATTATCATACAGTGAAACTGACTTTTTTCTTTTTGATGTCCCATACTATAAATTTTTAACACATATGTAGATTTGTGTCACAACCACCATAATCAGGATACAAAATAGTAAGTACATTTTTATTTTATTAAATAAAATAAAATGGCTAGTTGCTCACCACAATGAAGCTTTTACACCTTCACTGGACTCCCCCCAACAATATATGAATGAGTTTTTCTCATAGCTTTGACAAAAGATAGAGTTGATTGTTTGCTGTGACTGTTGTTATAGCATTCTCCTGGCAGAGACATAAGCAGTGGACTAAGGCTGCAGCAGCTGTCTGGTCCTTCTTCTCTTGATTAAAGTTGCTTAAGCCCAAAATCTGAAGCTTAAAAAGAAAAATAAATACTAAATGGAGGCCTCACATTTTAATCACATTTGAGAGTAGCTACTTTTCCCATCTGCTCTTGAAACAAATAGACAGCTCAGTTTTCAGCACTCTGTCTTTCTGAATAACTAAGAGAAACCTAAAGGAAAGCAGAAAAAGTAGTCTGGATTGCAGTTGTGTATCTTTGAGATGATAACGGTTCTTCACTAAATATTGCCAAGCTCAGATGCACATATATCTTCTCTTTTCTCTTCTGCCTCTTATCCAGTGTCAAAACATTTAGAAATGGATAAAACGATATTACAATTTTATATTTTCATTTGTAAATTTACTTTTAAAAAATAATGGTATTAATAGGATTGACATGAGAAAATTGGACTAAAGTGTTTGAAACATTTTCTTTCTGCACTAAAAATGTAAATCAGCCATAGATAACCAAAATAACATTCCTTTATACTTGGTTTGCAAGCGACTGTCCTACAGGCCAGATTCAGCCAGCAGGCTTGTATCATCTGTATCACATAATCTTTCAAAATGGGGAGATTCTGCATTAAAATCCAAATCTCTGGTTTCTCTTGAATAATCAGACTATCTGGCCACAGTTACACAAATTATTGCATTGCCACTGTTGATTGGGGCATGCCCTCTAATTCACTACATTTCTGTATATGACTACTTCCCTTATTTTTTTCCTACATCCTCTTCAGAATACTATATAATTTAGTTAAAATTTTAACAAGTTTTAATATCAGCAAACACTTGTTTTTATTACCAGTATTTTTAGGTTTCCATAGAGTATTTAGCAGTAATATTTCAGCAAAAAAATGTAGTTATCATGATTAAACTATTTGTGCTTACAAACATGAAATCTGACATTTGGTTTAGTGGTTGGACTACTTACCATAGAAATTTCTTTTCTTCCTAATAAATGAACGTATTTTCTTAGCATCTTGGAAAACATTCATTGATTTTTATCACTTTCCAAATGATTTTTGCCTTTTTTCCACCTGATAAATTATTCCATATCCATATCATTTGACTTCTAAAGATACATATTGTAACTTTAAAATACTTTAGTTGCTGAGAAATGATACAGCAAAGTTATGATCAGAATTACGATCATATTTCTTCTGCATTTCGATCCCTGAGCTGATGAGCTGACTTACCATATAACTTCTCATTGATTTTAATCTTCCAGAATTTGCACACTTCTTTTCTATTGGGGTAAGCTTTAATCACTTGCTCACCTAACACCCTACACTCTTATTTTATTTTTTATTTTTTTTACATCTTTATTGGAGTGTAATTGCTTTACAATGGTGTGTTAGTTTCTGCTTTATAACAAAGTGAATCAGTTATACATATACATATATCCCCATATCACTTCCCTCTTGCATCTCCCTCCCTCCTACCCTCCCTATCCCACCCCTCTAGGTGGTCACAAAGCACGGAGCTGATCTCCCTGTGCTATGCGGCTGCTTCCCACTAGCTATCAGTTTTACATTTGGTAGTGTATATATGTCGATGCCACTCTCTCACTTTGTCCCAGCTTACCCTTCCCCCTCCCTGTGTCCTCAAGTCCATTCTCTACTAGGTCTGCATCTTTGTTCCCATCTTGCCCCTAGGTTCTTCATGACCATTTTTTTAAATTTTAGAATCCATATATACGTGTTAGCATACGGTATTTGTTTTACTCTTTCTGACTTACTTCACTCTGTATGACAGACTCTAGGTCCATCCACCTCACTACAAATAGTTCAATTTCGTTTCTTTTTATGGCTGAGTAATATTCCATTGTATATATGTGCCACATCTTCTTTATCCATTCATCTGTTGATGAACACTTAGGCTGCTTCCATGTCCTGGCTATTGTAAAAAGACCTGCAATGAACATTGTGGTACATGACTCTTTTTGAATTATGGTTTTCTCAGGGTATATGCCCAGTAGTGGGATTGCTGGGTTGTATGGTAGTTCTATCTTTAGTTTTTTAAGGAACCTCCATACTGTTCTCCATAGTGGCTGTATCAATTTACATTCCCACCAACAGTGCAAGAGGGTTCCATTTTCTCCACAACCTCTCCGACATTTATTGTTTGTAGATTTTTTGATGCTGGCCATTCTGCCCGGTGTCAGATGATATCTCATTGTAGTTTTGATTTGCATTTCTCTGATGATTAATGATGTTGAGCACCCTTTCATGTGTTTGTTGGCAATCTGTATATCTCATTTGTAGAAATGTCTATTTAGGTCTTTTGCCCATTTTTGGATTGGGTTGTTTGTTTTTTAGATATTGAGCTGCATGAGCTGTTTGTAAATTTTGGAGATTAATCCTTTGTCAGTTGCTTCACTGGCAAATATTTTCTCCCATTCTGAGGGTTCTCTTTTCGTCTTGTTTATGGTTTCCTTTGCTGTGCAGAAGCTTTTAAGTTTCATTAGGTCCCATTTGTTTATTTTTCTTTTTATTTCCATTTCTCTAGGAGGTGGGTCAAAACGGCTCTTGCTGTGACTTATGTCCATAGAGTGTTCTGCCTATATTTTCCTCTAATAGTTTTATAGTGTCTGCCCTTACATTTAGGTCTTTAACCCATTTTGAGTTTCTTTTTGTGTATGGTGTTAGGGAGTGTTCTAATTTCATTCTTTTACATGTAGCTGTCCAGTTTTCCCAGCACCACTTATCGAAGAGGCTGTGTTTTCTCCATTGTACATTCTTGCCTTCTTTATCAAAGATAAGGTGACCATATGTGCGTGGGTTTATCTCTGGGCTTTCTATCCTCTTCCATTGATCTATATTCCTGTTTTTGTGCCAGTACCGTACTGTCTTCATTACTGTAGCTTTGTGGTATAGTCTGAAGTCAGGGAGCCTAATTCCTCAAGCTCCGTTTTTCTTTCTCAAGATTGCTTCGGCTATTTGGCGTCTTTTGTGTTTCCATACAAATTGTGAATTTTTTGTCCTAGTTCTGTGAAAACTGCCATTGGTAATTTGATAGGGATTGCATTGAATCTGTAGATTGCTTTGGGTAGTATAGTCATTTTCACAGTGTTGATTATTCCAATCCAATAACATGGTATATCTCTCCATCTATTTGTATCATTTTTAATTTTTTTCATCAGTATCTTATAATTTACAGCATACAGGTCTTTTGTCTCCTTAGTTAGGTTTATTCCTAGGTATTTTATTCTTTTTGTTGCAATGGTAAATGGGAGTGTTTTCTTAATTACACTTTCAGATTTTTCATCATTAGTGTATAGGAATGCAAGGGATTTCTGTGCATTAATTTTGTATCCTGCTACTTTAACATATTCATTGTTTGGCTCTAGTAGTTTTCTGGTAGCATCTTTAGAATTTTCTATGTATAGTATCATGTCATCTACAAACAGTGACAGCTTTACTTCTTCTTTTCTGATTTGGATTCCTTTTATTTCTATTTCTTCTCTGATTGCTGTGGCTAAGACTTCCAAAACTATGTTGAATAATAGTGGTGAGAGTGGGCAACCTTGTCTTTTTCCTGCTCTTACTGGAAATGGTTTCACTTTTTCACCATTGAGGACAGTGTTGTCTGTGGGTTTGTCATATGTGGGCTTTATCATGTTGAGGTAAGTTCCCTCTACACCTACTTTCTGGAGGGTTTTTTTCATAAATAGGTGTTGAATTTTGTCTAAAGCTTTCTCTGCATCTATTGAGATGATCATATGTTTTTTCTCCTTCAATTTGTTAATATGGTGTATCACATTGATTGATTTGCATATATTGAAGAATCCTTGCATTCCTGGGGTAAACCCCACTTGATCATGGTGTATGATCCTTTTAATGTGCTGTTGGATTCGGTTTGCTAGTTTTTTGTTGAGGATTTTTGCATGTATGTTCATCAGTGATATTGGCCTGTAGTTTTCTTTCTTTCTGACATCTTTGTCTGGTTTTAGTATCAGGGTGATGGTGGCCTCGTAGAATGAGTTTGGGAGTGTTCCTACTCTGCTATATTTTGGAAGTGTTTGAGAAGGATAGGTGTTAGCTCTTCTCTAAATGTTTGATAGAATTCGCCTGTGAAGCCATCTGGTCCTGGGCTTTTGTTTTTTGGAAGATTTTTAATCTGAGTTTCAATTTCAGTGCTTGTGATTGGTTTGTTCATATTTTCTGTTTCTTCCTGGTACAGTCTCGGAATGTTGTGCATTTCTAAGAATTTGTCCATTTCTTCCAGGTTTTCCATTTTATTGGCATACAGTTGCTTATAGTAGTCTCTTTTGATTCTTTGTATTTCTGTGGTGTCAGTTGTAACTTCTCCTTTTTCATTTCTAATTTTATTGATTGGAGTCCTCTCCCTTTTTTTGCTGATGAGTCTGCCACAAGGTTTATCAATATTGTTTATCTTCTCAAAGAACCAGCTTTTAGTTTTATTGATCTTTGCTATTGTTTTCTTAATTTCTTTTTCATTTATTTCTGATCTCATCTTTATTATTTCTTTCCTTCTAACTTTGGGTTTTGTTTGTTCTTCTTTCTCTAGTTGCTTTAGGTGTAAGTTTAGGTTGTTTATTTGAGGTGTTTCTTGTTTCTTAAGGTAGGATTGTATTTCTATAAACTTCCCTCTTAGAACTGCTTTTGCTGCATCCCATAGGTTTTGGGTCATTGTGTTTTCATTGTCATTTGTTTCTAGGTAGTTATTGATTTCCTCTTTGATTTCTTCAGTGACCTCTTGGTTATTAGGTAGTGTATTGTTTTTTTTGTTTTTTGTTTTTTGTTTTTGCGGTACGCAGGCCTCTCACTGTTGTGGCCTCTCCCATTGCAAAGCACAGGCTCCGGACGCGCAGGCTCACCAGCCATGGCTCACGGGCCCAGCCACTCCGCGGCATGTTGGATCTTCCCAGACCGGTGCATGAACCCATGTCCCCTGCATCAGCAGGCAGATTCTTAACCACTGCGCCACCAGGGAAGCCCAGTAGTGTATTGTTTAGCCTCCATGAGTTTGTGGTTTTTTTCACAGATTTTTTCCTGTAGTTGATATCTAGTCTCATAGCGTTGTGGTCAGAAAAGATACTTAATACGATTTCATTTTTCTTAAATTTACCAAGGCTAGATTTGTGACCCAAGATATGATGTATCCTGGAGAATGTTCCATGAGCACTAGAGAAGAAAGTGTATTCTGTTGTTTTTGAATGGAATGTCCTATAAATATCAATTAAGTCCATCTTGTTTAATGTGTCATTTGAAGCTTGTGTTTCCTTATTTATTTTCATTTTGGATATCTGTCCATTGGTGAAAGTGGGGTGTTAAAGTCCCCTACTATGATTGTGTTACTGTCGATTTCCCCTTTTATGGCTGTTAGCATTTGCCTTATGTATTGAGCTGCTCCTATGTTGGGTGCATAAATATTTACAATTGTTATATCTTCTTCTTGGATTGATCCCTTGATCATTAGGTACTGTCTTTTGTCTCTTGTAATAGTCTTTGTTTTAAAGTGTATTTTGTCTGATATGAGAATTCCTACTCCAGCTTACTTTTGATTTCCATTTGCATGGAATATCTTTTTACATCCCTTCACTTTCAGTCTGTATGTGTCCCTAGGTCTGAAGTGGGTCTCTTGTAGACAGCATATATATGGATCTTGTTTTTCTATCCATTCAGCCCCCCTATGTCTTTTGGAGCATTTAATCCATTTACATTTAAGGTAATTATCGGTATGTATGTTCCTATTACCATTTTCTTAATGGTTTTGCATTTGTTATTGTAGGTCTTTTCGTTCCCTCGTGTTTCCTGCCTAGAGAAGTTCCTTTATCATTTGTTGTAAAGCTGGTTTGGTGGTGCTGAATTCTCTTAGCTTTTCCTTGTCTGTAAAGCTTTTGATTTTTCTATCAAATCTGAATGAGACCCTTGCCGGCTAGAGTAATCTTGGTTGTAGGTTCTTCCCTTTCATCACTTTAAGTATAGTAATCTTGGTTGTAGATTCTTCCCTTTCATCACTTTAAGTATATCATGCCATTCCCTTCTGCCTTGCAGAGTTTCTGCTGAAAGAGCAGCTGTTAACTTTATGGGGATTCCCTTGTATGTTATTTGTTGTTTTTCCCTTGCTGCTTTTAATATGTTTTCTTTGTATTTAATTTTTGATAGTTTGATTAATATGTGTCATGGCATGTTTCTCCTTGGATTTATCCTGTATGGGACTCTCTGCGTTTCCTGGACTTGATTAACTATTTCCTTTCCCATATTAGGGAAGTTTTCAACTATGATCTCTTCAAATGTTTTCTCAGTCCCTTTCTTTATCTCTTCTTCTTCTGGGACCCCTATAATTCGAATGTTGGTGCGTTTAATGTTGTCCCAGAGGTCTCTGAGACTGTCCTCAATTCTTTTCATTCTTTTTTCTTTATTCTGTTCTGCAGTAGTTATTTCCGCTATTTTATCTTCCAGGTCACTTATCCATTCTTCTGCCTCAGTTATTCTGCTATTGATCCCTTCTAGAGAATTTTTAATTTCATTTATTGTGTTGTTCATCACTGTTTGTTTGCTCTTTAGTTCTTCTGGGTCCTTGTTAAACATTTCTTGCATTTTCTCCATTCTATTTCCAAGATTTTGGATCATCTTTACTATCATTATTCTGAATTCTTTTTCAGGTAGACTGCCTATTTCCTCTTCATTTTTTAGGTCTGGTGGGTTTTTACCTTGCTCCTGCATCTGCTGTGTGTTTCTCTGTCTTCTCATTTTGCTTAACTTACTGTTTTGAGGGTCTCCTTTTTGCAGGCTACAGGTTTGTGGTTCCCGCTGTTTTTGGTGTCTGTCCCCTGTGGCTAAGGTTGGTTCAGTGGGTTGTGTAGGCTTCCTGGTGGAGGGCACTAGTGCCTGTGTTCTGGTGGATGGGGCTGGATCTTGTCTTTCTGGTGGGCAGGTCCACGTCTGGTGGTGTGTTTTGGGGTGTCTGTGACCTTATTATGATTTTAGGCAGCCTCTTTGCTAATGGGTGGGGCTTTGTTCCCCTCTTGCTAGTTGTTTGGCATAGGGTGCCCAGCACTGTAGCTTGCTGATCGTTAAGTGGAACTGGGTCTTGGCATTGAGATGGAGATCTCTGGGAGGTTTTTGCCGTTTGATATTACATGGAGTTGGGAGGTCTCTTGTGGACAAGTGTCCTGAACTTGGCTCTCCCACCTCAGAGGCACAGCCCTTACACCTGGCTGGAGCACCAAGAGACTGTCATCCCCACAGCTCAGAATACAAGGCAGAAAAAAAGAGAGAAAGAAGGAAGATAAAATTAAATAAGATAAAATAGTTATTAAAATAAAAAATAATTGTTAAAAAATGTGTTAAGTAATAAAAAGAAAAAAGATAGAAAGAAAGAAGCGATCAACCAAACCAAAAAACAAATCCACCAATGATAACA
Source organism: Mesoplodon bidens (assembly GCF_964165515.1). Classification (NCBI taxonomy): domain Eukaryota; kingdom Metazoa; phylum Chordata; class Mammalia; order Artiodactyla; family Ziphiidae; genus Mesoplodon; species Mesoplodon bidens. The sequence continues at coordinate 48,486,277 of NC_138165.1, read as the reverse complement.
AGCACTAAAAAGTATACTAACAACAACAAAAAAAAAAGGACAGACCATAGGACAAATGGTAAAAGCAAAGCTATACAGACATAATCACACACAGAAGCTTACACATACACACTCACAAAAAGAGAAAAAGGGATAAATATATATATATCGTTGCTCCCAAAGTCCACCTCCTCGATTTGGGATGATTCATTGTCTATTCAGGTATTCCACAGATGCAGGGTACATCAAGTTGATTGTGGAGATTTAATCCGCTGCTCCTGAAGCTGCTGGGAGAGATTTCCCTTTCTCTTCTTTGTTCGCACAGCTTCTGGGGTTCAGCTTTGGATTTGGCCCCGCCTGTGCATGTAGGTCACGACTGAGGGTGTCTGTTCCCCGCTCAGACAGGACGGGGTTAAAGGAGCAGCTGATTAGGGGGCTCTGGCTCACTCAGGCCGGGGGGAGGGAGGGTTACGGATGCGGGGAGAGCCTGTGGCAGCAGAGGCCAGCATAACATTGCATCAGCATGAGGCACACCGTGCATTCTCCCAGGGAAGTTGTCCCTGGATCATGGGACCCTGGCAGTGGCGGGCTGCATAGGCTCCCGGGAGGGGAGGTGTGGATAGTGACCTTTGTTGCACACAGACTTCTTGGTGGTGGCAGCAGCAGCCTTAGCTTCTCATACCCGTTTCTAGGGTCCGCGCTGATACCCGCGGCTCGCGCCCATCTCTGGAGCTCCTTTAAGCAGCGCTCTTAATCCCCTCTCCTCGCGCACCGGGAAACAAAGAGGCAATAAAAAGTCTTTTGCCTCTTCAGCAGCTCCAGCCTTTTTCCCAGACTCCCTCCCGGCTAGCTGTGGTCCACCAGCCCCTTCAGGCTGTGTTCACACAGCCAACCCCAGTCCTCTCCCTGGGGTGTGACCTTTGAAGCCTGAGCCTCAGCTCCCAACCCCCACCCGCTCCGCCGGGTGAGCAGACAAGCCTCTTGGGCTGGTGAGTGCTGGTCAGCACCGATCCTCTGTGCGGCAATCTCTCCACTTTGCCCTCTCCACCCCGATTGCTGTGCTCTCTTCTACTACTCCGAAGCTTTCCCCCTCCACCACATGCAGTCTCCGCCCACGAAGGGGCTTCTAGTGTATAGAAACCTTTCCTCCTTCACACCTCCCTCCCATTGGTGCAGGTCCCGTCCCTATTCTTTTGTCTGTTTTTTCTTTTTTTTTTTTTTTTTGCCCTATCCAGGTACGTGGGGGGTTTCTTGCCTTTTGGGAGGTCTGAGGACTTCTGCCAGCGTTCAGTAGGTGTTCTGTAGGAGTTGTTCCACATGTAGATGTATTTCTGATGTATTTGTGCAGAAGAAGGTGATCTCCATGCCTTACTCTTCTGCCATCTTGAAGCTCCTCCTCCCCGCACTCTTAAAATGGCTCATTTTTAAATGGTATAAGCAAAGATTGAAGATGATGGACATTGCTTTCTTTGCACTGTACCAGAACTGTGGAATGCTTTGTTTATTAGCACACTTAATTAAGGTTCACATCTCTGTTAAAAAGAAATTCACTTAAATCTGGTTTTATTCATTTTTAAAAATCAAAATTATTTTCATGACTTGTATTATTATTGTTATCTAAGAATAATTGGTACCAGGATGAGAAATTTAAATGAAATAGGAACTAAAGATTTATGGTAGCGGGCTTTCCTGGTGGCGTAGTGGTTGAGAGTCTGCCTGCTGATGCAGGGGACACGGGTTCGTGCCCCAGTCCGGGAAGATCCCACATGCCGCAGAGTGGCTGGTCCCGTGAGCCATGGCCCCTGAGCCTGCGTGTCCGGAGCCTTTGCTCCACAACGGGAGAGGCCACAATAGTGAGAGGCCCGTGTACAAAAAAAAAAAAAAAAAAAGATTTATGGTAAATAGTACGGGCATAGGAGTGAAGAGGGAAGGTTTAGTAAGACTTTATTATGAAAAATATTAAACCAAAGGCTATTTAAAGACAGGTTATAATTTTAACTGTGGGAATAACAAAAATCAACAAAGAGTGAATAACACTTTTTTCTGATGTCTAACACAGTTGATAACACAATATGACATTCTGTCCTTAATGTTTAACTTCCTAGCATGCTTTTTAAAAGATTCCTTTCTTACAAAAATATTCAGAGCGTTTTTTCAGTTTTCCCAATACCCTCTCCAATCCTTTGATATTCAAATTATTCTCCTTTGTAGCACCCATTGAATCATCATCCATTTTCTCTATTTCATTTTAACTGGTATAACTGGCTTTATGTATGATCTGAGTAGTATTTAAATATCACTTTCATTAACCTCATGAAATTCTTCATTTTTTCCAGTATTGACTTTGAGTCAATTTGGATTACATTATTTATAGCCATAAATAGCATCCCAAAAAACATATACATTTACATCATCCAGTGATTAAGGAAAGATTGACCAGCAGAACTTTGGTCATGATGGGTAAGGACAGGCTCTTTAGTGTTGAGCTGGGAAGAATATTTGAGTAGGGAACAATTAGTGAGTGATGCATACATTAGTCAGTATTTTATGGTGTGAGAACTTTTGCTTGCGTGATGAATATTCAGATAATGGGAACTCTGTTGGGTCTTTAGTCTTCTGGATATGGAACTGTGCCTTTCTGGGTGGCAGATTCTGAAGTTTTTAGAGTTTAATGTAAAAGCTTCCTATCTGACATAAACTCATCAACTATGTATTTCTTTAAGTACCATAAAAATGTGTGTGTGTGTGTGTGTGTGTGTGTAACCTTTAGACTTTGAGAAAAGTGAACTGATTTCTTCAAAGTAATAAGATGGAAATTCATTCATAGCATTGGTTAAACTAGGCTGCCAGTGTTGATACTGATATTCATTTAGCATGAATAATATTCTACCAGCCAAGAAATATACTTTTCTATGTAATAGATATTAGACAAAAGAGCATAGCACCAGGTGACTCACTACTGCATTACAGTAGATGCTCCAAGGACAAATCCATACCAAGGAAAAGAAAGCCCTGATGACAGAACTAGATGAACCACACGTGCAGTTAACCACTCACTGCAAGGATGAATTTAGTTAATCTGTCACAACCTAATTTGTTAGAAGTGAGTCTTAAAGTAGAAATTTAAAAAATGAAAGAACAGTAGTCTAGAAACGGGGGATATAATGGCCATATGTTATAAAACTCTAATTAAACAGAACTTTAAAAATTCTGACATTTATTGTTCAAAGACTTTTGAATAATGTTAAGACGAAGACTTTTCTAGGTTTCCTATATATGTAGTAAGTTCTTTGATTAGCAAATAAATCTCATTCTAACCTTAAGTGATTTCTCTTTCCTGTGAACTTCTAGAAGTTTCTTTCTCCATATTGCTCCTTTGACAGATAATTTTATGCCAACCATGAACAACTCTTCTGCTATTTTCTGAAACTTATTTAAATCTTACATTGTTACTGAACTGTTTTTGTGCTTATACCTTTCCAACCAAACTCTAAGCTTCTTATAATCCATCATACTCTCCAATTTCTATTATTACACCTTGTTGATGGTAGACACAGCCAAAATATTTATTTGATTTGGCTGATACAAACCCATTCCTTCCAGAATAAGAAAAAGTAACTTGATTCCTATTTAATGTATGGGTACAATACTTTCACGAAACTACAAAAAGCCTTTATAGCAAATTTTAACCAATACCCCATTACTAAACTTGTAATGAATTCTTCTAATATGCATTGTGAGTACAATTGCAGATTCATGCTCTAAAGACTTTCTAAGAGGATAGCATTTATGAGGGTGAGATGACGTGTTCGTGAAGGTGTTCAGAAACAAGTATTTTCTGACACTGCTGGTGGATGTAAATTGGTACAACTCTTGGAAAGCAATTAAGATATATATGTATACCAGAAGCCGAAAGATATTATTATCCCTTGACCCAATTTCTAAAAATCTATTCTAGAGAAGTATAGAAAAAGCATTGTTCTAAGGAAACTGCAATATTATTTATAATAATCAACTTTGGGAAAAACCTAAATAATAAGAGTGAATGGTAATAGGCACATTACAGTACAATAATATGATGTTATTATAAATAATGTTTGCAAGGAATTTGAAACATTGACTTTTTTGTTAAAAAATGTGTAAAATTTAGGTATCCTATTATCACTGCTTTACAAAAGAAATGCATAGGGAAAAATGTCTGGAAGAAGCTATGCAAAAAAAACTAACTATTTAACAGTGATTTGTCTTTGAGTGGTAGAACTGTTTCTTTCTTACACTTATTTGTATTCTCTAATAATCCTATAAAAATCATGTATTATTTTTAGAATGCAAAAACAAGCTGCCTTTTTTGTTTTTTTTTTTGGCGGTACTTGGGCCTCTCACTGTTGTGGCCTCTCCCGTTGTGGAGCACAGGCTCCGGACGCACAGGCTCAGCGGCCATGGCTAACGGGCTTAGTCGCTCCGCAGCATGTGGGATCTTCCCGGACCGGGGCACGAACCCATGTCCCCTGCATCGGCAGGCAGACCCTCAACCACTGCGCCACCAGGGAAGCCCTGCCTTTTTTTTTTTTAATCTATGAAGCAAAACTTAAATCATATCTCTTTGGGGAAAGACATACTTATAAAAAATGAGAACCCGGGCTTCCCTGGTGGCGCAGTGGTTGAGAGCCCGCCTGCCGATGCAGGAGACATGGGTCCGTGCCCCAGTCCGGGAAGATCCCACATGCCGCAGAGCGACTAGGCCCGTGAGCCATGGCCGCTGAACCTGTGCGTCCGGAGCCTGTGCTCCGCAATGGGAGAGGCCACAACAGTGAGAGGCCCAAGTACCGCAAAAAAAAAAAAAAAAAAAAGAAAATGAGTACCCTGTGTTTTAATAGTTTTTAGGAACTTCAGAATAAAAAAGGAAAACTAGAACTACTTTAAAACACTGAGGACCTGATCAAATTCACAGTCATTCCGCCATGACTGTTCCTCCTTCCAAATGAAAGAGGCCTCAATGCAACTCATCAGACTCCTTTTCTCATCTGGCCTTTTCTCTCTCATATATTTATATTTATAATTTTATTTAATTTTTATTTTTATTTATATTTGTGTACATTCGTTTATATATATCTTATATGTATATAAATTTTTATTGGAGTATAGTTGATTTACAATGTTATGTTAGTTTCTGCTGTACAGCAAAGTGAATCATTTATACATATAGATCATTACAGAGTATTGAGTAGAGTTCCCTGTCCTATACAGTGGGTACTTACAGGCCTTCTTTTGACTTACCAGAGAGTAAGCCAAATGCCTGCCCCTTTCAATGTGGCAACTTCCAGGCTCCTGCCCTTACTACCCATTATTTACTCTTCATTTCCTTCTTATGAAACCAGATAGAATTGGCCCTTGTAGCTTTCATCTAATTATGTGTGCTGAGTCCAACCTCATGTTTTAAGAAACGGACTAGTGAACTACCGAAGGAAAGCCTTACCTCTATTTGAGATGGACTACTCTTAATCTTTCTCGTGTATTGTTTAATGTCACTGACATGGGTGGTTCAAATTGCAGACACAAAACTTCGTTTTCTGAAACTCAATTCATATCAGAGTTCTAGTTCAGGCATTGTTGTTTATAATTTGCACATACTAGTATAGTTGGGCCATTAACTTTTTAAAATATATGTAACAGCTTTACTGACCTGTAATTCATATATTATACAATCCACCCAATTAAATTATGTAATTCAGTGTTTTAGTATGTTATAGCTTTATTGACATATAATTCATATCTAATACAATCAACCCAATTAAATTATATAATTCAGTGTTTTTTAGTATATTCACACAGTTGTGCAACCTTCACTACAATGAATTTTAGAACATTTTCCTCACTCCAAGAAGAAATCTATACCCATTAGCAATAACTCCTCATTTCCCCCAAGTTGTGTTCCCCACTTTGGCACACCCTAGGCAACCAGTAATCTGCTTTTTGTCTCCATAGATTTTCCTATTCTGGAGTTTCTTAAAAATGGAATCATATTATATGTGGTCTTTTGTGACTGGTTTCTTTCACTAGGCACAATATTTTTAATGTTCATTTTGTAGCATATATCATTAATTTGTTCCTTTTCATTACTGAGTAATATTCCATTTATGGATATACCCATTTTTATTTATCCAGTCATCAGTTGATGAACATTTAGGTAGTTTCTACTTTTTAGCTATTATGAATAATGCTGCTTTGATCCTTTATGTACAAGTGTTCGTGTGACCATATGTTCTTATTGCTCTTTGGTATATAACTAGGTGTGGAATTACTGAGTCATATGGTATCTCTATTTTTAACATTTGAGGAACTATGAGGCTGTTTTCCAAAGTGGCTGCACCATTTTGTAGCCTACCAAGGGTGTATGAGGCTTTCACTTTCTTCATATCTTTGTCAGTGCTTGCTAGTATCTTTTTTATTTTGTTATTACCATCCTAATGGATGTAAAGTGGTACCTGATTGTGGTGTTGTGTATTTCCCTAATGTCAAGTGATGTTGAGAATCTTTTCTTGTGCTTATTGACCATTTGTTTATTTTCTTAAAGAAATGTCTATTCAGATGCTTTACCTGCTTTCAAGTTGTTTTTATTATTGTTTTAAGAGTTCTTTATATATTCTAAATATAAATTCATTCTTGAGAAGCACAGAAGTTTTCATTTTGATCATGTACAATTTATTCTTTCTTTATCACTTGTGATTTTGATATCCTATCTAAGAAGACTGCCTAACCAAAGATCACAAAAATTTATTCCTATATTTTTTTCTAAGAGTTTTATACTTTTAGCTTGTACATTTAGGTCTAAGATCTATTTTGAGTTAATTTTTTTGTGTATGGTATAAGAAACATACCCAACTTCATTTATTTTTTTAATGTGAGTATCCAGTTGTCATAGCACCATTTCTTTTTTTAAATACTATAGTTTTGTGATGTTTGAAATAAGAAAGTATGAGTCCTCCAACTTTGTTCTTGTTTTTCTTTACTCTAGCTATTCTGGTTCCCTTGAATTTCCATATGAATTTTAAGTTCAGCTTATGAATTTCTGTAAAGAAGCCAGCTGTAATTTTGATAGAGATTAATCTAGAGATCAATTTGGGGAATATTGGCATCCTAAAAATATTAAGTCTCATGTTCATCCATGAACATGAGATGTCTTTCCATTTATTTGTCTTCTTTAATTTTTTCAACAATGTCTTATACTTTTGAGAATGTAGGTTTACACTTCTTTTAATAAATGTATTTCTAAGTATTTTATTCTTTTGATATGTAGATGGAATTTTTTTTCCTTTCATTTTATATTGTTCATGGCCAGTATTGGGAAATATGGCTGATTTTTGTATATTGATCTTGCATCCTGCAACCTTGCTGAACTTGTTTATTAATTTCTATTGTTTCTTAGGGAATTTATTTTGATTTTCTTTATAAAAGATCATATCTTCTGAAACACAAATAGTTTTACTTTTTACCAATACAGATGCCTTTTATTACATTTACTTGCCTAGTTTCCTTGGCAAGAAACTCTAGTACAATGTTGAGTAAAAGTAGTGAGAGTGGACATCCTTTGTCTTCTTCCTGATCTAAGGGGAAAGCACTCATTCTTACTTCATTAGGTATGATGTAAGCTGTGGGTTTTTCATAGATGCCTTTTATTAGTTAAAGAAGTTCCCTTCTTATTCTAATTTATTGGATACTTTTATTATGAAGAGATGTTAGATTTTGTCAAATTCTTATTCTGCATCTATTGAGATGATCGCCTGATTTTTGTCTTTATTCTATTGATACGATGTATTACACTAATTAATTTTTGGATGTTCAACAAACCCTACATTCCTGAGATAAATTCCACCTAGTCATGGTGTATGATCCTTTTCATATGTTGCTGGATTTAGTTTGGTACTATTTAGTTGAGGATGTCTGTGTCTGTATTCATATGAGATATTGTTCTATAGTTTTCTTTACTTGTGACGTCTTTGTCTAATTTTTGTATCAGGGTAATAATGGCTTCAGAATGAAAGGAGAAGTTCTCTCTTCTCCTGTTTTTTAGGAACAATTTGTGAAGAATTGGTATTGATTGTTCTTTAAATGTTTGAAAGAATTCACCAGCGAATCCATCTAGGCCTAGGCTTTTATATATGGGAAGGTTTTTTTTTTAAGACTTTTTTAGAGCAGTTTTAGTTTCACAGAAAAATTGAGGGGAAGATACAGTGATTTCCCATAAAACCTCCTGTCCCTATACGTGTGTGAATCTTTCATTATCAACATCCCCCACCAGAGTGGTACACTTGTTATATTGATGAATCTACATTAACACATTGTGGGAAATTTTTATATTACTGATTCAATCACTTTACTTGTTACAGGTCTATTCAGATTTTATATTTCCTCTTCAGTCAGTTGTAGTAGTTTATATCTCAGGAATTGCCTATTTCACCTAAGTTATCTAATTTATTGATTTTGTATTCCCTTATATTCTTTTTTTTCTACAAGTCAGTAATATCCTCTCTTTCATTTCTGATATTGGCAATTTGTGCCTTCTCTGTCTTTTTTTTTTTTTTTTGTCTTGATTAATCTAGCTAAAGGTTTGTCAATTTGGTTGATCTTTTCAAAGAACCAAATTTTGGTTTTATTTGTTCTTCTCTACTTTTTCTAGTCTCCATTTTATTTATTTCCACTATAATTTTTATTATTTCCTTCCTTCTACTTTCTTTCAGTTTAATTTCTCTTATTGGTGTCTTAAGGTGGAAAGTTAGGTTTACTGATTTGAGATCTTTCTTCTTTTTTAATATAGGTGCTTATAATTTTCCTCTAAGCACTTTAGCTTCAGGAAGCTTTAGCTTCATCCCATATGTTTTGGTACATTATATCTTGTTTTCATTCATCTTAAAATATTTTCTAATATCTCTTTTATTTCTTTCTTGATCCACTGATTATTGAAGAATGTGTTGTTTAATATCTACATATTTTTTAATTTCCCAAATTTCTTTCTGGTGCTGATTTTTTATTTCATTCTGTTGTGATTGGAGAACATACTTTGATTCAATCCTTTTAGATTTATTGAGGCTTTTTTTTTTATTTTCAAGATATGGTCTAGCCAGGAGAATGTTCTGTGTCCAATTAGAAGAATGTGTATTCTGATATTCTTGAGTAGAATATTTTATGAATGTCTATTGAATCTAACTGGTTGGTTTATAGTGTTATTCAAGTCTTTTGTTTCCTTGCTGACCTTGTGCCTAGTTGTTCCTTCCACTAATGAAAGTGGGATATTAAAGACTCCGACTATTATTGTTGAATTGTATATGTCTCCCTTCAGTTCTGTCAGTTTTGCCTCATGTAATTTGAGGCTCTGTTGTTAGATACATATGTGTTTATAATTATTATATCTTCCAATGGTTCTACTTTTATCATTATAAAATGTCCTTTATCTTTCATAATAATTTTGTTTTAAAACCTATTTTATCCAGTTTCCTTCGGTTGCCATTTGCATGAGCTGTGTTTTTCCATTTAAAAAATTTCAACCAATTTGTGTCTTTGAATCTAAACTGTCTCACCTATAGCATATAGTTAGATTTTGTTTTTTTAATCCAATTTGACAGTCTCTGCTTTTTGATAGATTGTTTAATCCATTTGCATTTAATGTTATTAATACATTTAGATTTATGTCTGAAATTTCATTCTTTGCTTTCAGTATGTCTCACATCTTTTTTTGTTCCTCTATTCCTCCTTTACTGCTTTCTTTTCAATTAAGTGAATATTTTCTCATGTAATATTTTAGTTCCCTTAATGATTTTTCATTATATTTTAAAGTTATTTTCTGACTGATTTCTCTTGGACTTACCATGTACACCTTAACTTATCAGATTCTACTTCAGATTTTACTAACTTAATTCCAATGAGATAATTTTATTTCTATATAGCCCTATTTCCTCTTCTGCCTTTTTGTGCTGTATAAGTGTTATGCACTTAAATGTATATGCGTTACAAACATAACAACACTTTTTATAATTTTATGTCTTTTAAGAAGCTAAGAGAAGAAAAGAAAACAAGTGTGTATTTATAGTTTGTTACATTAACCTTCTTATTTACCATTTCTTTTTCTCTTTGTTTGTTCTTGTGGATTTGAGTTACAATCTGGTGTCACTTCCTTACTGCAATACAGCTTTGCTCCCTCCCTCCTCCTTACTGAGCTGGTGGGCACAGATGAGGGAGTGAGTGGGTCATGATTCAAGTGCCAGTGACTCTCACTGTTCTTACCAAGAGTTACTAAATTGTCTTGTATAATGTTTCTTCATTTACTTTGTACCCTTAGGACAATTTCCAGAAATTTTCAGTGACTTTGTTTTTATAATTTCTACCAGTTATGATTGTTTTACTGGTGAGCTCCTCATCCATTTCACAAGTGGATCTTGGTCATTAACTTTTGGATGGTATCCTATCAACCTCTCTGTTCTTCACAGAGGACCTTTATTACTGTGTGATTTATAATTTATTAATATATTGGTATAGCTCTAGAAATCAACGTCATCATGCCATAAATCACTTTATACATTACATGTCAATGAATTATAGCATCTCCAAATATCAATAATACATGTGTAGACTTATGGCCAACAGTGTGAATAGATACTCAACCTAACTAAAATCACCTGTTTATGTAGATGACACTTTGTAAGTCATATACAAGGAAAGGAAATAAGCAATTCTGGGTCACAGCCAATCTTAGTTTTTGTCATGTTATTGTCTTCATCCATACGCAATGTAACAAAGCCAAAGGGGAAACTTTCTGCTTTCTCTGAGAGAAGATGATTCCCTAGTTAACCCAGGCTGTGCCAGCCAGGATGGGACAGGCCCTCCTTCCTTCTCCAGCAGCCATTCTCTTCCCAGAGCCTCCCTGGCAAAAGGTGATCTTTGCTCTGTACTCTGTTTAAAGAACTTTGTCTCAAGTTCTTTAGAATTTTAAGAGTTCTGAAGTTAAATTTTAACAGTTTGACTCTAAGGAGTTAAAGAATTTGAAGAGTTCTCACTTCTCCCCACTCAGTCTGCATTGGCTACTAATCCTCCACTCTAATTCACCCAAGAAAACTAGAGTAAAAGATCTTCTGGATCTATTGCTTGATTAAGCCTTCAGGCACCTGCATACAATATGTAAAAAAGGCTCAGTTTGGGGCTTCCCTGGTGGCGCAGTGGTTGAGAGTCCGCCTGCCAATGCAGGGGACACGGGTTCGTGCCCCGGTCTGGGAAGATCCCACATGCCGCGGAGCGGCTGGGCCCGTGAGCCATGGCCGCTGAGCCTGTGCGTCCGGAGCCTGTGCTCCGCAAGGGGAGAGGCCACAACAGTGAGAGGCCCACGTAACAAAAAAAAAAAAAAAAAAAAAAAAAAAAGGCTCAGTTTTATTCCATTTTCTTGGTAATAATTTTTCTGTTTTGTTTAATAATTGATATCTAGTCATTTCCTATTGTTCACTGACGTGTTAATATTTCACCCACATGCAGGGTTAACAAGTTTCTCTGTTGTGTTATTCCAATTTTCAAAAATGTCTGGTGGCCTGTAGAATAAACTTAAGACTGCTCAGGAAGTCTTTTATAACGTTTCCTGTTTGGCCATTGTTTACTGATCTTGCCTCATCTCTGATCTTCTGCCTGTGCTTTACTTATATTGGGCCAGCAACTTACTACTTTCTCCGAACGTATCATTTACTTCACATGTTCATGCCTTTCCTTTCAGAGATGCTAAACCAAGTGATTGCAAAAATATCCTGAAAATAATGTGAGGTGGTAGGGCCCCAGTCCACATCTACTGAATCAGATTCTTTACAGATGATGAGTTTTTTAAAAGCTCCTTAGTTGATCATAAAGCTACTTAGGAACCATTGCTGCTCTCATTTCTCTCTTTGCAGCATCTTCCCTTTCACTTGCTTTCACATTTCCTGACAAAATCTTGTTCAACAGAAACAAGAGACAGAGACCCAACTAAAATATTACTTTCTCTGAAAAATTTTTGTCAATTCTGTCTCCATTCTTAATCTAATGGATATATGTTGTTGCTCTTGGCTAATTAGCAGTAGGGTCCTCTTTCTGTGCTCAGAGAGTTCCCTACATTCTGAATTAGAGATAGTTCCTACCTAAAAGACTTAAAATACCAACTGTTGACTTTCTCAGCCTTCCTCACATATTGAGTGCGACTCCACAAACAAGACTCTCAATCACGCATACACACAACATCTTTGAAGCAAAACCTAGAGACATTTAAAAACAGACCACAGGCTCCATTTACAGAGAAGGTAGTACTAGCAGTGGCAGCTACTTCCAGTGTCCAATATAACAGAAAAGTCATTCTAGTGGCAGCATCCAGCTTGCAGCTCCCAAGCGGGAGCATTGTACACTGCTGCCTCTTTTCTGGCTGGGTCACCTCCAAAGTTGATTCTACGACTCCCTGGAGAATTCTGTGAGATGCTTCCTATCTTTTAATAATTTTTTCAGCTGAAATTACACTGAGTTGGTTTCTATTGCTGGTAACTAAGATACAGGGACACCTAATAGAATAACCACCCCATTACACTTCATTCACAGGCCAATATAATAATGAATTATATTGTCTTATAGTTAATTGCCAGTAGAATATGGGTTAACTATGTCAAGAGGGAAGGAGAGAGCATTTTAGGCAGAAGGCATAGCAGGAAGCCATATGGCTGGAAGGGACATAGAGAATACCAGCCACTGAAGGGACAGTGTGTCCAGAAGATAAAGTGAACTAATTGGTGAAAGATGTCAATGGATAGAAAGTTGTTAGAGGAATTAAGTAACTGGATCACAGTAACTCTACAAGACCATCTGAAGACACTTTTATTTTAAGTTCATTAACAATGTAAAGCTATTGAAGGTTTTTAACTGGCAGATGTTATGCTCCGATTTATATTTTGAAAAAAAATTACTCTGTCACATAAAGAATAAATTGGAGGTGGGGAAATGCTGGTTGGAAGTCACTTGTATTTGAGCTTTGCTCATAGTATTATGAGGTTCTACATTGTTCCAAGTTAATCACTGCTTTCTAGCTATGTCTTTCTACTAATTCTAAAATTTTCCTTTTGGAGTAATCCAGGGTGAAATCCTCCCTCTCCTGTCAGAGAGCCCTTTAACCTTTAAAGCTAACTAAACATGCAGAGCAGTCTGGGGCAATATTTTCTCCAAGTTACTTTCTGTTTATAAATAGCTATTGCTAATAAAGATACTTAAACTTTTATCAAGTCCATTTAACTTCATATAGATGTATAACTTAGATTGGATTATTTTGATATCCAGGAATTAAAGCAGTTCTGGTTTGTTTTTTGTTTGTTTGGTTTTTAAGAGCCAGGGTACATTTCATCTTACTCTTTTAAAACTAAAAATGAAAGTATCACACTAAAACATATGCTAATAATGTGTCTTTATATTATTTTATGTATTGTTATGTATACTATGGCTATATTACAAGAGCTATTCAAAACTAAAATTAAATCTGAAGATACTATTTATATTTTTAGTTGGTCTCAGAGAATGAAACAATGATTGCACATGGCCAGATTGCAGATGGCCAGCCAAATAATTACAGCTGCTACTGATTTTAATAAGTATGACCTTCTGAATTTTAGTATATCCCCCAAAACATTACAAAAGGCATTCAGTGAAAGTCAACAATTTGGTTTTTCATTCATTAGTATAGTCAAAAACCTTTCAGTTTCTGAAGAATAATGTTACCATTCTAGAAAATCTTTCCAAGCAATATCCCATGAGTTTGTTTCTAAGTCTATGAGTCTGTTTCTGTTTCGTATATAGATTCATTTGTATTTTTTTTAGATTCCACATGTGAGTGATATCATACCAAAGGGGAAAGGAGGGGATAAATTAGGAGCATGGAACTAACAGATACACACTACTCTATATAAAATAGATAAGCAACAGTGATTTACTGTATAACACAGGGAACTATATTCAATATCTTGTAATAACCTATAATGGAGAATAATCTGAAAAATATGTGTACATATATATATATATAAAACTGAATCACTTTGCTGTACACCTAAAACTAACACAATATTGTAAATCAACTATACTTCAATAATAATTTTTTAAAAAGCAATATTAAGGGGCTTCCCTGGTGGCGCAGTGGTTGAGAGTCCGCCTGTCGATGCAGGGGACACGGGTTCGTGCCCCGGTCCGGGAAGATCCCACATGCCACGGAGCGGCTGGGCCCGTGAGCCACGGCCGCTGAGCCTGCGCGTCCGGAGCCTGTGCTCCGCAACGGGAGAGGCCACAACAGTGAGAGGCCCGCGTACCGCAAAAAAAAAAAAAAAAAAAAAGCAATATTAAGAACAAAGGCAAGGCATTTGGTGACTAATACATGCAAAGTTGGTAGGGAGATATCTCTAAGGCCAGCCTGCTCACAACAGCACTGCAGAAACTAGGGGAGGAATCAGAGGTTAAAGGTCGAGACAGAGGAGTTTTGCAAGTTCCAGACTGGTATCTTACATAAGAGTGATTTTGTTTGCTATTGTTGACCTTCTTTGTTCAAATCATTCTGTGCTTTTTTTTGGCTGTGTTGGGTCTTCATTGCTGCACGTGGGCTTTCTCTAGTTGCTGCAAGCGGGGGCTACTCCTGTTGCAGTGCGTGGGCTTCTCATTGTGGTGGCTTCTCTTGTTGCAGAGCACAGGCTCTAGGCGCCTGGACTTCAGTAGTTGTGGCACGCAGGCTCAGTAGTTGTGGCTCGTGGGCTCTAGAGCACAGGCTTAGTAGTTGTGGCACACGGGCTTAGTTGCTCCGTGGCATGTGGGATCTTCCCAGACCAGGGCTCGAACCTGTGTCCCCTGCACTGGCAGGCGGATTCTTAACCACTGCACCACCAGGGAAGTCCCATTCCATGCTTATTTTAACAAACAAAGAAAAGTGTAGAATTTGCTTAAGAAAAATAGAAGTATATATTATTTGTCCAAAGTATGTTTAAGGTAATATGAAGCTGAACCATATGAATTTGTCATTTTTGTAAGTCAAAAATGATTGAATATGACAATTTTATGTGGTCCAACCTAATAAAACCTACCAGTGCGCTATAACATACCATTACATATAGCAAATCATTGAGTTTGTCCATTCTGAGAAGATAGATATACATTTTTCTCCATTTTTT
Organism: Mesoplodon bidens; assembly: GCF_964165515.1. NCBI lineage: Eukaryota > Metazoa > Chordata > Mammalia > Artiodactyla > Ziphiidae > Mesoplodon > Mesoplodon bidens. Next base: position 48,471,110 of record NC_138165.1, on the reverse strand, counting down.
AGTATCAACAATTACCTTCTATCAAAAAAATTTAGTCTTACTAGATGCCAAAAACACTTGCTGTGGACATTTTTAAAATGCGTTATCAAATTTGTAAGAATTTGATGGTAATATTTTTAATGGTAACGAAGGGGCAACAGGGTATAAAATGTACTGATGAACTGGCTTAACCTATAATGTTTTTAAAGCCCTCATTGATCTCTGGGCTGATATTCTAGGATTCAGGGATTTTTCCAGAGCCGTCACAGAATTAGAGAAGATATACTCACACTGTAGATCTCCCTAGTTCCTTGGAACTTAAAATCTCAGGAAAGTTGAGGGTTAATATAAATAGTTTTTTTTAAAGTAATTGTGGCAGCTAACACTTAAATAGTGTTTACTGTGCCAGGCACTGTTCTAGGTGCTTTACATGTATTAACTCATTTAGTCCTCACAGCAATACAGTGAAGTAGGTAGTACTGTCATTATTCCCATTACACAGATGAGGAAGTAGAGATACAGAACAGTTTGTACAAAGTTATACAGCATGTAAGTGCCTGAGCTGAAATTTAACCCTAAGAATTCTGGCACCAGAGTTGGTACTTAACCAACAGTAAACTGCCTCTCAATATAAAGAAGGTCTAGTATCATTCAGTCAATTCTAATATACTGCAAGGTTGCTATATTAGTTGAAATACTAAGTTCCTTAATGGAGCTTGTCAAGTTTCTTTCCATTTTAATAGCTGCTATTCTGGACTGTTGCAATAGTTCTTTAGCCAGGATACAGATTTCTAATCTTCTCCCCCATTTCTAGGCCAGCCTGCATCCTGCTGCTAGATTAATACAAGTAAATCATCACTTCAGTCCTGTTACTACCTTGCTCAAATTGCTTTCATGACTATATTTCCACTGCCAGGAAAGGATGTAAATGAGAGCACCCACTAGGATCTGGTAGCATAGCTCACCACAAGCTCAGTATTTCTTGGAGGTTTCCTGTTTTATCTTAAAAATTTGCACAAATTTTACATCCCACTCCATAGTAAATCTGTTTGTTTTAATATAAAAATAATGTATTAAATTTAAATAAATGTTTTTAAATAGTGTTTTAAATTTAAATTAAAACTTAAATTACTTAATTCTGCAAATTTTCAAATAAAATTGATGAGCCAGAAAGGTGCTTTATATTTATTCTGGGCCTTCTAGTGTCACATGAGGTTTACATTCTCCTATTTGAAGAGCCTGGGTATTCAGGATAGATTTTAGGTGCCTTTGCTTCTTATTTATTTATTTATTTTTGGCTGCGTTGGGTCTTTGTTGCTGTGCACGGGCTTTCTCTAGCTGTGGAGAGCGGGGGGCTACTCTTCGTTGTGGTACGCGGGCCTCTCATTGTGGTGGCTTCTCTTGTTGCGGAGCACGGGCTCTAGGCACACAGGATTCTGTAATTGTGGCTCGCGGGCTCTAGAACTCGAGTTCAGTAATTGTGGTGCACTGGCTTAGTTGCTCCACAGCATGTGGGATCTTCCCAGACCAGGGATGGAACCCATGTCCCCTGCATTGGCAGGCAGATTCTTAACCACTGAGCCATCAGGGAAACCCTGCTTCATATTTTAGAGTCTAAGTTATCTGGCCATATTCCAACCTTCCCATCTTATAACTTGCTGTTTCCCTGTATTAATCCTCTGATAAATCTATCTACCCATCCATAAGTATTTACCACATACCCTCCTAAAGATGTCATGTACTGTATACCACCTATATATATTGGCTTTTGTCCTTTCTCCCCACTTGTAATACAGGCATACCTCATTTTATTGGACTTTGCTTTATTGCACTTCACAGATATTGCATTTTTTACATATTGAAAGTTTGTGGCAACCCTGCGTTAAGCAAGTCTTTTGGCGCTATTTTTCCAACAGCATTTGCTCACTTCATGTCTCTGTGTCAAGCTTTTGTAGTAATTCTTGCAATATTTCAAACTTTTTAATTATTATTGTATTTGTTATGGTGATCTGTAATCGGTGATCTTTGATGTTACTGGTGTAATTGTTTGGGGGCACCAGGAACTACACCCATATAAGACATGGAACTCAATCAGTATTGTGTGTGTTCTGACTGCTTCACTAACTGGCTGTTCCCCCATCTCTCTCCCTCTCCTTGGGTCTCCCTGTTCAATATTGAAATTAGGCCAAATTTAGGTCAATTAATAACCCTACAGTGGCCCCTAAGTGTTCAAGTGAAAGGAAGAGTTGCACATCTCTCACTTTATATCAAAAGCTAGAAATTATTAAGCTCAGTGAGCAAGGCATGTAGAAAGTTAAAGCAGCTCGAAAGCTAGGCCTCTTGTGCCAGACAGTTAGCCAAGTTGTGAATGCAAAGGAAGAGTTCTTAAAGGAAATTAAAAGTGTGAGTCCAGTGAACATACAAATGACAAGAAAGCAAAACAGCCTTATTGCTGATATGAAGAAAGTTTTAGTGGTCTTGGATAGAAGATCAAACCAGCCACAACATTCTCTTAATCCAAAGCCTAATCCAGAGCAAGGCCTTAATGCTCTTCATTTCTGTGAAGGCTGAGAGAGTTGAGGACTCTGCAAAAAAAAAAGTTTAAAGCTAGCAGAGGTTGGTTCATGAGGTTTAAGAAAAGAAGCCACCTCCATAGCATCAAAGTGCAAGGTAAAGCAGCAAGTGCTGATGTAGAAGCTGCAGCAAGTTACCCAGAAGATCTAGCTAAGATAATGAAGGTTAAGAAAGAGAAAAACAAATACTGTATGCTAACACATATATATGGAATCTAAAAAAAAAAAAAAAAATGGTTACGAAGAACCTAGGGGCAGGACAGGAATAAAGATGCAGATGTTGAGAATGGACTTGAGGACACGGGGAGGTGGAAGGGTAAGCTGGGATGAAGTGAGAGAGTGACATGGATTTATATATACTACCAAATGTAAAATAGATAGCTAGTGGGAAACAGCCGCATAACACAGGGAGATCAGCTTGGAGCTTTGTGATCACCTAGAAGGGTGGGAGAGGGAGGATGGGAGGAAGACGCAAGAGGGAGGAGATATGGGGATATATGTATATGTATAGCTGATTCACTTTGTTATACAGCAGAAACTAACACAACATTGTAAAGCAATTATACTCCAATAAAGATGTTAAAAAAAAAGATAATGAAGATTGGTACACTCTACGACAGATTTTCAGTATAGCCCTATGTTGGAAGAAGATGCCGTCTAGGACTTTCTTAGGTAGACAGGAGAAGTCAGTGCCTGGCTTCAAAGCATCAAAGGATAGGCTGACTGTCTTGTTGGGGCTAATGCAGCTGATGAAGTTGAAGCCAGTGACCATTTACCATTCTGAAAATCCTAAGGCCCTTAAGAATTATGCTAAATCTACTCTGCCTGTGCTCTATAAATGGAACAACAAAGCCTGGGAGACAGCACATCTGTTGACAACATGGTTTACTCAATATTTTAAGCCCACTGATGAGACCTACTGCTCAGAAAAGAGATTCCTTTCGAAATATTACTGCTCATTAACAATGTACCTGTCACCCAAGAGCTTTGATGGAGATGTACAATGAGATTCATGTCGTTTTCATGCCTGCTAACACAACATCCATTCTGCAGTCCATGGATCAAGGAGTAATTTCAACTTTCAAGCCCTATTCTTTAAGAAATACGTTTAATAAGGCTATAGCTGCCATAGATAGTGATTCCTCTGATGGATCTGGGCAAAGTAAATTGCAAACCTTCTGGAAAGGATTCACCATTCCAAATGCCATTAAGAATATTTGTGATTCATGGCAAGAGGTCAAAATCTCAACATAAATAGGAGTTTACAAAAAATCGATTGCAACCCTCATGGATGACTTTGAGGGGTTCAAGATTTCAGTGGAGAAAGTAACTGTGGATGTGGTGGAAACAGCAAAAAACTAAAATTAGAAGTGGAGCCTGAAGATGTGACTGAATTGCTACAATCTCATGATAAAACTTGAATGGATGAGGAGTTGCTTCTTAAGGATAAGCAAAAAAGGTGGTTTCTTGAGGTGGAATCTACTCTTAATGAAGATGCTGTGAAGATTGTTGAAATGACAATAACTTAGTTGATAAAGCAGCAGCAGGGTTTGAGAGGATTGAGTCCAGTTTTGAAAGAAGTTCTGCTGTGGGTATGGGTAAAATGCTATCAAACAACATTGCATGCTACAGAGAAATTGTTTGTGAGAGCAAGAGTCAATCAATGCACCAAACGTCACTGTTGTCTTATTTTAAGAAATTCTCACAGCCACCCCAGCCTTCAGCAACCACCACCCTGATCAGTCAGCAGCCATCAGCATCGAGGCAGGACCTTCCACCCGGGAAAATATTATGACTCACTGAAGGCTCAGATGTTTGTTAGCATTTTTTAGCAATAAAATTTTTTAATGAAGGTATGTACACCGTTTTTTAGACATAATGCTATTGCACAATTAATAGACAACAGTAGAGGGTAAACGTAGCTTTTATATGCGCTGGGAAACCAAAAAATTTGTGTGAGTTGCTTTTTGAGAATAATATTTGCTTTATTGCAGTGGTCTGGAACTGAACCTGCAATATCTCCGAGGTTTGCCTGCACCCTCTCTCCTCACTTCTGTTAAAGTGCTAATCTTTCAAGACCTAATTCATTTACTAGCTTTTCCTGACTACTCCAGTCAGGACTTTGAATTCCTGTAATACTTACTCAATGCTTATTATACAACAGGTTGCATTTTTAATATTTGTTTGACTAAGTCTTACACATAAACTTTTTAAGAGTTCAACATGCAGAGAAGCAAAAAAAAAAAGACATTTCTTGCAGTGGACACGGTATGTACAAAGGCACAGGATTATGAAGTAGCACAGAGTATCCCAGTAAATGCTAGGTTGTTTACTGTAGCTGGAATGTAGAATATATACTGGGAATGTGAGAAAAGTAGGAATCAAACCATGAAAGAATATATAACTCATGCTACGAAATGTACATCTCACCTGTCCCAGCCCCTACCATGATTAATGGGAATTCATCAAAGAAATCAAATAGGAAACATTTATTGTATTAGTTTTAATCAACTTTGATGTAATTTCTCTAGGTTTTAATATTCTTCATTTTCTTAGATCTTATTTTTATTTTATATACCAGTAAAATTATTATCATATTTTTATGCAGTCTTTTTTCTTAATCTAGTATATATCCTCCATATACTCAATGTGTATACACATATATATATATAGACACATATAGAGAGAGGAATTGTTCATTGCTTAAAAGATGGGATTACACACACACATACACACACACCTGCACGTTGCATTTCTCACTCTACAGTGCTTTGTAGAAATAGCTCTATTTTTTTAATGACTGCAATATTGTGTAGTATGGAGGTACCAAAATTTTTTTAACTATTCCGCTATTTGTAGACATTCATCTTGTTTCCAGTTTCTTTATATTTTTTAAGGAGATATAGCTAAATCAAACCTTATGTTTATCTGACTAAATTTCACTGTAGTCTATGATTAATTCACCATAAACTATTAAATAATCCATGTAGGTTTGGGTATATAAGATGAAGTAAACTTATATTGATAATTTATTATCATGATACTGTCTCATATCCTCTGTTTGCTACCAAATTGGTGGATATTTAGTAGGAGTTGTTCCCAGTAGTACTATAACATCATAATGCCTGAAATAGACCCATTTGATAACTCAAATTTTAAAGTATAGTGATACCTTATATATTAAAAATAGGGAAATTACAATAATATTTTCCAAACTGAGATGTTAACAGGAATTTTATGACAAAAATGTTCCATGGTCAAATTATTTGGGAAAATACACTGAATTGAACTGGGTTCTGCACGTGTTGCATTTCTCTAAGAGTGTATTATTCCATGAAATGCCATTTGGTAAGGAGTGCTCTACATTATTCTAAAATAATATAGACATCTGAATTGTGTTCAGACATATGAATAGATTTTCAAAGGCCATTTTTTTGTGGCACCATTTTGATAGACCTGTACTGTTGGTCCCCCGGTAGTAAAGGTCTGGGAAAGATGACCCACTCAGATTGCTGCTAATTTGTCTAAGTGTTATTCCCAGTACCCCTCCCTATAGTTAATACATCTATCAATCAATCACAAAAGCTTGGAATTCTAGTGATACTGGATTATGAAGATTTTAAAGCATACTCAGTACCTTCCTTACCTTCAGAGTTTTGCAGACTTTTCCTGTTCCATCTGCCCATAATCCTCTCTCTCTTGTTATGTTTCTGTATATTAAGATCTCAGTTTTCTTTAAATGCTCCCTTGTTTTTGAAGCTTTCTCCAGTGGGAATTAAAACCATTCCTTTTCTGATTTTCTCATACCGCTTTGCCTTTCTTTCAGTAATTTAACTTCCTGCCTTATGATTCACACAGTTGTTGTTCATGTACATTACAGTAGATGTTGTGCCATGACCTCTAGTTCATGTGGAGGAGCTCATAGACCAGCTGAGGGAGCAGACATATAAATAAGTTTATACAATGTGATGTGATATGTATTTATAATGGTACACAATGCTAGTGGTAAAAGGAATGACATGAGAAACTATGGACTAAAACGTTTGAATGTAAATTAGCTTATATAACTAAGATTTTAGCTTTATTTAGAATGTTTAAGTCTAGAACCGAAGTAGAATGTTGTACTGGTTATTGTACGTAACTTTCTCTTCCACTTAGCTTATAATTGCTCTGAACACCTGGCCTGTGTATTATTTATTTTGCTGTTTTCTATTGTATCTAGCACTCCTATAGATATATAGAATACATTCAATAAATGTTAAATTGAATTAATTTTTAGAAGCTGCTATTTTAAAAAAATTTATTCTCACAATCTGAAATTTGATATTTTATGTCTGCATATTCAGACTGCTATTTTATTCTTAATTTAAGACATAGTTATAGGGAAGGCGACAAACAACATTTTAAAATCTTTATTATTTTTTGACTCTCAGAAGCACTTTTGGAAACTGTAGACTTACTCCATGGATACTGCCTTTGCACAAAATATTTATGGAATTGCTTTTGTTCCTTAACATACTATTTTGCATGCACATACTAGTTTCATCTGAATTCTTAAACCAATTAAATGTCATGTCAAACTAAGCTTAGTGGGTCAAAAGTTATGTATGCCTTTTGGGGTCAGAAACAACAAGGAATCTTGTGTGGTACAAAAGTTAACTGTAGAGGCAATTACAAAAGAGAAATTCCAGAAATATTTTTCACAATCCTGGCATTTCTGGGCTTGGTTTACAGCCTCTGAAGATAACCATTTTGAAGGACAAAACTGACTTAAAGTATATTTATTAAAATACCACATTCTTCATAGTCCAGTTTATTAAGGAGAGTTCTTGGTTTTGTTGGACTGGAATTTAAGCATTTTATTATGTTTCCTGACTAATTATCTGTCTAATACTATTTTTAATTGGTGTTAAACTTTTACCAGTGACCCTGATATTATAACTTCTTTTAATTAAAGAACAGCATTCTTAACTCATCATTTTCTTTCTTTAAAAAAATGCCATTACAGCCCAGTTTTTTTTTTTCATTTTGTATTGGATATTTTCCATCATGAAAAAAATGTATACATTCATGCTCATGATTTTCTCATTATTATATTCATTGTTATCATTAGGTATTGATAATGGAAGATGAGACCAAAGTCATCCTTATTACCTGATTATCTGATCCTTTACCTAAAGGAGCATAATCTAGAGATAAGACCTAGGAGATATCAGATGAAGCAAATACTATAAAGCAGCATTTATTTCAATTGCACTTATTTCGTTTCTGAGAAATTAAACAGGAGTTGAGCTAAAGTTTACTTTTGCTTTAGCCAGAAAGAAAAGAATCATCAGTCAGACTAATCCTGTAGACATGAAGAGATGAATCTATTTAAGAAAACAAGTGCCTTTTTATAGCCTTTGAGGTCACTTGGGGTATCATTTATTTCTAATTTTTATTCTGACTTCAGAGTATTTTATTTCAGACATTTATAAAATCAGCTTTTATAGGGACTAGGTACCATTTTTCAATTTCTCTTTAATTCATGTTTTACTTATAAATAATAAAATAATTGTTCTACTCTAGACTTTACTACTTAAGTCTGATAAAATTCACTTATAAGTAATTAGTACAGAATACATATTTTCAAAAGGATTCAAATAGGTTTATGGAGCATACAACTTTAAATATCAAAGGGTAAAATAGAGATTTAGGGTGTACTAGCCTCACCTTTTAAATCTGGTAGATAAGGAAGCCGTCTGAGCTGCTGTCACATGCATGACCTGGAATAATTTGGACAATTGTGCATTCTTATATTTTTTATGCAAAATATATATTTACAAATACTATCCATCATGTCCACATTTTTAATAAGGTACTTTGATTTTTGTGAAAATAAGTTATAACTATTACAAGGATAGTATACTTTGTGAAGAAATTGGGCTTATGTTATTACAATTTTTAACAATTAACATTTGCATACTCTTTTACATTTATCCAAGATTTTTATATTTATTATCTCAGTTGATCTTAGAAACAGTAGAGATAATACTTACATGGTTGGTAGGAGTTAAGACTCATTTAGCTGAAGAAGCACTCGCCCTCTCTGCCCTCCCCTCCCCCCTCCCCTCCCTCCCCACTCCACACACACAAGCTTAGGCTAAAAGGAGATATTGTGGTTTATAGGAAAGAATGGTCTCCAGAAAGACTAATCTGAGGCTCCCAGTTCTTATCCCCTGAATTGGCTTCATTGTCAGCTCCACACTTGGTGTCACTGACATTTTTGAGTGTCAGTGGTCCTGATCTGATTAAGTGTCCATCCTTGGAAACCTCACTGTGGACAGAGGGATAGGGGGCTATGCAGACTGGCTTTGGCAGTTAGGCCCACCTCTAAAGCTGTCAAACAGGTGAGTTGTCAGAAGGAAAATTGGTATACAGTTAGCAGAAATAGCAGGAAAGCGTGGTGGAGAGACAAACTTCAAGTATCCACTCCAGCAGGTATTATCATCTCCACTTAACAGATGAGAAAATGGATAGTCAGAGAGGCTAAATGACCTGCCCAAACTTAGGTCCTCTACTTACAAATCCTGCTCCAGGCTGCCTTAAAGGAAAAGGAAAGTAAGAATGGATAAGACAAAAGAGGTGGTTCCAGGTATTTATTTCTAGTTTGTGTTTTGAAGTGAACCAGGCAATACTGATTTTAGGGTGATGGTTAGGGTTAGAGTCGTTGAACAAGACATTTGTGGGAAATAAAATGTCGTAAGGTCTGTGCAAGGGAGTAGTAGGAGGTACAGTAGACATGATCCTTAACATCCAGAGTTAGGATTTGGGGATAAAAATTAAAATAGCTAGCATTTATTAACCATTCCTTATGCCTCAGGCACTGTGCTAAACACTCTTCCTATAATAGATGTTAACACTCACAACATTCCTATGAAATGAGGATTTTACAGATAAGGACGCATAAACAAAAAGATTTAATATCTTGTCCAAGACTAGATAACTAGAAAGGGTTAGAGTCAAGATTTGAACCCAGGAGGCCTAGAACCCACCACAGTGCCTATTTTTGTTTTTCATTGTTACCAGTTAAAGTAGCAATGTTTAGTTACCTGCCATGTGCTGGCTGCCATAGCAGATATTTGTCTGGTGTAACACCTGTTTTCTAGAAACTTACCCTTTAAGGTTGGACAATACAGCAGTTCATACGCAGCCACATTTAAGAATTTAAATTTGAATTGCTCAGTTCCTACAGATCATTGTTAATGTTAATTTTATACTGTTTTGTTCTATATTTATCAGAGTTACACATGCACATATTTTTAAAAATCAAGTAGTCCTACAAGACTTATTTTTTAAAGAACTTAGCAGTTTCCTGTTCTACACCTCTTTTCACCATTTTTCCAATTACCAGAAGCAATCACTTTCGGTTCTTTTTAGGTGTTTCTTTTGGTGTTTATGAAGAACAGTATCTCTAAATAAATGATTATATTCCTACTTCTTGATTTTTTTTTCAGCTTCACATTTAATCCATTAATTTCCCACTGCTCATGTTTAAGGTGAGAAGAAAGGGGGATATCTAGATAATACATAATTGGGGCTTGATGACTGTGGATTCCATAGATCTGACCATGCTGTTTTGTTCAGGAACTCCCGGTGTCAATTTATTGAAAACTTTAATCCAGTTTTTAAGCCAGTTAGATTCTCTTTAATCCAGTTAGATTCTCCAAAGAAGAATCATTCAATCTCCTACCTAGAGGTTATAAGATGTGCTGCTAGCATTTTACAAACTAAGTAGAAGAGGACTTGGGATGTCATATTCAAAGTATAAAATTTCATTCAGTTCTGTTTTCAGTAGAGTACTCTGCTGACCAGAATTCTCCAAATTTCCCAGTTTGGGAACCTTCTGTTTTACCACTCCAAAGAATAAACATTGTCTTCTGCTAGGATGATAGAGGGAGGGGTACTTGTCCAGTTGCAGATGGTAGAGAGGGAATGCAAGAGACTAATTCTTAAACAGACTTCCAACCAGCCTTGCTCTTATTTCTACCTTTAACCTACTTCCATAAGTCTGGGTGCTACCAATTACTAAGTTTCTTGGAAACTGTAATGCAAATAAAATTTTTTCCTGGCTTTATCTCCTACTAGTTTAAGATTTAGTTTGTTTGCATTTGCTAAGTAAGTTAGCTGTAGTCCTTCTGCCGTCTAGTTTCCAAATTTTGGTACTGTCATTCATCCCTCATTCTCTTTTTCTTTCTTGTTTCATGCTTTTTAGTGAAATATTTAATATTATACTGTATTTTAATGTGGTTTTGAAAGGGGATGGAATTAAGTATATGTTCAATCTACCATCCTTAACCAGAAATCAACATTATTATCTACTGAGTAGTTTTTCTTTCTAACGTGTTAGATTTGAGATAAATACCTTTTTTTTAAAATATCTTTTTCAAAAAGACAATTTCTATTTTAAGAAAATGGGAAATTACCATATCCAATCCCTATACTCAGTCTCAGAGTAAGATTTGAAGAGATTGCTGTTTATGTATCATATATTTTATATTGAATGCTTTTATTATGACACAGGCCTGCTTTCTTCACAGTGTGTGGGGATGTTTAGTACTCCATTGCCCTGGGAACAATAACTAAGAGCCATATATTACAGAGCTCAATATATTAGAGTCAGGACATGGACAAGATTATCAAAATTTCCAAATCAAAAACTGGGCAACATTGTTTAACCTTTAGAGGAAGTAATTGTTCTTTTCATTATCTTAATATATGTATACAGTGATTTTTGGTTATTAAAGACAGTGTCATGTGTACATTTCAATGTTTCACTTAATACAGTATAACATAATTTTTGGTTGTCACACTATGTTTTATGAATAAAGATTCAGAGACTCAGAGAAGTTAAGTTACTTCCCCAGATTCTTACAGCTAGTGGGTGACAGAGGTAGAATTTGAACTGAGGATTCACTTACTTCAAAACCAATACTCTTTGGAAGTGGGCGTGTATAATAAAATCTGGAATTATGGGACCACAGTAAAGTTCCCCGGAACTTGGGGGGGAAGTCACAGAAAGGTTGCCACTGTAACCAGCAGAAACTGACGCAACATTGTAAAGCAATTATACTCCAATAAAGATATAAAAAAAAAATTGTAACCAGAAAATCACACCATTTATTCTTTGTACATTTTCACACAACCATTTCATTGAATCCTTGTAACAGCCTTATGAGCTATGTAGGTTTAAATTTTATTAAGTGTGTAAAATACCATTTGCCTATGTGTGAAACAGAATTAACTCACAAACCTCTTCTCCTGGTCCCCCCACCCCATCACTTCCATAGATAAAGGAAAACTTAATCTTACCAACTGGTACTAACTTGGTCACTTCTGAGTTAAAATTGAGTCAATTTAGGCTTTAAACTAAGATTCTTCTTCTTATCCTCTCCTTCCCTTCTGCTCTTCCCCAAGTTCCTGGGGAGACTCATATCGTCCTGATATCAGCGGATAAGCATGGGCTTCCACATTCTTCTCTCTGCTTGCTGGTCTCTGCTGAGTTACTCAGGGCCCTTGGCATTTGGGCACCATGTGCCGTCATCCGCTGAGATGTGTTTCCTCTTGCTGGGCCTCTGGACTTTGTATACTTAGTCTACTGCTGCGGTTCTTGCTGTGGTCTCCAGTTGTGAGGACCAGGTACTCTTCACCCTGTTTCCTCAAAACCCAGTCTCTTTAATGTCTGCCAGATTAGTCTTAGCCACTTTTGCACCCCTCTCATGGCAAAGGCTTCAGTAACTTTTCAGATGTTCTGCCACAATGCACTGGTACTCTCTGAATCCAAAGATGTCTTCAGATAAATCCTCCCAGCTACCTTTCTCAGTCGTCATCTTCAGTACTCTACACTCAGATACCTCAATGCTCTTTTTGTCTGGTGGCCAGTATTTTTTTTCCTTTCCATGGGAAAACACCTGTTGTGTCCTCTTGCGTTCTTATCTACTCTACAGTTTTTACAGTATAAGCTTTATGAAAATAATATATAATAATGCAGCTCTCTATGTACTGAAGTGATCAATTGACAAAACATATTACATAAAGAAAGCAAGGTATAAAACAGAGTGTATAACCTGCTCCATTTCTGTAAATGCATGTATAGATATGGCAATGCATTAAACATTTCTGGAAGAATACATGAGCGGTAGCAGGGATTGCCTCTGGCGGTGGGGTGGGGGAGGAATAGACGTCTGGGGAACAAGACTGGATGGGAAATTTTTCACTGCCTTTTTATATCTCTCAAATTCTGTATCATGCAAATAACCTATTCAAAAATAAATAAAAGATAATTATAAAACATTTATAATTTGGCTTCTTCAGTCCTGCCAAGCTCCAGATCATCTGATTCTCAGCCATAGACAGAAAGTAGCTCTTTTGGCAAAGCTATCTTTTTTTCCCTTCTCTGCTTCCTGATGTGCCACTCTTTCTTGTAGAACTTTATTGAAGGCTGCATGAAGCAGCAGCCTGCTTCAACATTCTGAATTTTTCCCCTTCATTAGAAGGGAAAACACTTCAATAGGAAGATGGCCTGAGTCCCAAATATATCAGACGGTGGTTTAGCCACTTTGCTAACTTGCCAGACTAAGATAGAGGGGTCTGCACTACCCTTCACCTGACCTCTTTGGCCAGGCCAAGACTGAATTTTAGGGTCTGTTACTTGAAAGAATTTTTATTATCTGCAGGCCTATCACACTGAATAGATGTTTAATTAATTATGATGCATATAAACGCATGAATGAATAATTTTTATTTACAGGAATAATCCACCTAATTTTAAATGTATTAACTAATAAGGATTTTAAAAGTCTGTATTTTAAATTTCCCAACTATTCAGTAATTATAGCTGTCTTCTTTTCCCCTGATTTCAAGATCCAGTCAAGGATCATGCATTGTATTCAGTTGTCATATCCATTTAATCTCCTTTAAACTTAAAAAAAAGAAAAATTCCCAGCCTTTTTTGTGTCATGTTGTTGACATGTTTTAAAAGTCTGGGCAAATTGTTTGCAAGATGTCTCTTAATTTAGATTTTTCTGATTTTTTTTGATTATTAGATTGAGATTAAACATTCGTGGCAAGAATATTCCATTGGTGATGTTGTGCTTTCTCAAGGTATCATGTCAAGTGTAAGAGGAGATTAGTAACACAGTAGAAAAGCACACTACTATGGTTTGATGGAAGGTCCAGTTTGAGTTTTTCAATTCTACTTGCTTTAACTTTACACTAAACAGGTAATTTCTTTTTTTTTTTTTTAAAGGGCTTCAAATGCTTGGCTTTTTTTAATTTATTTGTTTTGTTTATTTATTTATTTTTGGCTGTGTTGGGTCTTCATTTCTGCGCGAGGGCTTTCTCTAGTTGTGGCAAGCGGGGGCCACTCTTCATCGCAATGCACAGGCCTCTCACTATCGCGGCCTCTCTTGTTGCGGAGCACAGGCTCCAGACGTGCAGGCTCAGCAGTTGTGGCTCACAGGCCCAGTCGCCCCGCGGTACGTGGGATCCTCCCAGACCAGGGCTCGAACCCGTGTCCCCTGCATTAGCAGGCAGATTCTCAACCACTGCGCCACCAGGGAAGCCCTAAACAGGTAATTTCTAAGTGGTTTGTACTTAAATAGACCAGGTAGCAGGAAATAGTATTATATGCAGTCCATTTGCTATCATTTTGGAACAACAAAAAGTTGCCTTTTTAAATTTATCAGGTCTTGTGAGTCTGTAACAGTTTGGGGAGCTCTGATAAAATCAACTTTCTAATTTGCAAAGCTGAGGGCCAGGTGGTAATAATATCCATTCATAGCACTGAAGTGAGAATTACTTGAGATGTTAACAGAAGTAAAATATCACTGAAAGTAATATGCTCTGTGAAGAGTCTCTATTAATATAATCAACCCCACTCAGGTATTTATCTTTAAAAACCACATATATGGCATACACTGTTGTTATTGTATCTGACACTGTTGTACTTTATGAATATTAATCTTTATAATAACCCTTCTACTTGGGTACTGTTATTATCCCTATTTACAGATGAGGAAACTAAGGCACAGAGAGGATAAGTAATGTTCCCAAGGTTATATAACAAATAAGTGGTAATGGGGGACTTCCCTCGTGGTCCAGTGGTTAAGACTCCACGCTTCCAATGCAGAGGGCATGGATTCAATCCCTGGTCGGGGAACTAGATCCTGCATGCATGCTGCAACTAAGAAGCCCACATAGCACAACAAAGGTCCCTCATGCCGCAACTAACCCGATACAGTCAAAAGTAAATAAATAAAATGGTTAAAATGGTAAATTTAAAAAAAATAATACTTCTCTGGTGACACAGAGGTTAAGAAACCACCTGCCAATTCAGGGGACATGGCTTGGATCCCTGGTCCATGAAGATCCCACATGCCGTGGAGCAACTAAGCCCATCCTCCACAACTACTGAGCCTGCGCTCTAGAGCCCGCGAACCACAACTACTGAGCCCGCTTGCCACAGCTACTGAAGCCTGCACGCCTAGAGCCCATGCTCTGCAACAAGAGAAGCCACCACAATGAGAAGCCCACATACCGCAATGAAGAGTAGCCCCCGCACACCGCAACTAGAGAAAGCTTGCACACAGCAACAAAGACCCAATGCAGCCAAAAATAAATAAATAAATAAATTTATTTTTTTTTAAAGTGGTAATATTTCCAACTGTTTTTCTGTGAGACCCCACTTGAAAACAGGCAGCAGCCTATATAGCTCCAGTGTATACTTAAGGATACTTTTCATTCAGCCTGTCCTTTAAATAAATATGTGTGTCTATGTTATTTCTGTTACAGAGAGAAGAGGTACTCCTTTATAGGGACTCGTAAAGGCATAGAGCATCTAGAGATTTACTGCCTCCATTACGCTGCTGGGTCTCACAGCACATGTTATGTTTTTATCAGTTTCTCTCCAGAAGGTAGGAGTTGTTTTCTCTCCATGAATTCTTCATATAATTATAGTTTTCTTGTCTGTGAACTTAATATTTATTGAATATGAAAAACATCTGACATCTATAGATTAAAATGCCAATTGGGAGATTGAGATTTACATATATACACTAATATGTATAAAATGGATAACTAATAAGAACCTGCTGTATAAAATAATAAATAAAATTCAAAAAATAAATAAATAAAAATAAATAAAATGCCAGACTTCTCGAAATAGTTAAGACATACAAGCACCTCTAAAGAATATTTCTATTATAAAATTAATACATGTTCATTGTAAAAAAAAGAAAAGAAGACAATATGGAAAAGTATAGTAATCTTACCACCTTGAGATAAGTATTTTTTATATGTTGTCATATGTCTTTCTGAATTTATTGATATATGTCTATATGATGCATAATAATACATATATAATTATTCATTATATTATTATATACATATGTACATATATTATGACTAGAAATGATAGAATATTAATGCTCCTTGGCTAGAATGCTTCTTATTTAATTTTTTTAAATTTAATTTAATTTTATATTGGAGTGTAGTTGATTTATAATGTTGTGTTCATTTCAGGTATACAGCAAAGTGATTCAGTTATACATATACCTATATCCATTCTTTTTCAGATTCTTTTCCCATATAGGTTATCACAGAATATTGAGTAGACTTCCTTGTGCTATACAGTAGATCCTTGTTGATTGTCTATTTTATTTATAGTACTGTGTATATATCAATCCCAATCTCCCAATTAATCCCTCCCTGCCACTTTCCCCCTTGGTAACCATAAGTTTATTTTCTACATCTGTAACTGTTTCTATTTTGTAAATAAGTTCATTTGTATCATTTTTTCAGATACCATATATAAGTGATATTATACGATACTTGTCCTTCTCTGTCTGACTTACTTCACTCAGTACGACAATCTCTGGGTCCATCCATGTTGCTGCAAATGGCATTATTTTGTTCTTTTTTATGGCTGAATAATATTCCATTGTATATATGTACCACATCTTCTTTATTCATTCCTCTGTCGATGGACATTTAGGCTGCTTCCATGTCTTGGCTATTGTAAATAGAGCGGCAGTGAACATTGGCGTGCATGTATCTTTTCGAATTATGGTTTTGTCCAGATATATGCCCAGGAGTGGGATTGCTGGATTGTATGGTACTTCTATTTTTAGTTTTTTAAGGAACCTCCATACTGTTCTCCATAGTGGCTGTAGCAATTTACATTCCCACCAACAGTGTAGGAGGGTTCCCTTTTCTCCACACCCTCTCCAGCATTTATTGTTTGTAGACTTTTTGATGATGGCCATTCTGACTGGTGTGAGGTGATAACTCATTGTAATTTTGATTTGCTTTTCTCTAATAATTAGTGATGTTGAGCATCTTTTTTTTTTTTTTTTGCGGTACGCGGGCCTCTCACCGCTGTGGCCTCTCCCGTTGCGGAGCACAGGCTCCGGACGCGAAGGCCCAGCGGCCATGGCTCACGGGCCCAGCCTCTCTGCGGCATGTGGGATCCTCGCGGACCGGGGCACGAACCCACGTCCCCTGCATCGGCAGGCGGACTCTCAATCACTGCGCCACCAGGGAAGCCCGAGCATCTTTTCATGTGTTTGTTGGCCATCTGTATGCCTTCTTTGGATAAATGTCTGTTTAGGTCTTCTGCTCATTTTTTGATTGGGTTGTTTGTTTTTTTGTTATTGAGCTGCATGAACTGTTTATATATATTGGAGATGAATCCCTCCCTGGTCACTTCATTTGCAAATATTTTTTTCCCATTCTGTGGGTTGTCTTTTCATTTTGTTTATGGTTTCCTTTGCTGTGCAAAAGCTATTAAGTTTCATTAGGTCCCATTTGTTTATTTTTGTTTTTGTTTTCATTCCTCTAGGAGGTGGGTCAGAAAAGATCTTTCTGCAATTTATGT
The DNA here is from genome assembly GCF_964165515.1 of Mesoplodon bidens. Taxonomy (NCBI): domain Eukaryota; kingdom Metazoa; phylum Chordata; class Mammalia; order Artiodactyla; family Ziphiidae; genus Mesoplodon; species Mesoplodon bidens. The sequence continues at coordinate 48,453,644 of NC_138165.1, read as the reverse complement.
CAGAGAATGTTCTGCCTATGTTTTCCTCTAAGAGTTTTATACTTTGCCACCTTACATTTAGGTCTTTAATCCATTTTGAGTTTATTTTGCGTACGATGTTAGGGAGCGTTCTAATTTTATTCTTTTACATGTAACTGTCCAGTTTTCCCCACACTACTTATTGAAGAGACCATCTTTTCTCCATTGTATATTCTTGCCTCCTTTGTCATAGATTAGTTGAGATAGTTGTGTGGGTTTATCTCTGGACTTTCTATCCTGTTTTATTGATCTATATTTCTGTTTTTATGCCATTACCATATGGTTTTGATTACTGTAGCTTTGTAGAATAGTCTGAAGTCAGGGAGCCTGATTCCTCCAGCTCTGTTTTTCTTTCTCAGGATGCTTTGGCTATTCAGGGTCTTTTGTGTTGTAAAATTGTAAAAAAAAATTTTCTAGTTCCGTGAAAAATGCCATTGTTAGTTTAATAGGGATTCCATTGAATCCGTAGATTGCCTTGGGTAGTATAGTCATTTTGATAATATTGATTCTTCCAATCCAAGAACATGGCATATCTCTCCATTTGTTTGTGTCATCTTTGACTTCTTTCATCAGTATCTTATAGTTTTCAGAGTACAGGTCTTTTGCCTCCTTAAGTAGATTTATTCCTAGGTATTTTATTCTTTTTGATGTGATGGTAAATGGGATTGTTTCCTTAATTTCTCTTTCTGAACTTTCGTTGTTAGTGTGTAGGAATGCAAGACATTTCTGTGTATTAATTATATATCCTGCAACTTTACCAAACTCATTGATGATCTCTAGTAGTTTTCTGGTAGCATCTTTAGGATTTTCTATGTATAGTATCATGTCATCTGCAAACAGTTTCAGTTTTACTTCTTCTTTTACAATTTGGATTCCTTTTATTTCTTTTTCTTCTCTGATTGCTGTGGCTAGGACTTACAAAACTATATTGAACAAAAGTGGCTAGAGTGGACATCCTTGTCTTGTTCCTGATCTTTGAGAAAATGCTTTCAGTTTTTCACCATTGAGAATAATGTTTGCTGTGGGTGTGTTGTATATGGCCTTTATTATGTTGAGGTATGTTACCTCCATGTCCACTGTCTGGAGAGTTTTTATCATAAATAGGTGTTGAGTTTTGTGAAAAGCTTTTTCTGCATCTATTGAGATGATCATATGTTTTATTTTCTTCAGTTTGTTAATGTGGTGTATAAATTGATTGATTTGTGTATGTTGAAGAATCCTTGCATCCCTGGGATATATTCCACTTGATCATGGTGTGTGATCTTTTTAATGTGTTGTTGGATTCGGTTTGCTAGTATTTTGTTGAGGATTTTTGCATCTATGTTCATCAATGATATTGGCCTATAGTTTTCTTTCTTTGTGACATCTTTCTCTGGTTTTGGTATCAGGGTGATGGTGGCCTCGTAGAATGAGTTTGGGAGTGTTCCTCCCTCTGCTATATTTTGGAAGAGTTTGAGAAGGATAAATGTTAGCTCTTCTCTAAATGTTTGATAGAATTCGCCTGTGAAGCCATCTGGTCCTGGGCTTTTGTTTATTGGAAGAGTTTTAATCACAGTCTCAATTTCAGTGTTTGTGATTGGTCTGTTTATATTTTCTATTTCTTCCTGGTTCAGTCTCGGAAGGTTGTGCTTTTCCAAGAATTTGTCCATTTCTTCCAGGTTGTCCATTTTATTGGTATATAGTTGCTGGTAGTAATCTCTCATGATCCTTTGTATTTCTGCAGTGTCAGTTGTTACTTCTCCTTTTTCATTTCTAATTTTATTGATTTGAGTCTTCTCCCTTTTTTTCTTGATGAGTCTGGCTAATGGTTTATCAATTTTGTTTATCTTCTCAAAGAACCAGCTTTTAGTTTTATTGATGTTTGCTATTGTTTTCTTCATTTCTTTTTCATTTATTTCTGATCTGATCTTTATGATTTCTTTACTTCTGCTATCTTTGAGGTTTTTTTATTCTTTCTCTAATTGCTTTAGGTGTAGGTTAGGTTGTTTATTTGAGATGTTTCTTGTTTCCTGAGGTAAGATTGTACTGTTATAAACCTCCCTTTTAGAACTGCTTTTGCTGCGTCCCATAGGTTTTGGATCATTGTGTCTTCATTGTTGTTTGCCTCTAGGTATTTTTTTATTTCTTCTTTAATTTCTTCAGTGATCCATTGGTTGTTTAGTAACATTGTTTAGCCTCCATGTGTTTGTGTTTTTTACAGTTTTTTTCATATAATTGATTTCTAATCTCATTGCATTGTGGTCAGAAAAGATGCTTGATATGATTTCAATTTTCTTAAATTTACCAAGCCTTGATTTGTGGACCAGGATGTGAACTCTCCTGGAGAATATTCCATGCGCACTTGAGAAGAAAGTGTATTCTGCTGCTTTTGAATGGAATGTCCTATAAATATCAATTAAGTCTCTCTCGTCTAATGTGTCATTTAAGGCTTGTGTTTCCTTATTGGTCTTCTGTGTTGATGATCTGTCCATTGGGGTAATTGGGGTGTTAAAGACCCCCACTATTATTGTGTTACTGTCAGTTTCTCGTTTTATGGCTGTTAGCATTTGCCTTATATATTGAGATGCTCCTATGTTGGGTGCATATATATTTACAATTGTTATGTCTTCTTGGGTTGGTCCCTTCATCATTATGTAGTGTCCTTCCTTGTGTCTTGTAACAGTCTTTATTTTAAAGTTTATTTTGTCTAATTAAAAAGCTGCTACTCCAGCTTTCTTTTGGTTTCTATTTGTATGGAATTCCTTTTTCTATCCCCTCATTTTCAGTCTGTATGTGTCCCTAAAGCTGAAGTGGTTCTCTTTTAGACAGCATATACATGGGTCTTGTTTTTGTATCCATTCAGCCAGTCTTTTTCTTTTGGTTGGAGCATTTAATCCATTTACATTTAAGATAATTATTGATATGATTGTTCCTATTGACATTTTCTTAATTGTTTTGGATTTGTTTTTGTAGGTCTTTCTTCTTCCCTTTCTCTTTTGTTCTCTTATCTTGTGATTTGATAAGTATCTTTGGTGTTGTGTTTGGGTTGCTTTTTCTTTTTGTGTGTGTATGTATTGTAATTTTTTGGTTTGCTGTTCCCATGAGGTTTTGATATAGCAGTCTATATGTATACAAGGTTGTTTTACGTTGCTGGTCTCTTTCCCACCTAGGGAAGTTCCTTTAACATTTGTTGTAAAGCTGGTTGTTTTTGTTTTATGTACTTACTTTTTGCCATATAAAGTTAGCATTTTTATGAGGTTAAATCTATCATCTTCCTCATGGGTTCTGGTTTTGGTGTCTGCTAGTACATTGGCTTTTTTTTTTTTTTTGGAACTGTGTATATTATGGACGGTTTTAAACACAGAGTATTTGGCAGAATAGTATAATGAACCCCCATGTACCTCAGTCTGGCTTCAGTAATTAAGAACTCACAGCTAATCTTGTTTCACTTATATCGTCTGTATTATTTTGAAGCAAATTCAGATATTAAATCATTAAATACTTCAGTATGCACACTGACTTTAAAGGTATTTTTAACTAACCTGTATTTTACATCTGCCATAGTTTGTCTTGCTGGAATCACTGACTTTCACTACAAGATACTTATAACGTTAAACCAAACGTCAGCATTAGTTAAGTTTATTGTTACATAATTTAGGATTTTAAAATAGCCTCTATGAGAATTTAATTATACTAAATACATATATTACTCCTCTCTCATTGATTAAATATACATATCTGTATGATATCTGTATAACTTTTTTGTTACTAAAGTTATATCTTAATAAAAAAACTTCAGCTTCCTTTTTTACTAAAGTTATGCCTTATTAGAATCTATAATGCTTCTTATACCATGATATAAATTTTATTTTCCTGTCCTCAGAAGGCACTCTCCTAAATTGTGAATTATGTTACTATATTAAAAAGACTTTCCAAGCCTTTTGAGTAAAACTTTGTATACGCCTCTCCAGAAACATAACAGGGTTTGTTTTTTTAAAATCCTTGGATTAGATAGAATTTCATTTGTTATATGTGGTTAATATCTGATTAGTTTTTGAGCTATCAGTTCAGAAGAAAGCAATATCATCTTAGCGTCTTCTTCGGGGTTTGATACTGAATGTAAAAGTTCATCATAAGAAGTTAAGAAAGTATCTCATGATTACTAATGCCAGAAAGAGTACAGAATATCATTAGACATGATTCTTATTCAAAGAAGAAGGCTAAAAAAAACCAGAGTTAGTCTCAACTGGAAATAAGATTGTCAATACATATCAAACGCAGAGAAGGAAAATAAATCTGAACCTTCGTCATAGCTAAGTAATATCGTGTAAGTTTTTATAGTTAAAGGAGTACTTTGGGTTAATATTGCCAAATTATTTCATTTTATAAATGAGAAAATAGAAGAGCAGAGAGCTTAACTGAAGCTTATCCAAAGTCACAAGAATTTTTTTTATCCAGTTTTCTCAGAAGCTATTTAAGAAGTATTATAAATAAAAGGTTCTAAAAAGTTATCATTATTAGCAACAATAACAATTATTCAGTGCTTACTATATAGCAATCAATCTACTAAATACTTTGAATTATTTGTCTCATTTAATCCTTACGGTGTGCTTTGAGGTAAAATCTTTTATTATCCCCTTTTATAGAGGTAAGGAATCTGACTCTAACCCAGGCAGCCCGAGACACATAGCCCTCACTCTTTTTTTTTTTTTTTTCCCCGTACGCGGGCCTCTCACTGTTGTGGCCTCTCCCGCTGCGGAGCACAGGCTCCGGACGCGCAGGCTCAGCGGCCATGGCTCACGGGCCCAGCCGCCCCGCGGCACGTGGGATCTTCCCGGACCGGGGCATGAACCCGTGTCCCGTGCATCGGCAGGCGGGCTCTCAACCGCTGCGCCACCAGGGAAGCCCAACCCTCACTCTTAATTGCTGTTATTCAGAGAAGAGACTCTTAAATGTTATAATCAGTAAGAAATTGTATTTCTCTATCAACTAAAGTAGACAGAGTTACTGGAAGAACAGAGAGAGGATTCCAGCAGTCAATCCTAGAGATAAAGCAGGAATGGAAAGTTTTGGCAAGATAGATGGCAAGAAATAACATCCTAAGGAAAAAAAAATGTGAAAGGTCTAATTAAAGAAATTTGTGGCATGATTTGACTCTAGATTATTCCCTTATTTTCAGGGAATACTGCATCCCTCAATTCATTTTTGCATTTATAAAAGTTATTTTGGTTTTCAAATAAAAAGATGGCTTATCTTTTTCATAAATTAATGAAGAAAGCAACACTCAAAACATGTTGACTGTTGCTCTAGGTTTTAATGTTTGCTGCAGTTCATGTCTAAAGGTGCACATGAATTAAACAAAAAAATGAAATCATGAAAGAAGAATTTTTTTAATGAATTTTCAAGTTTAGTTCTAAGTAGCAATCACAGTTTTAACTTGAGGCTTTTCTGGGTGATTGTGAGTAATGATTAGGTGGGATTACACACCCCAGGCAAAGCCCGAGGTCATTAATCCTCCTAGACAGTCATTTATCCTCGAAATAAATGGTCCTTAGTTTGTGGAGTATTGTTTGAATTACCAGAAGGAATCAAGACTTGAGTCTGTCATTTTATCCCAAGGGTCATCTCAGGAGTCTGAAGCTTAAATATTAATATAACTGTTTACCATTTACTGTTGCTTTATTTTATTTTTACTGCTTTGGGGGTATGTATTTTTATTTACCCTCAGATGGAATTATGTATAAAAAATTGTAACCCCAAGAAAGTAATATCACTATTGAAAATTGTGTTCAACTGTGTAGAGCATCTATTCAGGGGAAATGGGTAAGATTTTTTTTAAAAAGATAATAAATTCCACCTATCATTTTTATTAGATTTTCATGGAAATTTATGTTTGAGAGAATTCTGATTTACTACTCTTTGCTAAAAACATTCTTCTAGCCCGATCTTATCATGTAAAATTATGAACTGGTTAGTGTGGCTATCTTGAACGCCCTGAAGTTTTGAATTCGTGGATAATTATGTATTTTCAATTACCAAAATCTCCATTTCCTTCCATCCTTATAGCTCTTTGCTCTAACTCTTCTCTAAAAACTTTGTGACTTAAGTTCTTAAAATGACTCCACCCTCTTTTAAAACATATTTACATAATAGATAGTAAGAGGGAGGAAATTAACAAACTAAAACATTTACTAAACTCACACAATGTATGGAATAATAATGATGATAATACTAATAAAAAGGGTAGTGTTCTTGTAATCATCTAATAAAAGGGTAACGAGGCTTTATATAGGGTTTACTATATGCCAGTCACTATTCTAATTCACATTCTAACTCAAAACTCCATTATCATCCCCAATTTTAAATGAGGAAACTGAGTCAATAAGAGCTTAAATAGTAAGTAGTAAATTTGGGATCAGAAACCTGAACCAGGGCTTGAGGGAGCCACAGTAGAAAATTCTCAGTCCTACATGGTCTCACATCAATACATATAAGGCTTTGTACTGGGAACATAGTGGTAAATGAGGTAGTCACAGTTCCTGATTTCATTAAACAGAAAATTACACAATTTATTTCATTTCCACATTATGAGGTAATGCAAGAACATATGTAGGGACCTCATATAGTCTGGGAAAATCAGGCAAAGGATCTCTGAAGAAGGGGCATTTTGGCTGAGATCTGAGGGATGAGTAGGATCCACAAGGTCAGGTGGAAATGGGGAGTAGGATAGGCAGGGGCCACAGTGTGACTTTTATGGGCCCTAGACACTTTTGCCTTCATGGGCCCCTTCCTCCATAAGAATATTAAAAATTGTATTTTGTGATTATACTGGTATGAAGACAAATATGTTAGTATTATATACTAAAACATTTTCTTTCAACGAAAAGTGGGTTTTTTTTCCATATTTTAATAGAAAGTAAAACATTTTCATGGACTCCTAAAAGTATTTTGGGCCCTAGGCACTTGTGCCCGCTGTGCCTAATGGATAAGTCAGCCTGGAGGTAAATATTGGGCCAAACATTTCAGATGGAAGGAACAGCATAGGGACTTGCTTGCTCAGGAAACTGAAAGGGGGCCAGTGTAGTCAGAGCAGAGAGTGCAGGGGAGGGAGGCATGAAGTGAGGCTTGTGAGTCAGTCAGGGCCCTGTAGGCAGTGTTATTTATCCTAAGAGCTTCCAAAGGGTGTGTGTGTGTGTGTGTGTGTGTGTGTGTGTGTAGGTAGGTGGGTGTGCTTAAGTCAAATTAATATATGCACATGGTTAAAATCAATAGTTCTTTGGTTCCCCTTTTCCCACTGACGCCTCACTTCTCTTTCCACTTTTCCTTCTGATATTTATCTTCATTTATCCAGGTAAAAGTAATTTGCTTCCACCTCAAATTTTTTAATTTATCACTTTCAGGCATCATATAGTAACGCGCACACACATACACACACACACAAATAAAGGAGGCATTATAAATTCACTCACTTAACCCTACCCCACCTCTACCTTTTCTCTATCATTCTTCATTTGGTTTTATCTCTATTTTTGGTTTCTCTGTTGTAACTGTGGATACAACAGTATACCTTTATAATACCTTTATTTCTTATCCCATTAACTATAGGTGCTGCTTTGGGATTGTCCCCTCTAGCAGATGAGGACAAGTGTGTCCACATTCTCCGTGGTTCTGTTCTCAGTTCTTTCATCTTTGTATTTCTAAAATTGATGCCATTTACATCTACTTTATAACCATAATTAAGCATTTATATATTATTGTGTGAAAAGTGCCTTTGCATTTTCTGTTCCCACCACCTGGAACATCCATTCACCCACGGGACCACATTGACTGTTCCTGCCCTTCCTTAAGTTCTTGACCCAAGTGGCAGCTGCTCAGTAGGGCTGTTCCTGACCATCTTATCGGAAATAGCAACTCCCCTACCTAGGATTCTTGCTTTACTGTCTGTTGTATTTTTCGCTGTAGCACTTATTGTTAATACAAATCATATATTGTATTTCACTTAATTTTTAAAATTATTGTCACTCTCCCCATCCTTGACTACAGCTTCAAGGAGACAAGGATTATCTACTTTAATTTCTTTGATTTTTTTGGTTTACTATTTTCCCCTTCACTTTTATAATCTCAGTGGCTAAAATAGTGCCAGATACAGTATCATTTAAATTAATGATTAATTATAGTCCCAAGTAGTCTTTTTTGGTTATATTCCCTTACTTAGGCCATTTTTCAGTTTTCTTAAAATTTCTAATTGCCTATTTTTGTTTTTCTTGCATTGTTTTTCTTTGTCATATTCCCAATTCTTTCCGACTCTTCATTATGTGAAACATTCTGGGCATCTCTTTTTGCTTTTGTTGTTTTCCCTGGGAACTGCTCTTCTAGATCCTTACATCCTTTGGCCACACAACTGTCATCCTAAGGCTTCCCTTTCCTCCTCAACCCACATTTTTTCTCTTTTTCGTTGTACATCCTCCTTTAATGAAGCATATCCCTTAGCAACTTTCTAAGAAAGAATATATGGATGATAAATTTTTTGAACTTTCACATGTTTGAATGTTCTTTATTTTATTCTCACTAGGAGTGTATCCAGGTTCTAACATCAGAAGGTGCAAGCGTGGGAGCAGGGTCTGACTGGGGGAAAGGGGAGAAGTGGGGTTTGTGCATCAGTATTGGAGAGGGAGAAAAAGCATTAAAAGGTGCCACGTTCGACTACTTGCTCTACATGAGACACAGTCTAAAAACTGACATTTTGTACCACTTCTACAACTGACTGTTTTTATAATAGTCTTTTTTTTTTTTTTTTTTTTGCCATACACGGGCCTCTCACTGTTGTGGCCTCTCCCATTACGGAGCGCAGGCTCCAGATGCACAGGCTCAGCGGCCATGGCTCACGGGCCTAGCCACTCCGCGTCATGTGGGATGTGGGATCTTCCCGGACCGGGGCACGAACCCGCATCCCCTGCATCGGCAGGCGGACTTTCAACCACTGCGCCACCAGGGAAGCCCTATAATAGTCTTAACAATCATTGTGTTAAAAATTGTAGAAAGAGTACTGCCTTTGAAGAATGTGCTGAGGATAAGCAGTTGCTGCCTATCTAACTGCTTGCCATCTGAATTGTAGGTTGTCTGGGATTCTAGGGTACAAATCATTTTCCCACTGAACTTGGATGGTGATGCTCCACAATCTTTTAAAATTTATTTGCACCAGCCTGAGTTGGTCCTTTGTAGCTCATCTATTCTTTCCTTCTGGTAACTTTTGGGGTCCATTCTTGTTTTTCTTGGTGTTTTCAGTTCCCAATGATGTGCGTGTTATAGGCTTTTTTCTGTTCATGTTGTATTCAGTGAGCACTTTCATCTGAGGAGTTTAATCCCTAGAAAATCATCTTGTATTTCTTTAGTAGTGTCCTTCCTTTTTTTCTTTTTTCTTTTTTCTTTTTTTTCTTCTTGTTCTTTCCTTCTGTAACTGTTGCTATTCTATGAAGGACCACATGAGCTGAACATCTAATGTCTCTTCTTTATAATAATATTTTCTATTTCTTTTTAAATCTATTTCCAGGCAATGCTCTCAATTCCTAAAACCAAACCCAAAAAAGAGATTCATAGGAGGGTTGAAATATAAAATTAAGTTTTCATTTTCCAAGAGTCTTTCATATTCTCTGGGAGTTTTGTTTGTTTGTCTTTGTTTGTTAAAGATGAAGAGGGTAGTGATTAAGAGCACAGATTTTGGACCCAGACTGAGCTTGAATCCCTATCTCCCACTTAGTAACTCTGTGACCTTGAGCAATTTTAAATTCTCTGTCTCTGTCCTAATCTGAAATGGGGATAATAATAGTCTACTTATCTCAGAGTTCTGAGGATTAAATGAGTTTGTAAACATAAAACGTTAAGAATAAAATCTGGAATGCAGTAAGCCTTATATGTATTTGCTATTGTCATTGCTGTTATAATCATCACTAATACTATTTTGTGTATGATGTCTGCTCACTGTCCCTGAGGATGCTAGCTAGAGTTCTTTTTAAAATTCATCTTTTTTTCCCTAAGTTACCCATTTCCTCCAATTCAGCTTCATTTTTCTGTTTGCTTTTTTTTTTCCTCTTTTTTATGCAGGAAGCTTTCTTTAAATATCTGGTAATTCTTGGATACAGGTTCATATATAACAGTGAGGAAATAAACAGCTGATTGGGAGTTTTGCATAAAAAGGCAGCTTTTCCTGATTTCAGGTGTTTAGGGTGGCTAGGACAGGACCCATTCATTACAATCAAGAGTCCCTAAATGCCAGAGATAAAAACTATTCATAGGATTGATTTTCCCCAAGAGGAGCCCTTTGGTTATTTCTTTAGGAATGCCTTGCTTCAGTGGATGTGGGTGCCAGCTGTTCCTTATACAAACCTTAAATTAACCCCGCCGTTTTCAGCCCAACCTCTCACTGCTGCTCTCATTGGGCATCTGCGAGCCTTTGGACCTCTCTGTAGTTCCGCAGATTGATGGGTCCGATCTTAGCTTTTGCCACTCCATGTCTACTGTAGGCTGAGGTTTCCTGTGCTCCATCGCAGCATTTTTCTCTCTGTATTTTCCTGTTCACATTAATTTTTTGAAATCTCTCATCTGTTGATGGTCTGTCCCCCATACATTGTGGTGTCACTTATTTTTTATTCCTTTACTATCATTTTAGTAGGTCTTAAAAGAAGTAAAAACAAGTATGGTCTACCTCCCATCTTTAACTAGAAGTCATTGAATGTTTGTAAGTAGAAAAATGACCAGATCAAATGTCATTTGAAGTATAGCAGCATAAACTAACTGACTAGGTTTTCCTGGATATAATTATGTGATGCTTTTAGCACCTAGCATGTGATATAGATAATAAAACTAGTTATTAAAATAATGACATAAATATATGTTCTTAGACATAAATAGATCAATATTTAATGAAATAAATATTAAGCAAAATATATTTATTATCATATTACATAAAATATTAATATGTTATATAATATATTATTCCCCAGGCTAAAACAGAAGTAACTTTCTTCAGAAATCATCTAATCTCTACCTACTCTAGCAGTGCTTTCCATCTATTGCTGAATACCAACCTATCTCTTTTATTATTGAATATAAACATGATTTTGCATAGAATAGCAGTAAATTGGTCTTAAACCAGCCTTTGACTTCTAGAAGCTTGTAATCCTTTTTTTGCAGTAAGATGACAGCTATGAGGATCAAAATACTATCTCATAGGGTGGCAATGATGGTTAAATGAGATAAAATATATAATTTCATTTTCTCCTTCTTCATACTGTGGACCCATTTTTAAACCACTTCTAGAATATTTCCATAACTAGAGTAAATTTGCTAATCCAAATCCCCTAACCTGTATCTATATGAAAATTTTGGTACTTTAAAGAGGATTGTTGCCAGCTCATGGAATGTTACATCTAAAAAGTGCTTTTCCTGCTTCCTTGTTGTCTTAAGCAGCTCCTTTGGGTACTTGATTAAAAGATACTTGTAAGCTTTAGTGCTGTTAAAGAAATATACATTGATTATAGCCAAGTCTTTATACTATGAATCATTTCTTTATCAAAGTTCTATCTTTATAAATTCTAGTCACTTAAATGTAGTTTTTTAGTATTTCCCATCTAATTTGTTGCACTGTCATGTGTGATTTCTCTTTAATGTTATTGAATAGATTAAGAAAAGTGCACTTAGACAAGTTGCTTTCATTTGACTCTCCCTTAAAAAGAAATATACATACATAAAAATTATAAGTGGTAGCAGAGTTTTATTATAGATTATTAGGGTCTCTCATTTACTTCCTGTCTTTCACATAACCTGGGGAAGGGGAAAGGAGAAATTTTAAATCCAAAACCTAATAAATTCAGTAGATTTCAAGGAAAATAATAAAAATTACAGTAAAGAAGATTCCAGACTCCAGATATCTACAACTATGTGATTGTGGCTTAAAGGAATTGCAAAACCAGTATGCATTTTTCATAGTTAAAATATATTGTCCACCCTTCGAGTTTCTTTATATAAATAAAAAGATTGTAATTTCAGATATCATTATTGTCATACCTATTCGCCTTTATTGTAACTGGAAATTTTCAGTATCTTCTTCTTGTCTCTTTCTGACTGTTCAGTGCTCACACACACACATACAGTGTGTGCACGTACACACACACACACACATCTGAGGGAGTAGTAAAACCACAAGGCATTTTATTAAGTAATGCTCCTCAATGGTTTTATTCATTTTAAATAATAGATCAGAAGTTCATTTTTAGGGCACTAGCTTCTGTTTTTATATAGTAATTATTTTTAAAACCATACTATGCTATTTTCTTTCATAATTTGAATGTTGTTATGATTTCTTGGTAGCACTACAGAAATCTTCCTGCTTGTTTTTTTTTCTATTCACAGTATTCAAAGTGAGTCATGTGACCTAGATATTGAAAATTGAGGTAGAGTGTGCTGCATTGCTGATATTTACTGTGAAACCTCAGAAACTGCTTCCACAGGCTAGAATTACAGGGTGCACACCATTTAATATTGCTGCACAATCATTTTTAAAGCTGGCATTAAAATATTGTCTTAAAATATTCAATTAATAGAACATAATGCTTTTATATTCCAGTTTAAAATGCACAAATAATGATTGTTCATTTTAAAGTTTTAGATCATGCTAGATAAGACTCATTATGGATTTTTTCCCCATTATTTACCTGTGTTTAGAATTACAGTAATCTACTTGTTTTGAAATCTAACCCCAATAAGGTGCAATTAGTCTGTTGCTATTTCCTAACTTGGGGTGAACTCTGTTAAATTATTAAAAATAAAATAGTATCTAGAGTCTGCAGTATAAAATTGTGCTCATCAAGAGAAGTTATTTTACCATCTGTCAGATTGGTGTAGAGCATCTCTTTCAAGAAGTCAGCTTTTACATTCAGGAAGCCATATTCTCCCAGTGTGAAAAGCTCTTTCACCGTTTAATACTTTTGTGTAAAAAATAAAACCCAGAAAGGAAAGCACTGAATGAATTAAAGCATCTGAACAGGTGACTGACTTTCAAGTCATGTATGTACTGAAAGAATCTGATTTGTTTTCTCTTTACTCACTGTAAAAATATTATAAAATAGAGGAAATAACAGATTACGTAACAACTCTCAGCTAAGAAAATTAAAGCACAAATGTGCTAAGGATCAGCTTTGTAGTTTTGTTTGTCCTCCTTTTTTTTTTTTTTTTTTTTTTTTTTTGCAGTATGCGGGTCTCTCACTGTTGTGGCCTCTCCCGTTGCGGAGCACAGGCTCTGGACGCGCAGGCTCAGTGGCCATGGCTCACGGGCCCAGCCGCTCCTCAGCATGTGGGATCTTCCCGGACCAGGGCACGAACCCGTGTCCCCTGCATCAGCAGGCGGACTCTCAAGCACTGCGCCACCAGGGAAGCCCTGTTTGTCCTCTTGATGACAGAGAGATTAGCTTACCAAACTAATTCATAGGTTTCTTTATATAGCCAGGGAAAACTACAGAGTACCAGGGCAGATGACCAGAATCCGTATTGAGAAGTCTAAGACCATAAGCTGGAAACTCAGTGCCTAGAATCCAATCTGAAGTACAAGGAGAGGCAGAAATAAGTAAGGAATACAACCAGGTTTGGCCAAAGCTGGGTAGAATGAGATGCAGTAAACAAATAAACAATAAGCAAATAAAGAGAGTGGCCTGGAACCAGGACTCTAACAGAAAGTGTGGGCACAGCATATTAATACCTTTTGGGGGAGTGAGAATGGGAGGCATATCAGGACTAGAAACTTATTATAATTGAACAGTACACCTAGCTCTGATTTGTCTCCAGCTCCTGGATGAATTTACTCGTCCTTTTTCCCGAATCAGTATTTCCCAAACTGGTGTTTCATGGAACAGTCTTCTAAAAGCTGTATCATGAAGGCCAGGAGAAAATATCAGTTGTCAAGTAAATCTGGAAAATAAAAATACACACACACACACACACACACACACACACACACACATATATACTCTTCATATTTTTCTTTCTTGAAAATGCATAATGCCCTTATCATGTAAAAGTTTCTTAGTAGTCCTGGAAAATAGAAATCTGTAAACCCAACCATTCCCAAACATGTTTGACCTGGAACACTATTTTGCATCATATCAAGTTCCATCTTTTAGAGCTGTGTTCTTCAGGACACCAGTTTGGGAAACTAACTGTCTTTTTTTATAACTATTTCAATAAGCTGTTGCAAAGCCATTTTTAAAAGGTAGGATATATGCTGAATAAATGAATGAATTTGTCCAATATTTACTAATATAGTTGATTCAACTTCACACAAGATCCAGTCTTTGATACAAGAAGGGCTCACATTATTATTTGTATAGTCAGACAAATAGGAAATCACTATAGCTACTTATTTTTAAAGGTCACTTAGTGTGTTGAGTTATATAAGCTAGACTCTACCACACAGAACCACTGATCCCATATTTGGGGCAGCAATCACTATTCATTAAGAGCATCAAAGCATGTTTCACAACAATTATATTGTGCTCTTAGTAATTCTTGGTAAAGAGGACTCCAACTAAAAGGGTCCTGAAGTGGTCTTGTGTTAACAAGACACACAGAACTGCCAGTAGCCAGGAGATTTATACTTTCTGTTCTGGATCTGCCATCTGCTGTCTATGAGACATTATAAAAGATATTTCTCTTCTGAAAAATGAGGAGATTACTACTTCCCAGCTAGATATTAAGAATGAACTTCTAAAAAATTCTAAGTTCTATGCTCATTCTCTACCCAATATTAATGTGAATTTCCAAAAGATGGATGTAGTATTAAAAGTTTCTGTTACGCTCTATTTTAAGTGATCTTCCAAACATAGTTTGGGAAATACAGGACTAAATATATTCCAAAATTCCTTGTAATTCTGAAATGTTATATTCAATTATTCTAAATTATATATTTACATTTTTCTCCTTACAAGAAAGAGGACGGTATAAGTTCTTTATAAGCAAAGAACTTTACCATGTGCTTGTGAGGGACCAGAGCTATTTGAAAAATGTCCTAGGTTACAGCATTATCTTATAATAACTCAACACTTAATTAGATCTTTTTAATTTTTAATTAATTAAAAATAATATATGCATGATTTTAGAGTGTTAAAGGTTTTTAAAGTTGTTTTATAGTATTGGTCTTTATGATTTCTAGATAAAATACTCTAAAATCATGAACATATTATTTTTTACTTTAAAAAATTGCATGTTACAACTCTAAGGAAATAATAGCTAAAGAAGAAATAGTTTTTCCAAAATAGAAACCGTGTTGGTTTTTGTCACTTAATTTAGTAATTCATCAGTGTCATGTGTCATCGCATATTCTTCTAAAACATTTTTGAATATGACATTATAGTAACTTTCTGCTATTAAAAAAAACAAAAATAAAGGGAAAATATTTTATTTCTTTGGAGGTAGAGTGGAACGTAGAATGGTTGGGATTTTCTTAAGGAAAATTTAGTTGCAAAAAATATTTGGGACAGGAGACCGTTTGAAAAGATTCTTACTGGCCAAATTTGAGACAGTTTGAGTATCAAAATAAATAATGATGATAATGAATTATAACACACTGAATAAAATAAGAATCTAACCATTAAATGAATAAATAAATAAATGAGAGAGAAAAGAAAGCTCTTTCTTAAATTAGAATGACAACTAATACAAGAGATCAGATCGTGGAGTTAGAAAACCATCAATGGGATGCTAAAATTAGTGGGTCAAATTTTACGTAAAATACTTCCAAAATATTTCCCCACGAATAACTTTTTAACTATAAAGGAAACAATCATTTGACAGTGGAGAAACCGGTGGACATCCCATTAACAAACTGATCAAATTTAACACCATCAATATTGTATTAAACTGACATTTCATGTGCCTCCTGATATGATGCACTTGAAAAGCACACAGCATTACCTCTGTAGTATTCCGCCAAAAGGCATAACGCAAAGCTAATTATGAGGAAGCGTCACACAGACTCAGAATGAGGGACATTTAACAAAATACCTGGCCTGCATTCTTCAAAAATGTCAAGATCAAGAAAGACAAAGAGAGGCCAAGTGAAAGGTCCATTTTAAAGGAAACTAAGAATCTTTAACAACTAAATGTAATGTGTGACAATGGAACCTGGCCCAGGGGATTTTTTAAAAAGTATAAAATGCTAAAAGGGCATTATTTAATAGTTATCAAAAATTTAATCTGAACTGTGAGTTACATATATTAAATTTCTTGATTTCAAAAATTGTATTGTGGTTATATAAGAGAATGCCCATGTTCTAAGGAAATGCTTACTGAAGTTTTCAGAAGTAAATTGGCACATTGCTCCAATTTACTCTCAAAATAAGAAATTAGATAAATAGATAAGATACTTAGATGACAAAACAAATGGGGCAAAATGTAAACAATTGAGGAATCTAGATAATGTTTCTGGAGAGTTCCTCATCCTATTCTTGCAACATTTCTCTAAGTTTGAATTTATACCAAAATAAAAAGTTTTAATACTTCTTTGAACTCGAGTATGCCACTGAGAGTTAAAACCTGTTTCATTATCATGGGTCAAATTGTTCCAACTATCTAAGAAAAAAGGCCAAACCTTAGAAATGTATTCCTTGCTCTTTGTCCAAATTGATAAAATTATAAAGCTAAATTAATATGGTGATTAATCCCCCTCCCTCAAGAAAAGGTAATTTATAGTGTATTTGTGAGCCATGTTAAATTCTTTTTTTTTAAGATTTATTTATTTATTTTATTTATTTATTTTTGGCTGCATCGGGTCTCAGTTGTGGCCCGCGGGATCTTCATTGAGGCATGCAGGATCTTTCCTTGCGGAGCGTGGGCTTCTCTCTAGTTGTGGTGGGCGAGTTTTCTCTTCTCTAGTTGTGGCGTGCGGGTTCCAGAGCTCGTGGGCTCTGTAGTTTGTGGCACACAGGCTCTCTAGTTGAGGCGCACGAGCTCAGTAATTGTGGCATGCGGACTTAGTTGCCCCGCGGCATGTGGGATCCTACTTCCCAAACCCGTGTCCCCTGCATTATAAGGTGGGCTCTTTACCCCTGGACCACCAGGGAAGTCCCTCATGTTAAATTCTTTATGTTATATGTACCATATGAATTCAGGGTATTAATATTTTAAGTGAATGCACTTGGAGAATGTACAACAGACAGCTGTTTCAAGATACACATAAAACTTAGACTACATCCATTCTTCCCAACCTCCACCCCACGTGCCACACGCTTGTTTATTCCTCATCCTCCACTTTATGTGGCTAATTCAAGTGTAACAAGAGCTTTGTCCGGTAATCTTTTTTGCCTTCTATATTTTGTAATTATTGTCACCGCTCTATAAAGGTGATAGTTTATGTATTAAATTAAGAAAGGTTTTTTTAAAAAGACTTTCTCCTTAAAAAATTACCTAGTTTTTGATATTTTCTTTGTGTCATATATTACTATGTTTTATTTTTTAAGTGGGATAATCATTAAATTATCCTTTTAAATATTTTGAGTGCATTGCCATTTTTTAAAACCTGGCACAATATGTATATTTACATTATGTATGTTATTTACAGGTATTATATATATTTACATAAAGGAAGTAAAAATATGTTTTACTTCTTTTACCCTTCTCAAAGTATAAATCTTGCCTTCTTTTTTTTTTGCGGTACGCGGGCCTCCCACTGTTGTGGCCTCTCCCGTTGAGGAACACAGGCTCCGGACGTGCAGGCTCAGCAGCCATGGCTCACGGGCCTAGCCGCTCCGCGGCATGTGGGATCTTCCCAGACCGGGGCACGAACCCGTGTCCCCTGCATCAGCAGGCGGACTCTCAACCACTGCACCACTAGAGAAGCCCCAAATCTTGCCTTCTTTGGACACATAAGCTATATAGTCTTTATACACTAATTAATATTTGTTTTCTTTTCAGAAGTTACATTTGCGACATTGCGAGTTGGCAAGTCAGAGTAAAATCCAGAGGACTAAATTGTACTGTGGTTTAATTTTTTTAAGATATTTTCCGTTTAATAGATAATCAGGAGACAAAGACTGTAATAGATTCAGATATCAGCTGGTATAATTTTTGAATCCAAGAGTCTAGACCAAAAACAAATGTGTAAGAGGGGTAAACTAAGAGCAACAAAGTATGTGTGAATATATGAGTATGTTTGAAGCAGGATTTTTAAATTGTTTTGATGTTTCTGTGTAAGAAAGAATATTATTATTATTATTATTAGGCCATACCGCATGGCATGTGGGATCTTAGTTCCCTGCCCAGGGATTGAACCTGTGCCCCCTGCAGCGGAAGCTCAGAGTCTTAACTGCTGGACCACCAGGGAAGTCTCAAGAAGACATATTCTTATTCTTAACGTTATAAATATTGAGAGAGATGAAGGATTGTTTTCTCACAGAACATTTAATGGCTTTCTAAGTAAAGGTAAATATATAAGCATTTCAGCAAATGATTTTTTTTTCTGTTGAATCTTATTTTTTTAATTCCACCAAGAATTTTATAGTCTACATTCAAAATGTGTTGAATAAAACATGTCAGTAATATTCTTGCCCTTTTAACAACCATATAATTTCTCTGAGAAAATGGTCCTGTGTCATCATGTAAAATTATTTTATAGAATTAAATCTTGGCACTCTTATCTACATAAGAAAGGATTCAACACCAATGTTGACCTACTTTTTTTTCTCATTCAGATTTTTTTAGCAAGAGAATAACTGTCTCACACCAAGATTTGAAACCAGAATTTTATCATAACGTATTTAAAAAGAGAAACTCATTCTTCTTGTGTTTCTGTAATCTGAATATCAGGTTATACCATATCAACAGCCAGCAGGTGGAGAAAAAAAAAATGCTGTGGGAAGCTAGGCTATAAATACTAGGTTAATTCCAGAACTTCAAGATTTTCAAAATTTTGCTAAAGCTTCTCTAAACTCTCTGATCTTTTAGTAAGAAATTCATAGTTTCGAGTGGGAAAGAAATGCACAGAATCTCAAGTTGAGGTCTGTATACTTCAGGTGGTTTCATCATCCTCTTATACTTCCTGTGAAAGCCATTTTTGGTTTTCTAATCTCCTCATTGGTGTCAGTTCAAAAAAATCGTTCAATTGGGAATAGAAAAGTGATTTTTTTCCCCCGTAATACCAGTGTTGTGACTCTCTTATACATCTAGTGACCTTCCTATTAAAAAAAATCAATGTATTAAATTTACCCTTAGTAATTGAATGCCCAGTTGGAAAAGCTGCTTTGGCTTTCATTCATTAAGTATAATTCATGCACATGTGTGCCAGGTTCTGTAGTTGGATTAATGTTGCAGACATAGAAGATATAGTTCCCATTCTCAAGTTGCTTAAGACAAGCCGACTGAACCATAACAATGCAATATAATAAATATGATATAAGTAAGCACAATGTGCTATGGAGGTATGTAGTAATAGCTCCTAACCCAAAGTGGGTAGCTGTAGAAGTCAGTGATTTTGACTACCAAAGATGGGGTTAGTAAAATATGAGGTGAATTTTGTGATCCAAATCAGCTTTTTTCAAGACAAACATTAGTCTTATTAACATTACCAATGTATTGAATGTCTATGATATGTTAAATGTTACAACAAATGCAGTCTTACCATCTATATTAGATATCTTAATAATAATGAGAATTTTCCCTAAGAAAATATTTGTCTTATTTCTTCTGATTGTTGGGCTCTTTATAACCATAAAGAGTGGTATAAACCATAAAGACTGGTATATGCCAATTCAGGGCACATAGCTCTCATGTACTGTTGGCTTTCAGAGATACCCAAGGAAAACTATGGATTCATTAGTAAAAATTCATCCTTTACTACTATAAACCCAGCTCAAACTCATGTCATACTAATGATTGTTGGATCATTCCCTTCATCCTAGTGTGTGAAGGACAATAAATCATGATTACATTGTGAGCCCTCAGTGGTAGGAAAAAGCATTGTGACGTACTGTTTCTGAAAAGTAGTAGTAATGAATTTGGAGAAACAGCCTTGAACAGAGAGGGAGATTTCCAAACACAAGAAAAAGGGAATACAGAAATTAAGACGAAAGATAAGAAGGCGAGAAAGGTTAGCAAAGAGAAAATGAGTTTAAGTGAAGTAAGGTAAGTGGAAGAAAATGTAATAGGCTCAAGAAGTTTGAGGGCATTAATAGTTAAATATCATACAGAAAGACTTAATGGAAACTCACTTGTACTTGAAGTTGGGATGTTGGGCCGTCTTTGTTATTTTCTACAATTCTGTCTCTGATTTTTACCAACTCTGCTACCACGGTAACTGAGGGAAATTACTTTAGCCTTTGATCAGTTCTAATTAGCTCTCTATAGTGTAATGAAGACCTATATCTTATCTTTAGTTGCATACTGCAGTAAACACATAGTTTAGTCGTATATAGTCATCTAATTTTTAAAAGAACTATGTGTTGATATGGCTACAGAATTAATTTTTAACTTTGGTAAGAACAGACTTTAGTGGTAAATGAAAAATTTGTTCTGTAATATCACAGGAAAGCAAGCAGGCCCAATTTTTGAATAAGCTGAACCATTCAACATTTTCAGGAAGCAGAGGGAGAGAATATCTTTGAGAAGGTTATGTTTACTTATTTTTTATTTCCACTCATGATTTTAGTAGATCTCAGTCAATTGGGGGAACAATACCTCTTGTTCAGTGATACCATTTCATTCCAGTGAGAAGTACAAAGTGAATAACTGGATAATGACCTAACACAGTAATGATTCTTGTTGATTTATATCTTATATGGGGAAAAATAAAAACATGTTCATCTGTATTTGCTGTTGAAAGGAGAGGTTTTACAAATACCATTTTTGCTTTCACTTATCATGCATTACATCTATTATCTTTTCAATAATTGATAAATCATAAGACTTTTTGGACCAAAGTATATTGGAACCTTTAGGATTTTGAAAATTTCAAACTGATGGTATTCATATGACATAAATGTTGATGATGGCTTAAATTTTAAAACGGACAAGCTTCTGTCTACCTGCAAGTCACCTTTTTAGGAGATTCTGAAACCAGTTACATTTACTGAAAAATCCCCAATTAAAATGTGAAGCAAGTAAAATACTCTCAATAGTCATTAGGTTACTATAATCCTTTTTTTGTGTGTTTACCAATTAGAATTATTCTTAATACTGTAATTGGCTTTCCACACCCTCCTTTTTCAGCACAGTCCTTTTAAGTGTTGAATATAGCCTTACCTAATGACATTACTGATATAATATATTGAGATACTTCATTGGGTTGGAGTGACTTACTAGATGCCAATTTGCCACACCCAGAATGTTGCAAAGCTTAGAACATGGCACACAGGCCTATTTACTTGTTCCAGACTAAATAAGTATCTTTGTGTATGTGTGTGTATATATACATATGCCCACGTATTCCTTTATTTCAATGATCTTTATTACAGCAATAGAGGGCAGAACAATTCTGAATGTATACATAGGTGTTTAACAATCCTCAGTCATCTTATTATCTTTTACAGTGTAAAAGACCCTTGAGCAACATTAAGCAATATAAGACCATATTCTGTATTTCTTGTTATGGGTCTAAGGTATCCTAATTTATTTCTCAATAAATTAGTTAGTTAACAGGTGTTTGTTGAACACTTTCTAAGTGTAACCTAAAGTTTAAAGTAATATTAAAGAAAATAAAGTGAAACCGTGGCCCCTGTTGACCTTCCATTTAAGTGTTTCCCCATAGTAGAAGAATCTGCAGGTGACCAGTCTGCTCCCTTGCCCTGGGGTTGAGGTGTGGAGGACAGAGTACATCCTCTCAAGACCCTGGGATACTGAAGAAAATGATCTTTCAGACAGATGTACAAATTGGTGCCACAGATACAAAGTAATAATAATACAGATTGTACTGTCCTCCTGAATTGTCTTATCTAGCCTCCTTTCTGCCACACATACATATGACTATGCTTATATTTTAGAGCATTTCTTTTTTTTACTCCTAAGTGTGCTTTTTTCTTAACATTAAAAAACAATACTATTTTAAATACTTGATCACTATTCCAGTATAATGATTTTATTTTGGATTCAAGTTAACTTCTTAGCTAACATTATTTAATGCCTGTTGTATACAAATATTATGTTAAACATTGATCCTGAATGCCACAGCCCTGGACTTTTATTTTAGCATCCTTTCCAAAGTATAATACATGTAATTAATGAAAATTCTATAAGCACCCGCTCCAAAACACCATGGTTTAATAGTATATCTTAGGCCTACTGCTGAATCTTTACTTTATTAGTAAAAAGAGAGTTTAGGGAAGAAATATTTTTAAATCTTATATTTTTGTATCGGTCAAGATTCTTTATTACAAATAACATAATTCTCTTTGACTAGTTTAACATCAAAGGAAACACAATAAAAGGTATTAAGTAGCTAACAGACTCCAGCAGGACCAGAGAACTGGCTCTGAAGTTAATAACATTTTCCAAGCATCTTTCAGGAGCTCCTCTAGCGAAAAACACTCTTTTCACTGGCACCCAGCACTTATGATGCATCCGTCTGAACACCACTACTGTCCCAGAAGAATATCCCAAAGAAATACCTGATATTTATACCAACAAATCAAGTTATCCAAAAAGAGTTGTATCCTCAGGTTGTTTGCTTCCAGTGTCAAATCACGCTCTGTGAATTTGATTGCTGGAACCAAAGATACTTGCCTAGCTGCAAGACAGTCTCAGAATGCTAGTTTTCTGATCTCTGCCTTAAGAAGCTTGGTATCATATTGTAGAAAGTTAACAAAATATAAAGGAAGTATGCAAAACGTTGTGGCAGCCAGGGTGACCAATGCCACAGACAACAGTGACCTAGATTAATTTTCATGCTAAATCTTTGCAGCATTTTATATTTTTAGGGGTCAGATATAGGTCATTGTCTTTCTCTGGGAAATTTATTCCAATCTTTGCCTTCAGTAACCATCCAAATTATTTTCTCAGTAAATCACCCACCATATATTAACTTCTCTAACCACCATTCATTGTTGAACTGAACAAGAGGAGCACATCTGTGGTGTAAGGCAAGATTTCTTGCCCTTAGCACTATTGACATTTCAGATGGATAATTCTTTGTTGCTGGGGACTGTCCTGTGCATTATGGGACGTTTAGCAGCATCTCTAGCCTCTACTCATTAGGTGCCAGTAGCATACACACACACACAAACACACACACACACAATGATAATTAAAATTGTCTTCAGAAATTGACAAATGTCCCCTGGGGTGCAAAATCACTGCCAGCACTGAGCTCTGCCCACCAAAGCAACACCCAGCTCTACCCACCACCAGTCCCTCCCATCAGGAAACTTCCACAAGCCTCTTAGATAGCCTCATCAACCAGAAGTCAGACAGCAGAAGCAAGAAAAACTACAGTCCTGCAGCCTGTGGAACAAAAACCACATTCACAGAAAGATACACAAGACAAGAAGGCAGAGGGCTATATACCAGATGAAAGAACAAGATAAAACCCCAGAAAAACAACTAAATGAAGTGGAGATAGGCAACCTTCCAGAAAAAGAATTCAGAATAATGATAGTCAACATGATCCAGGACCTCGGAAAAAGAATGGAGGCAAAGATTGAAAAGTTGCAAGAAATGTTTAACAAAGACCTAGAAGAATTAAAGAACAAACAAACAGATGAACAGTACAATAACTGAAATGAAAACTACACTAGAAGAAATCAATAGCAGAATAACTGAGGCAGAAGAACGGATAAGTGACCTGGAGGACAGAATGGTGGAATTCACTGCTGCAGAACAGAATAAAGAAAAAAGAATGAAAAGAAATGAGGACAGCCTAAGAGACCTCTGGGACAACATTAAACACAACGACATTCTCATTATAGGGGTCCCAGAAGGAGAAGAGAGAGAGAAAGGGCCCGAGAACGTATTTGAAGAGATTATAGTCAAAAAATTCCCTAACATGGGAAAGGAAATAGCCACACAAGTCCAGGAAGTGCAGAGAGTCCCATACAGGATAAACACAAGGAGAAACATGCCGAGACACATAGTAATCAAATTGGCAAAAATTAAAGACAAAGAAAAATTATTGAAAGCAGCAAGGGAAAAATGACAAATAACATACAACGGAACTCCCATAAAGTTAACAGCTGATTTCTCAGCAGAAACTCTACAAGCCAGAAGGGAGTGGCATGATATACTTAAAGTGATGAAAGGGAAGAACCTACAATCAAGATTACTCTAGCCAGCAAGGATGATCTCCTTCAGATTCTATGGAGAAATCAAAAGCTTTACAGACAAGCAAAAGCTAAGAGAATTCAGCACCACCAAACCAGCTCTACAACAAATGTTAAAGGAACTCCTCTAAGTGGGAAACACAAGAGAAGAAAAGGACCTACAAAAACAAGCCCAAAACAATTAACAAAATGGTCAAAGGAACATACATATCAATAATTACCTTAAACGTGAATGGATTAAATGCTCGAACCAAAAGACACAGGCTTTCTGAATGGATACAAAAATAAGACCCATCTATATGCAGTCTACAAGAGACCCACTTCAGACCTAGGGACACATAAAGACTGAAAGTGAGGGGTTGGAAAAAGATATTCAATGCAAATGGAAATCAAAAGAAAGCTGGAGTAGCAATACTCAGATCAGATAAAATAGACTTTAAAACAAAGAAAGTTACAAGACACAAGGAAGGACACTACATAATAATCAAGGGATCAATCCAAGAAGAAGATATAACAATTGTAAATATATATGCACACAACATAAGGGCACCTCAATACATAAGGCAACTGCTAACAGCTATAAAAGAGGAAATTGACAGTAACACAATATTAGTGGGGGACTTTAACACCTCACTTACACTAATGTACAGATCATCCAGACAGAAAATTAATAAGGAAACACAGCTTTAAATGGCACAATAGACCAGATAGATTTAATTGATATTTATAGGACATTCCATCCAAAAACGGCAGATTACATTTGCTTCTCAAGTGCACACAGAACATTCTCCACGATACATCACATCTTGGGTCACAAATCAAGCCTCAGTAAATTTCAGAAAATTGAAATTATATTGAGCATCTTTTCTAACCACAATGCTATGAGATTAGAAATCAGTTACAGGGGAAAAAACATAAAAAACACAAACACATGGAGGCTAAACAATACGTTATTAAGTAACTAAGAGATCACTGAAGAAATCAAGGAGGAAATCAAAAAATACCTACAGACAAATGACAATCAAAACACGATGATCCAAAACCTATGGGATGCAGCAAAAGCAGTTCTAAGAGGGAAGTTTATAGCTATACAAGCCTACCTCAAGAAACAAGAAAAATCTCAAACAATCTAACCTTACACCTAAAGGAACTAGAGAAAGAAGAACAAACAAGACCCAAAGTTAGCAGAAGGAAATAAATCATAAAGATCAGAGCAGAATTAAATGAAATAGAAACAAAGAAAACAATAGCAAACATCAATAACACTAGAAGCTTGTTCTTTGAGAAGATAAACAAAATTGAATAACCATTAGCCAGACTCATCAAGACAAAGAGGGAGGGGCTTCCCTGGTGATGCAGTGGTTGAGGGTCTGCCTGCCAGTGCAGGGGACATGGGTTCAAGCCCTGGTCTGGGAGGATCCCACATGCCGCGGAGCAACTGGGCCCGTGAGCCACGGCTGCTGAGCTTGCACATCTGGAGCTTGTGCTCTGCAACAAGAGAGGCCATAGCATTGAGAGGCCCACGCACCATGATGAGGAGTGGCCCCCCGCTCACTGCGGGTGCAGAAAGCCCTCGCACAGAAACGAAGACCCAACACAGCCAAAAATAGATAATAAATAAATTTAAAAATTAAAAAAAAAAGAAAAGAAAAGGAGAAGACTCATCAATAAAATTAGAAATGAAAAAGAAGTTACAACAGACACTGCAGAAACACAAAGCATCCAAGAGACTACTACAAACAACGCTATGCCTATAAAATGACAACCTGGAAGAAATGGACAAATTCTTAGGTATAACCTTCCACGACTGAACCAGGAAGAAATAGAAAATATGAACAGCCCAATCACAAGTAATGAAATTGAAACAGTGATTAAAAACTTCCAGCAAACAAAAGTCCAGGACCAGATGGCTTCACAGGTGAATTCTATCAAACATTTAGAGAAGAGCTAACACCCATCCTTTTCAAACTCTTCCAAAAAATTACAGAGGAAGGAAAACTCCCAAACTCATTCCATTAGGCCACCATCACACTGATACCAAAACCAGACAAAGATACTACAAAAAAAAGAAAATTACAGACAAATATCACTGATGAATGTACATGCAAAAATCCTCAACAAAATACTAGCAAACAGAATCCAACAACACATTAAAAGGATCATACACCATGATCAAGTGGGATTTATCCCAGAGATGCAAGGATTCTTCGATATACGCAAATCAATCAATGTGATACACCATATTAACAAACTGAAGAATAAAAACCATATGATCATCACAATAGATGCAGAAAAAGCTTTTGACAAAATTCAACAGCAATTTATGATAAAAACTCTCCAGAAAGTGGGCATAGAGGGAACCTACATCAACATAATAAAGGCCATATATGACAAACCCACAGCAAACATCATTCTCAATGGTAAAAAACTGAAAGTGTTTCATCTAAGATCAGGAGCAAGAGAAGGATGTCCACTCTCACCACTATTATTCAACATAGTTTTGGAAGTCCTAGCTACAGCAATCAGAGAAGAAAAACAAATAAAAGGAATACAAACTGGAAAAGAAGAAGTAAAACTGTCACTGTTTGCAGATGACATACTATACATATGGAATCCTAAAGATGCCACCATAAAACTACTAAACCTAATCAATGAATTTGGTAAAGTTGCAGGATACAGAATTAATGCACAGAAATCTCTTGCATTCCTATACACTAATGATGAAAAATCTGAAAGAGAAATTAAGGAAACACTCCCATTTACCATTGCAACAAAAAGAATAAAATACCTAGGAATAAACCTACCTAGGGAGACAAAAGACCTGTATGCAGAAAACTATAAGACACTGATGAAAGAAATTAAAGATGATACAAACAGATGAAGAGATATACCATGTTCTTGGATTGGAAGAATAAATATTGTGAAAATGACTATACTACCCAAAGCAATGCAATCTATACTAGTCAGATCCAATGCAATCCCTATCAAATTACCAATGGCATTTTTTAAAGAACTAGAACAAAAAATCTTAAAATTTGTATGGAGATACAAAAGACCTCGAATACCCAAAGCAGTCTTGAGGGAAAAAAACGGAGCTGGAGGAATCCGACTTCCTGACTTCAGACTATATTACAAAGCTACAGTAATCAAGACAGTATGGTACTGGCACAAAAACAGGAATATAGATCAATGGAACAAGATAGAAAGCCCAGAGATAAACCCACGCACCTATGGTCAACTAATCTATGACAAAGGAGGGAAGGATATGCAATGGAGAAAAGACAGTCTCCTCAACAAGTGGTACTGGGAAAACTGGACAGCTACATGTAAAAGAATGAAATTAGAACACTCCCTAACACCATACACAAAAATAAACTCAAAATGGATTAAAGCCCTGAAATTTAAGGCTAGGCACTATAAAACTCCTAGAGGAAAACATAGGCAGAATACACTATGATATAAATCACAGCAAGATCCCTTTTGACCCACCTCCTACAGAAATGGAAATAAAAACAAAAATAAACAAATGGGACCTAATGAAACTTCAAAGCTTTTGCACAGCAAAGGAAACCATAAACAAGATGAAAAAAACCCTCAGAATGGGAGAAAATATTTGCAAATGAAGCAACTGACAAAGGATTAATCTCCAAAATTTACAAACAGCTCATGCAGCTCAGTAGCAAAAAAACAAACAACCCAATCCAAAAATGGGCAGAAGACCTAAATAGACATTTCTGCAAAGAAGACATACAGATGGCCAAGAAGCACATGAAAAGCTGCTCAACATCACTAATTATTAGAGAAATGCAAATCAAAACTACAATGAGGTATCACCTTACACCAGTTAGAATGGGCATCATCAGAAAATCTACAAACAGTAAATGCTGGAGAGGGTGTGGAGAAAAGGGAACCCTCTTGCACTGTTGGTGGGAATGTAAATTGATACAGCCACTATAGAGAACAATATGGAGGTTCCTTAAAGAACTAAAAATAGAACTACCATATGACCCAACAATCCCACTACTGGGCATATACCCTGAGAAAACCATAATTCAAAAAGAGACATGTACCAAAATGTTCATAGCAGCCCTATTTACAATAGCCCAGAAATGGAAACAACCTATGTGTCCATCATCGGATGAATGGGAAAAGAAGATGTGGCACATATATACAATGGAATATTACTCAGCCATAAAAAGAAACGAAATTGAGCTATTTGTAATGAGGTGGATGGACCTAGAGCCTGTCACACAGAGTGAAGTAAGTCAGAAAGAGAAAGACAAATACTGTATGCTGACACATATATATGCAGCACTGTTTACAGTAACCAGGTCATGGAAGGAACCTAAATGCCCATCGACATTTGAATGGATAAAGAAGATGTGGTATATATATACAATGGAATGTTACTCAGCCATAAAAAGGAATGAAACTAGGTCATTTGTAGAGACGTGAATGCATCTACAGACTATCATACAGGGTGAAGTAAGTCAGAAAGAGAAAAACAAATATCATATATTAACGCATATATGTAGAACCTAGAAAATGGTACAGACGAACCAGTTTGCAGAGCAGAAATTGAGAAACAGAAGTAGAGAAAAAACGTATGGACACCATAGGGGGAAAGCCACGAGGGGGCATGGGGGTGGTGGTGTGATGAATTGGGAGATTGGAATTGACATGTATACACTGATGTGTATAAAATGGATGACTGGGCTTCCCTGGTGGCGCAGTGGTTGAGAGTCTGCCTGCCGATGCAGGGGACACGGGTTCATACCCCGGTCCGGGAAGATCCCACATGCCGCAGAATGGCTGGACCTGTGAGCCATGGCCGCTGAGCCTGCGCGTCCGGAGCCTGTGCTCCTCAACGAGAGAGGCCACAACAGTGAGAGGCCCGCGTACCGCACAAAAAAAAAAAAAGAGGATGACTAATAAGAAAAATAATTAATTAAAGGAAAAAAAGACAGGCAAGGCTCCTGATCTCGTGTAGCTCATATTCTAAAACAGTGGAGGATGGGAAGGAGGCAGACAATAAACAAGTAAATAATAAATGAACAGAATATTTTAAAAAAAAATCACTGCCAGTTGAGAGCCACTAAGTTACAGCTGTGTTTCTGCTTAGTGGATAGCTTACACAAATAAATGGAAGCCACCTTTGACTACTTTATCTGTGTTTCTCACCCCTGATGTTGTAGTTATATGTCTCTCACTGCTTCCCCTAAACTCTTTTCATCAAAATGTAAGGAATTGTATAAATCTATAAAGGAGGTTGAAAAATTATCCCTTCTGTGTAGCTTCCTCCAGTACTTCCCTTTTGCTTTGTCTTCTGTCCCTTCTGCACAGTGTAACTATTCTACATCCTCTCCCTTCTTCAAGGGTGGTCTTGACATTGGATACTTATAGGAAGGAAGGGAGAAGAAAAGGTAGTTCATATTTTCAGTTTAAACTTTGTGCCCCAGAAATTTGGTTGATTGAGTGAGTACATATTTCTTAAGCTTATCATTGGAACAAATGAAATACAAGTTTCCATTTTGTTATTACATTAAATTTACTTGAAAAGATGTTCCCAGGATACAGAAATTAGCTGTTATGTAGTCAAGATTTGGGATAGAGCCTGGAAAGCCTCTTTAAAAAATCTTCCGATGTTTCCTTTTGTAATTCAGAGCATGCACAGGGAAATATAGGTGAGCCACATGAATTGCCTTTTTCTTTTCATGCTTATTGCAGTATTCATTAATTTATATATATTATCACTCCTTAAAAAATAGTTTATATGAGTAAGATGGTTTTATATATTAATCCTTAACTATCCTAAGCAAAAATAAAATAGTAAAAAGAAAATCAGTTTAATGACATTTGGTTTCCTGATAAATTTCAAAGTTGACATGAATCATATTGCTACTTTTTCAAATTAACTTGCAAAATTGCTAACCTGCTTTAAGAATTTAGGAGCGTGCTTTTCCAAAATTGAAAAGTGACATCTAATTTCCTTATTTTATGCATTTCTTTTACTGCTTAATAAGTTGTAGCTTTGCAAGTATAAGAACATTATTAAATTTCTTTTTGTATTGCTTTTAAATAGAATGAATAATTCAGATTTTTATAAGAATAGTTTCAGTTTTTATACTGTATCATAAATAGCTCATCAGCAGTGTGAAAGAGATTTTTTTTTCCTTGCCAGAAATACTTAAGTTTTTTCTATTGTTAAAAAAGAAAGGGCCTCCCTGGTGGCGCAGTGGTTGAGAGTCCGCCTGCCGATGCAGGGGATACGGGTTCGTGCCCCGGTCTGGGAGGATCCCATATGCCGCGGAGCGGCTGGGCCCGTGAGCCATGGCCGCTGGGCCTGCGTGTCCGGAGCCTGTGCTCCGCAGCGGGAGAGGCCACAACAGTGAGAGGCCCGCATACCGCAAAAAGAAAAAAAAAAAAAAAAAAAAAAAGAAAGAAAGAGAAATGTTGATGTTATTCTGTCTTGAAATAATTCACTAATTCTAAACAATACACTTTTATTTATTAATTTTGGCTAACTTTAGCTTAATGTATCTCCAGAGTGTTTATTATTCTAATTTCATTTAGAATTTGTTATAGCTCAGATATGTTTTAACAGTATATATAGGAAAAATACTTATTTACAAATGTGTGATTAGGTAATCACAAACATAATTTTTTGCTATCCGTTGACCTATTTGGAAAGTAACAAATATTTTGTGGCTTACATCTTCCTATTTTTAATATTAGCAAGGTTAGAATTTTACATAATGCATCAAATGAAAAGAATTTGGAGAGTCTGAGGTATACTGTGTAAAATATAATTACACATAAGAAATTGATATTCATGTTTTATTATTTATGGTTAAAATTAAAGAAAATATTTAATTGGAAAGAAAAGATAATACATTCTTGCTCAAGTCTGAATTATCATTAAATTTTTTAGAAACTATTAATTTTTATTATAAAATAATACTATTTTGAAAATAGTGGAATAAGAAAATCAGAATGAAGACCTCCATTTCTAGCAGTGTAACAGATTGCTCTGAAGGGCTGTCTTAATTGTAAACAACCAAATCTTGCGTAAAACTTAATATTATTTCATTGTTATGTTCCACAAGTTGAAGTAAAACCTCAACAAGCAAGGAAAAATAAAAACTTGGGCTGAAACTAAAGCATGAGCAGTAAACATACAAGACAGGTGGATTGTCTTAATGGCAAATGAAAGTAAAAACACTTAATCCAGAAAGAAACCTATATGCCAACAACAAGATAAAGAAGCTGGAAGAAATTCTCACTTAAAGCCCCCAGGTGGGGTTTTTTTCCTCCTGTTTTACTTACAGATTATGTCAACCATATATGTGTTCATGATCAAAGTCCAGCAAACACAAGGAAATAACCCATTGTGAGTGAGATTTAGCAGTATTGACCTAAAACAAATAGACTGCCAGTTATTTCTCCAGGGAAAAAAACGGGGGTTAATTTGGGATCAGCAGAGAAGTGCAATTCGGAGTCTGCATCCATGGTGAGCCACATGCAAGTCTCCACAAAACAAGGAAAGGAGAACTCCTTTATAGAAAAGAAAAAGAAGTTGGAAGGGCTATAGTAAACTAAGAGTTTATGATTGGCAGAATTGTTGCCAGGAAAGAAGAGAAGTCTTTCTTCTTCCTCTAGGCTCTGCCATCATCTCAGAGCATGAGAGCTCCCTCTTCTGGTATCACGACTCTGTTTAATTGAGGTTTCTGTTTATTAATTTTTACAGTAGAAATGACAAATTACAAATTTAGACCCCCAAGGACTGCAGATACTGAAATTATCTGATGTAGAATATGTAAAAGCAAACCTGAAATACTTTTAAAAATAAGCCAACAGAATTGAACTTACAAGTGGAAAATTTAATTGTCGAAATGAAAAAGAAATCCTCAATGGATAGGTGTATTAGTCAGTATCTAGTCAGAAAAACAAAAACCATTCTAATTATTTTATACAGAGATGATTTAATACAAGGAATTGGTTACACAGGTTATTAGAAAGGACCAGGAAGGCAAAGAGAGGATGACTGGCAGAGCAAATAAAAAGGAAAAAGGAGTAATAGCCAGAGCTCAGAAGCTGCTAACATTTCTTGGTTGGAGCCTGTGATCCTAGATTCACTGAGATGCTGTTGCAGTCACTTTTGGATCCACCAAAGTGGTGTCATCTCAGCCAGAATTACCAAAAAGTCACACTGCCTCTTCTCAAAATGCTGGGTTCCAGAATCACCTCTTCCCTGTAGCCCAAATAGCAACGCTTTCTTTATAATCTGCAACTGGTGTCTTTTACTGGAAGAATTCAGTAGGAAACTTGTCAGGGGAACCAGGCATTTTCAAACTCCTCACCTCATACAATACTAAGCAGAGTATAGAACAGTGGAAACAATGAGGTCTTTAAGAGTCAACAGACAAATAGTTGGCAGAATGGGTTATGTATCAGTTTGAACACAGCTGAAGGGAGAATTGGTGGGTTAGATGGGATGTTTTAAAATGACAGAATATATGAGAAAAACAAATACATTGAAAACATGAAACAAAGGTAGAGATTTGTAGGCTTAAATGGGAAATTCTGAGACTAATCAAAGCTTCCCACAGAAAACATACAGGAAATGAAGGATAGACAGTATTTAAAGAGCTAATAACTGATAATTTTCCAGAAATGGTGAAGAATAGAGTCTACAAATAGCAGAAGCACAAGATGTAACAAGCAAGAAAAATAAAAATAAATCCATATCCTGAGATTGTATGGTAAGACTGTAGGACATCAGACAAGAAAAGGTAGTAAAAGCAGCCTGAGGGGGTAAAAACACATAAGCTGAAAAGAAACAATGAAATGGACAGCAGACCCCTCAAAAGCAACAATGGAAGCTAGAAATCAATGGAATATCTTTAAAGTGCAGAGAGAAAACACTCGTCAACCTAAAATTGTGTGCCTAGCAAGTCGTTTTTTCAAGCCAAAGTTCTAAAAAATGTGAACAACCAAAAACAGTTTACCAGGAACAGACATAAACTAAAGGAACTTCTAAAGGGAAATGATTAATTAAGAAAAATATCATTAAAATGACAGAAAAAAGGAAATAATTTCAAAGTCAAATATATGATGCTAGAAGTAATGATGAGTGAAAAAATTAGCAGATAAAATAAATCCACTAAAATCTATATAAAAACCATTACTACTAGTAGTAATAATAGATATTATTATTTACCGTTTCAGGGGTTGAAGAAAATGGAAAGAATGTAATGTTAGACATCAACAGCATGAAAGCCTGGGGAGGGATACAGCAGAGATTATCAGTACGCATAGTAAAATTTCCAAGGAAATTAAAAGAGTATAAAAGGAGTGTATGAGGGCAATTCCATGGCAGTCCAGTGGTTAGGACTCAGCTCTTTCACTGCTGGGCCTGGAGTTTGATCCCTGGTTGGGGAATTATGGTCTCACAAACCACACAGTGCAGGAAAAAAAAAAAGAGAGAGAGAGAGAGGGTATGATATCCAGTCCAATAGAAGGGAGAAAATGGAATAAGTTCCAAACAAATAAAAATTATGCCAATCAATTTTTAAGGCAAGAACAGAGTTTGTATTTTAAGCATAGAAAAGTGGAACCAATAGAAAGCAAAAGGTGTAAAATAATTGAAACAAGTCTAAATACATTAGCAATTACAATCAGTGACACTCTGAAAACAAAGACATGAAAAAGTTAAAAATAAAAGGTAGTAGAAAGTTATACTGGGCAAATACCAAACAAACAAAAGCTGGGGCATCAATCTTTTTTTTTTTTTTTTTTTTTACGGTACATGGACCTATAACTGTCGTGGCCTCTCCCGTTGTGGAGCACAGGCTCCGGACGCACAGGCTCAGTGGCCATGGCTCACAGGCCCAGCCGCTCTGCGGCATGTGGGCTCTTCCCCGACCGGGACACGAACCCGTGTCCCCTGCATAGGCAGGTGGACTCTCAACCACTGTGCCACCAGGGAAGCCCTGGGGTGTCAATCTTAATGTGATAAGCATGACTAGAGATAAAAAGAGTCACCACATAATAATGAAAAGTTCAGTTCACTAGAAAGATAATATATAACATGCTCCCTGGTTTCAAACTATATTACAAAGCTATAGTAATCAAAACAATATGGTATTAGCATAAAAACAGGCATGTAGGTCAATGGAACAGAATAGAGATCCCAGAAATAAACCCATGCATGTATAGTCAATTAATTTACAACAAAGGAGCCAGGAATATGCAATGGGTAAAGGATAGTCTCTTTGATAAATGGTGTTGGGAAAATTAGACAGTCTCATTCATGAAGAAGAATGAAACTGGACTGCTTACATCATACACAAAAATTAACTCAAAATAGGTTAAAGATGGGCTTCCCTGGTGGTGCAGTGGTTGAGAGTCCACCTGCCGATGCAGGGGACGCGGGTTCGTGCCCTGGTCCGGGAAGATCCCACATGCCGCGGAGTGGCTGGGCCCATAAGCCATGGCCGCGGAGCCTGTGCTCCGCAACGGGAGAGGCCACAACAGTGAGAGGCCCGCATACGGCAAAAAAAAAAAAAAAAATAGGTTAAAGACTTGAACACAAGATTTGACACCATAAAAATTCCTGGAAGAAAACATAGACAGTAAGCTACTTGACATAAGTCTTGGCAATAATTTGTTGAATTTGACACCAAAAACAAAACAACAAAAGCAAAAATAAACAAGGGGGACTACATAAAACTAAAAAGCTTCTGTACAGCAAAAGAAACTGTCAACAAAGTGAAAACACAACCTACTGAATGGGAGAAAATAATTGCAAATCTTACATCTGATAAGGAACAAATATCCAAAATGTACAAAAAATAAAATTTAAAAATAAAAATTGGGCAGAAGATCTCAATAGATATTTTTTCCCAGGAAGACATACAGATGGCCAACAGGTACATGAAAAGATGTCAACATCATTAATATACAAGGAAATGAAAATCAGACCACAATGAGATATCACCTTACAGCTGTTAGAATGGCTGTCATCAAAGAGTAAAAAAATAATAAGTGTTGGCGAGCATGTTGAAAATGGAACCCTTGTGCACTGTTGGTAGGAATGTAAATTGATGCAGCCACTATGGAAAACAGTATGGAAGTTCCTCAAAAAAATTAAAAACAGAATTACTATATGATCCAGCAGTTCCACTTCTGAATATTTATCTGAAGAAAGTGAAAACATTAATTTGAAAAGATATATGCACCCCCATGTTCATTGCAGCATTATTTACAATAGCCAAGAGATGGAAACAACCTAAGTGTCCATCAGTGGATGAATGGATAAAGAAAATGTTGTGTACATGTACAGTGGAATATTATTCAGCCATAAAAAAGACTGATATCTTGCCATTAGAGACAATTTGGATGGAACTCAAGGGCATAATGCTAAGTGAAATAAGTCAGAGAAAGACAAATACTGTATGATTTCACTTATATATGGAATCAAAAAAGAAACAGAAATCAAGCTCATAGATACAGAGAACAGATTGGTGCTTGCAAGAGGTAGGGTTTGGGGGGTGAGAGAAATGGGTGAAATTTAAACAGAACAAAAACAAGTGTTAGAGAACTGACATGCCTAAACTTCCCAACAATCAAGCCAACTGAAGAGTTAAAAGGATATATATATAACAATATTAAGCCTCTATGCCCATAAAAACATGACTTCAAAATATATTAAAATATTAAAATTCAATAAACTTAAAGGAAGAAAGTGATAAATTCAATACCATAATAAATTTTAACATAGATTTGTCTGAACTATGTACCCAACAATTAGACAGTATGCATTCTTCTCAAGTGATTACTCATTTATAAAAATTCACCATATTTTTTAACCACAAAATGTTAATAAGTTTCAGAGAATTATCTTACAGACCATATCTTCTGACATATAAATAAAAGTCAATAGCTAAAAGATAAATTTTTAAATGACTATACATTTGGAAATTTAAAGAAAAAAGACTTTTGAATAACTCATGAACCAGAAAGGAAATACTTCTAACTGGACAAAAACTAAACATTTCAAATGTATAGGGTACATAACCTTAAATGCTTACATTAGAAAAGAAGGGAGGCTGAAAGTCAATTACCTAGGGTTCCAATTTAATGAGTTAGAAAATGAACAATAGCTTTAAAAACAAAAAGTAAGAATGAGATAACAAAGAGCAGAAACAAATGAAATAGAAAACATTTAGCAGGTGGGATCAACAAAGCCTGAAATTCCTTCTTTTAAAACACCTATGAAGGGCTTCCCTGGTGGCGCAGTGGTTGAGAGTCCGCCTGCCGATGCAGGGGACGCGGGTTCGTGCCCCGGTCCGGGAAGATCCCACGTGCCGCGGAGCGGCTGGGCCCGTGAGCCATGGCCGTTGGGCCTGCGCGTCCGGAGCCTGTGCTCCGCAACGGGAGAGGCCACAACAGTGAGAGGCCCACATACCGCAAAAAAAAAAAAAAAAAAACCTATGAAATAGATAAACCTCTGGAAGTTTAATCAGTTAAAAATTAAAGAGAAAAAACAGAAATAAATGATATTATCAGTTTTTTTAAAAGGTACACACCTACAAATCAAGTAGAGATTAAAGGATAAGAGGATACTCTTTAACAACTTGATACCAATAAATTTTGAAAACTTAGGTAAAATATACAAACTCCTAAGAATTATCACTTACCAGAAGTGACTCAAGAACCAGATGAAAACCAAAATAACTCTGTGATCATTAAAGAATTAAATACTTTGTCAAAACCTTCTCATTTAAAAAAAAAAAAAACACTTCTAGCAGAGTTACAACTGACCTCTGACATTTCAAATAAAAATTCTTTCAAACTTAAATACTCTTCCAGAGAAGAGAAGAAGAATAAATATCCCCAAATTCAGCAAATACATCTATATCAAAACCTTAATATCCAAACCAGACAAAGACAGCAAGAGAAAATAAAAGTATGATTCATTCTCACTCACAAATGTTAATATCAAATCCTAAACAAAACATTAGCAAACTGAATACAACAATGAATAAAAGGAGAAAATACATCAGGACTAAGAAGGGCATCAAAAGAATGCAAATGTGGTTTGACATTGGGGGGGGGGAATCTGTATGTGTCATTTAGCATATTTACAGGAGAAAAAACGTGGTCATCTCAATAGATTTTTTAATAATTTAGTTGACTCATTCAACTGAATTGGAGGAGGAATAAAACCTCTTAGCAAAAGTGGGAAAAAAGGGAAGATTCCCTAACTTCATAAAGGGTATCTATCAAGAATATGTAGCAAATATTATTCTTACCAATGTAATACAGACATTTTCTTTAAAACTGGAACAAGACAATTTAACATTGTAGTGGAGGTCAGAGTCCCCACAGCAAGAACAGAAAAGAAATATCAAGTATAAGCATTTGAAAGGAAAAAATAAAACTGCCTTCATTTGTAGATGACATGATTGTCTACATGGAAAACTCAAAATAATGAACAGGTAAACTGTTAGAAATAATATGAGAATTTAGCGAGTTGACTGACTATAAAATCAATAGACAAAGATAAGTTGAATTTCTAATGTTAAAAAAGGTAGAAAACATGCTGTTTACTACAGCCACAAAGACTTAAAGTACATAGAAATAAAATGAACAAAAGTACACAAGATCTCTATGGAAAAACTATAAACTTTATTGAGCAACAGTAAAGATCTAAATGGAGAGTTGCACTAATATATTAGATTCAGTATACTCAGTTTTTTCCAAATTGATTTATAGATCAATGTGATGCCAGTGAAAAATTGTAACAGGATTTTTTTTTTTTTTTTTTTTTTTTTTGCGGTACACGGTCCTCTCACTGTTGTGGCCTCTCCCGTTGCGGAGCACAGGCTCCGAATGCGCAGGCTCAGTGGCCATGGCTCACGGGCCCAGCCGATCCGCGGCGTGTGGGATCCTCCCGGTCCGGGGCACGAACCCGTGTCCCCTGCATCGGCAGGCGGACTCTCAACCACTGCGCCACCAGGGAAGCCCATAACAGGATTTTTAAGGAATTCTACTTCGGAATATCTACTTGATATTAACCTCTCTTGGAATTCCTTTTTATATTTCTATAAGAAAAGCAAGAAAAGGGTCCTGAATAGGAAACAGACATAGTCATAAATCACATAAGTCTGTAAAGTCTGCATTTCAAGCCAGTAAGTTGAAACTCCCAGGACTCTTTAAAAACCTAATAATGGAAGAGACCAAAGAAAACATTCCAAGGTTTCTGAATATTTAATCTTAGATAGTTGCAAGTTATATTTCAAGGTATTTTTTATCTTCTATAAAGGACTTGGAGAAATGTTGATTATTTTTTAGATGTTTAAGAAAACAATGTTAAAGAACAATACTTAAAAAACATCTGTATCTAAAAACAGTTTTATCACATGAGTTTATATTTCAGCACACAAACAAAAAAAAATTTACAGGTTTAATTTGCAGCCAGCTATATTTTTGACATATTCTTGCTTTACTAGACTGAATGACTAAATGACTTAATATTTCTCTCTGCACTGAATGCAAGGAATTTTACCAACTACCCA
The DNA here is from genome assembly GCF_964165515.1 of Mesoplodon bidens. NCBI lineage: Eukaryota > Metazoa > Chordata > Mammalia > Artiodactyla > Ziphiidae > Mesoplodon > Mesoplodon bidens. The sequence goes on along the minus strand of NC_138165.1, from coordinate 48,414,778 downwards.
ATAATTTAATGTAATTTATACTGTTTAAATCTCTTTTTCCTGCCTGAAAGTAAATTTTGACTCTAGAATGCTTTTCTTTTGACATCACATATTTCACAAGTAATGGACTTTGGGGGTCACCTAAAACAAAAAATGGGTTTCTTACCAGCAGATACCATTCCCATCTAATATGTTCAGTCTGCCTGATTTTTAGTAAACATGTAAGAATTAATGGAAATGCCCAGATATTTTTACAATAGGCTTCAATTATTCTGTATTTTTTCAAAGCTTAATAGCCTGAAACCTGATAGATTGATAAAGTTGTGGGATAAAAGCAAATATTTACAAATCATTATTCTGAAAGATGATATTCATTTGTTTCAGGTTTTGCATTTCTTCGTCAAGGGATGTAGATATATAACATGTATTCTCTAAGGGAATGTTTCTGTTGACCTTTATATGTATCTATTTTTTTCAGTTCTCTCTGAAGTATTGAACTGTTGAAAAACAAATAGAACATTTAAAAATTTTTTCCTATAGCATCCCTCAATTTGGTGTACTATGTTATATAAATTTCTGTTTTACTTTTTTATCATAAAGTAGAAATTACTTCATTGGTTTTTTTTCTGAATATAAAAGTGGTGCTACTTATTGCAGATGTCTTTTCCTAATAATGTAGAAAAATTTATATTAGAACGGGTTTTCTGGAAGATGTAATATCACATTTTATTATTGCCATAGATATTTCTGTAATAAGAGCAATGTAGACAACACACAGTAACATAACATAATTCCAAATTCCAAATCTTTGTTATGGGATTTGATTGGTTTTTATTAACAAAATCAACTGGGGAACTGCCAAATACTCTCTTTCTTTTTTATATTTTAGACCAGTGTTCTTCAATATGTGGCATTTAGACTTCCACTTCTATCAAAATTACCTGGAAGTGCTTGTTAAAAAGTACAGATGCCTAAATGCTACCCTATAGTTTCTCAGTTAGAATACTGTCAGTCTGGCCTGCACATATGCATTTTAACAAGCAGCACTGGGGATTCTTAAGCACTCTACAGTTCCAGAACCACTAATGCTCACTATAGCCTGAAAACTGAAGAAACTTTATTCTCTGCCTTTTTTGGTATACTTCATCTTCCAAGTTACTACTTTTTTATTGAGGTATAATTGATATATTTTATATTAGTTTCAGGTATACAACATAATGATTCAATATTTCTATATATTACAAAATGATCATCACAATAAGTCACGTTAACTTCTATTACCATACATAGTTACAAAAAAATTTTTTTTCCTTGTGATGAGCAGTTTTGAGATCTACTCTTTTAGCAACTTTCAAATATGTAACACAGTATTACCAACTGTAGTCAGCATGTTGTACATTACATCCCCACGACTTATTTATCTTATAACTGGAAGATTGTACCTTTTGACTCTCTTCATCCATTTCACCCACTACTGACTCCCCACCTCTGGCAACCAGCAATCTGTTCTCTGTATCTATAAGCTTGATTTTTGTTTTGCTTTGTTTTGTTTTGTTTAAATTCCACATGTAGGGAATTCCCTGGCAGTCCAGTGGTTAGGACTCTGCACTCCCACTGCAGGGGGCACGGGTTCGATCCCTGGTGGGGGAACTAAGATCCCACAAGCTGAGTGGCATGGCAAAAAAAAAAAAATTCCACATGTAAGTGAGGTCATATGGTATTAGCCTTTGTCTGACTTATTTCATATAACATAATGCCCTCACATTCCATCCATGTTGCCTCAAATGGCAAAAAAAAATTTTTTTTTACAGCTGAATAATATCCCGTTGTATCTTTATACCACATCTTCTTTATCCATTCATTATCCATTGATGGACGCTTGGGTTGTTTCTATCTCTTGTCTATTGTAAATAATGCTGCAATGAACATGAGAGTGCATATGTCATTTCAAATTAGTGTTTTCACTTTCTTCAGATAAATACTCAGAAGTAGAGCTGCTGGATTATATGGTAATTCTATTTTAAAATTTAAATTCTATTTAAAAAATTTTGAGGAATCTGCATGCTGTTTTCCATAGTGTCTGCACCAATTTATATTCCCACCAACAGTGCCCAAGTGTTCCCTTTTCTCCACATCCTTGCCAGTACTGTTTTTTTTTGGGGGGGGGGGGCAGTGTATGTGTGTGTGGTTTTGGTTGGTTTTTGTTTTTTTTTGTCTTTTTGATGATAACCATTCTGACAGGTGTGAGGAGATATCTCATTGTGCTTTTTATTTGCATTTCTTTGATGATAGTGATGTTGAACACCTTTCCAAGTTACTTCTTAATGCTATTATATCTGCATTATAGCCCTTAAACAGCAACTGAAACCAAGGAGAAGCAGCCTCAGCTCCAACTCTCAGCTAAATGGTCTTCCCTACACTAGTTTACCTGAGGAACTTCTCTTCATCCTTTACAGCCTATGGCTGCCCAGTGTTTGTCTGTCAGGTCTGGAGTACAGATAGCATTTGTAAAAATCTGTCCCATTCTTTCTTGTTACAAAGAGTTTAGGAATTATTATCTCTTGATTTATTTAAAGAAATATTTTAGTCCAGTATTAACTTAGGGGAGAATGTTTACAGTGAAAGATTTGCTTTCATTCTTTAATTCAGTGTAACTGCAAATTGGAGCAGCTTTTAACTAAGTTAAAAAAAAATTCACTGCCCTTCAGCCTCTTAAATACAGCTTGTAATTCTCTACCAGGGGTTTTGGTATATTTCTAAATTTTAGCTCTACATTACTAGGATTTAGTTAGTTCCAGAAACCTTATAGGTTATAGGCCTTTTGATATCCTTTTTGTTATGTAGAGACCAAGGGAGGTAAAGATAAAGACCTTCCAGCAGGGGCTTCCCTGGTGGCGGAGTGGTTGAGAGTCCGCCTGCCGATGCAGGGGACACGGGTTCATGCCCCAGTCCGGGAAGATCCCACATGCTACGGAGCGGCTAGGCCCGTGAGCCATGGCCTCTGAGCCTGCGCGTCCAGAGCCTGTGTCCGCAACGGGAGAGGCCACGACGGTGAGAGGCCCACGTACCGCCAAAAAAAAAAAAAAAGACCTTCCAGCAAATTATTCAGCTCTCACTCCTGTAAGAGTTTCTGGATAAAAGAAGGAAACTGTCAGCGTGTTTTAGAGAATTGAGAAGTTTGACAATCCTGTGGGAAGTATTCCTATCTAATCTTTTAAATGTATGTCCATCTATGTTTTCCATAGTTTTTGGAATCTCCTCTTTAATTCCTGTGATACTACAATAAAGAAATAAATCACCTCCAGAGTCAAAAATCTGAAATTAAGGAAAGTAAACAGTACACTACTCAAGCTTTTCTCTTCCCCTACCCAGTTAAAATAACAAAATAGAAAAGCAACGTGGTCTGTAATTAACATCTCCCTTTTCCAAAGGCATTGCTAGCCTTATGTCATCCTCACAGGTTAGCAGGGAGTATACGTTGAAGCCATGAGAAACAGATTGTGTACCCCCAGCAGTCAAAACAACGAACTGCTAATTTCATTGGTTCCTATGCATTATAAACCAGTGCTTCTAAGTTATCCTAACAGGTTAACCAGACATACCAGATTTGGGGGACCAATGGCAGACATCTCCTTGTCCAGGACTCCGTTCTCTTCTCACTTTTATCCTGATTTGGGAAGTCTGATTTTCCTAGCCTGAGAAGTTCACCAACTTTGAAAGAAAAAGTTCAGCCTTCTCTAAGATGAACTGGAGATAAAGCAGATGTTCTTAAGTTTCTGTTCAACCCTAACACACCTGAGGGATTAATAGCAGTGACAAAGTACAGTGGCAGAGGAGGGGAGGTTGGCAGATTTGGAGTAAGAAAAGGAGTTGTTGAGACCGCTGAGGATTCACTGTAGTTTTGAATTGCAAGGAAAAGGTCATGCTTATAACTTTAAGGTAGATATTTAGGCAATATTAACTTATTACTGTCTAGTATATTATTTACACTTTTTACTGCTTTATGTCAGAAATCTTCTGACTTAAGATTTTACAAATAGCAAATGCATTTTTGCATTAACAAACACATGAGGTCATATTTTTGCTTTTCTTCCATACTAAATTCACCATGGAGCTGGATTGTTTTTTGCGGTGTTATTTCTATCTGACTAGCTAAAATTATATTAGCTTCATAAATAACTTGGGTAGACTTTATTCTTTTTGTATTTTTCTGGATCAAATTACATGAAATAAGAGTTCTATATGTCGTAAAATTTGGTCGAACCTACCAGCATAGCCATCTGGTCCTGGGGTTTCTTCACAGGTGTGGTCTTTGACTGTTACTTCAATTTCTATATTACTTATTCAAGTTCTTTATTTTTTCTTGTAATAGTTGTGATATTTTACATTTTCCTGGGAATTTATTTATTTATAAATTTATTTATTTCATCTCTATTTTCAAATATTTTAATATATAGTTGTTCATAATACCCATTCTCCTTTTTTAATCTTTTGGTGTCTGTAGTTATTTCCTTTTTTTAATTCTGTATTTTGTTTGTTTGTACATTCTCTTATCTTTTTTCAGTCTTGCCTGAAGTCTGCTTATTTTATTAATCTTTTCAGATAATCAGCTTTTGGGTTGCTATTCTTGTTTGTTACTATTGTGGAGGTTGTTGATGTTGTTCTCTACATCACCTGCCCCTATATTTATATTTCCTTCCTTCTTGTTTCTTTGGGCTTGCTCTGTGGCTCTTTTCCAACTTCTTTAGCTGGATGCTTAACTTCATTTAGTTTTTTTGTTTTTGTTTTTGTTTTGCAGTACGTGGGCCTCTCACTTTTGTGGCCTCTCTCATTGCAGAGCACAGGCTCCAGACGCACAGGCTCAGCGGCCATGGCTCACGGGCCTATCCACTCCATGGCATGTGGGATCTTCCTGGACTGGGGCACAAATCCGTGTCCCCTGCATCAGCAGGCGGACTCTCAACCACTGTGTCACCAGGGAAACCCAACTTCATTTAGTTTTAATCTTTTTTTTTTTTTTTTTTGATAAATGTTTGAGCTATGGACTTCCTCCAGCTCCTGCATCAACACGTGTCCTTTCTTTCTTAGGATCACTGAGTATTAGATTTTCAGTTCTGTTCAAAGCAACCCTTTTCACTTGACTTTTCCTTTCCTGACTCCTCCGCAGCTTTGCTTTTAGTCCTTGTCTTAGTGTTGGAGTTTGGGATTCGAGGAACAGAAACTCATTCACATTAAGAGAAAAGATGAGTTAATGTAAGGATACCAGTGAACCGTAACTGGAAAGTTATCAGATACCAAAGCAGTTCTCTGTGTCACTCCTTCAGAGGGACATGGCCTCTCTTGGAGCCTCCACCTCTCCCCACACACATCTCTGTTCTCTTCTGTTTCTCTAAGATCTAACTTCCTTATGCTCTACCTAACAGATGATTCCATCATCCACTCATGGTTTTTATTTTGTCTGACTTCAGCTTTAACATTGCTCATCACTGCTGCACTGTGCCTTCTTTTTTTTAATCATTACTCTTTCCTCTGAGTTTCCACTGCTAATCAGCCAATTATTTCCATATTTCTTAGTTCATACTCCTAACAAAGAGAATCCATTTGGCTCAATTCATCTTTTCTTAATAGGTCATTAACCAATTTATATGCCTACTATAGCCAATCACCTGTATTGAGGGGTGTGGGCAAGACACTTTCCCTTAGGGAACAGGCTCCAGCTGTCTCTGATAGTTCTCTTGTTCTTATTTATTCAGTTTCACTCCATTAGCTCCTTCTCCTCGTACTTTAATTTTGTTTTGTCACTCTAAAAAAATACTCTTTTGATCCTGTTTTTGTCTGGCTACCATCAACTCATTCTTTTTTTCATCTCATCCATTGTATTCAAAAGAACAATATTTGGAGTGTTCATATCCTTGTCTCTCATTAACTTCTCATCCCACTGAAATTGGGCTTCCTCTTTTTTTTTTTTTTTTTTTTTTAGCTTGAAACAACATTCGTTTATTATCTCACAGTTCTATAATTCAGAAGTCTCGTATGGTATGGTTGGATTCTTTTTTTGTTGTTTGTTTGTTTTTTGTTTTTTTTGCTAGATTACCATTTTTTTTATTTTTTTTTTTATTAGTTTCTGCTTTATAACAAAGTGAATCAGTCATACATATACATCTGTTCCCACATCCCTTCCCTCATGCATCTCCCTCCCTCCCACCCTCCCCATCCTACACCTCCAGGTGGTCACAAACCACCGAACTGATCTCCCTGTGCTCTGCGGCTGCTTCCCACTATCTATCTACCTTACGTTTGGTAGTGTATATATGTCCATGCCTCTCTTTCGCTTTGTCACAGCTTACCCTTCCCCCTCCCCATATCCTCAAGTCCATTCTCAAGTAGGTCTGTGTCTTTATTCCCGTTTTACCCCTAGGTTCTTCATGACATTTTTTTAAAAATTCCATATATATGTGTTAGCATACAGTATTTGTCTTTCTCTTTCTGACTTACTTCACTCTGTATGACAGACTCTAGGTCTATCCACCTCATTACAAATAGCTCAGTTTCGTTTCTTTTTATGGCTGAGTAATATTCCATTGTATATATGTGCCACATCTTCTTTATCCATTCATCTGATGATGGACACTTAGGTTGTTTCCAGCTCCGGGCTATTGTGAATAGAGCTGCAATGAACATTTTGGTACATGTCTCTTTTTGAATTATGGTTTTCTCAGGGTATATGCCTAGTAGTGGGATTGATGGGTCATATGGTAGTTCTATTTTTAGTTTTTTAAGGAACCTCCATACTGTTCTCCATAGCGGCTGTACCAATTCGCATTCCCACCAGCAGTGCAAGAGTGTTCCCTTTTCTCCACACCCTCTCCAGCATTTATTGTTTCTAGATTTCTTGATGATGGCCATTCTGACTGGTGTGAGATGATATCTCATTGTAGTTTTGACTTGCATTTCTCTAATGATTAATGATGTTGAGCATTCTTTCATGTGTTTGCTGGCAGTCTGTATATCTTCTTTGGAGAAATGCCTATTTAAGTCTTCTGCCCATTTTTGAATTGGGTTGTTTGTTTTTTTGCTATTGAGCTGCATGAGCTGTTTATAAATTTTGGAGATTAATCCTTTGTCAGTTGCTTCATTTGCAAATATTTTCTCCCATTCTGAGGGTTGTCTTTTGGTCTTGTTTATGATTTCCTTTGCTGTGCAAAAGCTTTGAAGTTTCATTAGGTCCCATTTGTTTATCTTTGTTTTTATTTCCATTTCTCTAGGAGGTGGGTCCAAAAGGATCTTGCTGTGATGTATGTCATAGAGTGTTCTGCCTATGTTTTCCTCTAAGAGTTTGATAGTTTCTGGCCTTACATTTAGGTCTTTAATCCATTTTGAGCTTACTTTTGTGTATGGTGTTAGGGAATGATCTAATCTCATACTTTTACATGTCCCTGTCCAGTTTTCCCAGCACCACTTACTGAAGAGGCTGTCCTTTCTCCATGTACCTTCCTGCCTCCTTTATCAAAGATAAGTTGACCATATGTGCGTGGGTTTATCTCTGGGCTTTCTATCCTGTTCCATTGATCTATCTTTCTGTTTTTGTGCCAGTACCACACTGTCTTGATTACTGTAGCTTTGTGGTATAGTCTGAAGTCAGGGAGCCTGATTCCTCCAGCTCCGTTTTTCGTTCTCAAGATTGCTTTGGCTATTCGGGGTCTTTTGTTTTTCCAAACAAATTTTGAAATTTTTTGTTCTAGTTCTGTGAAAAATTGGGCTTCCTCTTTTATTATATTCCTGGAACTGCTCTCATCAAGGGCACCAGTAATCTCCTAATTGTCATATCCAGTGGAAATTTTTCAGTCCTTATTTCATGGCTGTTCTTTAACACTTGACATTCACGGCAACTTTCTTCTACAAATATTCTACTCCCTTGGTTTCTGTGAATCTACATTCCATGGTGCTGCTTGTAACCTTCTGACTATTCTTGCTCTTTTTCTTTTTGCAGGTTTTTCCTATGCCCTCCACTTAAAATGTTGATATTCCCCAGTATTCATACTTACCCATGACTCTTTTTCTCTGTGTTCTCTCTATTTTTATGGTTTCAACTATCATATATAAACTATTGATTCCAAAACTCCCATTTCCAGGCTAGACTTCCCCACTGAACTTCAGATTCATATATCCAGGGATGATCTTTGGGCATCTCCAAGTCAACATAACCTAAACTGAATTTATCATCCCTGCTCCCTAATATGTTCCTCTTGTATTTTTTGTTTCATTTGTTCGTATAGCTATTTATCATCCAGACAAACTAGAAGTATGAAAGTCTTCATAGTCCAGGGTTGGGAAACATAAGACACACATGCTTATTACAGGCATAGGATTCATGAGCATATGCTGACACTGCCTCACCCCATTCTCATAATAGGTATATGGCTCTCATGGTTGTTTATCCTAATGAGGTTGGATGACATCACAGAATCCTTTTCTACATGGTGTTGTAGGCAACTACTGTCAATCAGTTAGGCTTAGTATCCGGCTTATTCTTCACCCAACTCTTTGTGCAGTCACCTTTAGGACTACATCAGGAGCTTTCTTGTCCTGTGTCTTCTGGGTGGGTTTGCTGGGAGGCATCCACAGAAGATCAAAAAGTGGAAGAAGAGTGATACTGATATTTATTTTTACAGGTGTCGTCACAGTGAAGGACATAACTCCTGTCAATACCCTCTTCAATTCCAGAAACTTCTCTTTTCTGACTTAGGGGTGTAATGGGTCTTTGGTATTGCCAGCCCTGGGGTCATATACTATCCCTTGCCAGTTCCCCTAAATCTACTCCACATCTTTGCAGGTAAAGTTTTTCACAAATTACCCAATTTGAGTGTACTGTTGTCCTATTTTCTGCTGAAATCCATGCTATATCAGATAGCATGTGAATTAAAACATTTGCCATCCCTTTCCTAGACTCCTTACATCATCCTCAGGCCCCACACATCCATATAATAACTAAGATTTGCTTATTTCAGAACCCAAATATTGCTCAATTGTATTCCTTCTCTCTAGTCTCATTCTCAGAATCCTAGTTCAGGCCCACAGTATCTCTCTATGAGATAAAAATGTATGAAATGGAAAAGGATTGATATTGAGGCGAACTATTTAACAAAGGTTGCCAACCCCTGGAAAACTGATTACATGGCCTACTTGATTATATTTGGTTTTATTATTCTCTGGTTAATTCACGAGTGTGTATTCTGTGGCCCCTATACTTTTGCCTTCTGCTCCTTATATTTTAAAAGATCATTATTTGGGGGCAGGGGGTTGTTTTATTTATAAATGTAGGAATCTTTTGTCTAATAGAATCCTCTTATATAAAATAAAAGTGGAGCTGGTTCTTGTTAAAGTAAGGTTAGTACTTCAGACACAATAGGAAAATTACTGCTCAGCATCTATTACCAGTGCTTAATAATTATTTTTCTCGTATTTCCTCCAGCTCTAACTCTACTGCCATCCTGGCCCTGTGCCAAATTAGCATGTATAAATATTCTCACCTGACCTTAGCCATGATACATTAATAAATAGGCTGTTCCGTTTTGCTAACTGAGAGTTCTACCTATATTCACCAGGGTAATCAGAAACTGGTTAACATGAGATCCTGGCTCTCATTCTTTCTGGGGGAGATGATTTCTCAAGAAAGATTCTCATTTCAAAGGCATTTGGAAAGTCTTATCTATCATAAGAATTTACTTATTCTCATTTTTCTATGAATTAAAGAAATTTGATGAGTGAAATATGGAAAATTTTACAGTTTGTCAGAATTCCCCATTCTTTTTCTTTATAACCTTTTTTTTTTTTTTTTTAATTTTTGGCTGCATTGGGTCTTCGTTGCTGTGCGCGGGCTTTCTCTAGTTGCAGCGAGCGGGAGCTACTCTTTGTTGCAGTGTGCGGGCTTCTCACTTCAATGGCTTCTCCCGCTGCAGAACGTGGGCCCTAGGTGAGCGGGCTTCAATAGTTGTGGCGGGCGGGCTCTAGAGCGCAGGCTCAGTAGTTGTGGCTCACGGGTTTAGTTGCTCCACTGTATGTGGGATCTTCCCGGATCAGAGATCAAACCCATGTCCCCTGCATTGGCAGGAGGATTCTCAACCACTGCACCACCAGGGAAGTCCACAGAATTCCCCATTCTAATGTAGGCTGAATATCACTCTCTGATAAGTATGATCCCGTTGGCCCTTCTACCAACTATATTGTACAGCAAGATTTTATATCATATACTATAAATTATATCTCCTCCATCTTCCACTTGATCTTATTTTTTAAGGTGGTTTTTTTAAAATCCCTTTAAGGATATTAGGATCCTAATTCTGTTCTGCAACCATCAACCATTCTTCCATCTCAGAGTTTCTTCATCCTAGTTAATGGAAAATGGTTATTTGGATAGGATTGCAGAGAAGAAGCCTTTCGATCTGCCAATAGAGAATTCTAATAGATTGAACTTGGACATTGAGTCATAAATCTGTAGTCATTCAGTCAATAAGAATATATACGACTTTTGAAATGTCATCTAGCTCTTATTTTAGCATCTGGTCCACAAGCTTTCTAATGACTTTTCCAAATACCTTCTTAAAATCAAATTTACTAGGGCTAGAGTATTTTTCAGATCTGCCAAGCAAGCGATACTTTCAGGAAATGACTGAGGTTAGTCTAACATGACTTGTTCTTGGTAAAGATGAACTAGCTCATAGTTATCACTGTCTTCCTTTCTAAACACATGTAAAGCAATCTGTTCATTAGTTCCTTCCAGAACCTTGCAGAGCTTAAAAAGCACGATTTAAAGCCTGACTGGTTTATAATTTGAGATTTCCACATTCTTTTCCTTTTCAAAAAAATTAGAGTTTCATTATCTAGTCTCTTATCATCTCTTCTAGTCTCTGTAGTTCTTCAAAGATTACAATCATCCAGGGCTTCCCTCGTGGTGCAGTGGTTAAGAATCTGCCTGCCAATGCAGGGGACATGGGTTTGAGCCCTGGTCCGGGAAGATCCCACATGCCACAGAGCAGCTAAGCCCGTGCGCCACAACTACTGAAGCCCACATGCCTAGAGCCCATGCTCTGCAACAAGACAAGCCACCGCAATGAGAAGCCCATGTGCCACAACGAAGGCTAGCCCCAGCACGCTGCAACTAGAGAAAGACCGCATGCAGCAACGAAGACCCAACACAGCCAAAAATAAAATAAATTAATTTTAACAATATATTTTTTAAAAAAGGATTACCATCATCCATCCAGTCATTTCATCTCCAGGTTCTATCATTCATTTCTTTCAGGCAATCATGTAGGTCAAACCCGTGCCCCCTGTAGCGGAAGCACATAGCCTTAAGCACTGGACCGCCAGGGAAATCCCTGTGATTTATTCTGTAAAAAATTTTTTTTTGTCTTGAAATAATTTTAGACTAAAAAGAGAGTTATAAAAATTGTGCAGAGCATTTCCATGTAGGCTTTACCTACCCTCCCATAATGTTAACATCTTGCATAGGGCATAATCAAGTGATCAAAGCTAAGAAATTAATATTGATGCAATATTATTAACTGAACTGTAGACTTTATTCTGATTTCACCAGTTTTTCCATTAATGTACTTTTTCTTTTCAAGATACAGTCCAGGGACCGACATTACACTTTATTTTCATGTCTCCTTAGTCTCCTCCAATTTGTTAGAGTTCCTTAGTCTCTCCCTTACCCTTCATGCCCTTGACCCTTTGAGTACCAGCTACTCAGGCATTTTCTTTAATGTCCCTCAGTTTGGGTTTATCTGAAGTTTTGTCTGATTAGATTGCCATTATGCATTTGTGGGACAAATATTTGGAAATGATGTCCCCTTCTCAGTGCATTCTAGCAGGTGGCGCATTATGTTGATATGTCTTTCTACTGATGATGTTAACCTCGATCACTTGGCTTAATGGGTGTCTGTCAGGTTTCTCCACTGTAAAGTTACTATTTTCCCCCTTTGTAATTAATAAATATTTGGAAGGAAATACTTTTATGCTATGCAAATATCCTGTTTCTTCTTATACACTCGTCTACTATTTTTTTTTTTTTTTTTTTTTTTTTTTTTTTTTTTTGCGGTACGCGGGCCTCTCACTGTTGTGGCCTCTCCCGTTGCGGAGCACAGGCTCCGGACGCGCAGGCTCAGCGGCCATGGCTCACACGCCCAGCCGCTCCGCGGCATGTGGGATCTTCCCGGACCGGGGCACGAACCCGTGTCCCCTGCATCGGCAGGCGGACTCTCAACCACTGCGCCACCAGGGAAGCCCTCGTCTACTATTTTTAGCATTCATTGATCACGCCTGCCAGAGTTATTACTGTGGTGTTCAAATAGTGATTTTCTGTCTTCCTCATTTCTTCTGGATTTATTGACTTATTCTGTAAGGAAGAGCTCTTCCTTTTATTTATTTTTAATGGTTTTATTGTGATATAGTTGACATACATTAAACATATTTAAGGAGTACAGTTTGATATTTTAACATATGTGAAACCATCCCCACAATTAAGATAACTAACATATCCATGTCCACCAAAAGTTTTCTTATATTTCTTTATAATTTCTACCTCCCTTATCTCCGCACCCTCTTGATGTCCTCAAGCAATCACTGATTTGTTTTCTGTCACTGTAGATTAGTTTTCATTTTCTAGAATTTTATATAAATGGGATAATGCAGTATATACTCTTTTTCATTAGGCACTTTTCGCTCAAGATGATGACTTTGAGTTTTATTCTTGCTGTTACATGAGTCAATAGTTTTTCGTTTGTTTTTCTGAGTTATATTCCACTATATGGATATACCACAGTTAGGTTATCTATATGTTCACCTGTGATGGATATTTGGTTTTTTTCACTTTGGGCTATTACAAATGCCCCTTCTATCTTTCTTTTGATTAGTGTTAATAGAATTTATCTTTGTCATTTCTTTGCTATCTTTAAAGTATGATTTTTGTAGGCAGCATTACTTTTTATTTTTTACAAAGTCTGACAACCTCTGCCTTTTTTTTTTAAACATCTTTATTAGAGTATAATTGCTTTACAATGCTGTGTTAGTTTCTACTTTATAACAAAGTGATTCAGCTATACATATACATATGTCCCCATATCCACTCCCTCTTGCGTCTCCCTCCCACCCTCCCTATCCCACCCTTCTAGGTAGACACAAAGCACCGAGCTGATCTCCCTGTGCCATGCAGCTGCTTCCCACTACATATCTACTTTACGTTTGGTAGGGTATATATGTCCATGCCACTCTCTCACTTCGTCCCAGCTTACCCTTCCTCCTCACTGTGTCCTCAAGTCCATTCTCTATGTCTGCGTCTTTATTCCTGTCCTGCCCCTAGGTTCTTCAGAACCATTTTTTTTTCTTTTTTAGATTCCATATATATGTGCTAGCATATGATATTTGTTTTTCTCTTTCTGACTTACTTCACTCTGTATGCCAATCTCTAGGTCCATCCGCCTCACTTCAAATAACTCAATTTCCTTTATTTTTATGGCTGAGTAATATTCCACTGTATATATGTGCCACATCTTTATCCATTCATCTGTCAGTGGACACTTAGGTTCCTTCCATGTCCTGGCTATTGTAAATAGTGCTGCAGTGAACATTGTGATACATGACTCTTTTGAAATTATGGTTATCTCAGGGTATATGCCCAGTAGTGGGATTGCTGGGTCATATGGCAGTTCTAATTTTAGTTTTTTCAGGAACCTCCATACTGTTCTCCATAGTGGCTGTATCAATTTACATTCCCACCAACAGTGCAAGAGGGTTCCCTTTTCTCCACACCCTCTACAGCATTTATTGTTTGTAGATTTTTTGATGATGGCCATTCTAACTGGTGTGAGGTGATACCTCATTGTAGTTTTGATTTGCATTTCTCTAATGATTAGCGATGTTGAGCATCCTTTCATGTGTTTGTTGGCAATCTGTGTATCTTCTTTGGAGAAATGTCTATTTAGGTCTTCTGCCCATTTTTGGATTGGGTTGTTTGCTTTCTTGATATTGAGCTGCATAAGCTGCATAATTTTGGAGATTAATCCTTTGTCAGTTGCTTCATTTGCAAATATTTTCTCCCATTCTGAGGGTTGTCTTTTCATCCTGTTTATGGTTTCCTTAGCTGTGCAGAAGCTTTTACGTTTCATTAGGTCCCATTTGTTTACTTTTGTTTTTATTTCCATTCCTCTAGGAGGTGGGTCAAAAAGGATCTTGCTGTGATTTATGTCATACTGCGTTCTGCCTACGTTTTCCTCTAAGAGTTTTATAGTGTCTAGCCTTACATTTCAGGGCTTTAATCCATTTTGAGTTTATTTTTCTGTATGGTGTTAGGGAGTGTTCTAATTTCATTCTTTTACATGTAGCTGTCCAGTTTCCCCAGCACCACTTATTGAAGAGGCTGTCTCTTCTCCATTGTATATTCTTCCCTCTTTATCAAAGATAGGGTAACCATATGTGCGTGGGTTTATCTCTGGGCTTTCTATCCTGTTCCATTGATCTATATTTCTGTTTTTGTGCCAGTACCATACTGTCTTGATGACTGTAGCTTTGTAATATAGTCTGAAGTCAGGGAGCCTGATTCCTCCAGCTCCATTTTTTTTTCTCAAGATTGCTTTGGCTATTCGGAGTCATTTGTGTTTCCATACAAATTGTGAAGTTTTTTGTTCTAGTTCTGTGAAAAATGCCATTGTTAGTTTGATAGGGACTGCAATGAATCTGTAGATTGCTTTGGGTAGTATAGTCATTTTCACAGTATTGATTCTTCCAATCCAAAAACATGGTATATCTCTCCATCTGTTTGTATCATCTTTTTCTTTGAATTTTTGAATTTCATTTATTTTTTATACAGCAGGTTCTTATTAGTTATCCATTTTATACATATTAGTGTATATATGTCGATCTCAATCTCCCCATTCATCACAGCACCACCACCACCCCCCGCTGCTTTCTCCCCTTGATGTCCATATATTTGTTCTTTACATCTGTGTCTCAAATTCTGCCCTGCAAACCGGTTCATCTGTACCATTTTTCTAGGTTGCACATATATGCATTAACATATGATACTTGTTTTTCTCTTTCTGACTTACTTCACCCTGTATGACAGTCTCTAGGTGCATCCACATCTCTACAAATGACCCATTTTCGTTCCTTTTTATGGCTGAGTAATATTGCATTGTATATATGTACCACACCTTTTTTATCCATTTGTCTCTCAATAGGCATTTAGGTTGTTCCCATCACCTGGCTATTGTAAATAGTGCTGCAATGAACATTGGGGTGCATGTGTCTTTTTTTTTTTTTGCGGTACGCAGGCCTCTCACTGTTGTGGCCTCTCCCGTTGCAGAGCACAGGCTCCGGACGCACAGGCTCAGCGTTCATGGCTCACGGGCCCAGGCGCTCCACGGCATGTGGGATCTTCCCAGACTGGGGCACAAACACGTGTCCCCTGCATCGGCAGGCGGACTCTCAACCACTGCGCCACCAGGGAAGCCCGCTTGTGTCTTTTTGAATTACGGTTTTCTCTGGGTATGTGCCCAGTAGTGGGATTGCTGGGTCATATGGTAATTCTGTTTTTAGTTTCTTAAGGAACCTCCATACTGTTCTCCAGAGTGGCTGTATCAATTTACACTCCCACCAACAGTGCAAGAGGGTTCCCTATTCTCCACACCCTCTCCAGCATTAGTTGTTTGTAGATTTTCTGATGATGCCCATTCTAACTGGTGTGAGGTGATACCTCATTGTAGTTTTGATTTGCATTCTCTAATAATTAGTGATGTTAAGCAGCTTTTCATGTGGTTCTTGACCATCTGTATGACTTCTTTGGAGAAATGTCTATTTAGGTCTTCTGCCCGTTTTTGGATTGGGTTGTTTGTTTTTTGAATATTGAGCTACATTAGCTGTTTATATATTTTGGAGATTAATCCTTTGTCTGCTGATTCATTTGCAAATATTTTCTCCCATTCTGAGGGTTGTCTTTTCATCTTGTTTGTAGTTTCCTTTGCTTTGCAAAAGCTTTTAAGTTTTATTAGGTCCCATTTGTTTATTTTTGTTTTTATTTCCATTTCTCTAGGATGTGGGTCAAAAAGGATCTTGCTGTGATTTATGTCATGTAGTGTTCTGCCTATGTTTTCTTCCAAGAGTTTTATAGTGTCTAGCCTTACATTTAGGTGTTTAATCCATTTTGAGTTTATTTTTGTGTATGGTGTTAGGGAGTGTTCTAATTTCATTCTTTTTTATGTAGCTGGCCAGTTTTCCCAGTACCACTTATTGAAGAGACTGTCTTTTCTGCATTGTATATCCTTGCCTCCTTTGTCATAGATTAGTTGACCATAGGTACGTGGGTTTATCTCTGGGCTTTCTATCATATTCCATTGATCTATATTTCCATTTTTGTGCCAGTA
This sequence comes from Mesoplodon bidens, assembly GCF_964165515.1. Lineage (NCBI taxonomy): Eukaryota > Metazoa > Chordata > Mammalia > Artiodactyla > Ziphiidae > Mesoplodon > Mesoplodon bidens. Next base: position 48,398,381 of record NC_138165.1, on the reverse strand, counting down.
CCATATTGTCTTGATTATTGTAGCTTTGTAATATAATCTGAAGTCAGGGAGGCTGATTCCTCCAGCTCCATTTTTTTCCCTAGAGACTGCTTTGGCTATTCGGGGTCTTCTGTGTCTCCATACAAATTTTAAGATTTTTTGTTCTCGTTCTTTAAAAAATGCCATTGGTAATTTGATATGGATTGCATTGGATCTGGGTAGTATAGATTGCATGGCTTTGGGTAGTATAGTCATTTTCACAATGTTGATTCTTCCAATCCAAGAACATGGTATATCTCTCCATCTGTTTGTATCATCTTTAATTTCTTTCATCAGTGTCTTATAGTCTTCTGCATACAGGTCTTCTGTCTCCCTAGGTAGGTTTATTCCTAGATATTTTATTCTTTTTGTTGCAATGGTAAATGAGAGTGTTTCCTTAATTTCTCTTTCAGATTTTTCATCATTAGTGTATAGGAATGCAACAGATTTCTGTGCATTAATTTTGTATCCTGTAACTTTACCAAATTCATTGATTAGATCCAGTAGTTTTCTGGTGGCATCTTTAGGATTCTTTATATATAGTATCATGTCATCTGCCAACAGTGAGAGTTATACTTCTTCTTTTCCAGTTTGTATTCCTTTTATTTGTTTTTCTTCTCTGATTGCTATAGCTAGGACTTCCAAAACTATGTAGAGTAATAGTGGTAAGAGTGGACACCATTGTCTTGTTCCTGATCTTAGAGGAAATGCTTTCAGTTTTTCACCATTGAGAATGATGTTTGCTGTGGGTTTGTCATATATGGCGTTTATTATGTTGAGGTAGGCTCCCTCTATGCCCACTTTCTAGAGAGTTTTTATCATTAGTAGTTTTGAATTTTGTCAAAAGCTTTTTCTGCATCTATTGAGACAGTAATATGGTTTTTTTTCTTCAGTTTGTTAATATGGTGTATCACATTGATTGATTTCCATATATTGAAGAATCCTTGCTTCCCTGGGATAAATCCCACTTGATCATGGTGTATGATCCTTTTAATGTGTTGTTGGATTCTGTTTGCTAATATTTTGCTGAGGATTTTTGCATCTACATTCATCAGTGATATTGGTCTGTAATTTTTTTTTGTAGTATCTTTGTCTGGTTCTGGTATCAGGGTGATGGTGGCCTCATAGAATGAGTTTGGGAGTGTTCCTTCCTCTGCAATTTTTTGGTAGAGTTTGTGAAGGATGGGTGTTAGCTCTTTAAATGTTTGATAGAATTCACCTGTGAAGCCATCTGGTCCTGGACTTTTGTTTTTTGGAAGATTTTTAATCACAGTTTCAATTTCATTACTTGTGATTGGTCTGTTCCTATTTTCTATTTCTTCCTGGTTCAGTTTTGGAACATTATACCTTTCTAGGAATTTGTCCATTTCTTCTAGGTTGTCCATTTTATTGGCATAGAGTTGCTTATAGTAGTCTCTAAGGATGCTTTGTATTTCTGCAGTGTCTGTTGTAACTTCTCCTTTCTCATTTCTAATTTTATTGATCTCAGTCCTCTCCCTCTTTTTCCTGATGAGTCTGGCTAATGGTTTATCAATTTTGTTTATCTTCTCAAAGAACCAGCTTTTAGTCTTATTGATCTTTGCTATTGTTTTCTTCGTTTCTGTTTTACTTACTTCTGCTCTGATCTTTATGATTTCTTTCCTTGTGCTAACTATGGGTTTTGTTTGTTCTTCTTTCTCGAGGCATAAGGTTAAATTGTTTATTTGAGATTTTTCTTGTATCTTTAGGTAGCCTTGTAGTGCTATAAGCTTCCATCTTAGAACTGCTTTTGCTGCATCTCATAGGTTTTGGATCATCGTGTTTTCATTGTCATTTGTCTCTAGGTATATTTTTATTTCCTCTTTGATTGCTTCAGTGATCTCTTGGTTATTTAGTAACATATTTTTTAGCCTCCATGTGTTTGTGTTTTTATGTTTTTTTCCCTGTAATTCATTACTAATCTCATAGCATTGTGGTCAGAAAAGATGTTTGATATGATTTCAATTTTCTTAAGTTTACTGAGGCTTGATTTGTGACCCAAGATGTGATCTATCCTGGAGAATGTTCTGTGCACACTTGAGAAGAAAGTGTAATGTGCTGGTTTTGGATGGAATGTCCTATAAATATCAATTAAATCTATCTGGTCTGTTGTGTCATTTAAAGCTTCTGTTTCCTTATTTATTTTCATTTTGGATGATCTGTCCATTGGTGTAAGTGAGATGTTAAAGTCCCCCACTATTATTGTGTTACCATTGATTTCCTCTTTTACAGCTGTTAGCAGTTGCCTTATATATTGAGGTGCTCCTATGTTGTGTGCATATATATTTATAATTGTTATATCTTCTTCTTGGATTGATCCCTTGATCATTATGTAGTGTCCTTTCTTGTCTCTTGTAACATTCTGTATTTTAAAGTCTACTTTATCCGATATGAGTGTAGCTACTCCAGCTTTCTTGTGATTTCCATTTGCATGGAATATCTTTTTCCATCCCCTCACTTTCAGTCTGAATGTGTCCCTAGGTCTGAAGTGGGTCTCTTGTAGACTGCATATGGATGGGTCTTGTTTTTGTATCCATTCAGCAAGCCTGTGTCTTTTGGTTGGAGCATTTAATCCATTCACATTTAAGGTAATTGTCGATATGTATGTTCCTATGACCATTTTCTTAATTGTTTTGGGTTTGTTTTTGTATGTCCGTTTCTTCTCTTGTGTTTCCCACTTAGAGAAGTTCCTTTATCATTTGTTGTAGAGATGGTTTGGTGTGCAGAATTCTCTTAGCTTTTGCTTGTCTGTAAAGCTTTTGATTTCTCCATCGAATCTGAATAAGATCCTTGCCAGTAGAATAATCTTGATTGTAGGTTCTTCCCTTTCATCACTTTAAGTATATCATGTCACTCCCTTCTGGTTTGTAGAGTTTCTGCTGAGAAATCAGCTGTTAACTTTATGGGAGTTCCCTTGTATGTTATTTGTCATTTTTCCCTTGCTGCTTTCAATAATTTTTCTTTGTCTTTAATTTTTGCCAATTTGATTACTATGTGTCTCGGCATGTTTCTCCTTGTGTTTATCCTGTATGGGACTCTCTGCACTTCCTGGGCTTGGGTGACTATTTCCTTTCCCATGTTAGGGAAGTTTTTGACTATAATCTCTTCAAATATTTTCTTGGGTCCTTTCTCTCTCTCTTCTCCTTCTGGGACCCCTATAATGAGAATGTTTTTGTGTTTAATGTTGTCCCAGAGGTCTTAGGCTGTCTTCATTTCTTTTCATTCTTTTTTCTTTATTCTGTTCCACAGCAGTGAATTCCACCATTCTGTTTTCCAGGTCACTTATCCGTTCTTCTGCCTCAGTTATTCTGCTATTGATTCCTTCTAGTGTAGTTTTCATTTCAGTTATTGTATTGTTCATCTCTGTTTGTTTTTTCTTTAATTCTTCTAGGTCTTTGTTAAACATAAACATTCTTGCATCTTCTCGATCTTTGCTTCCATTCTTTTTCCAAGGTCCTAGATCATCCTCACTCTTATTATTCTGAATTCTTTTTCTGGAAGCTTGCCTATCTCCACTTCATTTAGTTGTTTTTCTGGGGTTTTATCTTGTTCCTTCTTCTGGTACATAGCCATCTGCCTTTTCATCTTGTGTATCTTTCTGTGAATGTGGTTTTTGTTCCACAGGCTGCAGGATTGTTCTTCTTGCTTCTGCTATGTGTGCCCTCTGGTGGATGAGGCTATCTAAGATGCTTGTGGAAGTTTCCTAATAGGAGGAACTGGTGGTGGGTAGAGCTGGCTGTTGCTCTGGTAGGCAGAGCTCAGTGAAACTTTAATCCTCTTGTCTGCTAATGGGTAGGGCTAGGTTTCCTCCCTGTTGGTTGTTCAGCCTGAGGCGACCCAACACTGGAACCTACACAGGCTCTTTGGTGGGGCTAATGACATACTCTGGGAGGGCTCATGCCAAGGAGTACTTTCCGGAACTTCCACTGCCAGTGTCCTTGTCCTCATGGTGAGACACAGCCAACCCCCGCCTCTGAAGGAGACCCTCCAACACTAGCAGGTAGGTCTGGTCCAGCCTCCTGTGGGGTCACTGCTCCTTCCCCTGGTTCCCGATGCACACACTACTTTGTGTGTGCCCTCCAAGAGTGGAGTCTGTTTCCCCCAGTCCTGTTGAAGTCCTGCAATCAAATCCTGCTAGCTTTCAAAGTCTGATTCTCTAGGAATTCCTCCTCTCGTTGCTGGACCCCCAAGTTTGGAAGCCTGATGTGGGGCTCAGAACCTTTACTCCAGTAGGTGGACTTCTGTGGTATCAGTGTTCTCCAGTTTGTGAGTCATCCACCCAGCCATTATGGGATTTGACTTTATTGAGATTGCGCCCCTCCTACCATCTCACTGTGGCTTCTCCTTTGTCTTTGGATGTGCGGTATCTTTTTCGGTGAATTCCAGTGTCTTCCTGTCGATGATTGTTCAGCAGTTATTTGTGATTCTGGTGCTGTCACAAGAGGGAGTTTCCATCTGTTTGTATCATCTTTAATTTCTTTCATAAGTGTCTTGTAGTTTTCTGCATACAGGTCTTTTCTCTCCTTAGGTAGGTTTATTCCTAGGTATTTTATTCTTATTGTTGCAATGGTAAAGGGAGTGTTTCCTTCATTTCTCTTTCCGATTTTTCATTATTAGTGTATAGAAATGCAAGAGATTTTTCTGTATTAATTTTGTATCCTGCTGCTTTACCAGATGCATTGATTAGCTCTAGTAGTTTTCTGGTGGCATCTTTAGGATCTTCTATGTATAGTATCATGTTCTCTGCCAACAGTGACCGTTTTACTTCTTCTTTTCCAATTTGGATTCCTTTTATTTCTTTTTCTTCTCTGATTGCTGTGGCTAAAACTTCCAAAACTGTGTTTAATAATAGTGGTGAGAGTGCAACCCCTGCCTTTTAATTGGGGTATTTAGACCATTTATGTTTGATATGGTAATTGATTTGGTTAGGTTTGTCTAACATTTTGCTGTTTGTCCCATGTTTTTTATTTTGTATTTATCCCATTTGATCTTTGTTCTTTTCCCCTTCTCCTTCTATTTTCCTTTTTTGTGTAGTATAAACTTCATGTTACATTTTTTAAAATTTAAATTGTTAATTATCTTTAAAGATATTTAAATGCAAGAAAAAGATTTGAAATATTTAGCCAAATAATTTCTATTTCTGGTGCTCTACATTCCCTTTGTCTTAGATCCAGATTTCAATCTGGTATTATTTTGCTTCTTCCTGAGGGACTTTCTTTATCATTACTTAAATTCTTTCAGCTTTGTATATCTGAAAAAGTCTTTATATCACCTTCTTTTTTTTTTTTTTTTTTTTTCCGGTACGCAGGCCTCTCACTGTTGTGGCCTCTCCCATTGCGGAGCACATGCTCCAGATGCGCAGGCTCAACGGCCATGGCTCATGGGCCCAGCCGCTCTGCAGCATGTGGGATCTTCCCGGACTGGGGCATGAACCCGCGTCTCCTGCATCGGCAGGCGGACTCTCAACCACTGCGTCACCAGGGAAGCCCTCACCTTCATTTTTGAAAGATACTTTTGCTGTCTGTAGAACTCTAGGTTGACAGATTTGGGGGGATTTTTTAGTACTTTAAAGATGAGAGGCGCTAAACGGGAGAAGCACTGGTTTGAGAAAAGCATGGGTCGCAAGTACACATTGGGACCCTGCCATTAATGGAGGGGAAAAGCGGGGAGACGCCAGCAGATTCCATCCTGTAAGCTGGTAGGAAGCCTGAAGGCTTGATGGGATTCCAGTGTGATAGGAGGCAAGGACATGCTTCAGATACATCAGAAATTCATCTACACGTGGAACAACTCCTACAGAACACCTACTGAACGCTGACAGAAGACCTCAGACCCCCCAAAAGGCAAGAAGCTCCCCACATACCTGGGTAGGGCAAAAGAAAAAAAGAATAAACAGAGACAATAGGATAGGGACGGGACCTGCACCAGTGGGAGGGAGCCGTGAAGGGGGGAAGGTTTCTACACACTACAAGCCCCTTCGCGGGCGGAGACTGCAGGTGGCGGAGGGGGAAAGCTTCGGAGTAGCGGAGGAGAGCACAGCAACAGGGGTGCGGAGGGCAAAGCGGAGAGATTCTGGCACAGAGGACCGGTGCCCTCAGGCACACACCAGCCCGAGAGGCTTGTCTGCTCGGCCGCCGTGGCGGGCGGGGCTGGGAGCTGAGGCTCGGGTATCGGCTTTCAGTCGGAGCGCAGGGAGAGGACTGGGGCTGGCGGCAGGAAGAGAGCCTGAAGGAGTTAGTGCACCACGGCTAGCCCGGAGGGAGTCCGGGGAAAGGGTCTGGAGCTGCTGAAGAGGCAAGAGACTTTTTTCCCTTTTGTTTCCTGGTGCGCGAGGAGAGGGCATTAAGAGGGCTGCTTGGGGAAGCGCCGGTGACAGGCACGAGCCGCGGGTAAGGCACGGACCTCGGAGACGGGCGTGGGCCGCCGCCGCCGCCGCCGCCGCCGCCGCCGCGGGGCCTGTGTGCGAGCGCGGGTCACTGTCCGCCCCGCCTTCCGGGGGGCCTGTGCACCCCGCCACTGCTGGGGTCCCCGAGACCCGGGGACGGCTTTCCCGGGAAAGCGCACGGAGCGCCACGGGCTGCTGCAACGTCACGCCGGCCTCTGCCGCCGCAGGCCCGCCCCACACTGCGCGCCCCTCCCTCCCCTCTGCCTGAGTGAGCCAGAGCCCCCGAATCAGCGGCTCCTTTAAACCCGTCCTGTCTGAGCGAAGAACGGACGCCCTCCGGCGACCTACGCGCAGAGGCGGGGCCAGGTCCAAGGCTGAGACCCGGGAGCTGTGAGAGCAGAGGCAGGGAAATTCTGTGCAGCCTCGGAGGCAGCGGATTAAAGCTCCACGGTCCATTTGATGTGCCCTGCGTCTGTGGAGTGCATGAATGGACAGCGAATCATCCCAAATTGAGGAAGTGGACTTTGAGGACAAGATTTAAGACTTTCCCCCCTTTTCCTCTTTTTACAACGAATTATTCCAAATTAAGGAGGTGGACTTAGAGAGCAAGATTTCAGACTTCTCGCCCTTTTCCTCTTTTTACAACGAATTATCCCAAATTGAGGAGGTGGACTTGGAGAGCAAGATTTTTGATTTTTCCCCCTGCTCTCTTTTTGTGAATGTGTATGTGTAATCTTCTGTGTAAGATTCTCTCTGTATAGCTTTGCTTCCACCATATGTCTCAGGGTTCTATCGGTCCGGTTTTTTTTTTTTTTTTTTCAATAATTACTTTCTAATTTTAATAACGCTACTATATTTCATACTTTATTCTATTTTACTTTACCTGCTCTTTCTTTTTTTCCTACTCTCCCTTCCTCCCTCCCTCCCTCCGCTCCTCCTTTCCTTCTTTCTTTTTCTTTCCTCCCTCCCACCCTTCTTCTTTCCACTTTCTTTTTCTTTCCTTCCTCCCTCCCTCCTGTCTTTCTTCCTTTCCTTTCTCCCTCCCTCCCTCCTTTCTTTCCATCCTTCCTCCCTCCCTCCCTCCCTCCTTTCTTTCTTCCTTCCTTCCTTCCTTCCTTTCTTCCCTTCTTCCTTTCTTTCCCTCTCTCTTTCTTTCTTCTACTAATTCTTTCTTTCTACTTTTTCTCCCTGTTACTCTGAGCCGGGTGGATGAAAGGCTCTTGGTGCTGCAGCCAGGAGCCAGTGCTGTGCCTCTGAAGTGGGAGAGCCAACTTCAGGACACGGGTCCACAACAGACCTCCCAGCTCCACATAATATCAAGCAGCGAAAATCTCCCAGAGATCTCCATCCCAACACCAGCACCCAGCTTCAGTCAACGACCAGCAAGCTACAGTGCAGGTCACCCTATGCCAAGCAACTAGCAAGGCAGGAACACAACCCCACCCATTAGCAGAGAGGCTACCTAAAAACATAATAAGGCCATAGGCACCCCAAAACACACCACCAGACGTGGACCTGTCCACCAGAAAGACAAGATCGAGCCTCAACCACCAGAGCACAGGAATTAGTCCCCCCCACCAGGAAGCCTACCCAACCTACTGAAACAACCTTAGCCACTGGGGTCAGACACCAAAAACAACGGGAACTACGAATCTGCAGCCGGCAAAAAGGAGACCCCAAACACAGTAACATAAGCAAAATGAGAAGGCAGAAAAACACACAGCAGGTGAAGGAGCAAGATAAACACCTACCAGACCTAACAAATGAAGAGGTAATAGGCAGTCTACCTGAAAAAGAATTCAGAATAATGATAGTAAAGCTGATCCAAGATTCTATTTCCATGATCCATAATCTTGGAAATAGAATAGACAACATGCAAGAAACAGTTAACAAGGACCTAGAAGAACTAAAGATGAATCAAGCATTGATTAAAAACACAATAAATGAAATGAAAAATACTCTAGATGGGATCAATAGCAGAATAACTGAGGCAGAAGAACGGATAAGTGAGGTGGAAGATAAAATAGTGGAAATAACTGATGCAGAGCAAAATAAAGAAAAAAGAATGAAAAGAACAGAGGAGAGTCTCAGAGATCTCTGGGACAACATTAAACGCACCAACATTCGAATTATAGGGGTTCCAGAAGAAGAAGAGAAAAAGAAAGGGACTGAGAAAATATTTGAAGAGATTATAGTTGAAAACTTCCCTAATTTGGGAAAGGAAATAGTTAATCAAGTCCAGGAGGCACAGAGAGTCCCATACAGAATAAATCCAAGGAGAAATACACCAAGACACATATTAATCAAACTGTCAAAAATTAAACACAAAGAAATCATATTAAAAGCAGCAAGGCAAAAACAACAAATAACACACAAGGGAATCCCCATAAGGTTAACAGCTGATCTCTCAGCAGAAACCCTACAAGCCAGAAGGGAGTGGCAGGACATAATTAAAGTGATGAAGGAGAGAAACCTGCAACCTAGATTACTCTACCCAGCAAGGATCTCATTCAGATTTGATGGAGAAATTAAAACCTTTACAGACAAGCAAAAGCTGAGAGAGTTCAGCACCACCAAACCAGCTTTACAACAAATGCTAAAGGAACTTCTCTAGGCAAGAAACACAACAGAAGGAATATACCTACAATAACGAACCCAAAGCAATTAAGGAAATGGGAATAGGAACATACATATCAATAATTACCTTAAATGTAAATGGACTAAATGCTCCCACCAAAAGACACAGAGTGGCTGAATGGATACAAAAACAAGACCCATATATATGCTGTCTACAAGAGACCCACTTCAGACCTAGAGACACATACAGATTGAAAGTAAAGGGATGGAAAAAGATATTCCATGCAAATGGAAATCAAAAGAAAGCTGGAGTAGCAATTCTTATATCAGACAAAATAGACTTTAAAATAAAGACTATTAGAAGAGACAAGGAAGGACACTACATAACGATAAAGGGATCGATCCAAGAAGAAGATATAACAATTGTAAATATTTATGCACCCAACATAGGAGCACCTCAATACATAAGGCAAATACTAACAGCCATAAAAGGGGAAATCGACAGTAACACACTCATAGTAGGGGACTTTAACACCCCACTTTCACCAATGGACAGATCATCCAAAATGAAAATAAATAAGGAAACACAAGCTTTAAATGATACATTAAACGAGATGGACTTAGTTGATATTTATAGGACATTCCATCCAAAAACAACAGAATACACATTTTTCTCAAGTGCTCATGGAACATTCTCCAGGATAGATCATATCTTGGGTCACAAATCAAGCCTCGGTAATTTTAAGAAAATTGAAATTGTATCAAGTATCTTCTCCGACCACAATGCTATGAGACTAGACATCAATTACAGGAAAAGATGTGTAAAAAATACAAACACATGGAGGCTAAACAATACACTACTCAATAACGAAGTGATCACTGAAGAAATCAAAGAGGAAATTAAAAAATACCTAGAAACAAATGACAATGGAGACACGACGACCCAAAACCTATGGGACGCAGCAAAAGCAGTTCTAAGGGGGAAGTTTATAGCAATACAATCCCACCTTAAGAAACAGGAAGCATTTCGAGTAAACAACCTGACCCTGCACCTAAAGCAATTAGAGAAAGAAGAACAAAAATACCCCAAAGCTAGCAGAAGGAAAGAAATCATAAAGATCAGATCAGAAATAAATGAAAAAGAAATGAAGGAAACGATAGCAAAGATCAACCAAACTAAAAGCTGGTTCTTTGAGAAGATAAACAAAATTGACAAACCATTAGCCAGACTCATCAAGAAAAAAAGGGAGAAGACTCAAATCAATAGAATTAGAAATGAAAAAGGAGAAGTAACAACTGACACTGCAGAAATACAAAAGATTATGAGAGATTACTATAAGCAACTCTATTCCAATAAAATGGACAACCTGGAAGAAATGGACACATTCTTAGAAATGCACAACCTGCCAAGACTGACTCAGGAAGAAATAGAAAATATGAATAGACCAATCACAAGCACTGAAATTGAAACTGTGATTAAAAATCTTCCATCAAACAAAAGCCCAGGACCAGATGGCTTCACAGGTGAATTCTATCAAACATTTAGAGAAGAGCTAACACCTATCCTTCTCAAACTCTTCCAAAATATAGCAGAGGGAGGAACACTCCCAAACTCATTCTACGAGGCCGACATCACCTTGATACCAAAACCAGGCAAGGATGTCACAAAGAAAGAAAACTACAGGCCAATATCACTGATGAACATAGATGCAAAAATCCTCAACAAAATACTAGCAAACAGAATCCAAGAGCACATTAAAAGGATCATACACCATGATCAAGTGGGATTTATCCCAGGAATGCAAGGATTCTTCAATATACGCAAATCAATCAATGTAATACACCATATTAACAAGTTGAAGGAGAAAAACCATATGATCATCTCAATAGATGCAGAGAAAGCTTTCGACAAAATTCAACACCCATTTATGATAAAAACCCTGCAGAAAGTAGGCATAGAGGGATCTTTCCTCAACATAATAAAGGCCATATATGACAAACCCACAGCCAACATTGTCCTCAATGGTGAAAAACTGAAACCATTTCCACTAAGATCAGGAACAAGACAAGGCTGCCCACTCTCACCACTCTTATTCAACATAGTTTTGGAAGTTTTAGCCACAGCAATCAGAGAAGAAAAGGAAATAAAAGGAATCCAAATTGGAAAAGAAGAAGTAAAGCTGTCACTGTTTGCAGATGACATGATACTATACATAGAGAATCCTAAAGATGCTACCGAAAAACTACTAGAGCTAATCAATGAATTTGGTAAAGTAGCAGGATATAAAATTAATGTACAGAAATCTCTGGCATTCCTATACACTAATGATGAAAAATCTGAAAATGAAATCAAGAAAACACTCCCATTTACCATCGCAACAAAAAGAATAAAATATCTAGGAATAAACCTACCTAAGGAGACAAAAGACCTGTATGCAGAAAACTATAAGACACTGATGAAAGAAATTAAAGATGATACAAATAGATGGAGAGATATACCATGCTCCTGGATTGGAAGAATCAATATTGTGAAAATGACTCTACTACCGAAAGCAATCTACAGATTCAATGCAATCCCTATCAAACTACCAATGGCATTTTTCACAGAACTAGAACAAAAAATTTCAAAATTTGTTTGGAAAAACAAAAGGCCCCGAATAGCTAAAGCAATCTTGAGAACGAAAAACGGAGCTGGAGGAATCAGGCTCCCTGACTTCAGACTATACTACAAAGCTACAGTAATTAAGACAGTCTGGTACTGGCATAAAAACAGAAAGATAGATCAGTGGATCAGGATAGAAAGCCCAGAGATAAACCCACGCACATATGGCCAACTTATCTTTGATAAAGGAGGCAGGAATGTACAGTGGAGAAAGGACAGCCTCTTCAATAAGTGGTGCTGGGAAAACTGGACAGGGACATGTAAAAGTTTGAGATTAGATCATTCCCTAGCACCATACACAAAAATAAGCTCAAAATGGATTAAAGACTTAAATGTAAGGCCAGAAACTATCAAACTCTTAGAGGAAAACATAGGTAGAACACTCTATGACATAAATCACAGCAAGATCCTTTTGGACCCACCTCCTAGAGAAATGGAAATAAAAACAAAGATAAACAAATGGGACCTAATGAAACTTCAAAGCTTTTGCACAGCAAAGGAAACCATAAAGAAGACCAAAAGACAACCCTCAGAATGGGAGAAAATATTTGCAAATGAAGCAACTGACAAAGGATTAATCTCCAAAATTTATAAACAGCTCATGCAGCTCAATAGCAAAAAAACAGACAACCCAATCCAAAAATGGGCAGAAGACTTAAATAGGCATTTCTCCAAAGAAGATATACAGACTGCCAACAAACACATGAAAGAATGCTCAACATCATTAATCATTAGAGAAATGCAAATCAAAACTACAATGAGATATCATCTCACACCAGTCAGAATGGCCATCATCAAGGAATCTAGAAACAATAAATGCTGGAGAGGGTGTGGAGAAAAGGGAACACTCTTGCACTGCTGGTGGGAATGTGAATTGGTACAGCCACTATGGAGAACGGTATGGAGGTTCCTTAAAAAACTACAAATAGAACTACCATATGACCCAGCAATCCCACTACTGGGCATATACCCTGAGAAAACCATAATTCCAAAAGAGACATGTACCAAAATGTTCATTGCAGCTCTATTCACAATAGCCCGGAGCTGGAAACAACCTAAGTGTCCATCATCGGATGAATGGATAAAGAAGATGTGGCACATATATACAATGGAATATTACTCAGCCATAAAAAGAAACGAAACTGAGCTATTTGTAATGAGGTGGATAGACCTAGAGTCTGTCATACAGAGTGAAGTTAGTCAGAAAGAGAAAGACAAATACCGTATGCTAACACATATATACGGAATTTAAAAAAAAAAATGTCATGAAGAACCTAGGGGCAAAACGAGAATAAAGACACAGACCTACTTGAGAATGGACTTGAGGATATGGGGAGGGGGAAGGGTAAGCTGTGACAAAGCGAAAGAGAGGCATGGACATATATACACTACCAAACGTAAGGTAGATAGATAGTGGGAAGCAGCCGCAGAGCACAGGGAGATCAGCTCGGTGCTTTGTGACCGCCTGGAGGGGTGGGATGGGAAGGGTGGGAGGGAGGGAGATGCATGAGGGAAGGGATGTGGGAACAGATGTATATGTATGACTGATTCACTTTGTTATAAAGCAGAAACTAATTAAAAAAAAAAAAAAAGAAAAAAAAAAAAAAAAAAAAAAAAAAAAAGATGAGAGCTCACAGTCTTCTCACATGCATTCTTTTCAGTGAGGAATCTGCTGTCATCCTTAACTTTGGTCTTCTGTACATAACACATTCCCCCATCCCTCAGCTGCTTTTCAGACTCTTATTTCAAGCAATTTGATTATGATGTGCCTTAGGGTAGTTTTCTTCATACTTTTTGTGTTTGGGATTTATTTTGTTTCTTAGGTCTCTGGGCTTATAATTATCACTAAATGCAAGAAAATTTTAGCCATTGTTTCTTTAAATTTTTTTGTTCCTGCTTTCTTCTTTCCTTCAGGAATTCCAGTTACACATTTGAATTACACTTGAATCACCCCACATGTCACTGACACTGTCCATTTTTTTTTTTCAGTCTCTTTTCTTTGTCCCTTTCATTTTGGATAGTTTCTATTCTTATGTCTTCACATTTACTAATCTTTTCTGCAGTGTCTAATCCACTGTTAATCCCATGCAGTGTATTTTTCACCTCATAGTTTTTGTCTCTAGAAGTTCAAGTTGGGTTGTTTTTTTGTTTTGTTTTGCTTTACTATCTTGCATATTTCTTTATATTTTTCTATCTTGCATATCTCTTTTACAGTTACAGTAACTCTGCCAATGTTACAGTTACAGTAACTCTGCCAATGTTCTTATCTGCTAATTCTAAAATCTGTGAGTCTGGATCAGTTTCAATTGATTGATTTTTTTAATTGAAATTTTTATTCATTTAATTGTAGGTTCACCTGCAATTGTAATAAATAATACAGAGAAATCCCATGTACTCTTTACCCATTTTCTGCCAATGGTAACATCTTGTAAAACCAGTGTAATATCATAACCAGAGTATACTGATACAGAGCACTGACCTTGTTCAGATTTCCTTGATTTTACTGGTACTCGTTCATGTGCGTGTATGTGTATTTAGTTCTGTACAGTTCTATCCCGTGTGTGCAGTTCTGTCCCATGTGTAAGTTCTGTTCTCTGTTTCTAAAATTTTGTCACTTCAAAAATGTTAAATAATGGAATTATATAGTATATAATCTTTGGGGATTGGCTCTTTTCACTCAGCATAATTCCCTGGAATTTCATTCAAGATTGACTGGTTTTATGCCTCACCACATGTTTTATTTTCCTGCTTTTTCCATGTCTGATCATTTTTACTTCATGTTAGACACTGTGAATTTTTCCTTCTTGAGTCCTGGGTATTTTTATATGCCTTTAAATATTCTTCAGCTTTGCTTTGGAGTGCACTTAAGCTACTTGGAAATAACAGTTTGATCCTTTTAAGTCTTGCTTTTAAAACTCATTAGGTGGGACCAGAACAATGTTTAGTCTAAGTCTACGTATTCCCCACTATTAGGCAAGACACTTCTGAGTATGCTACTCTGTACCTAATGAATTATGAAGTATTCTAGTTCCCAGCCCAATGTGAATGCCAAGTGCTATCCTCTCTATCCTTTCAGAGAATTATTTCCTCAGCCTCAGTTATTTTCCTCACATGCATGCATTTATCAGTGCTCTAAGGGATGCTCAAAGGGAGCCTTCCACAGATATCTGCATTTCTCTCCCTGCGGCTCTCTCTTCTCTGGCATTCTGTCCTGCAAATTCACACTGCCTTGATCTCCCCTGACTCTTCAACTACATCTCCTCAACTTAGTCTGCTGAGCTCCAACTGGGTTCACCCTCTTTGCACACAGAATAGAAACTCACTCAAGGCAATAAGCTAGGGCATTTCTAGGGCTCATCTCCTTTGTTTCCTATTTCTGAAAGATCACTGGCCTTGATTGACTGATGTCTAATGTCTTAAAAACCATTGTTTCATATATTTTGTCTGGGTTTTTTTTTGTTATTTCAAGCAAGTGGGCAAATATGACCCCCGTTATTCCATCTTGGCTGGAAGCCAGAGTCCTCTATGATTTATTCTTAATCAAATTTATTTTTTCATTTTGATATAAGATTTATTCTCTTTGATCAAGAAAACAGAAACAAAATTGAAATTTAATTGTCTTTTAATTTCATTTTATTATTTCAGTGTTTATCCAAATGAAAGTCTTTCCCTGAATCTTCTTCTTGTTCCAATCATAACTCTAAAAGTTCCTTTTATATCTTTAGGA
Source organism: Mesoplodon bidens (assembly GCF_964165515.1). Classification (NCBI taxonomy): domain Eukaryota; kingdom Metazoa; phylum Chordata; class Mammalia; order Artiodactyla; family Ziphiidae; genus Mesoplodon; species Mesoplodon bidens. The sequence goes on along the minus strand of NC_138165.1, from coordinate 48,382,994 downwards.
TTTTTCTAAAGCCCAATTCATTCTGTACTTGATAAAAGTTTTTATATTTTTCTTGCATGCCTTTTCATTTTTCCCTTCTTTTCTTTCTACTTTTCTTCCTTCTTTCCATTCAGTAAGTATTTATTGAAAGCCTATAATGTGCCAGATGCTGTGTTAAGCACTGAGGATAACTTATGGAAAGGATAGACAAAGTCCTTACTCTGTTGTTTAAATTCTAGTGATGAGAGAAAGACAATAAACATAAACAGATTATTTTAGTTAGGAACATGTACTATGAAGAAGATAAACAAGATGGCATTTTGAGGTGATGTTTGAGCTCAGATATTAGAAGAGTTTAGGAGAGGGTACAGCAACTGCAAAAGCCCAAAGTCAAGAATAAGTGTGACATATTCAATAAACTGAAAAAGGACACAACTGGAGAGTCATTTGCAAAGAAGAGACTGGTACAAAATGTAGTCAGGTAAATATCAAGAAGTCAAATCACATAAAGTCTTAAAGGCTGAATCTTCGGTTTATATGACTTTTCTTTTGCTTTTGAAACATACCTCTTTATACCTAAGCCACATGGAAAGCTCCCTGTTCAACCCCTTGAGCCTCTACATAACTCTCTGGTTTCTTCATCTTTGGGCTTAGGCTGGTTGTATGGTCATGGTCAGAGTGTCCTTTTTTTTTTTTTTTTTAAACTTTCTTTGCATTCCTTATAATAGATGCTGACAGTGCACTTTTGTCTGTCTTTGAATACTTTGAAATATGCTTTCCCAAAGTGTAATACACCTTTGTGACCACACCCAGTGTGCACTTCCTAGGCTATTACAATCTCCAAGAGAACATGACCGATCTCTCCAATTATATTCCAATTATACCTATTATTATTATTCACAGTTAAACACAAAGAAGTACTTTAAAGAGATAGTTGTGAACAGGCATCCAAAATTTTGTCAGGCTCTCAGCCTTTATCACAAAAACTTCTATCAGATTGCTTCTCCCAATCCATTCTTTTTTTTTTAACTTTTTAAAATTTTTTTTTTTTTTTGCAATACGCGGGCCTCTCACTGTTGTGGCCTCTCCCGTTGCAGACCACAGGCTCCGGACACGCAGGCTCAGCAGCCATGGCTCATGGGCCCAGCCGCTCTGCAGCATGTGGGATCCTCCTGGACCAGGGCACAAACCCGTGTCCCCTGCATCCGCAGGCGGACTCTCATCCACTGCGCCACCAGGGAAGCCCCTAAAATTAATTTTTATTGGAGTGTAGTTGATTTACAATGTGTGTTACTTTCTGCTGTACAACAGAATGAATGAGTTATACATATACATATATTCACTCTTTTTTAGATTCTATTCCCATATAGGTCATTACAGAGTATTGAGTAGAGTTACCTGTGCTATACACTAGGTTCTTATTAGTTATCTATTTTATATATATTATCGTGTATATGTCAATCCCAGTCTCCCAATTTATCTCTCCCTGCCCCTTCCCCCTTGATAACCATAAGTTTGTTTTCTACATCTGTGGCTCTATTTCTGTTTCGTTCCTAGGTTCATTTGTACTATTTTTTTGGATTCCACATATAAGCGGTATCATATTTGTCTTTCTCTGTCTGACTTAACTTCACTCAGTATGACAAACTCTGGGTGCATCCATGTTGCTGCAAATGGCATTATTTTGTTCTTTTTTATGGCTGAGTAATATTCCAATATTCCATTGTATATATGTACCACATCTTCTTTATCCATTCCTCCATCGATGGACATTTAGGTTGCTTCCATGTCCTGGCTATTGTAAATAGTGCTGCAATGAACATTGAGGTTCATGTATCTTTTCAAATTATGGTGTTCTCCAGGTATATGCCCAGGAGTGGGATTGCTGGATCATATGGCCCAATCCATTCTTTTTTTTTTTTTATGTTTATTTATTTGGTTGCACCGGATCTTAGTTGCAGCAGGCAGGCTCCTTAGTTGCGGCATGCATGTGGGACCTAGTTCCCAGGCCCCCTGCATTGGGAGCATGGAGTCTTAACCATTACACCACCAGGGAAGTCCCCTGGTCCAATCCATTCTTAACACAGCAAAAAAGAGATACCTTCCTAAAGTGCAATTAAAGTCTTGTCAATCCTATGCTTATACTCTTGAAAGCTTCCCGTTGCAATTAAAAAAAATTCACATGATTATGAATAATGATGCCCTACATTATTCCCTCCCAACCTATTTCTCCAGCCTCATCTCATGCCACTCCCCACTTCCCTCATTACATTTCAGCAACGTGGATCTTCCTTCAGTTTCTGGATCACACCCAACTCTTTTCCAGCTCTGGAATTTTGCACATGCTCTTTCCTTTGCCTAGAATACTCTTGCCCATATTCCTTTCTCATGGCCAGTTTCTCTCTCATCTTTCAGGTCTCACTTAAATTTCATCTCCTCAGGGAGGACTTGCCATCTCTCTAAGGGAGATCTTTCCTACCCCTCACCCTTGTTCTCCCTTAGGTCCTTATTTATTTCTTTCATAGCACTTAACATGGCTGCCAGTTATTTTATTTATATATTCACTTCTTGATTTTTGGTCTGTCTCCACCACTGCATTGTAAGCCTCCCAATTGTAGGATTCCCAGTGCCTACAACTATGTCTGATATGTAGTAGGCCATAATGAAGGATTTAAATAATTTCATTTGATTTTATACCTAGTTCATATACTTTGGAATGAATGAATGAATAACCATATTATAAACAAATCATAAAACTTAGAATAAAACTGACTTTTCAACAAAGATTTTCTTTAATACTGAAGTATTAAAAAGTCCAATGAGGGAAAGGACATATAGGTATTGTAAAATTCTCATTATCTGAATTACTGGTTCAGTGTGACGACCCAATTACTCTAAACGCATCTATAGCTGAACAAATGAAAAAGATTAAGAACAGTATCATCTCACAAAATGCATTTTTACTAAATATAATTTCATTTTTAATTGTTAATGGCAAGTCTTCTTTTTGTATTTTATAAGAGTAATCAAGACTTGGTATATGAAATTTCCCTGTGGCTTTCTGGTATTTTATATATATGTATGTGTGTATGAATATTTATATATTTATATGTATAGTCATATATATATGAAGTAGATTGAGGCTACCAAAAATTTTCCTAGAAAAATAGAATTTATACAGTAGTGAGCTGTTTGTGATGTCTGATATAACACCAAAGTTGAAAATATGAAATAGTGTGGGATTTTATCTCTTTATCATTCAACATTATTTGCATAATACAGTTAAAGCACTTGTATTACAATATCCTGGTGTTTTTTTCAAACAGAATATTTTTGTCTGTTGAAAAAAAAAAAGGGGGTGGGGGGGCGTGGAATTCCTTGGCAGTCCAGTGGTTAGGACTCAGAGCTTTCACAGCCGTGGCCCGAGTTTGATCCCTGGTCAGGGAACTAAGATCCCACAAGCCACACAATGTGGCCACAAAAGAAAAAGATATTGTCTGTTGAAGTGTTCATACTTAAAATATAGAAATTATTGCTGCAGTCGTCTTTTGAAATGTTCATACCTGAAACATTAAAACTATCATTGCAGTCTCATCTTCGGATTTATTTATTGTTTATTACTAGTAACAAATGACCTGGTAATATAAATTTGAAATTTACTTGAGGGTTTCAGGATTATTTTCTTATAAATTTGGTAAATTCCTTTTACTTGTCCCTCTTGTTTTCAGTGTAAAAATTCATAGCTATGTTTTGTTGTTACCTGCTGTGTTTAATAGATGACTTATATGTCAGCATCTGGTTTTTTTGTTTGTTTGTTTTTTTGCGGTACGCAGGCCTATCACTGTTGTGGCCTCTCCCGTTGCGGAGCACAGGCTCTGGATGCGCAGGCTCAGCGGATGCGCAGGCTCAGCGGCCATGGCGCACAGGCCCAGCCGCTCTGCGGCATGTGGGATCTTCCCGGACTGGGGCACAAACCCATGTCCCGTGCATCGGCAGGCGGACTCTCAACCACTGCGCCACCAGGGAAGCCTCCAGCATCTGTTTTCTGATTCTAATTTGGATATCTTTCTGACAAAAATAATGAATCAATAAATAGTATTACTGCTCAGCTATGAACTAGAATTAGTAAATGCTCCTAAAAGTTACATAACTTATTCCAGAAACTTTGACTCTCTAGATCACTAGAGACTAGTTTATTAGCTTACAGGTTAATCTGAGTCATCAATATCCTTCTTGAAAACTATAAAAATAAAAATATTAAAACATATCCCTGTTGAAGGTTAGAAACAAAAAGCTTCAATAAAGAGTAAAGTTTCCAAACAGTACCTATAGTTAGAACTAAAAAAATCTTTATCTTTTTATTCTGCACCTTTGCTTCTGTCTCAGGTTGCCATGGAAATTTTTTCATTAACATTAGATTGATTTTTCCAGAGATGAAATTGCTTACATAATCTCATCTCCTAATATTCCTAAAGCCTCCTAAGCCAACTTCAGTGGTTTAACCTCCAAGTTCCAGATTCCTAAGAATTTCTGCCGTGCTGAGTATTCTGGAAACTCAAATGTAACACACTGATGTGTTCAATGTTAATATCAAGGTTACTGCCATGTTTTCATTCTTGGTCCAAAAAAAGTGTTTTAAACATTTTAAGTCATCAAGGAAAAACTTTGAATTGTAAGCTGAAGCATTTCAAGGACGTTTACCTAATAAAAATAAAGAAACAAAATCAGATGCTTTTATAGAGGCTTATACGTAGTATTCTAGGCTTTTTTGCTATAAAATATTAAAGTTCAAGTTAATGAACAAAGAAAACAGTATTTGATTTGAGTAATTGGACCTTATACACCTCTGCGTAATATGTTAAAATTCGCACCTGAGTCAGTTCTTAAAAGTAGAACTTCACCTTGTGTAGACTGCCAAAAATAAACATAATTTTGTCCTAAGTACTTGATTGCTTCATGCCTCTTGAGTGAAGATCCCAAGTGGTTTCCGAAAGTTATTCCTCAGGTTTTGAGGGAACATACCTTGTGTTACTTGTTTTTGAGGACCTAGATTTTTAGTAGATACTCAGTACATGTTTCTTACTAACATGTAATTTTAGTCTAAGATAAGATACAAAAGGCACCCAAGGAAGAAAAGGTTGAAAATTCATGGCATTTGATGTGAAAAGGAACCCAATTTCACCATCAATAGATACAAAAAATACTATTATACATCCTTCTGTATGATATTTTAATGTAGCTTAAATGTTTCTACTTTTTTTTAGGAAGTAACTTTTTATTTTTCTTTATACAAATACAATTTTTTACAATTCTGCATCTTTTTTTTAAGCCCAAATTTTATTATAAGATTCAGTGAACATAACTCTGTTAAATTGCTAGCACAGTTTCTCACTCTGTCACACACTGTTCTTACAGACTGACAGTGCTCTCTAGACCTCACTTTGAATAGCACTTAGTAGTTAAGTGATCATTTAAAGTTAGGGACGGTACCTAACTTTTGAGCCTTACTTTCTTTATTTGTCCAGTGGAACCAATAACACTTACCCTGGCATTGTCAGAATTAAATGAAATCATTGAAGTGTCTGTCATTGCCTGGCAGATGCTGTATGTCTATTAAATAGTAGTTCATTAATTACCCTCCAATGCCTAGGGAAATTCATAGGAATTTGATTTCTTTTCTTTCCTGCCTTTAGCAAGTCTGTGCATCACAGCCAACTGGAGATCTGGTTTCTTTCAGTCCGACCATGGTGTTTAGAGTCCTTAGGCTTAGCCTGGGAATGTTCATTGTTACTGGCTGGCCTTTGCTTCTACGCCTTTTCAGTAAACAGCATTCTATCCTGATGATCTCTCCATAGCAATACATTAGTGATCATCTCCATTCTAAATGTTTTTACTTTTAGAATATGTTCTTCAATTCATTTTTCCTCACTTGACAGTATGTCTTAGAAATTTTTCCATATCACTGTAGAACTACCTCTTTTAACTGTTGTATTATCTTCCATATTATGAACGTTTTATTATTTACCCATTCCCTAGTTAATAGGCATTTAGGTTGTTTTGTATTTTTCATTCTAATGATCACGGCTAGTGATCATTTTACATAATTCTTTGTGCACATATTTTATTATTTTTCCAAGCGTGATAAAGAAGAGGAGCTACTGTTTCAAAGAATATGCATATCTTAAGTTAATATTGATGCTGATATATATACCTCCTAAAAGGAGGTAAATGGTCCTTCTACCAGTAGTTTGACACTAGCTGTTACACCATACTCTTGACTGAACTTGCTATTACCAGTCTTTTAAAAATGTTTACACATCTTAGGAGTGAAAAGTGATACTTTGTTATTGCTTTATTTTGCATTTTCTGATTACTACGAAGATCAAACATCTTTTCTTAAGCTTACAGGCCTTTTGGCATTTCCTCTTCTCAGCCTATCCATATTTATGGTCCATTTTTCTTTTGGGCTTTATATCTTTTTTTTTTTTGACTTTTGGAAGTTACTCATACCTTCCAGATACTAATGCTTTAGACTGTTATATATGTTGCAAATATTTTCCCCCTATCATTTGTCTTTTAAGTTTTTTGGTGATTCTTTTGCTGAACAGAAGTTTTAAATTTTGATGTAGTCAAATGTAACAGTCTTTTTCATTATTGCATTTGCTTTTTGGATCTCCTTTAGAAGGCTTTCATAAATATAGTTTAAATAAACATATTCTTTTATATTGTCTTACTGCATTTATGTTTTAGCTTGATTTAGTTTTTGTTTTTGACTTATGTCTTGAATCATCTGGAATGCATTTTTGTAAATTACATGAGTTATGAAAGTAACTCATTTTTTTCCCCAAGTGAGTATACAGTTGTCCCAATGCCATATATTGAACTGGCCATCCCTTTCCTACTGATTTAAGATACCACCTCATAAAAATAAAATAAAATAAAATGCCACCTCTATCATCAACTAAATTTGCATATCTATGGGTTTATTTGTGGCCAGTCTCTTCTATTATACTACTTGCCTATTCTTGTACCAATACTACAACTTTTTAATATGTTTTACTATTTGATAGCACAATTATCCCTTTCTTGTTTTTGTATGTTAGTTTCATACTTAGCTACCTTCTAAATACCTTTGTCCTTGGTTCTAATAATTTTCCAGTTTGGGTTCTTTAGGAAAATGATCATGTTGACTTCAAGTACTAACAGTTTTATTTCTTTATTTCTATTAATCATACCTCATTTAATAGTTATATGTCTTACTAAATATTCAAGACCAAGCCAATTCCACATAAACACCTAAGAAGGGACACATTTTTATCAACTTCTCCAGAAGGTTTTATCCTTCTCTCCCTATCCCTCTCCCAAATTTTGTCCTCCATTCACGCAAGATGGATTGGAGTTTTCTTTCTTTCTTCCTTCCTTCCTTTTTTTTCTTTCTTTATTTTATTTTCTTTTTTTAAATGAACAGTTCTTTAAGCTTGAGTTACTCCAACCAATATATGGGGCTAGGGGAATTAACAAGGTAGAGAAGCGATTCGAAAGTAGAATAGCCCATTATATTAATCTTTTCTGACCTGAAGTCGAATTTTTCTTTCTCTTTTATTTATTTGGGCATTTAATCACTTTGCCTTATAATCTTCAGAAGTCTATGTTTTGTCTCCCCAACATTTTAACTCCTTCTGATTAGACTATTTCTCCTGCCTCATATACTCACAGTTCCTTTCCTCCTCCCCTGATACCTGTACTGCATGTCCTTTAACTTCATATAAACCTGTATTCCAGCTTAGATTCTGTGTTCCATATTTCAGTCACACAAGTGCCATATCTCAGACTTCATTGCCCCTCTATCTTTTGCCCACCCCTCTTCAAAACCATGGTCCTATTTTATTTTTGTTTGATTTTCTTACATTTTTTGAAATAATTTCAAACTTACCAAGAAGTTGCAATAGTGCAAAGAACTCTATTCGCACAAATTCAGCAATTAACATTTTGCCATATTTCCTTTATCATTCTCTCTTGCCCCACTCTATGTGAGTGTTTGTGTATATTTTTTAAATAGTTTGATATTAAATTGCAAAACTCATATAATCTGTTTTGTTTTTATTTTTTCTGTGCCTATACTCAATAAGCCAGAAGTCCAGCTCTGTACATACTGCTGTCTTGTCTGATAAGTCATGTTCTGGTGAATAAGTTCACCTTTTGGATTCTGCCATAAATTCATGATCATTGACCTCAAATTGGCTTTCACCGCTACCTTTATATGAGTGACTGTTTTTAAATTTACAAATACAGGGATGTTTGGGGATATCATTTTGTTATGACGTTCTGTATGGAAATTTGATCAGGTGATACATTGTGTGTGATTTCATTTGTCTGGAGTCACTGAGATTTCCTTTATGGCCAGCTATTTTTATTTATTTACCAAATATTTACATAACGCTTACTATGGGCCAGGAGCTAAGTACTTTACAAATCTTCACTTATTCAATTTGCTCAACACTGTGTGGTAGATATTAGTATTATCTTCATTTTGCAGATGAGCAAACTGAAGAACAGAGATGTAACTTACCCTAAGTCACACACCAAGAGGTAGAGTTGAAATTTTACTTTCAGCAGTCTGGGTCCAGAATTTGTGCTCTTAACCACAATTTTTAGGGATTTCCCCCCAAGATTCTGCTCTTTTCCATCTTGTTCAACCTCACTTTTTAAGAGGCGGGTATTAAAAGTTCTGCTTTCAACTTAATTTTCATGGAAACAGTCATTCTCTTTTTATATTTATCTTTCATTTGTTTACAGAATATTTTATTAAATTCCTAAATGACACCAGCAAGTGTTATTGACTCAGACAGCTTTGGAAACAACACAACTGATATTCAAAAGCATATAATTCAGGTGGTAAGAGCAGAAGTAAGCTTTTGCCTGTTTTCAAATGGAAATGCTGTTTTGATTAATTCAGTGATTTGTTTATGTGGAGGTCAGTTTAGAGACTTTCCTCTGTAGTTCAAATCAGAATATGTTCTTTAAGTAAATAGAGGCAAAATCACTGAAAAGTTATTTTCCATCTGACAGATGTCATTATCAGAAAATAAGTACATAGGAATGAAATTGCATTTGTAAATTAAGATACTTGTAGACCAGCAATGCTTATATTAGAAATTTCATGGATCTATGATACCAAAGCTGTTTTTAGCTTTATGTGCATAGAGGTTCATCCTATGCTAGGAAGACTGACATGTTTTTTTAAAGCCATATTTCTGAAACTCCCTAGCACAAGTTCTTCACTTCAATCTGGTCAGGCTCTTCCCCCATCCCACGGGTATCTAATCTCAGTAAACATATATAAGATTGAGTTGAAAACATTGAAGTCATCTTTATAAAATATTTCTTACTTTTCTAGCTTATGTAGAAACGATAGCATTGGAATGACCAGGAGAACATCTAGCTCAGAGGAGGTTCTTCGGAGTTTTCCAAACGTTGGACACAAATTTACATTTTTAAATTATATTAAGTATTTTAACACAGTCATGAAAATAACATGCCCACTCACATGTGTTATACCAAATTGTAACACATGAACATATCATGAAACAAAAATAAACTGTGCTGCTAGTTTATATTTTTATGAACTGCTGACTAAAGCCTTGCCACCAATTTCCCTGTAGATATTTGAACTTCTTATGAGTATGCATTTTTATTTTTGTTTTTAGTTGGCCTTTTTTTTAAAACTTGAGTCCATTATTATATCTCCAAATCAAATTATGCAAGCAAGAGAATAGCTGCAGCATATGTATGCTCCATTAAATAAACATAAATACGACATAGAGGAGTCTTCCTGCCATGTATCCTTATCACTCCTTAACAATTCTGCAATGGCAAATTAATGTGATAATATTGTATTAACGAAAGTCTTCTTGCTTAATTTAAGTTTTTGGTAGTTCTTACCCATATTTTGTATTCATGACCAAAGACATGAGTAATTATTAGATATAGTCATTCAATTTTGGAAACAGGATTTTCTTTACTTACCTTCAAGCTTATAGACCATTTTGATTGCAGCAATTTTAATATTGCCAAAGCCAAATTTGCTATTTTTCAAAAAAGTTGCCATTTACAATAGCTTTTATGTGGTAATCAGAATTGTCTCAATATTATAAAACCAAAACAAAGTACAGAAATCAACTTGTTGATGAAGATTACTTAAATTGCAACTGTCACCTATATCCCTTGGTTTCATATGTTTTATTAATCAAAATAGCCCATTATTCTTATTGATGGATTTTAATAAGTAATATTATAAGTTGGTCTTCCAAAATGAATTATTACCAACAAATCTTTTTCTGCTTTTTATAATGGAAGTTCCATTTAGATTTTATTAGACAAAAGAGATCTACAGCTAAAATAATTTGAAAACTACTGATCTAGTTCAGTCCATTAATCTTAACAAATTGAAAAATTAAAGCTCAGGTTACATATCTTGCTCAAAGTTATAAGCTGGAAAATTGTAGATACCAAACTTCCTGTTTGTTCACTGTTCTTTCTATTATGTGTTATCTCATCTCTGAGGTCCTATAGTACATTTAGTTTATGCCATGCCATTTAGCATTTAATGCCATGGTTTGTATACAGGCATTCATTTATTTATTCAACAAGTAATCTTCTGTGCACCAGATACTCTTTTTTTAATAAATTTATATATTTGTTTATTTTATTTTTGGCTGCATTGGGTCTTCACTGCCGCACGCGGGCTTTCTCTAGCTGCGGTGAGCGGGGGCTACTCTTCGTTGCGGTGCGCAGGCTTCTTATTGCGGTGGCTTCTCTTGTTGCGGGGCACGGGCTCTAGGCGCGCGGGCTTCAGTAGTTGTAGCACGCGGCCTTCAGTAGTTGTGGCTCGCGGGCTCTAGAGCGCAGGCTCAGTAGTTGTGGTGCATGGGCTTAGTCGCTCCGCGACATGTGGGATCCTCCCGGACCGGGGCACGAACCCGTGTCCCCTGCATCGGCAGGCGGATTCTTATTAACCACTGCACCACCAGGGAAGCCCATGCCAGATACTCTTTTCGACACTGGAAATAGTCTCTGAATCCAAAAGTTGAGCTGAAAATAAAATAAGAAAAGTAGATTCTACTCAGCCTTCATCTGATTTTGGTTAAATAAATACACACCTACAATTAATCACCTCGTGTATCACTGATTGGTTTTAACATATCATTAAGAACTTTTCTATTTGTGATTATATTTTAGGGGAGTAAAAAAAAGTTCTCTAGGTGAGAAAAACAAATAATTCAACTCAAAGCACACTGTTTTCATACCCAGTACCTGATAATGTAAGTACATAAAACAGAATATGGTGGGGCTTCCCTGGTGACGCAGTGGTTGACAGTCCACCTGCTGATGCAGGGGACACGGGTTTGTGCCCCGGTCCGGGAGGATCCCACATGCCACGGAGCGTCTGGGCCCTTGGGCCATGGCCGCTGGGCCTGCGTGTCCGGAGCCTGTGCTCCGCAACGGGAGAGGCCGCAGTGGAGAGAGGCCCGTGTACCGCAAAAAAAAAAAAAAAAAAAAACAGGATATGGTAAGGGCTGTTACATGCATGTAAGCAATACTGTAGAATGAGATAATAACTCTAAGCAGGAGACTGGAAGAGGCTTCATGGAGGAGTTGACCCTGGAATTTAGTTAAAGGACAGAAGGTTGCTTTAAGAAAGTGAGAGGAAATCTTTCTATGCCTAGGGAACAACACGTGCATAGGCATAGAGTTGTGAACAGTTGTGGCATTTCCAAGAAAGATTAATGCATTAGAATACTAGGATGTCTTGAGAGAAGTGGTGAATAAGCATTTTTAGGCATCATTATATGTTTGAACAACGGAAGTAATGAAATATGAGGAATTTTTATATTGTACACCAGGTATTCCTCATGCGTCTACCTGTTTCTATTCCTAAGTTCTTTAAGAACACTGATGGTATTTTGTACTTGCCCATTTATGGTGACAAGTGCAGCGCCATACATGGCAAGGGCTCTGTATATCCTTACTGATTAATTACACTCATCATTCACTCAACAAATATTTTTGGCTCCAGCATGTGTAAGATTCTATACTTTGTGCTATGAGAAGTAAAAAAAATGTTGCAATACAAAGCCAGCCTTCAAGAAGCTACTGAGCCCAAAGCACAAATTAGTCTGGGATAAACCATAATGGGAAAGAATATTAAAAAAAGAATGTCTATATGTGTAAAACTGAGTCACTTTGCTATACAGCAGAGACTGGCACTACACTGTAAATCAACTATACTTCAATTTTAAAAAGTTTTTTTAATTAGGAAGGGTTTTTGTCAGTTATGGTAACTAATACATCCATATGTTCACAGAGCTTATGTTCTTATCAGAGGAGACAGACAATAATAGGATAAATAGTAAAATACAGTATGTTAGATAGTGGTGAATACTAAGAAGAAAAGTAAAGTAGGAAAAGAGAGAAATTCATTATCAGACAGGAAGAGGGAAGGTAAAATTATTTAATTTCTCTTGCCTCAGTTTCCTCAACTCTAGAAAAGAAAAGGTAGTTGTACTTACTTACAGGGCTGTGACAAGGCTAAGTCCCAGAAGATGGTAGGATGTCAGCCAGTATTATTTATACATTTGGCCAGAATAACTTTAGCACAACAGTCATCTTATTTTCATCACTTATGGACTTGTTTTATTTTAAGACATACTTTTATTAAAGGATATACTTCCAAACAGTTTTGAACTACTTTATCTACAGAGGAAGGCTCCCTCATCCATATCTTGTTTGTTTTAGCTTCTGCTTCCAATGCAGTCACATCTAATATCACTTTCTTACTGAAGTGAATCATCATTCTTTCATAGTATTTCTTCTACAGAACAATATTTGCTTATCTGGATGTCAGGGCATCATTTTCTATTTAAGGCATCAGGCAGGCATCAAGATCTTCCTGTGGAAAATATTCATTAATGTCTCATCGCTTATCACATCTCAAGGTTAACAGGTCTAACAAAATGAGACCTTTATGCTTGCTTACCAGCTAAAAATGAGTACCATGTTGGGATTATTATTGCCAGATAAATATAAAATCTTCAATATTAATCTTTTGGAACTAAGATCATTTGCTTGGATTAGGTAAGGTTTCAGGTCTCCTACTAACCTTTCTTTACCTGTGTAACCTCTGCACATCCTTAGATGTATCCTGCTTCTCCCTTTCTCTGATCCCTGAAAACTGGACTAGCTCTTTCTTTGTGTTCATTTAGCGCTCCGTACTTATCCCTAGCACAGCTGGTGTCACTCAGTGTTGTAAGTAATCAACTGTTTACCTGACTGCCCAACTCCCTACCCTCCACCTCTCAGACAGTAAGCTCCTTGAGCTAGGGGGACGATGTTCTCTTTATGTCTGGGCCCCGAGTGTCTGTTACAGTGCTTCACATGTATTTGATTCCCAATAAACTTAAAACATTAAATATAATGCCAGGAGTACCTTTAGTACATAAGGATTATAGAAACGTAGTTATTTAACCTTGGTCCCACATCCCTTAGTTGTTTCTTTGTCTCTCTTGGCTGCTTTCTGAGGAACAGCATTGCTCAAGCATGCTGCTACGTCCTGTCCTACACAGTCCCCTGTCCTGCTTTGGCCCAAAATCAAAAAGAAAAAGAAAAAGGCCAGATACCTGGAAAGACCTCAAAGGTAGAGAAGCACCCCATGGAGTACTGTGGTCCAGGATGTGATCCCTACTCTTGCAATTTTAAAAAATTGACTTCGCCATTCCTCTCAAGGGTGATGGGCCTCTAGGGTCTGACACAGACCATCTAAAAATTTTTTTTAACATCTTTATTGGAGTATAATTGCTTTACAATGGTGTGTTAGTTTCTGCTGTATAACAAAGTGAATCAGCTATACATATACATATATCCCCATATCTCCCCCCTCTTGTGTCTCCCTCCCACCCTCCCTATCCCACCCCTCTAGGTGGTCACAAGGCACCGAGGTGATCTCCCTGTGCTATGCAACTGCTTCCCACTAACTATCTGTTTTACATTTGGTAGTGTATATATGTCCATGCCACTCTCTCACTTCATCCCAGCTTACCCTTCCCCTTCCCCGTGTCCTCAAGTCCATTCTCTACATCTGCGTCTTTATTCCTGTCCTGCCCCTAGGTTCTTCAGAACTTTTTTTTTTTAGATTCCATATATGTGTTAGCATACGATATTTGTTTTTCTCTTTCTGACTTACTTCACTCTGTATGACAGTCTCTAGGTCCATCCACCTCACTACAAATAACTCAATTTTGTTTCTTTTTATGGCTGAGTAATATTCCATTGCATATATGTGCCACATCTTCTTTATCCACTGATCTGTCAGTGGACACTTAGGTTGCTTCCATGTCCTGGCTATTGTACATAGTGCTGCAGTGAACATTGTGGTACATGACTCTTTTTGAATTATGTTTTTCTAAGGGTATATGCCCAGTAGTGGGATTGCTGGGTCATATGGCAGTTCTAATTTTAGTTTTTTCAGGAACCTCCATACTGTTCTCCATAGTGGCTGTATCAATTTACATTCCCACCAACAGTGCAAGAGGGTTCCCTTTCCTCCACACCCTCTACAGCATTTATTGTTTAGATTTTTGATGATGGCCATTCTGACTGGTGTGAGGTGATACCTTATTGTAGTTTTGATTTACATTTCTCTAATGATTAGTGATGTTGAGCATCCTTTCATGTGTTTGTTGGCAATCTGTATATATCTTCTTTGGAGAAGTGTCTGTTTAGGTCTTCTGCCCATTTTTGGATTGGGTTGTTTGTTTTTTTGATATTGAGCTGCATGAGCTGCTTGTAAATTTTGGAGATTAATCCTTTGTCAGTTGCTTCATTTGCAAATATTTTCTCCCATTCTGAGGGTTGTCTTTTCATCTTGTTTATGGTTTCCTTTTCTGTGCAAAAGTTTTGAAGTTTCATTAGGTCCCATTTGTTTATTTTTGTTTTTATTTCCATTTCTCTAGGATGTGGGTCAAAAAGGATCTTGCTGTGATTTATGTCATGGAGTGTTCTGCCTATGTTTTCCTCTAAGGGTTTGATAGTGTCTAGACTTACATTTAGGTGTTTAATCCATTTTGAGTTTATTTTTGTGTATGGTGTTAGGGAGTGTTCTAATTTCATTCTTTTACACGTAGCTGTCCAGTTTTCCCAGCACCACTTATTGAGGAGAATGTCTTTTCTCCATTGTATATCCTTGCCTCCTTTGTCATAGATTAGTTGACCATATGTGCGTGGGTTTACCTCTGGGCTTTCTATCCTGTTCCATTGATCTATATTTCTGTTTTTGTGCCAGTACCATACTCTCTTGATTACTGTAGCTTTGTAATATAGTCTGAAATCAGGGAGCCTGATTCCTCCAGCTCTGTTTTTCTTTCTCAAGATTGTTTTGGCTATTCAGAGTCTTTCGTATTTCCATACAAATTTTGAAAAATTTTGTTCTAGTTTTATGAAAAATGCCATTGTTAGTTTGATAGGGACTACATTGAATCTCTAGATTGCTTTGGGTAGTACAGTCATTTTTACAATGTTGATTCGATATTTGCAAGAATTTAATTTATAAACCAGGTGACCTGTTTGTTGGTTGGTTTGTTTTCATTGTTTGAAATACCTGTATCTGATATCTAAGTCACTAACTTAATGATATCAAAGCCCCTATGAAATCCTTCAAATAATCAGAGGGTTTTTCAATGCCTGTGGAAACAGAGCAAAATGAGTTAAACTGCACCAAGGATTATTTTACCCATGCTGAGGAGCAACCTTGTCCTTGTCTTCCTGATGGCTAGGAGAAAATTAAGTAAGGGGTAATAAGGTCTCAAGTATACTTTTGAAAGTCCTTATAAATTTTTTCCTTATTTTCTAAAAGGAAGCAGTTTTAAAAGTCAGGGGAAAATGTCTTTTTGTAACTCAATAATGGTAATGTACAATTTGGTTTCATAATTCTTTGATCCCAACATTAGGTTCCTAAAATAATGATAATGTGGTATTGCTGACAATGGTGCTAAGAAAGAAGGAAAGATAGAGAATTAAAGTTGGATGAGCATTCTCTGTACCCTCTGACTCCTCTAATTCAACGATCACCAGAGTCTCAGGGTCAAATCAATTTCATTAAGAAGGTTGACTGTGTGTGCTTGTGGTTTTAGCTGGCTTACTGGTTGGTATTCCTTCATATACTAACAATGAGTGAAGATCCACTACAGAGTAGAGAGTTCATCCTCTGCCCTTGTGAAGAAACAATGAAGCATAGGTTAAATGGTCATTAAGAGAAATAAGTTGTACCTCTTGTCAAGGTCTACAGTCTGTCCTTCAAGCCTTACCTCAAGGTCCTTTCTATTCCAGAAGGTTGGAAACCCAAGTGCCTACAGAGGCCAGGCTGGTGGGAATGAAGCAGGAAGCCACTGCAGTGTACTGGAGAGCCAAGTCCTTTCTGAAGGAGCAGCCACTGCTCCGTTCCAGATAATTGTTGCAAGGCAGGAATGCTGACCTAGTGTTACCACATTGTCCAGTTTCTCAGGTAAAGCAGGAAATGCAAATTTTCATGCGACATCTTTTGATTTAAATATTGTCAACTAATTCACTTGTATTATTATTCTCAAACTGTACACGTGCCAGATACTTCCACAGGTGGGATTTGGCCCAGAGCCCTCATGTTTGTAACTTGGTTTTATATTTTGCTTACCTTTTTGTTAAATTGAAGACTTTATTTTCTACAGGTTTTGCTTTTCTTTAGCATGTTCTCTAAAATATTCTATGCCTGGTTTTGTGCTATTGAAACTACCTTCCTCTCCAACCTGAACATTTTGTGCATAAGTTTTCTTTGGCTGCTATATTTTCTCTGCCACCATCAGCATTCCACTGAGCAGTCAAATGCTAGGTGGAGTCTCCTTGAGACACTTTTCTTATGCCACCACTAAACATCTACAGGTATTACTACTTACTCATTTCCTTCCCGATGTGTAAGCTAAATAAACACAGTAAAAGATCATGGGACTTAGAGATTGTATGCTTTGGGCTCCCCCTTCTAGAATTTACACAGAGACTGTCTTCTTTCTCTTGCATCTTGAGAACCTTATCAGATAATTAATTAGACTATGGTTATCCTTTACATTTAATTATGTTTGCTGGAGATGTTGATTAGACTTAAGTGTTCCTAGATATTTATGCATATAAAGAGACAATGTATTTGTTTCTTCAATGGCTGAGGAATCTTCCTATTTTCACTTTGAGTAACTTGATTGTCAGTGTTACAGGGGGTGGGTGGGAATCATTACCTCTGTGTGGAACTAATTACTCCAGGTAGGAACTTGGCATCCATTGCCAGGTGAATTGAAGAATGCTAAAACATTTTTTAAGTAAAAGAGTACATAAACATTAGTTGTTTCAATATGTTGTACAACCCCCAGATGAACAAAAATCACGATTGTTTCATTCTTAGTACAGTTTTGATTTTTAAAAATTGATATGCATTCTTTTTTTAACAATAATTTGACCTATTGAGCTGCCTTGAATAGCCAAAACACTAGTAATTCACAGACAAAATGTGAAAATAACCCCTTAAACTTGCTTAATGCACTCTTAAAAAGATTATGTAAATGTAAGCAAGTATTTTTTATAAATAATCTTTATGAGAAATTTTACTATACCATAGAAAAGCAAAAATAGCCAACTATGGGGCTTCCCTGGTGGCGCAGTGGTTGGGAGTCCGCCTGCTGATGCAGGGGACGTGGGTTCGTGCCCCGGTCCGGGAGGATCCCACATGCCGCGGAGCAGCTGGGCCCGTGAGCCATGGCCGCTGAGCCTGCGCGTCCGGAGCCTGTGCTCCGCAGCGGGGGAGGCCACAGCGGTGAGAGGCCCGCGTACCGCAAAAAAAAAAAAAAAAAAAAATAGCCAACTATGTTGATGCCAAATATACAGAAATATATCATAAATCAATTTTCCCTCAGAGTTATCGTGAGTTTATTAATTAGTTTATAAATGTTCTGGTGTGACCTGTTATTACACTTTAAAACAGTTCTCTGAATTTTTTTTAAAGAATATGTACTTGGGAGCTGTGATTGTTCACTTTTTGGCTTTTAAGGAAGTAAAATGCATCATAAGCATTTTCTACATGTACATACAAACCGTCACTTTCCTTCTATATATATTTTTGTTTGTTTGTTTTTGTTTGTTTGTTTGTTTTTGCGGTACACAGGCCTCTCACTGTTGTGGCCTCTCCCGTTGCGGAGCACAGGCTTCGGATGCGCAGGCTCAGCGGCCATGGCTCACGGGCCTAGCCGCTCCATGGCATGTGGAATCCTCCCGGACCGGGGTACGAACCCGTATCCCCTGCATAGGCAGGCAGACTCTCAACCACTGCGCCACCAGAGAAGCCCCCTTCTATATTTTTAAAGGCACAAGGGAAGCTGTAACTTGAAGTTAGGTGCCTCAATTGCTTTTTCTTTGTAGTCATGTAGAATGACGAGCGCAAAGAAAAAGCTCAGTTATGTGTAGTAATGCATGTGAATTCCTGAATATTATAGGGGGAGTTATAAAGAGAACTAAATTTAGACCTGGAAAGCCAAATAATGACTGGAGAAACCAGGGAAGGCCTCTCTGAGGAAGTGACATGTAAACTGAGATAAACAGTAGTTGGTTTAATGAAAAACATGGGGATGGCAGATGACATTGCAAGCAGAAAAGTAAGGGTGATAGCCTGAGGCATTTTAGAACCAATCAAAGGGATAGCCTTAATTTTTCTTTCTACTATTTAGGTCAGTCAGGTTAATGTGGTATTCTTTCTGACTCTCCCTATCTTTTTCTCCACTTAGCTAAAACAGAAAGAGAAATAATAGCATAATACTAGGCACAAAGCTTGTGACTATTTCCAATAAAAATCTTCCCTAATGCTTTTAAGTATTGGGGAAACATTAATTAGCTGTTCTATGGATATAACATTTAATTTTCTTGGAAATAATAGTTTTCCTAATTACAGATCCAACACATTTTTATTATAAAAAAATTTTTCAAAATATAGAAAAGCAATGAAGAAAATAAAAGTCACTCATGTTCCTGCTATCCAGGGACAAGCACGGGGAAGATAGTGCTGTTCTATTCCTATATCTACATAAACAGTAGCATTTTTGTAAATGAAGATTTATAACTGTACATGCAACTTTGTCATGTGGTTTTTCACCTGACAATGTCATGGACCTTTTCGATAACATGATTTTAATAGCTATGTATAAATAATAACAACTTAGATATTTATTATGTACTAGGTACTAGTTTAAGACTTTTAACTTACTGTATCCCCAGAACAGAACAGTTCTATAAAATCTCCATTTTATAAGGAAAGAATTTTTTTTAAACTTTTCCAAGGTCACAAGCAATTAAAATGTACAGCTACATAGCATCTCAGTACTGTACTTAATTTAAATAAAACCCTATTTTAGACTTCTAGATCATTTCCAGTATAGTGTTTGGCTATTTGAAATAATACTCATGATTCTGTGGGTTGGAAGTCTAGGCTGGGCTTAACTGGGACAGCTCATCCCTGCTCCACATGGTGCTGGCTGGGCTCAGTTACATGTTTGGGGATTCAGCTGGACTAGCTGGACCAGCTGGACTTTTCTCTCTCCACAGAGTAATAAATCCCAATTCCTGATGGAAGGAACTACAAAATATGTGTGGCCAATTGCAATCTACTGCATTCAGCACTTAATCCTCCAAAGGCTTCTATGTGCCGAGAATGTGTAAGTTGCTGAACGTTGGTAACATGAAATGGCCTGTGTAAGTAATCCTCCTGACCATAGATGGACATAGGTCAGGATGCTTGTTACCTTGACTCTGAAGACTGGCCTCATTCTCAGGAGCCTATCCCTATACCTTCAGAGTTTGTGAAAAAATGTAACCTTCCACATGAATGTGATCCTCATGCACAGTTTTTGAATGTTTACACTCTTCTGCACTGAAAGGGCAAGGACGTTTGAAACTAGAGAGTTTTAGTGATCAGAGCAGGAAAGATGTGCATGCGGTATCCTGATACAACTGCATAAAGCAGGTGTAAATGTACTGGGGTACTTTGGGGTGAGTAAGTAGAGCCTGGCAGAGGCATTAGGTCTCTTACAAAAGATGTATCTGAGAGGTATGTTTTGGAAGAGGTGGCTGCACAGTGAATATAAGAACCAAATGAAAATAATAACCAGAGTTAAAATGAGGCTACTTTTTGGAAGGTTTTTTTTTTAATGAAAGAAAATATAACTGTAAGATAAGTGTGCTCATAAAAATGCATAGCTTGAGTAAGTAGGTGAAAGGTGAAACAAATGGGAAGGTTGAATGGGAAGCCTGGCTAAATACTTTTAAGGAACTGTTTAAATAATTGATATGAGGATGAAAGATCACTGAAAAGGTAAATGTCATTCAGGGTTACCCTAACAAGCATAATTTAACTTAATAATGATGGAAAGATGATGAGTATATCCATTCATTACCCAATCAAATGATAACGTTGTAGCCACTCAGACATTACTCTTCAAAATGCTAATGCTTATGTTATTTCTTAATCCAATTATACCTGTTGTTGCGTGTACATATTGTTTTGGAATTTCAGTATAGAGGTAGGTTTTACGTGAGCCTTTTTTCTCAATTGGAGAACATGAAGCATTCACCCTTGCAAATGTCAGAATGGAGGAGACTTCTTTTTTCTATTTTTTTAAATTTTTTTATTGAAGTATACAGTTGATTTACTGGAGGAGACTTCTTAACTTTGAATATTTCCTGAGTTAAGTTTATAATCATTGTATAAAAAGTACAAAAGATAACTTATATAACATTAAATATTGGTGTTTTACCTAATTTACATCGTCTCACCTTGGTAAATCAATAGCTCATTCAGGATTCATTCTGTCCTACTGTGTATTCAAGTAATGAGCACAAGATTAATGCGTGATGTCATTATAAGCATTTTAATAGAATTTACTCATAATATCACATGACTTAAAAATCAATTCATTATTTTTACCATTAATCAAGTTTGTGTGACATTATTCAGAAGAATGTATGGTTTGATGTTATTCAGAAAGATTTATGAAGATTACCTACTTATTTTCATGATGTCATATTCTCTGATATTTAGTCTTCATGGTGTTTTGGGTGTAACTTTTAAAATATACACTTATCACTGCATAACATAGTGAATTTATTCTTAGGTTGACAAGAATGTCAGTAAAGCAGATAGAGAAAAAAGGTCTATTGCATTAATTATCATCCTGTTGAAATACAAGTTTCATTTTTATATGGTTGCATTCATCTATTTTGGTGGTTCCATTATTAATCCAATTAAAGTGTATATATAAACCATTTAAATAAAACTCTGATGCACTTTACAAATAAAGTATAAAGTTAGCATATTGTTTTTTATGCTGTGGCCCCTCCCATTGCGGAGCACAGGCTCCGGAGGCGCAGGCTCAGCGGCCATGGCTCACGGGCTTAGCCGCTCCGCGGCATGTGGGATCCTCCCGGTCTGGGGCACGAACCCATGCCCCCTGCATCGGCAGGCGGACTCTCAACCACTGCGCCACCAGGGAAGCCCAGCATATTGTTTTTTTTAGAAGCCCTATCATACTTTTGCTACACAGAAGTTATTACTCAGAGATTTTGAGATCATTAGGGACAAATCTAGAGCAAAAAATATCCTTTGTATTTTTTGTCAACATGCATAGTCACCGGCTTCTATTGACTTCTTTTAAAAACTTTTCTTTCATTTTAGACGCCTGTGTTGCTAAAACTTTACAGGTCTACGTCGTAAAAATCAAAATATAAAGCTGTATTGGCTAACTAGAATGTAGCCATTGTAGTAACTTGTAACTAGTCTTCATCAAGTATTTAAGCACCTCCTGTAGGCCAGGGGTACTACACCAGGAAGTGGGACTATTGGAGGAACCTAGAGAAACAAGTCCCTGCTGTGAGGAGTTTACATTCCTGTGGGGAGAGATAGGCAATAAACAAACAAAAAATGATAAGAAAAAAATCGGGTAATAAGAGGTATCAGTGAATTAACAAAGTTTCAGAGAATACCTAGGATTTACAGTGTGGTCTCCTTGAGGAGGTGACATCTAATTTGAATTCTGAATGAAGCCAATGAAAAGAAGTGAATCAAGTCACTAAAATTCAATTCACCAAAAGTCGACTCTCATAGACTAATTTGCATATTGAAAGGTGGTTGGAAAATGAAATTGTTGGTAGAATGGTGGCAGATATTCTCAGAACACATACACACACACACACACACACACACACACACACACACCTTTTTGAATTTTGTTATTGCTACCAGAAATGTTTAAATTAACATTTAAATGTTTAAATTAATTAATTTAATTTAATTTAAATTTAAATTATGTTCTAAGTATAAGATCTATCCCTGATCCTTAGTATTAGTGAGATGGAGGTGCCTTTCATATTACAATAACTTTTCTGTTTTAACCTGTGTCTACTGGGCTTGAACCAAGCCATATAAACAGGGTGTGTCATAATGGAATCTTTGGGGAAGGGGTGAAGGGAAAATGTTGTGGATATGTAGTTTTTATGTTAAATTTGGAAGAGAGGAGAAACTGGTGTTTTCATCATAAAACTTGAAAAATAAAACTTGACTAAATCTTGAATGATTGGTCTATATAGAAGATAAAGTTATCAGAATCTCGGAGGCAAATAGAATAGATTTTAATATTCAGCAAAAGAGGGCATGCATGGATTTCAAAAGTTTGAGAAGCATGGCCTGAAATGTTTTCCTAAAACTACCCTCTTGGCACTTTCGGAAATTTATCAAAGGCCCTAAAATTATGCAATTCTATTTTAGCAGGTACTTCTAAGTGAATTATCAAAATGGCCATAGATTTATGTACAGAGATATTTACCTCAGATTTATTTGTAATTGTGAAAATTTAGGAGAAAATCTATGTCCACAAAAGGGAAGTAAGTAAATAAATTACAAACCTCTGTCCAAGAAAATTCTAAGCAATTAAAAGTCATATTTTGGGGGCCTCCCTGGTGGCGCAGTGGTTGAGAGTCCGCCTGCCGATGCAGGGGATACGGGTTCGTGCCCCGGTCTGGGAGGATCCCATATACCGCGGAGCGGCTGGGCCCGTGAGCCGTGGCCGCTGGGCCTGCGCGTCCGGAGCCTGTGCTCCGCAACGGGAGAGGCCACAACAGTGAGAGGCCCGCATACCACAAAAAGAAAAAAAAAAAAAAAAAAGTCATATTTTGGAAAAATATTTAATGCCATAGTAAAATGCTCAAGGTGAAAATAAAGTATAAAGTGGTAACAATTCAATATTTAAAGGAAAGAAGGCACTATTATACATAGAAAAAAAATGGAATTAGTGTAACTACTTTAGAGAGCAATTTGGCAGTGCCTCTAAAGTTTAAATGTGCAGACCCTACAACCCAACATTAATATGATTGATATACAAATAGATGAATAATTGTAAAGTCATATGTTAGAATACCATTCAAATGTTTAAAATTAACAAATTGGATCTATATATCTGCAACAGAGATAGATCTATGTATCTCAACAGAGATAGCACTCAAAGCAATGTTGAATTTTAAAAAGGAAGTTGCAGAATAATATATGTATAATAGTATTTATGTAAAAACTTTAAAATATATATAACAAAACCAAATATTGTTTACATATATACATAAGGAATAAACATATAAAAACATAGCCTCGGGCTTCCCTGGTGGCGCAGTTGTTAAGAATCCGCCTGTCAATGCAGGGGACACGGGTTCGAGCCCTGGTCCGGGAAGATCCCACATGCCCCGGAGCAACTAAGTCCATGCGCCACAACTACTGAGCCTGTGCTCTAGAGCCTGCAAGCCACAGCTACTGAGCCTGCATGCTGCAGCTACTAAAGCCCACATGCCTAGAACCCATGCTCCGCAACCAGAGAAGCCACCGCAATGAGAAGCCCGCTCACCGCAAGGAAGAGTA
The DNA here is from genome assembly GCF_964165515.1 of Mesoplodon bidens. Taxonomy (NCBI): domain Eukaryota; kingdom Metazoa; phylum Chordata; class Mammalia; order Artiodactyla; family Ziphiidae; genus Mesoplodon; species Mesoplodon bidens. The sequence goes on along the minus strand of NC_138165.1, from coordinate 48,359,002 downwards.
GCCCCCACTCGCCGCAACTAGAGAAAGCCCACACGCGGCACTGAAGACCCAACGCAGCCAAAAATAAATAAATAAAATAAATAAATTTATTTAAAAAAAAAAAAAAAAAAAACGTAGCCTGGAAAGATACAGACCAAAATAAGGATGTTAGTTGCCTTTAAGCCAGAGGGGAGGTGAATAGGATGAAAAAGAGAAACTGGATGGGGGTGAGGGGTAGTATTTAACTTCATCTGTAATATTTTTAAAGTGTTTTATTTTTTAAAATAAGCAAAAGTGACAAAATGCTTACATTGTGAATTTGGAGTAGTGGTTCATTGTTTATTAGATTAAGTTCTTTTTTTTAATGTGTGCTTTTAGAAATTTCCAAAAACAATGACTGAAAGAAAGTCATCCATGTTTGCAGTGGTTATGATTCAACAGTGAGATTACAGTTCAATTTTAATTTTCATCTCAAACATCTCTGAATTTTCCAAATTTACAAAATGAATGTTGAGGAAATCAATGCCACTTAGAGATAAATAGATGATAACTATATAGTTACTGGACCTCAGCTGCGTGAGGGGTTCCTAAGGCCCTTACAACTGAGCTGCCTCTAGAACGGTGAAGTATCAGCCAAAAAAAGGATGACCCTCCCAGGAACAAAAGGAAGTAGCAGGCTGACTGCCTGCATGGTGTAGAAATGTAAAACCGGTCATGTCCGGGGAGGGAAAGCAGGGGCATTAGTCTAAGCCAGTGGGTCTCAAGCTTGAGCATGCATTAGAATCACCTAGAGGGCTTGTTTAAAAAACAGACTGCCCCCAGAGTTTCTAATTTAGAAAGTATGGGGTCAGTCCTGTGAATTGTATTTCTGACATGTTCCCAGATGTTAGTGACAATAATGATGCTTGTCGCAGGACCATGCTTTGAGAACCGCTAGTCTAAGCAAAACCCAGCCGTCAGATATTTCTATTTTTGATTATTGAAATATGAGAGAAACATTTGGCAGAAATGAATCCAATGTCATTATCTGGCAGATCTACAAATTACTTAATGGAGTGAGCCAGTCAGTCTTGGGGAAGTTGGAGTCACACGCAAGAGCAGGCAGACAAAAAAAAAAAAAAAAAAAAGAAAGAAAGAGGCATCAAAAAGTCAGAAAGCTTGAAAGTAAGGAAAATGAGAGCTGGTCCAATCTAAAGACCACAGACCACAGAAGAGATTTCTTTAGGAAAAAGCAAGGTAATAAAATGAGCATGAAAAAGGGCTGTAAAAAAAAAAGTTTCACTCATCGGGGTCTGTTGCTATTTGGCCAAACTGGGAGTCCAGGATCACACAAAATTCTTATCTCTGTCACATCTTTCACTAGCACTGGGAACTCCACTGGGCTGGAAACTTCTTGAGGACAGGAACTGTCCCTTCCTTGCTCTCTCCATCCTTTCTCGTCCCGCTCCCTGCCTCTTTCCTTTCTATCCTTCCCCACTCAGCAGCTTTTTTTTTTTTTTTTTTTTTGCCACACCGCCTGCAGGATCTTACTTCCCTGACCAGGAATCGAACTCTCACCCCCTGCAGTGGAAGTGCAGAGTCTTAACTACTGGACCGCCAGGGAAGTCCCTCAGCACCTCTTTAGTACCACACACAAATATTTCCTGGGGCTTTGGATAAACTGGTGTCTTACCGTCTTTGTAATCCAGAACATAGCATAGTGCCTCGTACATAATAGCCACTCATTAACTGTTAAATGAAACATGAATAAAACACATATGTGATCAGCAGGGGTCGGTGAATGGGAGACAGAAATAGGAAGCTGTGCCTGCAAGCAGGTCATTTCTTTGAGAGGCATAGGCCCAGTGGAGTGGGCCCAGAAATGCAAATTAGCACCCTGAGTCACCATTGAGAATGTACTACTTGGCACTATCCTTTACACCCCACATTTTTCCCAATAAATTTTTGCTGGTTTTCCCATTGTCTGCCAGTGTTTCCCACACCCACCCCCATGGTTCCTGACTTTCAGCTATTATAGTATTTGCTTCATTACAACACCTTTAATCTGCCTCAGAGCCAAGGCTGCAATAAGGTGTATGCCTGAATCATGATGCCTTTTACTATAAAGCATTCTCCTGCTTTCCCAATGAAGAGACCTAAAAATAGATTTGGGGCCAACTTAAATATGTAGACTTTTAAGAATGCAGATTGAGTAGTTTTGTGTATACTTACACTATGTGTTGATTGAGTTATACATGCATGTATATTTAAAACAATCTAAAATATTAATTTTTATTTAAATTTTTTAAAGTTTTAATATTATGATATGAATCTTAAGTCATTTAACACAGTTTTTGAGGAACTTCCCTGGCAGTTCAGTGGTTAAAACTTCTTGCTCCCAATGCAGGGGATGTGGGTTCAATCCCTGCTTGGGGAACTAAGATCCTACATGCCACATAGCCAAAAAAAAAAATTAACAAAAAAAAAAAGAGATTGGATTAACACACAACTTTCCAGTTGTCAGGTCATAAGAGGTGATAAATATGTTTCTATTGTCAGTTAGAAGGAGGTTGTATGTAAATATGTTTTTATTGTCAGTTAGAAGGAGGTTGTGTGTGTATATGTGTAATGCCATAATTATGGGTCTATCTCTGTCTTGCAATTAGAAAGTTGCAAGAGCAAGCAAATTGTTTTAACTGGAGTAAGTGGATCAAGTTGGAAGAAGAAAACACGTTGAGTTTGACATGTGATTTTGACAGCAGAGGACATAAGAGTGGTTTAGTACACTTACCAGTTTATTCTATTTTTAAAAGTGTACAGCTTAGAACAGTATGGAGGTTCCTTAAAAAACCAAAAATGGAACTACCATATGATCCAGCAATCCCATTACTGGGCATATACCCTGAGAAAACCATAATTCAAAAAGAGACATGTACCATAATGTTCATTGCAGCACTATTTACAATAGCCAAGACATAGAAGCAACCTAAGTGTCCATCGACAGATGAATGGGTAAAGAAGATGTGGCACATATATACAATGGAATATTACTCAGCCATAAAAAGAAACAAAATTGAACTATTTGTAGTGAGGTGGATGGACCTAGAGTCTGTCATACAGAGTGAAATAAGTCAGAAAGAGAAAAACAAACACCGTATGCTAACACATATATATGGAATCTAAAAACAAACAAACAAAAATGGTTCTGATGAACCTAGGGACAGGACAGGAATAAAGATGCAGACATAGAGAATGGACTTGAGGACACAGGGCGGGAAGGGAAAGCTGGGACTAAGTGAGAGAGTAGCACTGACATATATACACTACCAAATGTAAAATAGATAGCTAGTGGGAAGCAGCCGCATCGCACAAGGATATCAGCTCGGTGCTTTGTGACCACCTAGAAGGGTGGGATAGGGAGGGTGGGAGGGAGACGCAAGAGGGAGGGGATGTGGGGATATATGTATACTTATAGCTGGTTCACTTTGTTATACAGCAGAAACTAACACAACATTGTAAAGCAATTATATTCCAATAAAGATGTTAACAAAAAAGAAAAACAGTGTGCAGCTTCTCAATTTTTCATCATTAAATGTAGTGTTTATATATTTACATATGTTTCAGGCTACATTATTGGAATTTTGAAGACATGAAAACATCAGATGAACCAACCTGCAACATCCTGGATTCAGATTGGAAGATGAAGAGAAAGTTTAAAGAATGTGGCCTATAAAGGCGGGTAGTACCTGGAAATATTAACTGACTCACACTGTAAAAATGAGAACAGTTTCTAAACAATAGAGGTTATTTTAGTCCAACATCAAGGTTCAAGACAAAATGTTGAACTAAAAACTTACACTCCTCCCCTCCCCCACTTCAGACAGGTACCAGCATTGGTGAATATGATTTTCCTTAGTCAGAAGCACTCATTTTTACCCATGTAGACCATCCTTAGGAATTAAATATTGGTTATTTAATGTAGATTATAATGGGAAACTGATTTTTTCTACAATGGCAGATTTCAAGGACTTGGTTCCAAACTGAGCCGAAGCTTCCCAATGCATTTTGTACAGTCTGGGGAAAACTGTGCTGCATTGGCCATTTTTGAAGGCCATGATGCCCTGTAATATAAGGATATCATCTTATTGCTGATATCTTTGGGGAGTCCCAAGCAGACACAGAAAATGAATGGAGGCAAGGAGTGTGACGGAGGGGACAAGGATGGAGGTCTTCCAGCTATACAAGTTCCTGTGGGTTGGCAGCGTCGTGTGGATCAAAATGGAGTGCTTTATGTCAGGTGAGCCCTTATTATTACCTGCGCTACCTCCAAGTTTGTGGTCCCCAGGTGAAGGAGGTACAGTCTGTTCCTCTGAGAGTGTAAATATTGTAACTGACAGCACCTGAAATCAATTTGAATAAATGATCTTCGTGCTGGATATATTTAAGTGTTTTTATTCTGTACTGTTTTGCGATGTAAATTGCCTTAGATTACAAGAGAGGATTTTTATGCATTATTTGTGTTTATATAAAATGTCATCCTGCTTATCTCTCTAACAAGGATAAAGAAAAATAGGAAGATTTCTAAAAGAAACACATGAGCATCATTACTACATTCACAGGAGAATGTAAAATACTGAAAACAGACCCGATGTCTCCTGACAATATTTTTGTGTCCTTCATAGTGCTTCAGCTGGCTATTCTGATGTAAGGTTAAGTGTTTTTATCTATAGGCAGTTTCAATTATTAGTTTCTTAATGCCTGATATTAACTAAAAATAACTTCCCTATTTTTTCTGTGCAGTTTTTAATCTATTCCCTGCATATAATAGTAAAAGAAAAGGTCATGATGGAGTCATCTCACAAGTAAAAATCATACAAATTATATATAAATGCCTGCTCTCTTCAATTTTGACAGCCTTTATTACGTTGAACAACTTGAATGAAGTAACTGAACTGTTGGCAAGAAGTTTTAGTCTTATTATTAAATAATTGGCACCTAAGTTCCTTATTTTGTAGTTTATCAGTAAGTATATGATTAGAATACCACAAATCTTTCTTTGTGATGTAATAGGAAAAACTATTACAAAGAGGACTTTTTAAAAGATATCACATTGCATCATTACATTAATGTTGTTACTTTCATTGTGGTTATTTGTACTCAGGTTCAATGGAATTCTCATTTGTGCAAATATATATTTATATAAATGAAGACTTTTCCATTATATAAACCCAAATGATTTCATACTATAACAACTCTACTGTCAGTTCAGATTCTGTCCTGGGTTGGTTGGTTGGCTGGTTGGTTGTTTGGTTTGTTTTGTGGAAGGTATTTCTTGAGGTAAACTTAATGACCAATTGAAATTCTTTTGCACACGTGTTTTTTGTTTCTGTAATATTCAAGATATGCTCTATATTAATTGAAGTGAAGGGATAAGAAAGCAGGGAATGTGGAACTCACCCCATGGTAGCTTAGATGGATGAGGACACACGGAATAACCTTCTCAAAGTGTTTCTATTGTCAGTGCTGTTAACAAACTGCCAGAAATACTTTGTTATCAATGTATCAATAATATAGCAAGATATCAGTGTTAATGTTCATATTTATGGTTTTTCTAGTCTGTAAGGAGCAAATATATATTCAGCTTAGAGCAAATAACTCCAAAAATCTTGATAATTTAGTTTTGGGGAGATTTTGTTTGTTTTGTTTTTGTTTTACTTCATCTTTATCCCTATGAAAGATAAATCAGCTTTTCAGGTTGCTGAGAGTTGGGTTAAAGCAAATTAAGTCTGGGAATCTGTCAGTTATCTTGCTCATGACTTTTCCAAGTCTGAGTAGACTTTACTATCTGTTAGTATGAGTTGGAATTCTCCCAATCCAAATCTGTACACTAAAGATTATTTTGGAAACTAACTTTGCCAGATAAGGTAAGACACCTTCAAATAAATTCAGCCAGCATGGGTTTGATTTGTTTGTATATAACTGGTTAAATTACTGCTTGAACATGTAGAAGAGGCTAGCCCTCCTTCTATAGCTTCCTTTGCAATGTGCAGTTTGCTTATAATTTTTAGGTTAGTCTCCAGCTGCTCCTGCCTCAGGGTGGCATTGAGGCTGCACATTAAATTTCCCACCTGCTTCCAATCTTCTAAGCTTTATCTATGCCATAAGACTTGTAACTATTTTTATGTTAATTATGACTCCCAAAAGTTAATTAAAGAGCTGCAACTAAAGGAAAGAACCCAACTGACTGATTGAGAGGAAGTGTTTTTAAAATGTCTAGAGTAGAGTACTTTGATAGAATTCAGGAATTCTTGTCTTCAAGTTTAATTTTACAATTAACTGCCTCTAGGATTCATTCATACACTTGTTTTAACTGTAACACATTAGACGGTTTCTTTTCATAAAATTCATGAATTCTTCACATAACTAGTGATTTTGTTTTATCAAAATTACCAGACCTCCAAAAACGTCTTGCTGCCCCTACCGCTATGGTGGAACTCCAGTCTGTAATATGGGAATTATTATTCTTTGCATATCATCTGAAAAAATTTGTTAGCCCAAATAAATGAGAGAGTTAACAAAGTTGAGGATTTTAATTGTGATTTTCTACATGCGTAAGTCACTTATATGGTTGTCCATAAGTAAAATATGAATTGCATTTTAAAGCTGGTTTATTTAGAGACACCAAACTACTACCTGTGTTTTTGTAGAAGCAGAATAGTCTACCCCCGGTAATGTAAAACTTTGTTTATGAAATGGAGATATCGTTTCTGGTTAAACTTTATCAGATGGCTTAAGTGAAAGTTTTGGTAAATAGTCATAAATAAAAGATATTCTTGAATAAAAAGTATATAATAGTTTTCAAGACATAATATTCATGCAAGCTGTAAAATTAGTACATTAATAATACAAGTCCTAAAATGCAAATCGCTCATTTTAAACTAATCCTCATTGTAAATAAACATTAGAGACTTATCCTGTCATCAGAATTAGTACCTAATCTGTACACTTAAATTTGATCAGTATTCACATATCATACTAACTTCTGTGACCCAAAGAGTAGTAACGTTGAGAGCACTACCCAATCACCAGCCGCAAGGCCTGCAAGGCACCTTTCTGCCACCTAAAACCCTATCTCCTCAAGAGTTCCCCATCCTTATAAGTACAGCTTGGATCTTCAGTAGAATTTGAGGTGGGCCACACTGATCTATCTTCAAAGAAACACATGAATGAGGGAGGAAAAAGAGAAGCCTGTTTTTACACAAGGGCAGCTTGGTTCCAAACTCCAATATTAAAGGGAAGAACTTGTTAGCTCGAATTTTTGTAAATTTAGTGACTTTCTAGTTTGACCTCCAACGTGTTCCTAAATTTCAGTTTTTCCTCAAACAGCTTTAGAAGTAGATCTTCTAGTTTAAAATGATAATGATTACTTTCATGTTGTTTTCTTGTTCCTTTCTTACCTGCTCTTTCTTAAGAATACATTTTTCCCATCCTTAGTCCACTCTTGGTTGTCAACATACTTTTATTTATTTTTCTATGAAGATCTGTATTTTTCTGAGAAATATTTTGGTCAGAAGAAAGAGTGATAGTGTTAAAGGCTATAATTTAGTAGCTAACATAATACTGACAAAGAAAATGCTTTTCCTTAGTAGGAAGATATTTCACAGGAAAAAACCCTGTGAAGGACAGTAAGACTATAAATTATGCCGTTTTTCATATAATATGTGCAGTCAGAATTATTTCCTGATGTTTTTTTAAACTATTTTCACAGTCCCAGTGGGTCTTTGTTATCTTGCTTGGAGCAGGTTAAAACATACCTGCTTACTGACGGAACATGCAAGTGTGGCTTGGAATGTCCTCTTATTCTTCCCAAGGTAACCATTTCGCAATAGATGTATCAGCAATTTTTCATTTTTTAGGTGTTTCATATATTTGCTTTTCTCATTTGGCATTTCATTTTTATATTACTTCTCCAATCATTTATACATTTTAAAGTCTTAAATTATATATCTTTTGCATGCATTTTGGAATGCTTAAGGATTGTGGAAAATAGTTCAAGTCCAAGAGTCATTTTCAAAGGTGACAAACCTATATTCATATTAAATATTTCATCAAAACCCCTTTTGCACCATTTTATTACAGCTATACCCATGCTCACTATTTAATAGTGCAGTATTTTTTCCCTCCTGCTCAGTCTGCAATGCTATTTTTAGCACTGGTGTTGATAGATCTGCCACAAATATTTCTTAAATTACAAAGCTGAACCCTCATAGCCAAAAGTGAAAGTGTTTTACTCCTTTACAAGGTAAAAAGTAAAATCATTTTAAATGATAAAATATTTACTATAGAAACATGTCATTGTTTTCTGGGTATCTATAATAGTCCCAATCATAGAACTAAAGATTAATAGACAACTTTTTCTTTTTTGTGTCACCTCATTCACAAAAAAGCACTTGAAACAGTTTATAAGTATATGCACAATAAATATTTTTTAAAATAGAGTAGTAGATTTTTTAAATCAGTGAAAAGGTCATATTAATATAGCAATAAAGTAAAGCCAAAGAAAAAGTTAGCATATAGCAATGTCAGATTTTAGGGTTTCTTAACTGTACTTCATCTGTTTTTGTACTGTTATAACATCAGGAAGTATCTAAAATTGGGAATATTATCAGATACTATTCCTTTCCATATATTTATCTTGGCTATCTTAGAATTAGGATAATCTTCATTATTTACCCTGCCACTAAAAACCATGAGTTCAGCAGAAGTATTTATTCCATTATATATAAAGTTGCTTTTCTTAAATTTAAAAACTTGAGAAAGTTTTATTCAGATTTATGGGTTAATCTATGCAAAACTTTTTTTTTTAACAAGGGGATCTTTTTACTTAATATTTTTACAGACATATTTTAAACGAAGGCTGTGCTTTTTCCAGGTGTTTAATTTTGATCCTGGAGCTGCTGTGAAACAGAGAACTGCAGAAGATGTTAAAGCAGATGAAGATGTCACAAAGCTATGCATACATAAAAGAAAAATCATTGCAGTGGCCACACTTCATAAAAGCATGGAAGCCCCACATCCTTCTCTGCTGCTCCCCAGTCCCGGAGGAGGAACAAGTATGTAATATGGTGAAGGTTTTAGGGATTTTTCCTCCCCCACTCCTCTCCTGGAGGAGTCACTAGAAATCACTTTGCCAAGCATTTTCTGAGTCCACTTTTCAAACATGCACAATGCATTTAAAATTATGTATGTTTTATCATTTTATTGCAAATAACAAATTAGTTCTGAAAAATTCCCATGAAGTTGTCACCCAAAGTTTCCTATCCAAATCATTTAGTTAAATGAGGAAAATAAACACTGATTAGCACATACAAATGCTATGGAGATGCATAGAGCTGAGCTAACAAAAGAGAAAGTGCCATTGGTTTTTAGGAAACAAATGTAGCCTTTTTCCTAGGGCTGTATTGGAATATGTAGTATTAAGTCCTTAAATGCAACTAGCAATGTTATCAAGAACTGGCAGTGTTATTCTTTCAGTCATTTAATAGCTACATATTGAACACCTACTAACAAATCACCTTGCCAGGAATTTTTTATACCTCCATCCAACACATACATGCACACACGCTTGTATGCACACACGAATTTTTTAAAAATTTCAATGCTGCAGAAAAATTACATGAACAGTTCGAGTACCCTAGATTTACCAGTTAACGTTTTGTTTCAGGAGTTGCAGATATTGTGACAATTCACCCCTAAGTATTTCAACACACATGGATGTTCTCTTATATAAAGCACAGTCTAATTATCGCATTCAGGAAATTTAAAACTGCCATGATAGTATTATCTAATATGCAGTCTATATTCAGATTTCTCCAGTTGTCCTAATAATATTCTTACAGCTTTTTCAATCCAATCTTTTTTAAAATCCAGGATGCAAAGATTGTGCAACTGCAAAGAGACATTACTTTTCTTTAATCTACATCAATTCCCCAGTCTTTTTCAGTCTTCCATGACGTTGATACTTTTGAAGAGTCTAGGCCGGTTTTATAGATGTTCCTCAATTTTGATTTGCCTGATTGCTTCCTCATATTTATATTCAGGTTAAACATAGTTTGATACGAATACTGCATAGGTGATGTTATATCCTCATTAGGAAGCACATAATGGCAGTTTATCCCATATTGATGACATTAAGTTTGATTTCTTGGTTAAAATTATGTCCATTATTGAGGTACATTTTCCCTTTATGATTTATATGTAATTTGTGGAATTATACTTTGAGGCTGAGGAACTTGTTTTCGTAAGGGCTAGAATATGAACTCTCCAAAATATTACAATTAGCTTAACACTTGAATAGTAATTCTGGATAAAATACAGCTGAACACCAAAGCATTTGTTTATGAAAGGTAAGTAGCATTGTTCTGCAGAGTTCTGAAAAATAAGGATGAGGAATATAACCTGTAGTGATCAGAGAAAGCTTTATGGTAGAACTTGGATTTGAACCAGCCCTGGAAAATGGTAGGATTTAGACACATAAGGGAAATAAGAAAATTCTTATCTAGAATGAGTATAGCATAATTAAGAAATGATGTGGAAACTAATGTGACTTGAGTGGAAAATTAAACCTGCATAGGTAAATTGAGGCCAAATTATTGATAGTTTTAGATACAAAGAGAAGCAGTTGTGACACCAAACAGGCCATTAAAGAGTCACACTTAGGGGCTTCCCTGGTGGCACAGTGGTTGAGAGTCCGCCTGCCGATGCAGGGCACACGGGTTCGTGCCCCGGTCCGGGAAGATCCCACATGCCACGGAGCAGCTGGGCCCGTGAGCCATGGCCGCTGAGCCTGCGCGTCCGGAGCCTGTGCTCCACAACGGGAGAGGCCACAACAGTGAGAGCCCCGCATACCGAAAAAAAAAAAAAAGAGTCACACTTAGAACTCATGTGAAGAGGGTAGGGAAAGACAGATTTGGCAGTTATTAGCAGAGACCTCCTCTCCAATAACCCTCTAACCTTTAAACTTTAACAGGAATGATCAGAAAAAATTGCTCCACTAAGGTATGTAAGAAAAAAATATATTTTAGTGAATTTTTCTTTTTCTTTAATGAGCTATGTGTTTTAAATTAAAAGATATTGCAACAACTTAAAGACATTCAACAGTAATAAATTATTTAAAATTTATCATTAGCCTGCCACCTTGATGTAAGTATGTTTTCATTTTTGCATCTTACCTTTCACATGTATTTGCACATGCTCATATCTGCTGCCATTCTCACTTCACATCATATCAAACCATTTCAGCTCTGTCTACAGAGTCTGCCTTGTTTCCTTTTTAATGATTGGAGCAGAATCTTGGTCTAGGTCCTTTGTGCTACTCTATACATACAAGTTTCATTATTGAAATTAAAGGTAAATATTTAACTAGTATAGGTATAAGAGGTATATCTCCACATCCTTTTAAAATGATATACTTTATTGGATTAATTTCTACTCTTTTACCAACTTCAGACATAGCATTTATTTCAATTTTCTAATTTTAAATTATATTAAAAGGTTGGGATTTAAATAAAGATTAAGAAGACTCATGTAGTAGTTTTCACCTCTCTTTATTTTACATGCATAAACATACAACACCTCTTTCGAAAGGTCTATTTAATATACACAAAAGCATTTGATGAGTACCTAGCATTTACATTTGCCAACTCTTGTAATACTTCAGTTCCTAACTGCAACATAAGAGCAGCATGACTTCTGTTTGTTTATCTGTTTAGTATTGCTTTTATTTTAAAGATGGTAACTATTTTTCCCCAGTATGGAAGAAATCCTTTCTAAACGACAGCTACTTTCTAAATTCTGTTGAATGTAAAAATGCCAATGTCTATATTTTAAATCACTGAATTGTAGATAGCTACATAAATGAACACGAAAAGACACAACTTGGTGGTTTTATTACTAAAGAGGACACAGTCGATCCCGTAATAATGTTAGTGATGTTAATACAGATGACTATGTTCTCACTATATGCCAAGCTCAGTGCCCCAAATATTTTTCATATGTTATTTCCTTGATTACAAACTTTAAAAATCTTTCTTTAACAAGAAAATGAATTCAGTTGAGTTTATCTGCTGCAATTTTCTTTTATGATTGGTTCTCAACTTTTCATATACTGTATTATATACGGAAATCACTCTATCAAAGAATCTCTACCATGCCAGAAACAGAAAGCCCACATTTCCCAAGAAAAATATATGTTCACTACATTCTCTTACTTCTTGATTGTACACTACCAAGACTTCTGTTTATCCCAGGTTGAGAACCACTGACTTAGAAATTGTTATGTTATGATTTGACCTGTATACTACTCAGCAGGTAGGAGAAGTTTATTTATCTTAAATGTGTAATTATCCATTTAAGTAAATATACCTCTGATTGCAAATGAATCCGAGTATACTTGCTGATATGCTGTAAGTCTAAGAATTGGGATGGCCAATGTATAGTATAAATAGTACCACTCTCATCTCCTGTGCCTCTAATAGACTCATTGGCATTTTCTCATGGAGTCCAGCTAGAGCTCAGCACCCTTTTCAGCATAGCTCTCTAAGCAGCCACCACCAGTTGATGGGAATTGGTATATGAAACTAATTTTATTTGCCATCCCTGTTTTAGAAGTCACAACCTTATAAAATAGTTAAACTTCCTTAGGGGCTAAAAAAACTTAAACCTAGAATTCTGACATCAAATGAAAATTCTGTATGATGAACCAGGTTGCTCTTGTTGCCTGTATTCTGTCTGATCTCTGAAAGAACTGAAGGGATTCCAAAAAGCCAGCGAGGGAGCAATGCACCCTGTAAAAAGAGAATACTCAATTGGAGCCCAGTACTGAAGATTTTTGCACTCTGACTAAATTTTGCATAAGAATTCTATCCTAATAAAAGAATTGCAGTCTTTTACCTAATTTGGTTGACTGGGGCTGGTTTTACAACAATGACTAATTAATGGCAAAGAAATTGAAGTGTTAAAGTATTACAGACTTGATATGAAGTTTAGCATGATTGTTTAACTTCACTGTATTTACTGTTATCACTCCCTTTGTAAAAGATTCAGAATCTTATTTACTTAATTCACAAAAATTAAGACTCTGTTACTCTCACAGTGAAAATATTGGGATGAGGAAGAGTTTTTGTAGCTGTCCCGAGGAGGTTTTAGTAAGGTTATACAAACCTTTATAGGGCAACAAATTTTCTGGTGAAAATGGCAATTCATTTAAATCACTCAAGAAAATATTATGCCACACAGATCACAATTTTCTGTTGTAACTGTGTTCTTAGAAAATTCAAATCCAAAAAATAGAATCATCATCGTTTCTATCTGGGCTGTCATTCTTGATTTTGCATAAATATTATTAGAATGGCTAATGTCAGTATGTACGGATTCAGATCCCCATCCTTTCTCAACAGACATGAGGGAAACAAGCATGAGCAGTTATTGAGAACCTTTGGTCAACTAAGGGAGAATAGTGTGCATCTTTTACAATCAAAATTTATTGTAGGGGCTTCCCTGGTGGCGCAGTGGTTGAGAGTCCATCTGCCGATGCAGGGGACGCGGGTTCGTGCCCCGGTCCGGGAGGATCCCACGTGCCGCGGAGCGGCTGGGCCCGTGAGCCATGGCCGCTGAGCCTGCGCGTCCGGAGCCTGTGCTCCGCAGCGGGAGAGGCCACAACAGTGAGAGGCCCGCGTACCACAAAAAAAAAAAAAAAAAAAAAAATTTATTGTAGAGTACAGAACTTTTTTTTGGTTTTGGGGGGTTTTTTTTTGCGGTACGCGGGCCTCTCACTGTTGTGGCCTCTCCCGCTGCGGAGCACAGGCTCCGGACGCGCAGGCTCAGCGGCCATGGCTCACGGGCCCAGCCGCTCCGCGGCATGTGGGATCTTCCTGGACTGGAGCACCAACCCGCGTCCCCTGCATAGGCAGGCGGACTCTCAACCACTGCGCCACCAGGGAAGCCCCCAGAACTTTTTTTTAATTGCAAAGAGTCACAGCTTCTGTTTGCAGATTTCTTTTTTCAGATGCCCTCCCTTCCCCATTTCCTTCCCTCCCTCCATCCTAACACAAAAGAATTGAGACTACTAACAGATTTTTTTTTTCTCTTTCACATCAGATGCAACTCCAGTAGTACCTTCACGGGCAGCAACTCCAAGATCTGTAAGAAATAAGTCTCACGAAGGAATTACAAATTCTGTAATGCCTGAATGTAAGAATCCTTTCAAATTAATGATTGGATCATCAAATGCCATGGGAAGGCTATATGTACAAGAACTGCCTGGAAGCCAGCAACAAGAACTCCACCCTGTCTACCCCCGGCAGAGGTTGGGCAGCAGTGAACACGGACAGAAATCTCCATTCCGTGGCAGCCATGGAGGCCTGCCCAGCCCAGCGTCGTCAGGTTCCCAGATATATGGAGATGGCTCAGTCTCTCCAAGGACTGACCCACTTGGAAGCCCTGATGTTTTCACAAGAAATAATCCTGGTTTTCATGGAGCTCCCAATTCTAGTCCTATTCACCTGAATAGGACTCCTCTTTCTCCCCCTTCAGTAATGCTACACGGTTCTCCTGGACAGTCATCCTGTGCAATGGCTGGAAGGACTAATATACCTCTTTCCCCAACCTTGACTACAAAGAGTCCAGTAATGAAAAAACCAATGTGTAATTTTTCAACTAATATGGAAATACCACGAGCAATGTTCCATCACAAACTACCCCAAGGCCCACCTCCCCCTCCTCCACCTTCTTGTGCTCTTCAGAAAAAGCCATTAACATCTGAGAAAGATCCACTTGGCATTCTTGACCCTATTCCTAGTAAACCAGTGAATCAGAACCCTGTTATCATTAATCCAACTAGTTTCCATTCAAATGTCCACTCTCAGGTACCTGTGATGAATGTAAGCATGCCTCCTGCTGTTGTTCCTTTGCCAAGTAATCTCCCTTTGCCAACCGTAAAACCTGGCCACATGAATCATGGGAGTCATGTACAAAGAGTTCAGCATTCAGCTTCAACCTCCCCGTCCCCTTCTCCAGTGACATCCCCAGTGCACATGATGGGGACTGGAATTGGAAGGATTGAGGCATCGCCCCAAAGATCACGCTCATCTTCCACATCATCAGATCACGGAAATTTCATGATGCCACCTCTAGGACCCCAGGCCACTTGTAGTGGTATTAAGGTTCCACCCAGGTCACCAAGGTCAACAATAGGGTCCCCAAGGCCATCAATGCCATCAAGCCCTTCTACCAAGTCCGATGGACATCATCAGTACAAGGATATCCCTAACCCATTAATTGCTGGAATGAGTAATGTACTAAATACCCCAAGCAGTGCAGCTTTTCCTACTGCATCTGCCGGAAGCGGTTCTGTAAAGAGTCAGCCTGGTTTGCTGGGAATGCCTTTAAATCAGATCTTGAACCAGCACAATGCTGCCTCCTTTCCAGCAAGTAGTTTACTCTCAGCAGCAGCCAAAGCACAGCTAGCAAATCAAAACAAACTTGCTGGTAACAACAGTAGCAGCAGTAGCAATTCTGGAGCTGTTGCTGGCAGTGGCAACACTGAAGGACATAGCACTTTAAACACCATGTTCCCTCCTGCTGCCAACATGCTTCTCCCAACAGGTGAAGGGCAAAGTGGTCGAGCAGCACTAAGAGATAAGCTGATGTCTCAGCAAAAAGACTCACTGCGGAAAAGAAAACAGCCACCTACCACAGTGTTGAGTTTGCTCAGACAGTCTCAAATGGATAGTTCTGCAGTTCCTAAACCTGGACCCGACTTGCTAAGGAAGCAGGGTCAGGGGTCGTTTCCCATCAGTTCAATGTCTCAGTTACTACAGTCTATGAGTTGTCAAAGCTCTCACTTGAGTAGCAATAGTAGCCCGGGTTGTGGGCGCTCAAATACTGCTTTGCCTTGCTCTGCTAACCAGCTGCATTTTACAGACCCCAGTGTGAACTCCAGTGGTCTTCAGAATCCACTGACACAGGACGTACCTTTAAGAGGGGAAGCCGTGCACTGCCACAATGCAAACACTAACTTTGTTCACAGTAACAGTCCAGTCCCAAACCACCATCTTGCAGGTTTAATAAATCAGATTCAGGCTAGCGGGAACTGTGGGATGCTCAGTCAGTCGGGCATGGCCTTAGGAAATTCATTACATCCCAATCCACCTCAGTCAAGAATTTCAACGTCCTCCACTCCAGTGATACCAAACAGCATTGTTAGCAGCTATAATCAAACAAGTTCTGAAGCAGGTATGGTTTTATTAGAAAAAAGTACCCAAAGGTACTAAACTTTTATACGTTTTTTTAAAATTTATACCAAAATATTTATTATGATAAGAAATGATCCTTTCCCCATTGTGAAATTCTCATCATTTCTTTAGTATTTATAATTTTATTTACAGAATGCTAGGGATTTGTCTCTTAGAAAAAATAACAGCCAAGAGGATTCCATGTGTTTCCGTTATGTGTCAACCTGTGTCATTTTGAATTTTGTTCGACTTTCAGTTGGTTCTATAACCATTGGACTCGAAACTACAAAAGAAGCCATAGAAGGCAGGATTTCCTGGTTTCCAACTACATGAGACGTACTTGGTCTATGCCAATATAAAAGCTGTTTCCACTAGCTCTTGTTTGTATTCAGGTTAATGAAGCTCATTTGGAAAACCCAAAAAAAAGGGCAGAAATACATGGATTTTTTGTTCTTGCTGCTGACCAGAAATAGGTGAATGGATAGGAAAAGGTAACTAGAAGTTGAATGAAGTAGAAAGCTGTCTTCTAATGTGTTTTCTTATCCTAGTTTGCTATCCTTTATTATTATTTGTTTGAAAAAATTCATAAATGGATATTGGCTACTCCCTTTTTAAAAAAGGTAATAATTTAAGTTTTCCAATAAAAAAGGCTTGAAAACCTGATTTCCAGAATTTTTGATCTTGAAATTATTTTACAGTTTTCTTGGAGAACTAAACCATTGTTTTTACCATTGACATTATGGTATCTCTTTGTCCGCTATTAATGAAGGAGACAAATTTATTTAAAAGTAGACACATTAGAAAGAACTATATTTTATTTCAGTAGAGTCCTCAGAAATTGTTACAAAAAACCGTAAAGAAGCACTATAAAGATAAATTCATTGAGACGTCAGAAAATTTGACTATAAAAATAATAGAAAGAATACCCAAAACCCAACAATAACGATTTGAGAGATTGGTGGGAAATGACAGGGAGGAAATAAAAGATGATTGTAGAGACAATATTATTCAGCTATGAAAACAGTGGGCTTTTAAAACCAGATTGCTACTGGAAGTGGGAAAACTGCTGAGGCTTTTAATAATCTATTGTATAGATATATATAGACTGTGTTATACCACCATGCTGGAAAGTCATTATGACCTACATGTCTTTGTTGCTGATAGTAAAATCAAGTGTTTTCCTTCCTGGTGTCACTACTTTTACCTGCCATTCTCCACAACTTGTGCTATGTGTTATGTTTTGATGTCAGTATTTAATGAAGAATTCTTCATTGACCTCTTCTGTTAAAAAGAATATAAGGTGAAGATGATAATTGAAATGATTAGTGCCTTCTTGATATTCTTAGTCTGAGGAATCTCATGAAACTATTTTTTACATGTTTAACAGGATTCTTATTCCAAAGGGGCTTCCAGCTTTTCAATGACTCATATTCCTTTTTAGATAATCCCAAACAAATGAAAATTTAATCTTATGCATTTAGCAGATTAAGGTTACATAAGACCAGTAACTATTTAAAAATACACTATATTTATTAAGCATACCTTCAATCATTTAGATGAGGCGTTGTTAGTCTCATTGTATTATATCTTTCAATTTTGATACCCCTTACCTCAACTTACTTTGTTTCAGGTCTAAGTTCATATTGCAAAGTGTACGTATTTTATTAATGATGTATTTTAATTTATCTATAATGGAAAAGACCAACATTTATTTATATTCTTGTTTCTTCTGATTGTTAAGTTTCGACTTATTTTATATAGTCTTAGACATGTATTTTCTTGTTCCATGCATCTCTGTAAAACATCAGATCTGGATTGCCAGTGCTGGGAGTGTCAAAACACGCATGTTGAAAATTTACTAATATAAGTAAAGTGTTAGCATATAAATAGCTAAAAGGGATGAGAATAAATATCTAGTAATGATATGGATGTGACCAGTCATGTGTAAGCTAACAGAAAGCATATCCCTGATAAAAATCTAGGTCAATAAGAACTTTTTAAAGTAGTAAACCTAATAAAATTAAATACTGCTTAATGTACATAGCTCTGATGTGCAGCTGGTAATAAAAATGGGTAGATTTACTAATTAATATAATTCTTTTGATGAGCTGAATATTGAAGAGGTCTCTAATATCATGTTTCTTTTAGATACACAGTGAACTGTGTCAACTGAATGTACTGTTATTATAACTGCTTAGCCTTAATGTTTATTTTCACTGACATTTATTCATCCATCAAATACACACCAAAGCTGGGCTTTCAGAGTGAGACAGCTGATGACAGTTACAGCTATCCCTTTAAGTTTTGCTGAGTATTCCTAGCATACTAGTAAGACATTAGAAGAAAACCACATTTTATTCTTAAAATGTTGCTTTTAGCTGTCATTGAGTACCTATGATATGCCAGGTGATTTGCCTGTATTATTTCTAATTTGTGCAGTATTCCAAAGTATAAGGTATTCTTGTCCTCATTTTACAGATGAGTACATTGGGCCTCAGAGAACTTGAATAACTGTCCAAGGTCATACATAATTGAATTAGGATTTGAACTCAGGTTCATCTGATTCTAAAATCCATTTTCTTCCCAGCTGCATAAGTTCTTCATTTGAAACATAGTTGTGAAAAATACTGTTTTCACTTTCAAATCTTTAAAAATACCCAACAGATAGTGAATCAAAGCATATCAATACATGTTAGGAACCACGTTTGTAAACTTTTGATGCACTTTTAGACAAAAGTCAGTAATTTTGCCTTCTCTATTTGGACTCTAATATCCTAGTGTACAATAATTAGGATGTTTGTGCCAATGCAGATGAAATGTCCACAGTATCAAAAGAACTACCCCTCCTTTGTGAATCACATTTGGTAACCTTTATTTGAATGAATTTGTATCACCTCACTCAGATAAAAATGGGTTTCCTAGTGGGTGATGTGTCAATAGGCCTTTGGAGAAGGCAACTTTGCAGACGCTAG
Source organism: Mesoplodon bidens (assembly GCF_964165515.1). Taxonomy (NCBI): domain Eukaryota; kingdom Metazoa; phylum Chordata; class Mammalia; order Artiodactyla; family Ziphiidae; genus Mesoplodon; species Mesoplodon bidens. Next base: position 48,339,780 of record NC_138165.1, on the reverse strand, counting down.
CCCTGCCATTCCAGGTGTGATAGCACAATGAGGGTGAAAGAGACCCACAGGTAACATGGCCCAACTCTTCCTTGTGGTAATGGAGCATGAACAGAACTCAAGTGACCTCCTGCTCAATCCAGTGCCTTTTTTCCCCACTCTCCTAAGCAGCAGCTCAAAAATGTTACATTAAGACCTATTTAAGACCAGAAATCACTCTGAAAACATTTAATTCGATTGGCTATTTGTTTTCAAAAACTTATTTTAAAGAAAGTTTTTCTATCATAAACAGCCCAAATATTCATTTTTTAGGCCTATATGTGAATACCAGTCCATATTTTAAATGTATTAAAACTCATATATGAGAATCGGAGGCAAAGTAGTAAAAAAAAAAAAATCAGATTAAAGATACGAAATGCTTAGAAAACATTTCTAAAACTTAAAAAGAATATACAAGGTTTTATTAATTCTATTTGGTGTTTTGAAATTGCCTTTCCACTAAAGCTCTCTAAACACTTTGCATTGTAAAGTTTACAGGTTTCTATTGGCTTTTTGGATATGAAATTACAAGTGAAGTTTAATATTTCCATGTAACAGATTTAGAAAATGACCAGTAGGATACTTGGTGACATTCCTCAAGTTGTAAAGCAAAGCTCTGGTGGATCTGGCAACCAAACCCCAATCAGTTCCTGATTCTCAGTCCAAACACTCAAACTGCTGAATGCAGGTATGTTCTGAAATCCATCACTCGTGTACATTTAAAGCAACTTTCAGTTTATGAAGTGAGATAAGTTTCAACACTTAAGTGGTTCCAGCACGTGTCCTGTGGTGTTTTGGTTTAGGGAGGAATTCAAAATCAAGTACCCCTGACTGACAAATTTCATCAAGTCCATGCCTCTTTGGGCCTCTGACTGCTGCCCACCTGTTTACCATAGAACAAAAACACACATGCCAGTAACCCGGGCCTCTGCAGAGGACCCAGCCCTGTCAGTGTCCACATGACAACCCATCCTTCCATGGCCCTGTGGGTTTTCACAATTTTCAAAGAAGCAAAAAGGTTTAGATTATTCTGCTAACCAACTTAATAACTGAACCTTACCTCCCTCCAGTATGATAAAAAGTCATTAAATATAAATTTTTCACTTTAAAATGCCTTTTATATTCTCATTTTTTTAAATAAAAAACATTTAATCAACTCTTCTAAAACACATGAAAATGTAGTCCTGTGAAAGGGCAGAGTATGAGTTTGTACCAAAAGAGAAAATAATTCAATCATTTATTTGCCTTAACTCTTAAAGATACACATTGACTAACAAGAATATAAATAAACCTATGAATAAATATTTGCTCATGAATATTTATATAAATATATATATATTTTTTAACTCTGGAAAAGAAAGTGTTTTTTTCAGCACAAAATACATTTGATTGAAACTCAGTGCAGCCACTAATATGGTAGGTATAAGAAAATTAGAGATCACAAAAGAATGCTTTGGATAAAATATTGCAAAGTGCAAGCTTGGTTTTTTGTTCTATGTATTTATTTATTCTCAGAGCATGCCAGTAAAGAAAATAAAGGGAAATTGTCATTCCCTTCATTTGAGGTTATAGTTGCAAAAAGATTATGGGTTAAAAATACTCCAGGATGGATTGTTCTATGTTAGCTGTCTCAGGATATGGGACATTTGTGTGGAAATAAGCCTCTAGTCTTTTATAGACTTATGTAGAATGAAAAAAGGCAGAGACTCCTTTAAGGTTGTGACTGAATTAATAATAATTGCTATTGAAAGTATTTCACCCAAGTTTTTAAATGCCTAGATTTTACGCCTCACCTGATTGATGCATAGGCTTCTAAGTTGAAACTTGCCCTCTGCTCTTGTTTTTTAACCAAATACCAAAACTATATTAAAATCTTGATTATGTGATAAAAATCTATGTCTATTCTTTTAGTTAAATTTTTGCAAAATGAGCCATTTCTTCTTTGCTGTAAGTTATTTTTACAACAGGCAGTGTCTTGCTGTTTAAGAAGGTTTCCTAATATCAGGGTTACACCACTTGCTTTGTTTACATATTCCAGGTTTAATGTTTCCTTGTGTACAAAAAGAGGAGTTAAAATATGTTTGAATTTAGACACTGAGTCTATGTAATCAAAGGTGATAACAACTCAGAGTGGTGTGATATGTTTGCTGATTCAATGATCTATTTTGTACCTTTCAAGAAATAAATTGTCCCAGTGTGCAAATTGGGAGAATTTTATTCTATTGCAACACACTAAGCTCACTTATAAAATCACTAGAAATCCTTCAATTCTCAAGGGGATGCCTAAGCTATTATTTACTAAAATCAAGTGGTCTAAGAACATTGAAGCAGCTTCTAAAAGTACCTAAATTCTAGGCAGTAATGTTAACTCTACAAAGACTTGACTCATTAAAAATAATGCTTAAACATTTTCCTAGTGTCATCAAAATAGATTTCATTTCCACCTGCATGGAGTACTAAATAAATCAAATCATAAACTTCCTACCTTCAGGGAACTTATATCAAACAACATTAATGCTAACAAAGCAAAGAGTAGAGTAAAAATTATTTTCTAAGAATTATACTTCTTGCAAAGTCAAAGTAACAACTCACCTTTTTACAGATTAGGAATGGAACTAGACAAACAGAAGTCTGAAGGAGTTGCTGAGATACTCCTGGGGTAGGAGCTAGTCCAGGGAAATTCTAAATATCTGTCCAAGACCCATGGGTACAGGTATAAGAAAGAGTAGTATTTATCACAAATGCCCCAGAGCGGAGCTCCTGTGCTGCACGACTCCACAGGGATACCTCTCACATTAGAGTCTGATAAACATGCTTCCTGGAGCACAACTCCATAGACCATCCCCCACACAGTTGAGCAACTGAGAGGCCTGATCCTAAGGCAGTGTTTTCCAAACTTATTTTTACTTTTAACCACGGCAAGAAATTAACTTGCATTCCATTTAACTAGAGATATATTTTTAATGTACAACAAAAGTTTCCTGAAAAAAACACTCTGTGTGATGCACTCTGACATTTTAGATCCCATTCTATCTTATCCTGTCTTATTCTATTTCTTTTTTTTATGACAGTCATGATCTACCGAAATGATTTCACCACCCACCAGCAGAACATGACCCAGCACTCACATGTATAAGTTAACAGAAACAGTTTCCACAAAATAATATCCTAGCTATGCAATGTACTCTTTTTTTTTTCTTTTCTATTTCATTTATCAAAATATACTGGTTTGGGGGCATACTAAATCGATTTTACAGTCTTAAATAGGTCTAAGCACTGTCTTAGGATATTCATAAGGTAATTAACTCAGCAAATATTTATTGAATACCTAGTATGTGCTCTGCACTGTTTAGCACTGAAAATAAAATAGTACACAATGGAAGGATACAAAGTTAACTTCATAATCTAGAATCTCTACTTGCTCTGCTCATTGAACAAAATGAGATAAACTTCCAGTTGGTATATTGATGGATGGAGCATTTTAACTGTTATTCTAGCATATTGAGAGAACAGAAATCCTACCAAGCAAGAGACTTAACCTCTTCTCTCAGCATTTGCTTCCTCACAATAAATATTAAGAAAAATGTGATAAAAAGCATTTGTAAAAAAAAAAAAAAAAAATCTTTGTTACTTGAGAAACTGAAAAATCTCAAGCAATTTTTTTCATTTCAACAGTTTTCAGAGTAATTCTATGTATTAATAAAGGAAGCAGAAGTGATCAGTAGTAAAACACCCTTTTTTTTGTCTGACCCCATTACCACCCAAAGACTGGCCTCGCCTCCTCAACACAGTCATAATCACTCAGACCTCATATTCCAAGATTCAAGATACAGTCCTTCCACTGTTCTTTCCTCTTCCCTAAGAGGTTGGCCCTGTTGAGGGTGGAGAGTATTTCCTCAGATACTGCCACTGATCCCTTTCCCCTCTTCCTTTTCTCCTAAGTTGTGTTGGTTTTGGGTCCCTCCCTCGCTTCCTTATGGAGAACAAATAGACACTAGTCCCTAGGGCTTCCTGCCTACTTCTGGTAAAGGAATGCTAGGAATTTACATCAGGATCCAAAGCACAAAGATAGAGATTGGTATATTTTTGTAAATACATATTACCATGTCATTACTAAGGCTTGAGAAAATAATATCTTGTTGGAAGATCTAGACCTCATAAAAGTTATCTTTCAATTTTTTAAATCCTTTAAATATAGAAGAGAAAATTTTACTATTTCCATGGGGTTGAAAAGTGAATTATATTTATTAGACTCACTAGGGCATGATATTTTCTCCTGTCTCTAGAAGCATTCGTTTTTATTAAGGATTATCATTGACCCTGTTTGCAATTAAAGTACACTTGCCAAAGCAAATGATAAAGGTCAAATAGTGAAGGAGTATGTTCCATATGATGTATTTCTTAGGTTCTTGAATTTATGGATAAAAACCAGTATTTGGACATATCAATTAAGAAAAAGTTTTCTAGCATTAAGTGGTATTTATTCAAAATTGAAGCTATAGATCAAACTGGTAAAATGACATTTTAAAAGCACCTATTGGTCCATATGGAACAAGCTTTATGCCCTCTCTTGTACACATACAAAGACATGTACAACACTATTATTAATACTTAAGGGCCAACCATGTGAGAGTTTAGCATGATATGAACAATGACTCTTCTCAAAGAATATTGGTGACGAAGAAGAGAAATAACTCTAAAGAAGTAGACATTACCTTTGTTTTGAAAAGCAGTGTTTACAAAATGAGGCAAATAAAACACCTCAAGAATGAAATTGTTAGTAATAGGAAAATATCCTTTAAAAATCCTAAGAAAAAATTACTGATGCTATTTCTGTATACACACACGTATATAGACACACACACACATAAATTATATGTGTGTGCAAAGAATACTGTTTATATCTGGGAATCTACCCCACTGGAAAAAGCTACCACTGTTGTTGCCTAATTGTACTGGACTATCTCAGTGATTGGGTGTCTAGGCATGTGATCTCACACCAGTAAAGTTTATTTGGATGGCTTTCCAGTCTTATTTCTTACTTCTTTAAAAGTAACAGAAACAGTGAGAAAAAGAAGTTATGCCAGTTCATGGTGCTGCTGGCTGGTGTGAAATAATAATTTTTTCTAATTAAAGGACTTCTCCAACTTACTAACTTGTTCGAGGCTCCCAGCTGCCTTTTAATTATTTAACTGCTAAATGTTTAGTGAATAGTTTGCTATTTTAAAAACTCTTTTAAAAAAAACTGTCTCCCTCATTAGATTAAGCTCAAAACATCTTAGCTGCCAAAAGAAAAATCAGCTTTAAGAAAACTTTTTCCCCACATGCTTCAACAGACCATAGGTTTTTATGCAGAACTATGAAGTAAGTTCACCAGAGAATGCCTGCTCAAGATTAAGTGCTTCAGAAATAAGCAATTTCCAGTTTCCCTCCTGCCATAAAAATTCACGATCCTCTTTCAATGACCCCAAGCATTAATGAGTTGACTTTAAGAATTCAGAGTACTTTGGGATGGATGTCTTCCTCCATAAGATTATTTTAACTCCCCAGCACACCTGGGAGTCTTCTAAAGTAACTTGACATCTTTCAGCCATCTCCTTTCCAGCATCCCTTATCTCCTGGCATTGGACCAATCATACCCTACAGAGTCAGTTTTCACTTTTCTCCACAAATGGGTGGTATTCTCTCCTCCACATACACACTTGCCACACACACACACAGCATCAAGTGATCTGATTCCTAGAAGTTGAATGCAAGTTTTACGATCTTAATAGATTGATTCAACCAACATTTTTTGAATGCCAACCACGTGTCAGAGACTCTTAGGTCTTGGAAATACAGAGGGAAATAAGACATGATCCTTGCCTTTAATGGTTTAGAAAGATGATTTTAAATTTCTTCACTGCTTGTCTAAGGCAGCAGGTTTAACCATGGGTGAGAGGGCTTGGGTGTGTAGGAAAGCAGCATACAATATTTTCAGTCATATTTCTTTATTCTGAGGATACATTACCCTCCATACACTTTATTATCTCCTTGCCTTTTTAAAAAATTACTTTGCTTCTGCTTAGAAGCCTTTTCTATCTCCTTTTCCACTCTCAAATCCCAGATCAAATGTTACCACTTGCTTAGTTTTTCCTGACACCTTCAGTTTTACAATTGTCCCCTTGTTATATACCTGCTGTTGTTCCTGGCATATTGCCTTGTAGTTATACTAGATACATGAAAAGAGCTTTAAAATTTCCTGGTTTGTAATAAGCTCTCAAAAAATGTATATTTGAGAGAGACAGGGAGATCTGTGTGTTTATCACATTGCCTAAACCCTGAGTTCCTTAAAGAAAGGGCAGGATGTTGTGTTGTTGTTGTTTATTTGTTTGTATCACCATTTCTACCCTTTTGTTCAGTAGAGTGTACTTGATTGTTGAATTGGTGTGTTGAAAATTAGAGAAAATAAAAAATATGCCTGATCCGCATATTACCCTTAAGAAGCTTGTGGTATTCACCCCCTTCTTGTTTGTAATGCAAAAATAGACCCAGAGTATCTATGTTTTCTTTATTGTCATTCCTCAAGCATATTTAGATGGAGAATTTTTAGAATAATGTCCCCAAATGACTACTTTCATGAATCCTCAATATGGATGTTTCTCTCTTACAAAATAAAGATAAAAGAATAATAACCTCTGCAGAAATCCTTCATCTACAAAGCCTTGTCATATACACACTAGAGTATTTTGAAAATATACTCTGACTGTGATTAAAGGAATGGGTGATCTGTACATTTAAATATGCCATTATTATTTAACAGATAGGGAAAAAAGCCATAGATAGTGATTACTAGTAAATAAGAGTTTTTATTAGCTTGTTTAAAAAGATGGATTCCAAACGCAAATAATCACATACCTATTTAACGGAAATAGCAGAAAGATTTAAGAAGCAATAAAATGTTTAAGGTGTTGATTGTTTTATTACAAATCTGAATTAATATTTAAAGAATTGTATACCATATGCCTACTTCGGCATTTTATCTCCTTTAAATGAAACGCTGAGAGCTTAAAAAAAAAAAAAGACCACAACACCTAGGAAAAATTACAAAGTCGTGCTATAGAGATATATATGTTGGATATGCTGATTTATACTTACTACTATTACCATGTCATCACAACTAACTGCAGCTACTAATGTCAATAATAATGATGACAATAACTCCTTTTATTTGTATACTTTTACACATTGCAAGCCTTTCACTTACCTATTTTTGAGTCTCACAACAATCATGCCAATGAGTTTCCTTAGGAAAAATTCAAAGGTAGGAAAGTTTCATATGCAGGAAGATGTCCATCCATGTGTTATATATAATGAAGAAAAAATCAAAATATAAATGCCAAACTTTATTGGATCAATAATATGATCAATCCATATGCTACATGGTTAAAAATATTAGTATGGAGTTTTTATGTCAGAAAGGAAAAATTATTGTGTTAGTCTGTTAGGAGGAAACAAGAATAATATATAGTTATATTTGTACTACTATTACAACTATGGAAACATTTCTGTGTATTTGAACAAGGCCTCAAAGGTAACGTGGTCAAATATAAAGTTTGTTATTATGGCATATAGCACAGCAGTAAAGTGTTTGAATTATTTTAGATTTTCAGTAACACTGGTACTGTTCATAATAACATATACATGTTTAATATTTTAATAAATTAAGTGTATGTGCTTATAATATTTGCCAAATGCATGTATTAAATAAAACAATGCATTTCTTTAGGGTAAGACGTTTTTCCAAAAAATGATTGTAGTTTCCTTCAACAGAATGTGATTCTCACCCTCCCCACCCCACCCCTTGTGCATCTGGATCACCAGGGGTGATTTCAAAGAATACTACTGCCCAGGCTGTACCCCAAGAGATGAGTTTTCAGCTGGTCTTGGATAGGGTCCAGACATTGGTTTGTTTGTTTGTTTTTAAGTTCTCTAGGTAATTATTTTGTGTAGCTTGGATTGATAACAACTAAAACAATTATAATACACAACTGAAATTTTATTATTAAATTCCCTGAATTTAATATACATTACTTTAATATACATTAAAATATACATCTTTAGCATACATAAGACTTTCAAGGTTAAGAATGCTATTTGGGTGAAGACTGGTCTGATTTAAGGAATCATGAGTATAAAGTATCTTTATGCTATTAGAATGACAAAGATTTAAAAATAATGATAAAACACAGTGTTGGTGAGAAAAATGAGCACTGCCTACATTGTTTATAGAAATATAAATTGAATATATATTGATCAGCTTCACTGGAGGCAGTCTGACAATGTGTATCCAGAGCTTTAAAAATATGTAAATGCTTTGTCCCTGGAATTCCACTTTTAAGAATTTTTACTTAGAAAATAATTGAGCATATTGGCAAAGATGAGTTAATAAGAATGTTTATCATAGTGTTGCTTGAAATAGTAAAAGATTGTAAACAATCGAAATATCCACAACAATGGATTGAATAAATTTTGGTATATCCATACATGATACTAGTAAAATGGATCTATAGTTAACATGAAAGGATATTCACAATATATTGATAAATGAAAAAAAGTTGCAAAGCAATATGATTCCATTTTTGTTAAAAAATATATGTAACATGTATATGTATGTCTGCATATGTGTATACATATAGGTGGGAAAAGCGCAGAAAAGTATACACTAAAATATTAATAGTTATCTACATAGGTACTTTTTATTTTCTGTTTTGTATTCTCATGCATATTCTATTTGGGGTTTTTTTTCCACTAAAAGAAAGTACTGGTATTATAAATATAGAACAAAAACTTTTTTTTAAATGTAAAAATATATTTTGAAAAATGAAGCATTGTTACTTTTATCTACCCAATTGAATGGACTACAACACAGCTTCCCCCATTTTCACCTTGTCTGGTTGTGAAAAACAAAATATTTGATAGTTAGAAACAGGTATTGCTTAAAGTACTAAGCTTCTTCAATATATTCATGTTCAAAGTAGGTCAAGAAGTATGAAGTCAAACTAGTTTCATTAACATGTCAAATCATCTCTAACTACAGTTTATCTGGTTAGAATCTACAGAGAGGACATGTAACATATTAATTGAAATGTATCTTGATGTATTTTTATAGAGTTGTCTTCCTTAACATCCATAATTAATAAGTGGGTTTTTTTCCCTTTATTTTAGGCGGTTCAGGACCATCATCCTCCATAGCCATAGCTGGCACCAACCACCCTGCCATCACAAAGACAACATCTGTCCTTCAAGACGGCGTCATAGTCACCACCGCAGCTGGAAACCCACTGCAGAGTCAGCTGCCCATTGGGAGTGATTTTCCTTTTGTTGGCCAGGAGCACGCACTTCATTTTCCATCCAACAGCACTTCAAACAACCATCTTCCACACCCCTTGAACCCCAGCCTCCTCAGTTCTCTACCTATCTCTTTGCCAGTGAATCAACAGCATCTCCTAAACCAGAATCTATTAAATATCCTCCAGCCTTCAGCAGGAGAAGGCAAGTCTGAGATCAACCTCCACCCTTTAGGTTTTCTCAACCCGAATGTAAACGCTGCTTTAGCTTTTCTCTCCAGTGACATGGATGGGCAGGTATTGCAGCCTGTTCACTTTCAACTCTTAGCAGCCCTGCTTCAGAACCAAGCCCACGCAGCTGCCATGCTTCCCCTGCCATCTTTCAATCTGACCATCTCAGATCTTTTGCAACAGCAAAATACCCCTTTACCCTCATTAACACAGATGACAGCCCCACCAGACCATTTGCCAAGCAATCAGTCAGAGAACAGCCGAGCTGAGACCCTTTTAACCAGCCCCCTGGGGAACCCTTTACCGAGCTTTGCAGGCAGTGACACTACTTTTAACCCCCTGTTCCTCCCAGCTGTCACTGGGGCCTCAGGATTAATGGCCTTGAATCCCCAGCTGTTGGGAGGTGTCCTGAACTCGGCATCGGCCAACACCGCTAACCATCCAGAGGTTTCCATAGCAACTTCTTCCCAGGCAACCACTACCACAACCACTACATCATCAGCAGTGGCAGCACTGACTGTCTCAACACTTGGTGGGACAGCAGTGGTGTCAATGGCAGAAACATTGCTGAATATATCTAATAATGCTGGGAATACACCTGGTCCAGCTAAACTGAACAGTAACTCTGTGGTGCCACAGCTACTTAACCCTCTACTGGGGACAGGTCTGCTTGGTAAGTTAAATTTTTTCACAAATTTTTACAAAAGAAACGTTTTTCTAATTCATTTTCTCCTTTTTAAAAAAACTCCATTTTGTCACACTATTTTTAAAAATGTTTTTGTTATGTCACAGCTTGCTTAAGGAACTAAATATAATAACACCCACACACAACCATAGTTATACAAACATGAAAATGACTTCTTCCTTTTCCCCTATTCTAGCAATACTAAATATCATTTTAATCTGCTTTCTCTTCTAATTTTGATGCCACCTAAACCTAACCTACCCATCATTCTCTTAAGCCAAGTAGTCTTATTTTTCAAATAATTAAAACACAGGTGCACCTTAAAAATAACATTTATTTGAATTTTAGTTGGTGTGGCATCACAGGGTTAGTATGAGCAGCTGCACTGTGGATGAAAATGGATTGAGGAAGTGTTTTTCCATGTGATCCCTAAATAAACAAAACTAAATGCTTATCCAGCAAAATAAGAAACAAGGCATAATAGCATTCAAAGTTAAAGTTTGCCCAAGTTCAAGGAAACAGAAGGCCCCAATAGCTACTGCTAGGTTTTCTCAAACAGTATTATTCTTTAGAACTTTGTGGCTTAAAAACAAAATGCTTTATGTAGATTATCTTATCTCAAAAAATTTAGAAAATAATTTCAAGTATATTCAACTGTTTGATGTGAGTAATTGTAATATAAAGTACAGAGATAATGTCCATAAAGTCTGGAAACATAGGCAAATATGCATGATATTGTCAAGGGTATCTTCAGTATCTTAAAAAATATATGTTTCCAGATTTCATGGACACCTTTACAAAAAAGTTTAATCAGTTCTATTTGGCAGTCAAATCAATGTAGTTAAGTAACCTACAAAGCATTACAGATTTACAGATTTCAAGCTATAGGGCAATTTCTATGATGTTATCCTCAAAATAATTTCAGTGTAAATTCAAAACAAGTTAATTTTGAATTTTGAATATAAATGTAGTTATTAACTAATCCTATCTGAGTATATAATATTTATTTTTAATGACTGTGACAATGAATCCTTTTGTATTATTAGCTTTCTTTACAATTTTAGTTTTAGGTAACCAAAATACATATTTTGTATAAAAAAATACATATTAAAACAAAATACATATTTCTAGACCAAATCTGATTTTATTTGATGGTATTTATTGATGACTGTGGCTTGAGAACTAAATTTTGTAAACAGGCCTGATCAGACCCACTTGTTTTAACTATCTTGTCAAATACTTATGCTTGCTAAAGCAGTTAGGACTAATTTTAACTTTTAATTGTAGTTGCTCTAACAAAAATGGTTTCAAGGAATTCTGTAACACTGAAGATCAATATATAAGTATTGGCTAGTGGATAGACCAAAGACTTAACTCGTCTCTCCATGATACAAAATCAAAACACTAATTATGAAAGATTAAATTAAATAATAAAACTACTCTTTCCTTACCACTTAGTAAGACTTTGAGGAGAAAAAGAAAAAAGAATTACCATGTAAGTCTAGTTTTTAGTTTTTGTTTTAGGAATCCTCAACAAAGATAGGCATAGGACCTCCAAAGAATCACACTGACTTATATTTTATGTTTTTCAAACTATAGGTGACATGTCCTCAATAAACAGTACTTTGAATAACCATCAACTGACTCATCTACAGTCGCTGTTAAACAACAATCAGATGTTTCCTCCAAATCAGCAACAGCAGCAGCTTCTTCAGGGGTACCAGAATCTCCAGGCTTTTCAAGGACAGTCCACAATTCCTTGCCCAGCTAACAATAACCCCATGGCTTGTCTGTTTCAGAACTTTCAGGTACTCTCCTTCCCTGGGTTACTTTAGTAGAAAACAATATTTACTACTTGTTTTACTTAATTGGGGGGGAAGAGACGAAAGAACCTAGTTATGTACCTTTTCACCTTTACTTACTATTATTTCTCAATAATGAATATTGTTAAACATTCCAGTTTTTTGTGTGAAGCATTTTATTTTGTCTGAAGCATACCACTGGTCCTTTTGGAGCTGTTTGTTAGTGAAAACTGATCATGTTACCCTGTTAAACCCTTTTGTGGTTTTACATTGCTCCCATGATTAATATCCACATCCTTAACATGCTTACCCTGCCTCACTCTCCAGCCCCAGCTCTCACCATTCTCTCCCTGGCTTCAGCCACATGGTCTTCTTTTAGTTCTACAAACTGAATAAATTCGTGGTAGATTAAGGAGCTGGATGGAAAGAGTAACGCTAAATAAATACATGAAAAAAATATAGAAGATTTAAAAATAATCTTGGGGTAGAGAAGGCTCTTTCAGCAAGACACAAAACCAGGAAGTCAAAAAGAAAAGAGGTAACAGAATTGAATACATAAAACTTTAAAATCTGTTTGACCAAAGGTATTCTAAACAAAATTCAAGACAGGTGGCAACCTGGCAGAAAATACTTGCATAATAATAGCAAATAATTGCCATTCATAATATTTTTAAAGCCCATACAAATTAGGAAGAAAAAAGATAATTGATTAGAAAAATGAGCAATAGAAATGAACAGACAATTCAGAGAAAATTAAATAATAATTAGTAATAAACATGAAAAGAATAATCAGAGTTATATAAATTACAACAGTACTATGTTCATCAGATTGATGATATCCCTTGCTGACAGAGGCGTGGGAAAATGGATTCTTTCAGATATATTGTTGGTCTGATTGTATGCTGATATAGTCCTTTTGGAGGGTAATTTGATAGTTCAGCAGTTAAAAAAAATATATATATATATATATTTACATATACATATATACACACACCTCCTTTGACCCAGAAGTTCAACTTTTATGTATCTATTTTAGAGAAATCTTCAAATGTGAACAAAAGGGCACAGTCTAGAATGTTCATCACAACTTGATTTGTGGCGTCAAAAATTAGAAACCACTTAAGCAACCATCAGGAGGGAAATAGTAAAATATGTTATGCTATATCCATCTATCTAGTAGTTTACAAGATTAGGTAGATTTATATAATCTGATATACAAGATCCACAAGATTACAGAGCTCCAATACTGTAGTATTATAGAACAGTACTAAAATACAATACCATTTATGTCAAAGAAAGAAATAAGGCAGGAAGAAAGGAAGGAATGGAAGAAAGAAGGGAGACTAGATATACACCTACACACCTTAAGGTATTAAAAACAAGTCTGCAGGGATGCACTAGAACATTGATTACTTCTGAGAAAGAAATGGCATCAGAGTGGCATGCAAAAATACAGATTTGGGTGGGGAAGAGATGAAAGCTTTTCTCTTTTTTGACAATGAGAAAATGTTCATATATGTCTTATATAATAAAAGAATTCAGAAGGAAAGAGGACGTGCTCAACCATATCACTGAGTAAATAGGTAGATAAAGCCTGAAGGGACTCCATTAGATTTAGCAGTAAGAGCATCACCAGTGACTTGGTGGAATGCAGTTTTGGTGGAGTTGTGGGAGCAGGAACCAGACTGCAATGAATGTAAGGATGAGAAAAGAAAGAGTATGGATTACTCTTTCAAAAACTTAACTATGAAGAACATACGAGAAACAAGGTAGTGCCCCAAGGTGGGCGTAGGTTGAATGCAAACTTTTAAAATATGGAAGCCATGCACATAGGTGAATGCTAAAGGAAAGAGACAAAAAAAAAGTGGAAGAGATTGAACATAAAGAAGAGAAGGGGTAACAGATAAGGCAAGATCCCTGAGGAGAGGCTTGGGATCCAGAGCATGAATGGAGGACGACTCTCAGAGAGTAGAAGGGGCTCCTCTTACACTGGGAAGCAGAACAGGATCAGGGACACATATATTGCAGAGAAGTGTGTGCTGCCAGAAGGCAGGGAATAGCAGAGTATAAGAATTATGAGAATTCTTAACCTGTGAACTTCATTATCTCTAAGTAAGGTCATTTACTAAGAATACTGTGGGATATAGTATAGCAGCTGGCTTGAGGAAGTGGATAAATATCTGAATAGTTGTGAGAGGGAGTGATACCTAACCAGAGAATCATAGGATTGATGGGAACGTAAGCCCCCAGCTGTGGTTGGAAGCCATAAGTTCCTGTGGATAGATACTCAGCATCCTCACTGTACATATAGATATATAAGGTAGGGAGTTAAATTAATCCGAGATTGGGATTTTATCTGATAGGTGTAGACAAGGGGAGAATGGCATGAGAGTAGTTATGTGCTGATAGATCCCAGGTTCTGGTTTAGTAGGAAAGGATATAAAGACAGGAAGGGAGTGATCATTGTGGGGGAAAAATCCTAAGTATCAAGGGTCTATAGCAGCAATTCTTAGCTGAGGTTGGTGAAATTAGAATAACCTGTGGACTTTTTCAAATTGTACTCATCATTCCTGTCCTGAGTATTGATATTCTTCCCTGGTGGGCATTCCCTCCCTTCACCTCTTCCCAATTAAGCATCACCTCTGTAGCGAGCCATTGTCACTGTTGGCAGCATGGGGGTGTCCCTCAGGCAGTGGCCTGGTAAGGTTCAAGAGTAGGCATTACTACCCTATTTAAAGACTTCAAAAATTTGTTGTCATATCAGAAATAGTTTATTGTTAAGAAAAGGGTATATGTATTTTGTTTTGTTTTATCTTATATTGTATTTCACTTACATCAGTAGAAATATCAGTGAGTTAGAAATCATTTTTAAATCTGCTTTCCTTTTTAATTTGAGCAGTGCTGGTGACAGACTTGTTTCTCTCTTTGAATTCCAAGTTGCAAAACCTGTAATGACACTAAAAACATGGAGTCATCACCTGGAAACATTTTGTATCCAACCACCTCAACTTTAATTTTCCTAGAGAGTGTTTAGTAATGATGATTTTTTTTTTAATCTGTTACATGTTTTAATCAAAGAAACAGTACCCAAATATAATCAAGACATAAGCCTTTCTATACAGAGTGACTTTTAATTTCATTTTTGAGTCTTGTTCTTTCTTTATATTGCCTTCCTTGTTATATTTGTTTGTCTTCTGGTAAATCTTAAAATTATGGTCTTTCTCTTTAAGGACTTGAATATTTTTTTCTCTCTCTCTCACTGCTTCCTGTCTATTTCTTTAAGGTGAGAATGCAGGAAGATGCAGCTCTCCTAAACAAAAGAATAAGCACTCAGCCGGGGCTCACAGCACTTCCCGAAAATCCAAACACTACACTTCCACCTTTCCAAGATACATCTTGTGAGTTGCAATCGCGGATTGACCCATCTCTTGGTCAACAGGTGAAGGATGGCCTCATTGTGGGTGGCCAAGGTGATGCTTCCATAGATGCTATTTACAAAGCAGTTGTTGATGCAGCCAGCAAAGGAATGCAGGTTGTCATCACCACTGCAGTCAACAGTACAACTCAGATCAGCCCCATTCCAGCTCTGAGTGCCATGAGTGCCTTCACTGCTTCAATTGGTGACCCATTAAGTCTCCCCAGTGCTGTCAGTGCGGTCATTCATGGACGAAACATGGGCAGTGTTGATCATGATGGTAGGCTGAGAAGTATAAGAGGGTCTCGGCTGCCCAGCAATCTGGACCATGGGAAAAACTCAAACGAAGGAGATGGGTTTGAATATTTCAAGTCGGCAAGTTGCCACACATCTAAAAAACAGTGGGATGGGGAGCAAAGCCCTGGAGGGGAGCGAAACAGGTGGAAGTGTGAGGAATTTTTAGATCATCCAGGCCATATCCACAATAGTCCTTGTCACGAAAGACTCAACAATGTCTCTACACTGCCATTTCTGCCTGGGGAACAGCACCCAATACTGTTACCATCAAGAAACTGTCAAGGGGATAAAATTCTGGAGGAAAATTTCAGGTATAATAACTACAAAAGAACTATGATGAGTTTTAAGGAGAGACTAGAGAACACTGTGGAAAGATGTACACACATCAATGGGAACAGACCTCGACAGAGTCGGGGCTTTGGAGAGCTGCTGAGCACCACAAAGCAAGACCTGGTCCTAGAGGAGCAATCTCCGAGCTCCTCAAATAGTTTGGAAAGTTCTCTGGTCAAAGACTACATCCATTACAATGGAGACTTTAATGCCAAAAGCATTAACGGGTGTGTACCTAGCCCTTCAGACGCTAAAAGCATTAGTAGTGAAGATGACCTAAGGAATCCAGACTCCCCCTCTTCAAATGAATTGATACATTATAGGCCAAGGACGTTCAACGTTGGCGACTTGGTCTGGGGCCAAATCAAAGGACTGACTTCCTGGCCTGGAAAATTAGTAAGAGAAGACGACGTTCACAGTTCTTGTCAACAAAGCCCCGAGGAAGGGAAGGTATACCAATCTTTATCCATTGTCAAATACTAACCTTTGTTCAGATATCAATTATTATTTTTTGTTATCATCACTTTGGATTCTTCATGACTCATTGAGGTCTCACAAACTTCTGGAGCATAAGATGAAGAGGGGATTGTTGTAGTCACCAAAATGTCGTATCATCAAGGGGTGAGTTGTGAAGCATTCGTAGATCCCACTAGGGCTCAGGGTGGCTCTAAGCCAGGAACCAGATTTCCAGAATTCTGTTAACTTTGCCTTCCTTCCTTGCATGTACCTAATTCTTCATTCATACACAGAGAATGAAGGCAAATGGCAATGATGGGAGAAAAAAAAATATGGTGGTTGCTGGAAACCAGCAGTGTGGCAGAGGTAGGGGTCCTCCCAGGAAACCAGCAGTGTGGCAGAGGTAGGGGTCCTCCCAGGCAGCAGGAAGTGCCAGGGGACTGCATCTCTCCCGTATGCTGATATGTGACACATAGAGCTGGCAAGAGGGTAAAATTGGGGTGGAGTTGCAGCCATTTCTGGAAGCAGCAGGTAACATCTGAGTTCAGAATGGAGTCTCCTTTCAGGAAACGTTCTGGGTCTTTATAACATATGGAAATGTTTAAACCCATAGTCTGGTTCTACTTAACACAATCTGATCACATAAATTAAATGAAAACTTCTCCATGAAACTACCATTCAATTTAGAGGAAATTAGTAGGAGTCTTCTGAGCTTCTTTTCCCCCCTCACAATTGGTACAATTGACTCACTAGGCAAGAAATATGCAGAATGTTTAAAGTAGATAGAAAAATTTATATCCGAGCAGGAGGAGATAATAATGTACATTCCCCACATATGATGAAGAAACATGTAATTTTTCATCTCCTTAGGAAATAAAAATTCCTCTTACAGGTATATATTATTCTCTTAAAGAGTATATTGTATAAAGCTCTTTCAACTCTGCTCAAACCTCCACTGGCATTTAGGTTTCATGGCAAAGGAAACCAAAAGCATTCTTTCCAGCACCATAAAAAGATTGTCTTTCTCCAAATGACCAGGAGGTCCTTTAACCCGTCGCTTATAATGCCTAATATATACTTGTCAAGATACACTCTGGACATAATGTTTCTACCTTTGATAAGAAAATGAATTCCATACTTCTATTCACAAAACATTTTATTCTCTAATCTCTCTGAGACCAGACAATCATTCTTTAGGTTGATAAACCTAAATATTTTTGACAGTTTATTCAAAATATAATTAGAAACAGCAAAACTGGGCTTTTATGATATAAACGGAACTGCTACACATACAAGATGTAGACATTAAACTGTTTTATAATCTCTGTGCAAATGAAACCAAGTCTTTTTTGTGTGCCATTTTACCAAAAAAAGCTTAACTAAGGAAAAGATTATGGCCTCCCTTTCCTGGAAACATTCTTCCTGTCCTAAATGCCTTGTCTAAATATCTTTTTATGTCCTCAGGAGAATAAAGGCATGTACTTTCAACACATTTCACATTAAACAGTGGTCCTAATCTTCTGCTTAGTCTGTGTTAGCAAATTCCTGAGATTTGAGTTCCTCACTGATGTTTAAGGAGATGCACTTTAAAAAAAAATCATTATCTAAGAGTCCAAGAAACATTTATTTTACTTTATTTAAATAATCAACTGATTTTCAGTCACTATAAAAGTGTTTCAAAAATCCAGATTCTTCTTCTTTATTATAGACAATAGGTGGATTCCTAATAGAGAGCATAAAATTGTTTCTGTAAATTCAAATATCCCCCTTCCCATTGGCTGACATTGTAATTTTGCATTCTCAAAACTTTGATATCAAAATCTTGATATCATGATACACTAAAAATACTTCCGGTAAATCAGAAAAAGTAATTGAAAGCAAACATTTAGAGGTGAAAAACTGAAAATTTATAATAAAATATTAATGATAACACATGAAATATTTATCTGTCATTAAAAAGCAAGGTATAAGAGCCTTAAAAGCTCTAGGGCACTTAACATTTTAAAAAACCTCTGGTCTTTTCAGGACCTACCTCACTTTTGCACATAAAAAAACAAAGTGCCATTTCACAAACGCTTTTTTCCCCCTATAGTTCACCAAACAAAGGAAGGGCTTCCTCATACCTTATTTAATGATGCCCAGCTAGCCATACCCTGTTCTCAGTTGATAATACCAAGAAAGGTGAAATTTCAAACACAGATCTCTCTGACTTCAAGCCACATGTCCTCTGCCTGATGTCTTGGTGATCCTGGTCCACCTAGAAAAGATTAAACTATAGTTAATATCTGTGTAAGACAAAGCATGATCTATTTGAAAAGATCTCCTGTAAAACATGTTTTACAGTAAAATTGGTTTAAAATTGTGAACGAATTATGATGTAAATTTTATTTACATAGAACTCCTTAGTCCTCACAATTTTGGATAAAGTCTTTCACGTTTATAACTAGACTTCTGCTTTTAGAAAGGTAAGCAGTGTATTAGGTTTCCTTCCATATACTGCCTGACATTTTAATGAAGTCAAGAGAGGAAGACAGAGACTGACTTCATAAACCATTTGTTTATTATAGTAAAATCTTATTAATTCCGTCTTGCTGATGTGGAATGTGGGACTATTTCCCCCAGTATGTGTCTCTGTAGTATCTCAGAAGAAAAGGTTCGCTAAACAGTTTTCTTACACATGATTATTTAAAACCTTCTTAGCCTCTCAGATTTTCATACTAGTATTTCTGTGTCCACCCAAGTATGTAACTTAATCCAAGATCCTGTCAGACCCCACCAGATAAAATCTGTGTTAACTCAAGTTTTAGAATAGATTTATTATCTTACCTCCTCCCATCCCTCACATCTCACAAACTTATCATTTGTTTTCTGTTACAATCTTTGTTCTCAGCAAGTCACTTCAAATCTTTTTTGGAAGCAGGCAACGTAGAAAAAATAATAATAATTAATGAACACGATTGCAGGTTACTAGTTCAGAGCAAGCCAGGCACCTCTCATGTTTTCAAGTTGCATGAGTGGTCTCTGGACTGAGAGGTCAGGGCTGTGATTGGAGCAGGCGCTGAGATCTCCAAGTTGTCCATAACCTGATACTTTAGCCAACTGTTTGTCATGATAGTAAATGACTTGGTCAGCTTATGATTTTAGAAAGACATTTTTAATCTTCCGTGGGGTGTTAAATGTAGCAGAATTACTAATAATGCATTAGAAATGTCCTGCAATTTCTGAGATTCCTTTCTAAGAGGTATGATTTCCAAATATCAAATACTGTGTGAACACAATCCTCGGAGAACTAGAGAGAAAGCCAGGTGTGGCAAAAAGAGGCCTGGGCTTCGGGCATTCTTGTGTGAGCTTAAACGCACCTCTGCCAGTTACCTAAATGGTCCTGAATAGGTATATTAATCTCCAGAGATGAAATCCCCTCACTGCTCAAGTGGGAATATTAATTCCTACTCAGAATGATGTTTAAGAATTAAATGCATTACCATAAATAGATGGTACACAAAAGAGGGTCAGTAAAAGTTAGCCTCCTCCTTTCTGTGGTCTGTATTAAACAACCTTATGTATATGTGCTGTCGAAGCAAGCACTGTATTAAACAACCTTAGGAATTTGGATTCCACCATTATAGAATTGTGGTCATTTGACCTTCATTATTGTTGACCTATGCATTATCTGTGTAAAAAGGGCTTACTAACCAGGTTGGGGGTGAAAGGATAATAATAACATATTTAATGAATGAAACAGTTTATAACTATTTTTTATGAACCTCAGGACGTTGCATACAAATTGGCATATCTGATTATAAATTACTATTAGCTGTTCATTTTAAGCAGGAGTTCTGCTTGGAAGCATTTTAAAGCACTTAGTTTGTTGAGTGAACTTGAAAGTCCCCCTCTCCTTAATGTTTCTAAACACTATAAACTCAGACTTTCTGCCTCTACCTTCCTACCCCCCAAAACACTCAACAATATTAATTAGTAGAGATTTTTAACAGTCTGTGAAAAGTTGCACTGAATCACCCCTATATAATACTGTCCCAATATTGAAGCTATGTAACAGCACCGAAGGATGTTATGTGCCTTATATAATACCATTCAGGAAGTGGTATCTCCTTACTAATTCATTTTTTCCTTTGACTATCAGTTTGTAACGAAGTACATTCTAGAAGATATTTATACTTTTTCTAAAGAAGTGGTACAAGCTTCTATCTGAGCCATGAACCCTTTATAGTTTCAGATTTAGTGGCCAAGAATAAGACCTCAGTGCTTAGTCATGGCTGGAGAAATGTACTGCCAGATCTTGGCACAGTATTAGGAATTCTTGGAAAGGAAAATGGCTTCCACTGGCGTTATACCTATACACTATGATGTACAAACATTTTACGCCTGTGCAACTATGGGGGGTAATGGTTATCTTTATGTATTTATTTCAATAACTATTTTAAAACAGGAAAAAATGCTCTTTTTTTCTAAGATATATTTTGTAATTATCATCCGCCATCTTTGATCTTACATTAACTAGCCTAAAAGGATTGACTATCAAGTAATAATCAAAAAATAAAATTCCTATTTTTTTCTGAGTAGATTATTTTTACTCTTTTTGCACACTGTCCCATTGGTCTTCATATTTAATTGTTACATTCGATGTGTGTTCTGACTCAAGCCAAATTTAGGAAAGAATTTATTTCTATATTGGCACCAAAATGTTTCCTTTCAGTGAAATGTTTGTTGTTGTTGGACAGGTAGAGACATCTCCTGATTACCCAGAAAAGTTCTACATGTTGGTTCAACATCACCTGGTTAAATGAAGACGTTTTTAAAAGCAATGGGTAGGGTGCTCATTCTCTAGACTCACAATTTGACTTTTTTCCACATGGTTATATTTGACAGGTAGAGATTAAAGTAGCTCTCTGAATGGTTGTTCAAAACAGAAAGACACATCATTATTAAAACTCATGCCAAATTTTTTTTGAGACAATCACTTTCTGTATGTCAGTTCAGTATCACATGCACTCACGTTTTGATGGTATGGAGCAAAACCAGAGATAGCTTACAGTGGCATTCTGGGGATGTGTAACTTAAGAAATTGAGCCTGGGAACTAAATTTGGGAGGTATGCCCTCCTGTGAGGTTTAAACACTGTTACTTTGAAGAACATTCTTTCTGGGCTTGATTATCAGTGTTAACTATTTATATTCTTTGGTACTATCATTCTCTGTTGAAAGTGTTCTTTGTGTATTCCCTTTGCCTTATATATTTTCTTAACCACTTCTGGAAATGAATTATTTTCTCTATACCCAATCAATATCCACAATATTTGGGCTGCATTTTGGCTGGTGGGGTGGCTGGGGCAATCAATGCTCTGTAGCAACAGAATCTTTTTGAAAAAGGAGCAAAATAATTTTTGAAAAGGAATAAGCAAGATAAAATCCAGGCATACAAAGTCAGTGCCTGATCAAAATTTGAAAGGTAATAAGAATGAAAAACTAGGTAACACCAAAAATATGAATATTAGGGAAAAGACTAAACTGAGTACAAAGCTTAGGTAAACTTTAGTAAATTGTGGAATACCATGAACTTTTTTTTTTTCTGAGAAAGATTAAAGAGGAAAAGGAGGACTGTCTCCATTCATAGATAACTGAGACCAAGCACAGAGTTCTTGAGCTTGTTAATACAGGTGTCATATGGTTAGTAGCAAATGAAATCTCAGGTATGAGGCAAATACATGCTTCTGTTATATGGACTTTTAAACAGTGTATCCTTAGAAGTACAAGTTTATTCAAAACATTTAATTCTATATGAAATATATTGTCATACTTAGAATAGATTTACTCTGGTCCTATAGTATAGTTCTCTAGTACTTAAAAACGCTGCTATCTGAACTGAAGAGGAAAGGAAGCCAAGAAAAAGCCTCAGATAGTGCCACTGACTAAAACTGTAATAATGTGGATTTGCTTAATCCCTTTGAAAAAAATTGTGGTTCACTTTATGGATTTTTCCTTGAGTACTATTGTTGGAAAATTAGATTCATCCTTTCTGTCACAGGTGAGTCAACTTTTTACCCCCAAATTATTTGTTTATCATTAATTCCCATACTTGCAAAACTGTTGAAATATTGCACTTAAGTTAGCAAGATATTTTTAGCTTGAAGATTAAAATAGTTACTATGAAAATAGTTATTATTTAATAAATATTTGAAAACAACAAACCTAATAAATGCCTCCTATTTGCTTATTGCTTCAGAACTGCATTTCCCAGACTTCAGCTCAAGTCACATGTTACCTGTACTATTAGTTAAAATTTTTCTTTAAATTAATTTACTCATTTATTTATTCATTCAACAAATATTTTTGGCACGTATTATGTAGGCACTATTCAAGCCACTTTAAAAATAACTTCTAGTCTTATTCGAAGACATATGTGAAATCATAGGTATAATGTTTTCATATTTTTCTAATATAAATTTATATGGATATATAACTATTAAAAATGATTAAAGGTCTGTCCATGTTCCACCTAAAACAATTTCACATGCCACCGGTGGCACTTTGGGAAAGACTGTTTTGGTGTTTATAAAGCACCTTCCTATTTATAATCTTTTTAGATCCTCTCCATAAAAATGCACACAATTATACATAATAATTAATGCAAAATAATTATAATGCAAAATAATGCTCAGGGAAGTGGCATTCCTAAGGGCACAAGTCACAAGCAGTTAAACCAGGCCCCAACCCTGGTCTCCTAACTCTAAGCTTAGTACTCTTTGCATGATACCATTCCCCCAACAACAGGAGCTGATGACACTGTAGAAATGGGATGGGAAGTGAAGAATGAAAAGGGGTGATTGAGGTCAGCTGTTTTATCTCTGTTAATGAAATCTGTGATGTGGCTCTGCTCTATCCTTTGACCTTTGTGTGACAGCTTTGCCTCAGCACTAAGTACCAGCAAAGTAATCACCAAGAGATTTAATCCTGTTATCAGGGATTAAAACCTGCGGGGGATTTTGACATCTTCTCTAGTTAACTGGCTCTATTCAAAAGTGATCTAGGATCTTTGGTCCAGGTTCTTCGAATACATACTATACCTCGCTTTCAGAGGGTCACTTTGGCTCTCTGAAACGTTTGTGTCTTCTTTTGTCATAGACTTACTTCTGAGATACACTACATGCTACTGTGCTGACCCCAGATCAAACTTAATTAAATTACCAAATGTTTAATACGTGCCTTTTGAACAGAATAAGCAACCAGAGCTTCAGACTTGTTCAGAAAACTCAAACTTCCACCATATAATAATGGCTGGCTCTATGGGTATGTTTCTAATCCTATGGAACAGACTACAGGACTATTTATGTCAAAGAATTATTATATCTAAAGAATCTGAATGAATGAAAGAAGGGATTTAGGATTCAACATATGTGTATATTGATACATGAGATAATATATGTACTATAAATATATATAAGTTCTGGATATCTTTTTTCTAATTCTAGAATGACATATGTGCAGAGTTATACCATGGTAGCCATTACTGTTAGCATCATCACTGTTAGAATGAGAATATGTTGGCAGATTATTGGTAAAGATACATGATAAAGTTCTCCCCCAATTTCTCACCAAGATAGGAATCAACTTTTGGAGCTTCTGCCTTTTGCATATACAAGAATATAAGATTATGAAATTACAGATTAAAGTAGTGTCTTAAATTACTTGCTCCTTCAGTGTAAGTTTTATTTTAAAATATGTATGTGTTTAATCTTTTTAATGTTATATTTATGTATTTGATTCCCAGTACTTTCTTCATTTACAAGTTAGCTAAGTAATTTATGAGGGAGTATTCATTAAATCATTAAATATGATTTCTATTTGACCAGAGATGGAATTTATTTTGTTGTTCCCTGATACCTTTGGTGGGGGGGAGTTATCTTTAAAGACTTTCTTGAATATTGTGTAAGTAGATGAATATTTCCCCAGAAAAAACACACCCATTTCTTGTATTATATTTCATAATACAGAAGAGCACTAAAATTGTGAAACCAAATAAACTAAACATTTACTTGTGGATATGTATGATCTTGTCATCTCAGAAATACAGAGTGATGTGTGTCTTATATTTAGTTTCAGAAAGCACCATCATTGCTTTCTCTTTCAAGGTCATTGAATCCTTTATAAATAATGTAATTTATTATGAGCTACCATAGAACCTTAGAGGAATATTTAAATGAAGAAATCATGGTAGAGAATTAGTTCAAAAAAATCACCAGAAGATTATCCAAGCGTAAAAAAAATTTTGAAGATAAGTTTGAGCAAGTATCATCTAAGTATCTATAAAACTATAATTGGATTTAAAATAATTTGACCTAATTTTTTGAGTATATGTGTATATACATATATACCTACATGTGTATATATGTGTGTGTATATATTTATATATATACCTATATATATTATGTATATTTCAATGTATATTAGAGTTGGTGTGGTGGAGAGAAGTTGCTTTGGAGTCAGATCTGAGTTTCAGTGCTGGCCATGTTGCTTAAACTCACTTAGTCCCATCTGTAATATGACAAAACAATACTAGTGTGCAGTATTACCACATTAAATAATAAAACAGTACCTTCTACATAATAAATGCACAAGAAATGCTTTTAGTGCCCCTTATTTCTTAATTAAAAACAAAAATAGATGATTTTTTTAAAGTAGTTCAACCTAACTTAGTTTTTAAAATTAAGACCAATTGGGTAAGTTTTCACTGTGATGTGTTGCTTTGTTTCACTGTGAATCTGCTTTCTGTTGCCTGCATCAATCCCTGCTGAGACCTCTCACTACACCAGTTTGTGTCTAATAGAAGTTTATGTTACAGAAGAGCTTTCTGCTTGCTGCCAAGAAAATAATTTAAATATAAGCAGAATTAGCTATAAATTACATAAATGTAATGTGTGAAATATCTTTCATACTTTCTTTGTGTGAGTGAATGCAAGATAGAACCTCATTTCTAATGTGAAATGTGAAAAGGTATCCAGGCACCTTTTTTTAAAAAACAACACATGGATATATTCCTCTTACTTAAGCTTTTCCAGTCATCCCAATAAGACATTTCATCACTCCTGTAGAATTGTTAGTGGAACAAAGTTCTCTCTTGTTCTGGCACAATAGATTAGGTATCCCCAAAGAATGTGTGTATATAAGACATTTGGATCCTTTGGGACAAAATACAGAAGTCATGAAAAGGAAAATGTTTCCATTATTTGACTGTTTTTCTCATTGAATAATTAGAAATGCTTGTTTTCAGACTTGATAATGGAGACCCTTTGTTAATCATTACTGTGTACTAGATTTGAAGGGGTCAAAGAAAAATTATTTATGAATGGTGTTCATGAGTCAGGAAGATTTAAAGACAAAAGTTAATCATTTCCTTGCTTATTAGTGTAAATTTTCTTACCCACTAGGCGTTTTGGCAACCTCTGAATTTTTATACAAAAGTAGTGTAGGGGTGAGGGAGAAACTGGGTTAGGGGATGGTGGGGGACTTACTTTGAAGCTATATTTACACAGCAAGCAGTACTGTTTCTACTTAGATTGTGTTTAAGATCAATAAAAGTAGCAGTGTTTTTCTAAATGTGTTTTTATTCACATACAACATTTCCTATTTATTAATTGCTTTTCTTAGGAGAAGTGGCTTCAAGAACCATGATAGAGTTTATAAGGGGCAGGTGGCAAAGGCTGCACCTCCCCTTCCCCACTAATCCCCCAGCCACCATTTAGTGGCACGCTGCGATGAGATAGCAGACGTCACATAACCTAGGCTGGCGGGGGGGAAAGCAGGACAGGGGAGAGGACACGCCCATCAGGTGTAGCAACACCCTCTTCCCACATCATTAAGGAGTACGTGCAGCTTAGTGCCCCACTCGTTCTCTGGCCTCTGCAGAGCCTAACGCATACTGAGTAACACTAGCTGCTCTCTGCTTAGCTAAGTGTTCAGCGTGACTTGTTGCATTTTAATTCTCACAGCGATTCTAGCAGGAAGGTAGGTATTATTGTCCTCATTTTAAAGAGGAGGAAACTGAGGCTCAGGAAATGTAAGTGTTTTATTCATGCTAGAAAGTGAGGAGGTTGGATTCAGACTTCCATCTGCTGGCTCCAAAGTCCACCCCCTTCACTAATCACCGCTCTTGTTCATCCCTAATGGAATACAGCTTTGCTGAGCATCAGGCAGTGCAGAAAGCAAACCAGGATCTCTTGTTTATATGATTTTGTGAAATGAAGGTTATTTAAATTCCAAGTTTTGCCCTTAAAACATTATTTTGAAAATGTTGACACTTTTGAAATCCAGTCTTTCATTTCCCCTGATGATGCAGCCTGGGAGCCACAGAATCAACCTCTGCTGGAGTGAGGACAGAGCATTTGACAGGGCAGTGAGAGTTAAGCCTCCCTTCCCCCAGTGCAGCACCTACTTGTACAGCAGGAAAATAAACACACTGTTAACAATTGCAGGTCTGGGTAATGTGGTTTGGTCTTCATGCCTTCACTCAGGTGGAGCCCGAGAAGTTGAAGACACTAACAGAAGGTTTAGAAGCTTACAGCCAAGCCCGGAAAAGGAACAGAAAGTAAGCACTATTTTCTTTCTGTTTTGTTTTTCAAGGATATAATTTACTGGTTTTCCTTCAAAGGGACAATGAAATCTCACTGATTTTGTCCATCTTGGTTCTTGCCTAAGTACTGCTTAATAGTTATCATCCAAGAGGACCATTATAGATAAATTAGCTACACAGAAAATATTTTCTTAACAATTTATACTGTGTGTGGGGTTTCCCACTTCATCAGCTCTTTCCTTACTCCTTCTGTCTCCATCCCTCCCATTTAATGGGAAAGAAAATATGATTAATATTCTCAACATGTAGCAATTGGTCTCTGAAAGTGTAGCAAAAGTATATCCCTTTGTAATTCAAATACTTTGGGAGGGGGAATACCCCCCCCACCCCTAGTTGTATACATGTGAATAACTTTGGCAGATTAACTGTTCGTCAAAATGATGGTAAATAATTATTTTTTCTTGGGACAGGGGCAATAGGCTTTCTTTGGAATTATAATAATAAGTTGAACTTTGGGACATTACTATTATTCAATTTTTTCTAGATCTTTGTAGTCTGAGTAAATGTAGTATGGACAAGTAGATAATGTTTGAAATACAATTTGTAATGCAATGTAGTTTTATATATCATAACTATTATTTCATTTTAAGGTAGAGAACTATAAATGTGCTTCTGTATATGTACATGGAAAGTTATTTTAAATATATATATAATCAATACACCTGTTCAGTTACTATAATTTTCATATTATCCAACATCTAAGAATTATGAAAACATAATGATTAGTAGCGTATCTTGTATAAAAGACTTATATAATGATAATAATATCTATTAAAGGGCACTTATTCTCTTAGTGGTGTCTTCAGTAATTCTTGCCAGAGCTAAAATTTTAGAACTCACCAAATCTTGGGGAGACTCTCTCCACCTCACTAGAATGTCTCAAAAAGATGCCAGCTGCAAGGAGTAAACTCCTGTGCTCCTATGTTCAGGACTCCTTTGGAAGGTAGCAAGTTGGCACTGGTTGTGGGGAGGGCCAAGTGAATTGCCAGATTCACTATACATAAGGCAAACAGTGAGGCAAGTCCCCTCCCCTCTATTCTGACTGCAGTGACCCAATGCAGAGCTTAGTAGTAGAATAAAGCCTATAAAATTCATACAAGGTCTGGATGAAAGGAGGGAAATTGCAAACTACCTACGTCACAAATTTTCAGTGGGCCATTTGCTTTAGAATATTCAATAGTACTTGTTTATTTTTTATTTTTTATAAATTTATTTATTTATTTATTTATTTATGGCTGTGTTGGGTCTTTGTTGCTGTGCACGGGCTTTCTCTAGTTGCGGTGAGTGGGGGCTACTCTTCATTGCGGTGCGCAGGCTTCTCATTGTCGTGGCTTCTCTTGTTGCAGAGCACGGGCTCTAGTCGCACAGGCTTCAGTAGTTGTGGCATGCGGGCTCTGTAGTTGTGGCTTGCGGGCTCTAGAGCTCAGGCTCAGTAGTTATGGCGCACGGGCTTAGTTGTTCCGCGGCATGTGGGATCTTCCCGGGCCAGGGCTCGAACCCGTGTCCCTTGCATTGGCAGGCAGATTCTTAACCACTGCACCACCAAGGAAGCCCGATAGTACTTGTTTATTGGATGTAAAATATCCCTGAAATCTTTTCTTCAGTGAGGTATGCCAGTTAGCTGGATTATGTGCAATATATCCAAAACTGTTGATAACACAGAAATAAAATAACTCCTCCAAATATTTAGATATACTGCCTTGAAATGAGCTGTATTTTCCCAATAAATTTGCTATGAAGCAATTTCTGAAAGGTAATGAGTAACAAACAGCAGTTTAAGCATTTTTCCTCAAAGCCAGTTTACTATTTCTGGTGAACTTATACGAGTCCTAAGTGGCATTATCTAAAGGAACTCTCATGAAACCATAAACTTAAGAGTATGGATTGGAGAGGTAAAAGACAAAAATATGAAGCAAAACAGCCTTGTTTATCAGACTGTTGTCTAAGTAGACTGACTTGCCTTATAAATGCCTAGTAGAATACTCTACATTTTGCATATATGATTTAAAATCCATTTTTCTATTCTCCCAATTAGAAGATGGGCCAGAATTACTGAACCCATTTATAGATGAGGACACTCAGACCAAAATAGTTTAAATAATTAGTTGAAGGTTACATAATGATAAATGATATATTGAACCCAATCACTTATTTATTTATTTAGTCATTTATCTATTCTCCAATTTAAGGAGATTAATTTAGCAAAAAATCTGTGCCAACCAGGCACAATGCTATAGTCCCTGGACATCACTGTTCAGTGAAGGAGGCAGATGTAGAAACAAATAATTAAGATGCTAAAGTTGCAATGACAGGAATATGTATAGTATATTTTGGGATCACAGAGAAGTGGCATTAAACTCAGGTAATGGAAGACGTCCTAGAGGAGCTAATAGCTGAGCCAAGCCTTACACAATGCATAGGTATTAGCCAGACAAAGGAAATGAGGATGATGGGGTGGGGGTGGGAGATAGCATTTAGATAAGATCAGCAGTTGGATTTAGGGGACAGGAAACTGTAAAAGATGCAGCCAAAGATATAATCAGGAGCCAGACCATAAAGGGCCTAGTAAGGCCTCATGGGTCTTTATGTTATTGGAAGTGCTTGAAGGAGACAGGTGGTTGGATTTTCACTTTAGATATAGCTATATGGAGGATAAATTTTAGGAGAACAGTATTGGAGACAAGGGCATCCATCTAGGAGGCCTTGTCAGAGGACAGGGGAGGATGAGGACTCAAACCAGGAGGGGAGCCATGAGAATGGAGAAGGAATATGATCAAGATATATTTAGGAGGTAAAACTGACAGAACATCATGATGATTTGGTTGGAATGTGAAGGAGAGCAAGCAATCAGGGACAACTCTCAGGGTTTTAGCTTGGATGACTTCATGGGTAGTGGAAACTGAAGTGGGGAACACAGGAGAAAACTGTTGAGTGCAGTGTGAGGTACCTGTGATCCCACAGGTACAAGTCTGAAACTGAGAAGAAGTGGTATTTGATTATGTAAAATTGACTGCAGTCACATATTACCAATTTGAATAGTGGGCTAAGGATTGAACGCTGGGGCACTTGAACATTTACTAGAGATAATGAAGGAGATGGGAATAGTGATCAGAAAGGAGGAGGAGAACCAGGGGGTAGGGGAGTTGGTTTTTGACCTGAGTTGAAATCCTGTTTCCATCACTACATAGCTATGTGTACCCTTGGGTATGTTATTTAACCTCTCTGAGCCTAAATTCTTCATTTCTAAAATGGGGATATTAATTCCAACCTCTTAGAATTGTTATAAAGAGAAACTTAACATAGTACTTGGCACGTGGTATTTAGTAAACAGTTATTTTTATTGTAAAGATACAGTTGAAACAAACAAAATCATCATGTATTTTTGCCAGTTGAAACGTTCTATCACCATATTAGACGTTTAGAGCATTATGTAGTCATTTTAATTCTCAATATCCTATAATCAAATCAAACTGTACAATAAATAAATATCTTTAAAGTGACGTGCTTATTACAGCCTAATCACAAAAGAAATATTAATATATTTATTGAAGAATCACTCAGGGTCATTTTCTACTTAAAAGAGGAAATAGCTTCATTAAAGAAAAAGATTACATAGCTTTTAGATATGTTATGATTTTAAGTAAGGATCAAATCTTCTGCCTATATGTACATATATATTTGTTCAGTAACCTTATTTTTATGAATCTGGAAAGTGATAAAGTAATAACATAAATCACACTTTTACTTTAAAACCAAGAAATGATACTTATTGTATTAAATTTTCTTTATCTTTTAAAATTGAAATATAGTTGGTTTACAGTATTACTTTCAGGTATACAACATAGTGATGCAATATTTTTATAGATTAAACTCTGTTTAAAGTTATTGTAAAATACTGGCTATATTCCCTGTGCCGTATGTTATATCCTTGTATCTCATTTTATACCTGGTAGCTTATATATCTTAATCCCCTTCCCCTATCTTGCCCTTCACCCCACCCCCTCCCTACTGGTAACCACTAGTTTGTTCTATGTATCTGTGAGTCTGTTTCTGTTTTGTTAGATTCATTTTTTTTGTTTTTGTTTTTTAGATTCCACATGTAAGTGAAAACATATAGCATTTGTATTTCTCTGACTTATTTCACTAAGCATAATACCTTCCAGGTCCATCCATGTTGTTAAAAATGGCAAAATTTCATTCTTTTTTATTGCTGAGTGGTATTCTCATTGTATATATATACCACTTCTTTATTCATTCATCTGTTGATGGACACACTTAGGTTGCTTCCATATCTTGGCTATTGTAAATAATGCTGCTATGAACATTAGAGTACATGTATCTTTTTAAAGTAGTGTCTTCACTTGATATATCGAGCTAGTTCTCCTCCCTCCAGATGTGGTCAGGGATACGCGCACTGGCAATGGCTGCCTCTGCCCTGGTCAGAGGGTCTGTGCGGGCTCCATTCCCTCTAAATGTGTGCACTCTCACTGGCAATGGCAGCCCCTGCCCTAGTGGAGAGCAGTGCCAGAGCGAGAGGGGCTGGAGCAGGAACCCAGTGAAGGCTAGGGAGTGTGCTGGCAAGCCAGCCAAAGCACCAGGCTGTTTCCAATATGCTTTCTCTCTGCTGTGTGTGTGTGTGGTGTGTGTGTGTGTGGTGTGTGTGTGTGTGTGTGTGGTGTGTGTGTGTGGTGTGTGTGTGGTGGGGGGGTAAGCAAGTCTGTGCATGCACTCTTCAAGAGCGGAGTCTTGGTTTCTTACAGCCCTCCAGTAAGCCCTACTTGTTTTCAAACCAGCTAAGGGGCTCATCTTCCCAGTGTTGGACCCCAGGGCTGGGATGCCTGAATGTGGCTTGAACCCCATGCTCCCCAGGGAGGATCTCCAAGCTGGTGATACCCCCTCCTCTTCTGTGTGCGACTCCCGACCAGATATCTTCTCCTCCCTTCCTACCAGATTCCTTTATGTGGACCTTCCTCTACAGTCTTTGTTGTAGAGGAGTCATTATTGCTAGTCTCCAGGTCATTTTCAGCGAGAGTTGCTCAACAAGTAGTTGTATTTTTGATATATTCATTGGGGCAGGGGGTGGGGTGTGCAGGTAGGTTCAGTGTCCTCGCACTCCACCATCTTGATCTCTCAAGTGTTGAATTTTCTTAAATCTGCATACTTTCCCTATGGATTAGGTTTTAGAATCCAAGTTTCTTGACATTTATATCTTATCCAAGTTTGTTCTGTTCTACATGAAGTGAGTTGCTTAAATTCTGAACTGATAGTCCAGAGCAACGTGCGCGTCTCATTTTCCTCTATTTCTCATACCATTCACAGATGTGTACCTGGCTTTTTTTTTTAACTAATGAGGATAAGGGTAATGTGTGACAATGTAGGCAGTGAAGGTAAGTGGCAATTATCTCCATTAATAACTAGAAATGTGATTATATGAACATCTATTGCTTAATCAAGTAGCTTTTAGAGTGTCCATCAGTAAAAATGTTTATTATTAAATGTCAGTGGGGAAGAGAAAATAGTAGAAGAGACTCTGTAAGGAGGCCCTCTGGACTAGAAGACTGAATTTTGACTAATTTTTCATTTCATGGACTCATGGAGCTTTCTCTTCCTCTTTTAAGCTCATTTTTTCCTGACTTGACCAGCTAGTGTAAAAATTAGTATGCAGATTTGACATCTGGGAAACTCTCTTTACCTCTTGATTCCAATGATGTATTCATGTAATTTCCTGCACCATGTCTCCATATTTATTCTCTCTTCAAAAAGTAGTCATTTCACCCTCTAATAACTACTTAAGTTTGTTAAAGGAAAAACATACTAATTACCTTAAATTGATACAAGGTGTTTATAAACATTTTAAATATCTCATTGAAGAATGAAATAACAAACTCCTAAAATTTTGTCTATTTATTCAACAAATAATGTTGAATTATTTTTATTCTTTAATGGTGATGTCACTAATTTTTCATAGTTAGAGAAAACATTTTTATGACTCTATTACTTTTGAAAACTATTTGTAGTTAAATATCCATCTTCTTCGCTATAAAACTGCAGTTGGTTTCACCAATTTTCCCTAAAAAGTCATGAAGTATTGCATACAAACAGTTGTCATAATACCTACTTCATCAGATTGTTATAAGGATTAAATGAAGTAATGTATATAAAGATTTAATACAATTCTTGGCACATATAAACTTTTCAATAAATACTAGCTGTTTTTGTTATTAAAGGTGAGAGAACCAAGATTCTCTGATTGTTTTTCACTGAAATATTTTACCTCTTTTTAGATATTTAGAACTTTTACATAGTCAATTAACCCATAAGATAGTAAATAAACCCATAAGATAGTAAATAAAAATGCATAACAAATATCTTTTAAACTTATGTTCATACTTTTATACAAAAGAAATAGTAAGGATAAAGCTATTTAACACATTACACAAGGTGTAATATTGTCAGGCAACTGGGCAGTTTGTGATACTGTCAAGACGTTTGCTAAACAGTCCACAAAAGGGGCCCCAGCCCAACCCCAGCTCAGCTTAAATTGCCCTACAGAGTCTTGGGATTGGATTCCTATCCAGTCACCCAGAATCATGCTTAGCAAACTCCTCACTGGGAAAACAACTCAGTCTGACTCCACAAGATGCCCAGGGCCCCTTAAAACTGGAAAAGGTAGGTAAATAAAAGACAGTATGTGAATAGATTATATCAACTTGGACAGTACTCAAAAATAGCAGTAAAAAGGAAAGAGAAAAGTTGCAGAATGGTAGGTATATCAGGACACCATTTGTATGATATATATATAAAAAACAAGTAAAAGACAATACTAAGTACTGTTCATATATATAAAAAACACGTAAAAGACAATACTAGGTACTGTTCATGGATATATAAAATATTAAAACACACTGTAAGAATACACAACACGGTTAGTTGCATTTGGGGAGGAGGGTGGGAGAGTATGGGACTAGGAATTGATAACAAATGGGAACTTCAGCTTAATTTTTTTATAAAAAAGAATTAAAGGAAATATGTAATTTATTAACAGTATTTTTGGAAATGGGTTTGGTAGGGATTGCTAATTTATTCTATGCACTTTTCTGCATTGTTTACATTTCTAAAAGTAAGTGGGAAGAATATAAAAGCTAGAGGCTAGCTTACAGGCCAATAAAAGGTGGGGGAAGAGGTTGGTGCTGCATTGCCCTTATAATTTAGTTACAACCACTACATTAATCTTTCCTTTCAGTTAAACTGACTTAAGTGCATATATATTTCCCAAAATATGGAGCCGTTGTTTCAGCTTTAGACAAATATTTTTATTTAGTAAATATATGGAGCATCCACAAGGTGCCTAGCAGTACACTACTCAGGATTATATACAGAAACTAAATGTATGAATTTTTCAGTCCTGGTGTATGAGGGTAAAACTTGGTGAGGGCTGTGGTAAACCAAAAGGCCTCATCTAAAAGCATTCCACAAGGGCTTCTCTGGTGGCGCAGTGGTCGAGAATCCACCTGCCAATGCAGGGGACACGGTTTCAAGCCCTGGTCTGGGAAGATCCCACATGCCGCGGAGCAACTAAGCCCGTGCACCACAACTACTGAAGCCCGCACGCCTAGAGCCTGTGCTCCACAGCAAGAGAAGCCACCACAATGAGAAGCCTGCGCACTGCAACCAAGGGCTAACCGCAGCTAGAGAAATCCTGCGTGCAGCAATGAAGACCCAACGCAGCCAAAAATAAATAAGTAAAATAAATAAATTTATAAAAACAAAATAAATAAATAAATATTTTAAATAAATAAATAATAAAAGCATTCCACTAAAGCTCAAATATGTTTCTAAACATGATGTGAGCCAAACCAAATGGGTCTGTGAGCCAAAGTCTTCTACAACTGCAAATTTCCAGTCTCCATGTAGATGCTGGGATAGGACTTAATTCTTTGGAAAGCCATGCTAACAGCCTATTTTGAAAAGGTTTACCTCTGCAGCTTTTCTGGTAATTGTTGTGACAAGATAAATGAAATGAATCAACTTAGTACTCAGAATAATTGGGTAATTATTTATATGCATCAAGAAGGAAAAATTAGAGTGGACATAACTATAGACATGGATAGTGTAGATTTGCCTGATTTTAGTAATTAGTTCAACAGCTTCCTAGATAAAACTTTCAATCATGGCAGATGTTCCATGTGTTATAGTACATGTGATGGTATGCTGAGTGGAGAGAAAAGGTCAGACGAGTGATAGACACTCTGAGTCCATCATTCTTTATTTGCTCAAATAGTTATGTCATTTTGGTTTGTGCGGGTGGGGGAAATGTGTCAGAGCCTCAGGTGTAGCGAGTTGAATTGTTTCCCACCTGGAACAAATGTGTACCAGGATTTCAGCCTTCACTTGCTCAACTCCTGAAGCCAGGACGCTCCAGAGAGGGTAGAGGGAGCCCCCTAGTGGCCAGAGCCTGAAGTTCAGAGCCCTTCCTCTGGCCACACAGCCGGACCGCCTGCAAAAGAGACAAGCCAGAACAAAAGGCAATGCAAAGCAGGCTGGACTCTAAGAGGACAAGCTACATCTGTGGGAAAAGAGACCTGTGGCCCAGCTTTCTTGCAAAATCATCAGACTACGGAAGAAACATGTGGAAGGGGAAAGAATCCTTTTTCTCCAATCATGTGTTCAATTTTTTTTCTGTAGTTACGTGACTCTATCATTAGTATTCAGTCGTGAGAATCCCAGAGTGTTTTGTCATCTGAATTGTCAGATGTGAATATAAATTGACTTTCTCTTGTGGAATGAGTACTTCTGTTCTCTGATTAGGGAATTACACTGAGATTTTGTTTCTTTAATTTATTAATCTGGTGTGTTGTTTTCATTAATTCCAGAAGTGGAAAGCTAAATAACCATTTAGAAGCTGCTATTCATGAGGCCATGAGTGAACTGGACAAAATGTCTGGGACTGTAAGTTAATTTATTTTTCCATTATATTATGTTTCTTTGGAAATAAATTGTATTATACTTTTTGGTAAAGTCTCTTAAGTACTGTCAAGCAACTCACATAGCAATACTAAATTACTAGGCTCAGAAAAAGACTGATATCAGAAAAGATTAAAAATAACTTAAGAAAAAATAAGCTAGTGGTATTAACTATGTTTTTTTCCTGAGATAAGTACCTTTTTTTCCCCACATAACATTCTTTTAAAATGAGAGCAGCAAAATATTGAAGTTCAAATCACGGCTTTTACATTTGACTCTCAGAATAGCAGTGATCATTAGTGTGGCCTAAGTATTCAGTAATATAAATTTCACTCTGCCCATAAAACAAAAAGGGAAATTGAACATAGGGTCAAGATCAAGAGTATATAGACCTCTCATTTCCTTTCTACTATTACGTAAAAAAATAGGGCTTCCCTGGTGGTGCAGTGGTTGAGAGTCCGCCTGCCGATGCAGGGGACACGGGTTCGTGCCCCAATCCAGGAAGATCCCACATGCCATGGAGTGGCTGGGCCCATGAGCCATGGCCACTGAGCCTGTGCGTCTGGAGCCTGTGCTCCCCAACTGGAGAGGCCACAACAGCGAGAGGCCCGCGTACCACAAAAAAAAAAAAAAAAAAAAATTTGGCCCCAAATTCTGTTGTTAAATTATTTAACACTATAACCACTGGTTTTAAAGAAGTAGAGTCTACTTTTTCTTTACATTTTTTTGGGATGGTGCATATAATAGTGTTGAATGTGAGAAGTTTACTCATCATTCTCTAATTTATATATTGGATAATGTAAATGCTCAAAATATAATTTTGATAATCTCTAATAAATGTGAATTATCGAAAGCTACTCAGCAATGAAAGGTAATTTACTTTTACTTGACACTGTGTTAAGAAGGTTATCTGAATCCTAACAAGTCGTCTAGTGGCTATTGAATGACAGATGAGTTATACGTTCATAGAGTGTTGGGATTGGTATGGACTTTAGAGATTTTGTGATCCGACACATCATTTCAAAAGTGGGTAAACTGAGGCCCTGAGATGTTAACTTTCCTGGTAGAATTATAGGAAAATTCTGGAGCAGAGATTATAAACTCAGACGCCTTCTAGGGCCAGGCAAATCATATCATTAAGTAAAAGGGGTCAGGTATGAGTAAAAGAGCAATTTCAGTGGATTAAGGAATGCCAACCAAGATGCACTGGTCAAGGTAGGCTGTGTACCAACTCTCAGTCTTAGAGGCTCAACACCATAAAGATGGTTCCTCACTTGGGTCTCCTTCTGGTTGAGGAAGGGCTTGCTCCACACCATCATTCAGGGGCTCAGATTCTTTCTATTTCTAGTGTCCACCCTTCCCTAGGCCCTTAGAGTGCTCCATTACATCCTTTGCATCCAGCCCAGCAGGGGAGAGAAGACTGTGTACACAGAGGACACCAGGATAGGTTTTATGGGCCAGACCTGAGAGCTCATCACTTCTGCTAACTTTCCACTGGCCTGACCCAAAGACCATCATGTGGCCTTCTTAATTCAAGGGGACTAGTAAATGTGCTGTACACCGTTCCTGCTCAAGAAGAAGAGAAGTGGGTTTGGCAATATCTCGCTAGCCTGTGTCTCAGGACATTTGGCCTTTGTGGCCAGCAGGCAGTCAGCAGTGCTGGGGACCCTGGCGACTTGGGGGCTGTGCTCTGTCCAGAAGGAGCTCCTGCTTCCATGCTGCAGCACATCTGAGCCATGTGAGGAATTGTGTCAGTGTTGCAAGATCTTCCCATTTTTCATGAGACGCTACAAGTCTAGAAGTAAAATTTCTCATTTTTTAGTGTTGCCAACTATTTTTGAAATATTAAAACACCATATAGCTAAATAAAATCCCTTTCCAGGCCACATTTGATCCACAGGTTACTAGTTTGCAGTCTTGAATAAAGGCTTCTTTCCTTAATTTTAAAAAGGTTTCAGTTGGCTCTTTATCAGAGACTAGTGGTTTTAAAGAATGTATACGGAAGGGTTAGGAGGATGAAGCAGTGTGAGAAACTCATAGGTGTTATTTTTGAAATATAATATTTTTTAAAGTTTTCTGTATTTGACTCTGAATAGCATTGGCCTTTGCTTTTATCTAAACATTACCTTTAAAACATGCATTTGAGCCAACTTGTAGTGGATCTTGAGAGCTGATTCTGCACATCTCTTCCTAAGTCTGAGTTCTGTGACATCCCATTGGTAGCCTGACATTGACCGCGGTGAAAACATGGATTATACCACAGAGATTGCCATATGCTACAGTGGGCTTGTGTCCCTCCACAGGGAGCTGGTTATTAAGCATTTACTACACCATTGCCTTGGACGCATCCTGCCTTTCCTGGGTCCTGACCTTGCCTCCTCCTATCTGTATCACAACAGCCACAATACAACGTGGGGCACCTGATCACCTCCCTTGCACTTGTCCTCTGCCCCTCAAAACCATACATGCTGTCTGATACCTGGGAACCAAGTGCTGCTGCTGCTCTACCCCATTCGATCTGATACACAGCCCTAAATGCGGCTAGTTTCTGCATTTGTATATAAAGATGAGTTGTATGAATTGCTCTTCCCAGACTACACAAGGTTAGATTAGCCAACAGATGGTAGTGGTATTCTGTTTTCCATCCGATTCTTCTCCTAAGTAAACCTCCTTGGGCTGACTGAGTTGTGAGCATGTTTGTATTATCTTTGACCCTTCTTAGCAGTTACAAAATAAGTACAGTGATGAAATAAAGAAGAAAATATGTTTAGTATATATTTATCCACTTTTCCAGACTTCAGTGAAATCAGTGATCCAGGGAATCTCTGATGGGAAACGTCTTATTTTTGTCTTAAATGGACAGCGGGGGTAGCAACTGCAAGTCCCATTTCCCACATTGATTTTTTTTTCCAGTTCGTCCTCTGTATTCCACTAGTTGTGGGGGTCCACAGAGTGTTGCTCTGCTTGTTAGCTTCCAAGATTCCTCATCCTCTGTAGTGACTGTGGGCACGCTGTGATCTGGGCCTTGGTAAAAATTTTAAATGCCTCAGGATAGCAGTGATAGAAAATGAGGGCCAGAGTCTGT
Organism: Mesoplodon bidens; assembly: GCF_964165515.1. Taxonomy (NCBI): domain Eukaryota; kingdom Metazoa; phylum Chordata; class Mammalia; order Artiodactyla; family Ziphiidae; genus Mesoplodon; species Mesoplodon bidens. The sequence goes on along the minus strand of NC_138165.1, from coordinate 48,300,525 downwards.
TCCCTACCCTGTTTCTTTGTCAGAAATCGTATGGTGTTTGTGATTTCAATCTCTGTTGTTGTTGTTTTTTTCCCATCTCTTTTATTTCCAGGTTCACCAAATCCCACAGGGAGACAGACAAATGAGACCCCCCAAACCCAAGAGGAGGAAGATCTCCAGATAACAGGGACTACTCCACCAATGCGCAGTGTTTATTAAAGGAATGTGCACAGATATAGCTGTATATAAGTATTGATATAGCCACTGTTATATCAATATTTATACTATGGCAGATGGTTAACACCGCCACAGGGTGCTAAAAGAAACAGTGATACAATATTTTTTTTTTTTTGATCAGGAAGGATAATGAATGCTGGAAAACCAATCAGAATCCCTGAATGATGAGAGTGATAGTCAAGAGATTACTGAGAAACTCTTTTTCTATAATACTAAAATTGTGATTATAAGAAATAGTCCAAATGTTTCTGAAGAATTTTCCATGTTGTATATAGAAAATGCAGAATTTCATGGTGATATCAAAAATGTAAATATTGTACAATATTGTCATGTACAAGCATACCTAATGCACACTTTATCTTTTATTGTACAAACAAATAGTGTACAAAATTCTTTGGTTTCTATGGAGTACACCTACCAGAGACTACAAGTGTAAAGTGATAAATAAAAATACAACCTAAATGCTTTTCTATGATAATGTAAAAGATGCTGTTTTTGTATTTAACAGCAGAGAAAAGGCATGATAATGTATTAACTGAATTATGACATACACTGCACACCACTGAGTGTCCATTTATATTGTCTGTTTGGAATGAACCTTGCCTGGAAGCATTGGACTTGATTTCGGGTGTCTAGGAAATCGAAACCTTGCAGATTTCTAAAGGGACAAGGGCTCACAGGTCTAAATTAAGAATTCAGAAACTGCAACCATTTGTTGCATATTTTTTTTACCTAAGTTTTAAAGTAGAATAGGTTTTATAAAAAAAAAATCTTAGATGGGATATTTTACTGAATCATTTCTGTAGTTAACATTTGATAGCCACCTCTTGAACTTGAAAGCTTATGCTGCACCACCACTAACGCTCAGAGTTGAGGTTTTTTTGCAGACAATACCTGACAAGATAAAACTTTCTGTTTCCATACATGGAGGCAAAGCCCCACTTTGAAACCATTATCAGAGGTAAGGTTGATTATAATTCAGTTTTTCTATAGCAGCAAAAATAAGTACAAATCATCAAAACAAGTTTCACATCCATTCATCAGTATTACTTACACCAGAAGTTAAGGTGGCTTACGAAATTATTATCAATGGTAATTTTTTATCAGTATTATGTAAGATATCAGATTTATTTTATTTAAAGAATTATTTATACCATTAACAGATTCTTATATATATTAATGTGGCTGAAATGTGCAGGTTGAATCTATTAACCAAATTATTTATATTATATTAAGTAAAACAATGTGAAACAAATGTAGAGAGAAAATACTACATTGCAAGTATACAAACCTAAAACTGTGAGCCATTGTAAAGTACAAGGTTATTAATAAGAAATGTAGCACAACATAAATGTCTTCTTTTCACAGTTTTTGTGGTGGTGGTATAACCCTATCTCCCAGGCAATTGAGCCAAGTTTCAGGCCTTCAGCCTGAAATTGATTGGATTGGATTCAATTGATGGATTGTCAAAAGAAGGGATCCCTTATCCCTTTATTCTTAGAGCCACCAACCCCACCTCCAAACCCTTAACCCTCTGGAGAGCACTGCCTCTTCCCCTCACCTGGGATTCCTTCAACAGCCTACTGCTTCGGCTTCTGGGAGGCCCTCCAATGGCAGACTCTGAACCCGTTAAATGCCCACCACCTCGTTTCTCTTCTCTCATCCACCCCTCCAGCTCCTCTGTCCCATGATGTAGCAGAGTTCCAGTCACTCAGGAAAAAGGAGACCAAGGTCATTTCTCTGTTTGGTTTCTCGGGGCCACAGCACAGAGCACTGCACCTGGGCTCACTTTTGATATCAACAGCTCTTAGTTCTTCTCCCAGGTCTCCTGTGTCTCTCTGTCCTTTCCATTCCCACTCTCACGCCTACCCCCAAGCCTGATGGAATGCAACTGGCTACACTGGGCTTCATGGCCTGGAGGCAGGAACCCTTCCTTCTGGGGGTAGGTTGAGTTTGTCTTTCCTGTCATGGCCGGATTGCCTGCCTGGTCCTTCCTGCAGTCACCTGAAGTAACCTTGTGTACTTTAGTTGACTATTTTTGTTATAAGTTGATGTATTTGGTATGTTTAAACCATTAATGTTGTCCTTTTTTTTGGTACCAGTCTGCTTTTCTACTGTTTTGTCTACACGGTTATTTTTATTTACAGATTCACAGCATATGTGTGTTTGCGTGTTGGGTGTGTCTGCGTGTATGTGGGTTTTTGTGTGTGTTGATATGTAGTTTTTTTAGCCTTTGCTTTTTTGTCTTCAGACTGAGTTTATGTCTGCCAAGCCTTCTTTTTGATATTTTAAACTAATTAGGTTTCTGCATCCCTGACCCGTGTATACTTTACATCAGTAGACCATGTAAAGTATGTTTGTGCCCGTGATTTCACTGGTTGCTTATGGCTTGATGTGGGTGCTAGGTATTGTTTCAGTCCACACAGGTTTGGGTTTTTTTCTTTTTTTTTCTTTTTTTTTTTTGCGGTACGCGGGCCTCTCACTGTTGTGGCCTCTCCCTTTGTGGAGCACAGGCTCCGGACGCGCAGGCTCCGCGGCCATGGCTCACGGGCCCAGCCGCTCTGCGGCATGTGGGATCTTCCTGGACCGGGTCACGAACCCGTGTCCCCTGCATCGGCAGGCAGACTCTCAACCACTGCGCCACCAGGGAAGCCCGGTTTTTTTTCTTTTTTTCTCTCTTCTACAGTTCTATGGTTTCATGTAAGCAGTTAATGTAAATATTGTTAGCATTACAGGTCATGCAGTGCTGTAACATTTTTTAAAATGTTGCACCTACTTTACAATTAAAAAAATTGGTCACTCGTACTTGAATTTTGCCCATAGAGCCATTTCTTTCTCTTTGTATTAAAGCCAATTCATTTTTTTAAAATGAAGCCTAGCCCTTCTACATTAGTACATTTTTTTATTCCCTAAAATAAACTTTTTTTTCAACAAATCTGAGAATGGAAACAGAATGAAAAAATTTTGCTCTTTTAAAGAACTTAATAGTCCCTAATTTTATTTTGTGCCCTTTAACAATCTTAGGAAGCACAAGGAGAATAATTTATATATACCTTTAGGTGTTTTTTTAAGATTATTTCAAATGAGTGAAATCTAACTGAGCAGCACTTATTTAATCTGTCTTGTTTGTAGCATTAAAAGCAATCATGGTTTTTATTTATTTAAGGAACATTTTTGGTTTGTACTTTTTAGTCCTATTGTGCATGAAAATTCTTTGAGAAGAATATTCATCCCCTGTGATATCGTGGGCCACTTTTAGTCTTTTATTTGAACCCTGACTTTGAGTTATTTGCTACGTCTGTTTTTTAAGTAAACACAAGCTTCTTTTTTGAACGTAACACTGCAGAATTTTGGGAGGAGTGGAGGGTGGTTGTTCTACTTTCCATAAGTTTTATGAAGATTTTCAGCTGACTTATCCCATGAGGTGATTCTTTTTTTCATTTCAGACCATGATAACATATTGTAGTTAACTTTGGTCATCTTCCATGCAGTTTGCAAAGTTCCCTTGTAAGTCACAAGTGGTTTCGCATTGAGATTTTAAAATCTAAGATGCTTAAGATGCTGGTGACATTGCTCTTTCTGAAAAGAAAGACAAGATTCTAGACCTTACTGAAAATCTGATATCTTGTTTACTTTGCCCATTTATGCCCAAGTGATGTAATGCAAGACTCAAGGCTTTTCAATGTAGTGTATAAAATGAGTTATGCATTACTTGACTCATTTGGGGACTATGAACAAATACTATCAACCAACCAGAGCTGTAATACTGAATTATTGTTTATCTTTTTCTTTCATTCACTCTATCACATTTGCATTAGCCAAAGAGATAAGAAAATTAGTAATTCATATGTGTAAACAACCCAGAAGTGAATATTAAATCAGTGAGCCAAAAAGCAATAAACAACTCAAGCATGGGAAATCCTGCCAACAGTGGGCAGTCTGATATAGAAAAATATATAAAAAACATTATCTTCAAATATGAAAGATTAATTTGTATCTACTGTAAATATGTATTATCAGCCTTATCTGCCTTTATACACACTGTGTGTGTACCTCAGTGACCTTTTATAAACCGGAAAAATGGTTGATTTAATAATTTGTTATGTAAATACAAAGTTGTCTATAAATTGGAAAATTTGATGCCAGATGGCTTCACAATATACAAATGTGTTTTGTAACATCATGCCTTTATGGATTAAGTATAAATACACTGGATTGTCTGTGTAGCAGAGTAGCAATTTACATTTCACCTGCATATCAAATGGATATTTTTGTCCAAATGGTTATACTCTTAGAAAAAGAAAATGACCTGAACGGTTTCAATGTGAAAAACAAATACGGTTTTGAATTCACCAAAACTCCTTTTCACACTCAAGAGTCTATTCAATTCCACACTAAATGCCTTGTATTATGATATTTCCATAGGAGATTCATTGATTCAAGACTGGGATCTACCTAGAAAACCTCCCCAAACTGAATAATTCTACTTTAGAGACAGGCTGTGCATCTTAATTTCTAAATCACAGGCAGGGGAGAACCACAGCCTTCTTACTGCTTTTTAATGTATTCTTTTCTGCTTTGTTTCCATACATCATGGAGAGCACCACACAGACAAGGAGGGCCTAGTTCTGTGCACCAAGGTATCTACAGAGTGTCATCTCCACTCAGAGCTCCTCGGCCTCAGCACTGTTGACATTTTGGGTGAGCTCATTCTTTGCTGTGGGGCCTGTCCTGTGTATTCTAGGATGTTTGGCAGCCTCCCTGGCCTCTACCCACCAGATGCTAGTAGCATCCCTTCCAAATTGTGACAATCAAAGGTGACTCCAGACATTTCCAGATATCTCCGGGCGTGGGAGTGGGGGGCGCAGGTGGGAGACAAAATGAGATTCAAAAACCACTGCGTTAACGGAATCAGTTCTGGAACATATGTCTGTGTAAAATATGGGCATGTTTTTCATGCTGTAATCAACAGGAAACTGATTCCTAGATCAAAATCCAAAACAAAATCCATGCCAAAGGAATGCTTCTCAGTCCATGTTTAAGAAAGTGCATATACTAGCTTCAGTTTCATCTTGAATACACTTGACACGTTTGATTGTAAGATTGACCCAGGACAATCCTGTTTTTTTTTTTTTTAATTTATTTATTTACTTTTGGCTGCATTGGGTCTTCGTTGCTGTGCGCGGGCTTTCTCTAGTTGCGGTGAGTGGGAGCTAATCTTTGTTGAGGTGCATAGGCTTCTCACTGCGGTGGCTTCTCTTGTTGCGGAGCACAGGCTCTAGGCACACGGGCTTCAGTAGTTGTGGCACGTGAGCTCAGTAGTTGTGACTCGCGGGCTCTAGAGTGCAGCCTCAGTTGTTGTGGCACGCGGGCTTAGTTGCTCTGCTGCATGTGGGATCTTCCCGGACCAGGGCTTGAACCTGTGTCCCCTGAATTGGCAGGCAGATTCTTAACCACTGCGCCACTAGGGAAGCCTGACAATACTGTTTTGAGAACTTCCAGGTAGGGCTTAGAATTACCTAGTGTGGTTCAGAGTTTGCTAGAAGACTGATGGGCCACTTTGGTGGAAGGCTTCCCGGTGATAGTGCAGCTGTCTCCCTTGAGTCAAGATGAGGAATGTGGCTAAGTGTATGTATGTATGTATATATCGATGTACTTTAATAGCTCTCTACATCAGCCTGGTACAGGTATCTGTGGTTTTTGTGTGATCCTCTTTGAAGTTCTGACAGAAAAGTTCAATAGATCTTGGAGATGTCATTGATACATTTATTAATTCAGTAAACATTTGTTGAGTCCCACTCTATGCCACAACCTATATGCAGCAATGTGAATAAGGCAGACCCATTTTCTGCCCTCACAGAGCTGCGAAGGAGGAGACCACTTAAACATGTAAGTACGATGAAGGGTGATAAGGACTGGGATAGGGTACACATCACAGGCCCCTGACCTAGTTTAAGGGGAATTGAGGCTTGAGTGAGGATCAGGAAAAAATGCATAGAGTTAGACAAATAAGAAGTGTGTGCCTTGTGGGAGAGTAAAGGAGAGCTTGTTATGGGCAGAGAGAAGGGCTTGTATGAGGCCTGGAGGTTAGAGGAAGCAGGAAAGAAGAGCGGCTAAAGTGCATAGTGCTAGGGGGAGTATGGAGAGAAGTGGGGCAAAGAACAGAGCGGGGGTCAGGGCATGTCCTGTCAAGACCGCACTGTAGGGAATTCCCTGGCGGTCCAGTTGTCAGGACTCCATGCTCTCACTGCTGAGGGCCCAGGTTCAATCCCTGGTCGGGGAACTAAAATCCCATAAGCTAAACCACATGGCAAATAAATAAATACATAAATACATAAAAATAAAAATATTAAGAAGAAAAAGAGACCGCACTGTCGCGTGATGGTAATGGGGACCATGGCAAGGTTTTAAGGACGGGCGTGATATGACCAGGTTTGTGTTTTAGAAAGATTATTCTGACTGAAGGTGAAGAACAAGAAGTTGGAAGGGGACAACATCAAGTGCAGCATTTTATTTTATTTATTTATTTATAAATTTTTATTTATTTATTTTTGGCTGCATTGGGTCTTTGTTGCTGCGTGCAGGCTTTCTCTAGTTGCAGCGAGCAGGAGCTACTCTTCGTTGCAGTGCGGGCTTCTCGTTGCGGTGGCTTCTCTTGTTGCGGAGCATGGGCTGTAGGTTGCTTGGGCTTCAGTAGTTGTGGCTCACGGGCTCTAGAGCGAAGGCTCAGTAGCTGTGGTGCACGGGCTTAGTTGCTGCACGGCATGTGGGATCTTCCTGGACCAGGGCTCAAACTCATGTCCCTTGAATTGGCAGGCGGATTCTTAACCACTGCGCCACCAGGGAAGTCCCCGCAGCATTTTATTTTTTTGTGGTATAGCTGATTACAAGATTACGTTAGTTTCAGGTATACAACATAGTGATTAGTGATTTGAAGATTTTCGTAGAATATACTCCATTTAAAATTGTTATAAAATATTGGCTATATTCCAGGTGCAGCATTTTTAAAAGGAAAATTTTTAAAAGATCTGAGCCCACCATAATTCTTCATATTACATTTGTTGAGCAAGTTCCATCCCAGTCTTGAGGTATGTACATAACTATGTTTGTGTAAATTCACACTAAGAGTCATGAAAAAATGCTATTCAGTACACTTACGGTTACTGCCAACATGATTCCCTATGTCTCTCACACAAATTAGTGCTCTATTGGTAGAGCAATAATGTTTCTGCTTTGATGATCAGAGGTTGGGAACGTTTGAAGTCCCAAAGCATCTTGTTAGATTGTTAGGAAGCAAGGCCTGCTTCCCAGAATGCACAGGTAAGTATAGGTCAGGTCCAGGCCCTCGGCACCATCCCTTCATCCTACACACCTCACTGGAAAACAGGAAGCTGCAGAGGAGCATGCGAGATGTCAGAGGTACCAGGTGAGCACCAAGGGTTATGAAAGCACAGGAAAGCGGGACCACAGGGAGTCAGGGCCCAGAACAAGGCCATCTGGCTACAAGGACCTCTGCCCCACGGCAGGGGGACCACAATGGCCTTTCATCATCCATTCCAGCCAGTGTTTATGTACATGCCCTTCAAAATATCCCCAACCACAATTAGTCACCTCCTACATTCAATGAACATTGAACTCGAGGGCTTTTTAAAGCTAATTATCTGTTTTAAAAAAGGGGGGGCCAGAAGCAATTCTATGATCCAGATGCCAGCAAACAGCCCTTCTCTCTGGCACAGGGTCCTGTACACAGGAAATGGAGCCTCAACAGAGAGACAGCCCATTATAACGTTTACAAACTGGTCCTTGGAGGGGGATTGTCTACATTGAAATCTAGGCTGTACCACTAAATAGTTGTTTGACTTTGGGCAAGTTACTTTATCTGTGCTTAGCCTCCAGGTCTAAGAAAGAAGGATAATAACAGCACTTCCCTCATGGGGTTGATGAGGGATAGAATGAGATAATGCAGATAAACTCTTAGTGCCTGGCACATAGCAGGCACTCAGGGACTGTTTATTGTTTTTGTTTGTTTGTTTTTTGCGGTACGCGGACCTCTCACTGTTGTGGCCTCTCCCGTTGGGGAGCACAGGCGCCGGACGCACAGGCTCAGCAGCCATGGCTCACGGGCCCAGCCGCTCCGTGGCATGTGGGATCCTCCCGGACCGGGGCACGAACCCGTGTCCCCTGCATTGGCAGGCGGACTCTCAACCACTGCGCCACCAGGGAAGCCCAGGGACTGTTTATTGTTAAGCTGCAGTTTGAAAGTTTAAATTAGAAAAGGGAACTTATTGCCAGGGTAAGTTTTTGTCAAACATAAGGAGGAGTTGTGTGTAAAGTTGCTGTCTCCCCAGGAAGCCTTTTAAAGGTAGAGTGGTTCCCCTGTCCAGGGCAAACTGCAACACAGAAGCCCTCTCTGGTGCACGCTGTCCAGCCCAGTTTCTGAATCTGCTTCCCGGGGTGTTTCTCAGATGAATTCCGTTGTCTATAATGCCACATGCAGAAATGGACCAGCAAAATGATGTCCCAAGAAACTAGTCTGGAAAATGATTTCTCCAAGAAGAGCATTGGCTGTGGTAACCAGGACAGAAATGGAACTTCAGCCACAGAGTGAAGTTAGAACCGGCTCTTCAAATAAGTAACTCAAGATGTGAAAAGTTTAAACAATTTATAATCAGTCAAATCAGAGAATGCAGCGTTTAGAACAGGGAAAGGTGTATTTGACTTGAGAGGCTGAAATTTGGTGTCCTTGTTCTTGCCCCTGACTGGCTCCATGAGTTAGGACAAACCCCTGAAAAGATTCTGGGGCCAGACTCCTAGGGTGTGAGTCCAGTCATTCAGTAGCAGTGTGACCTCAAGTAAATTACCCTCTAAGTGCTTTAGTTTCATCATGTGAAAGGGGGGCTACTGGGATCATAACATTTTTTGAGGATTAAATAGATTAATTGACATGAAGCACTTAGAAGAGTGTAGGCTTGGAGTCAATGCTATGCAAGTCTAGCTATTGTACTGTTATTACTGTTAATAATAGAAGTGGAGCCTCACCCAGTTCCTTCATCCACAGATGGGAACGACGAAACCCTCACTTATCTTGAACCAGTCTTCTTGGGGTGGTCACTTGAGGGAGTCCTGCTCTTCACATGGAGCCATTTATTTCTCTTCCCTGATTTCAACATAGGTGCTCTTGAGAGGAGTAAGCCTTTGAACCAAGCAAGTGTCAGGAAGTTCCCCAAAGATTTGAGAATATGGAGGGTTGGAAGAAGAAGTTCATAACTCTCCTAGGATGAGCCTGTCCTCAGACATGCATGAAAATGAAAAGAGATAAATACACGGAGGCATGCTTTAAAGAGGAGAGGAAAGAACTAATAATCTGGTAGTATTTTTCAGCACTATTAAGGATTACTATTTGTTTCTTACTTGGAAGTTTATATCTAAATACTATACCTAGACTTTTTTGTGTAGGTACAAAAAAATCTAGGTATAGTATTGAAGTATATGAAAAATACTTTTAAGACTGAAGCCTTAAAAAAAAAAAAAAAAAAAAAAAAAGACTGAAGCCTTAGGCACATCATGCTAAAAGAGGGGGCAGAATTTGTCAAACACTGGTGAAAGGAGTAGGTTTAGCTGAACACTTAGTTGCCAGGGGCAGGGCCTCTCCAGGGTTTCTTGTCTTCAGCTCCATGGGCCTCTGCGGAACGCTGATTATGGGGAATGTGGCCAGGATGGCTGGTCACCTGGGGCTTTGGTCCCTGGACTGTGACTGAATCCCCCCAGAACATAGCTCTCTCCACCAAGTTAATCTTAAATAGCTTTCATGGTCAAGAAAGATATCCTTAGGAAATCTGAGATCTGTTACAGTTTCTGTCCCCCTTTTCCAATCAAATAGGGATCATCTAGAATCGGTAGGTTCCTTCAAATTTCAAAACAAGCATGGAGGTTAGGAGCCTGTGATTTCAGGCTGAGTCTCATTGTTCTGGTTTATTTGGCACAGACTGGGAAGCAAAAATTCACAGGAGCCAGGAAAGAAAGCATGCAAGGACTGGTGTGGAGTAATATACCGGCTCTCTCTGGACAAGCCATCTGTCTGAACAAGAGCAGGCAAAGCTGGAGAGAGATTGTTCCCCCACCCCGCCTTTCTCTTTGCTTCCCAGCTCTTCCCAAATGTCCAAGGTGATTACGGAGCAGGTGAGGCATCCTGGGAGGAGGAGAAAGTGTGTGCACTGTGTTTCTGTGCTTCGTAAGGCAACCAGGTTAGCCAAGAGATCAGGCCATATAGCAATGGCCATTCTGAGGATCTCATAGCTTTCTGAGCAGAGAACAAAATAAAAAAGAGATGTGGCTCCTGCCTTAAAGAATAACTTTCCTTGTTCTGAAGCAGTGGTTTCCAAACTTTATTATCAGAAATTCCTATCAGTAAAATAAAAATAAAATTGGGGACATACTATATATAAGTATACGTGTGTGTGTGTGTGTGTGTGTGTGTGCTATGTGTACTACTGAATTAGTACATTATGTGTGTTACAAAACACCCAAAATAAAAATTAGGAAAGACTGAGATGAACCAAACAGAAATAGAAATTTTTATTTTTTCCCTCTTTCTCACCCCAGTAGATTATCTTGCACTGTGCCTGGGGTGTGTGCACTCAACTTTGGAGATCACTCTAAGTGATGAAATACTGGGAGGTCATGGCATGTTGCTCCAATACCAAAGGCAGCGATGGAACCACACCATCAACGGGAGCTCCTTGAGGAGGGACCCAGTTTTTCTTATTCAACTTTCTATGCTCAGTTCTAATTAAATGGTAGGTAAAGAAAGAAGAAAGGAAGGAAAGCGTCCTGAAAACCTGATAACTGACGTGGAATCCATGTTATATATTAGGTTATATGACTAACCTTGATCTTTATATAAACTCAAAGTGTCTATCAAATCTATCTCTCTGGCTGTGAGACAGGGTCACCTTCTCAGGAGAGTTTCTGATCCATGTGCAAGGGCCAGACTGTAGGCTCCACACTGCTGCTCCCACCCTTGTAGAAGTGAGAGGACACGCCAATGCCATGCTCACTTACCTGGGCCAGGCACCCTGAGTGTGTGCATGCATGTGTATTCTATGCACTCCCAGCCCCAGGAAAGTTCTCGAGCTTTCTTGAAAGAAGCCCAATGTGTGTGGTTCTAGGCAGCTCATTCATAAGGTCATAGTATTGTAGAAAAGGAGCTGAACCAGGCTGTAGTCTCAGCTCTGCTGTGTGACCTTGGGCAAGTGCCTTAACATCTCTCAACCTGAGTTTTCTCATCTGTCCTGAGGGGAACTGATGTCACCCTACCTGACCCACAGGGTTATCATGAAGTTCACATGAACATGCTTATGAAGATATTTTGCAAAAAATGCAAAACATAGTATCTTGATGTCATAAGGTATTTAGACTTATGTGTTAAGGTCTTTTCAAGGCACAAAGACAAACTTTTCCTAGAAATCTTGGAGTTAACTATCCTGAGAAACTATCTCTTGAGGAGACCAGCTCAGAGGGATACTGGTTCATAGTAGATTTCTAATCTGAACCCAGAGTTCTGGAGGCTTCATAAGCCTAAAGAAGAAACCAAATGGACAATGGTGACTCCCATAAAGCAATTTGGGTAGATTTCCATTTTTCCAGATAATGCCAAGATTTCCAAGGGAGGAGATTTGTCTGTTCATTTCTTCAATAAATATTTATAGAGCATCTTATCTCTGAGATAAAGGCCCCTTCCTCAAGGGCTCTTGTTCCTGAAAATGAGAAAAACTTGTGAACAATCATTGCCATACACTGACAAGAACCACAGGCAAGATGTGACTTACAAACAGCTTTGGATACTACTGGGAGGCTTAAATATTGTGGAATCAGGTAAGTGACTTATGGAAGTACAGGAATTCAGGCATTTCCAGGAGAGGTAAAGGACATTCAAGAGAGAGGGAAAGAAGTACAAAGACCAGGGGCTGGGTGGGAGATGGAAAGAGGTAGAGAATAGCGTGGTTTTCGGGAACTCTGAGGGATCCTGTAAGTCTTGAATGTGATGTCCAGGAAGGAGAGAGGTAGACAATAAACCCAGAAAGTAAGCAGAAGCCAGTTCATGGTAAAAGTGTGGTGCCAGCAGGTCTTTTAGGCCAGCAGAACTTGGAAAGCCGTTCGAAACATCTTAAACCAGATGAACGACAGCCATCCGTCTATACACATACCAACAAATATTTGTTGTGCACTTAGCATGTGCCAGCACTATTCTAGGATACAATGGTAACTATGGCTGCCATGTTCCTACTCTCACAGAATGGATAGTCTACTGTCAAAGATAAGAAATTATTAAAGTGTAATGAGTATTATGATGGCCATAGGAGTCTATGGCACCATATAATGTTGTTTTACAAAGGCCACTTGTCAATATGCCTAAAAATGAGGCCATTTAGATGATACGTAACTCATATGTTGTTCTGCAACTATGACATTCACCCATGAAAACAGCTAGGAAATAATAAAGAATATAAGTGGCAACTCTGGTCAAGATTCACCACTGCTATATCCACATCACCTGGGTGTGCTTACCCCAGGCTCAGCTAGATGGCTATCATCTGAGGTGTTGGTTGCAGTCAGATGGTGCCTGCAGAGTCATAATGAAGGTTTCCTCCCCACATGTCCAGTGGCTGATTGGTGCTGGCTGTCAACTGGGACCTCAGATGGCACTGTTAGCCAGAACACATGGCTTCTCCATGTGCTCTGGGCATCCTCACAGCATTGCGTCTGGGTTCTCAGAGCAAGTGTCCCAAGACACATTAGAAAGAGCCAGCGGGAAGTTGCACTGCCTTACTAACCTAGCCTCCTAAGTCACATGTTATTGCTTCTGCCCAGTTCGTTTGGTTGGAAGCAAGGCCTTAAAGCCAGCCCATATTCTGGAAGAGGGGAATTTGACTGCCTGCCCTGATGGAGTGACAAAAATTTGCAGACACATTTAAAGCCACTACATAGGTTTTCAACAAAATATGTGATAGGAATGTAGTCTCTTTGCTGGTATAAATATTGCTAAGATAAAAATAATTGCTAATATTTGGGTAACACTTATGTGAGAGAAACGATGCTAAGCACTCTACGTGTTGTGAAAATTAAATGACATACCACTCCCCATCCTATGGGACAAGTACTATTTTTTCCCCATTTCACAGATCTAGAATCTAAAACTGAAAGATTTCAGGTAATTTGCCTTTTTTTAAAATTTATTTTTATTTATTTATTTTTGGTTGTGTTGGGTCTTTGTTGCTACACGCGGGCTTTCTCTAGTTGTGGCGAGTGCGGGCTACTCTTCGTTGCGGTGCACGGGCTTCTCATTGTGGTGGCTTCTCTTGTTACAAGCCTGGGCTCTAGGTGCGCGGTCTTCAGTAGTTGTGACATGTGGGCTCAGTAGCTGTGGCTCACAGGCTCTAGAGTGCAAGCTCAATAGTTATGGCGCATGGGCTTAGTTGCTCTGTGGCATGTGGGATCTTCCCGTACCAGGGCTTGAACCCGTGTCCCCTGGATTGGCAGGCAGATTCTTAACCACTGCGCCACCAGGGAAGCCCCTAATTTGTCTGTTTTACCCAGATTGAAAGTGACAGCCCCAGGAAAGGAGCCCAGGTGGGCTCAGGGTCCAAGCACTCATCCACTAAGCCAAACTAACCCATTTCCTCAAGGCTCATATATAAGATGAAGTTCAGGTATTTGAAATAGATTTCTCCAAGTTAATGAGTGAATGTATAACCGTATCCAACCTCACATGAAAAGCATATTTGTACAGTTCATAACAAAATGGAGAAAATGTCTTCCTGGTAGCTCTTATGCAAAGGTTTCTGGAGGAAGGAGGTTGGCTTTAAGAGAAAGATGCTGTGATAATCCTTTCGTGGAGTAGAAGGGAGACGCCCCAGCCACGTTGCAGGGCAAGAGAGAGTGTCTTGGAAGAGGAAGTGCTGACTCTTGTGGGGGAAGGATGAAGAAAGAGGCAGGTCTCCCACCCTTCAATCCACCCCATTTCCCACAGGCAAATCAGGGGGAGATTTTAGGAGAAGAGACTTATCTAAAGGATATTTCCTTCTTGTAAAGAGATTTACAGGAAAGATGCTACGTGCTGTGCAACATGAACTCCCTCCATGCCTCTGAAAATTTTCAGTGAAATTGCAACAACTCCTGATGAGTTTTGGTGTAGTTCGATTTATTGTTATAGCTAGTTTAGGGGCTGAGTTTTGTATCACAAATGGCTCAGAATCAGCCAGTGCTCAAAGAGGGGGCATTAACTTCCGGGGTCTTAAATCTTGCCCTCTAACAAGTAGTTCATGTCCCTGACAAAGTGCTGGAATTCATTAACTAGTTGCAGTCCCACTAAGGCCCTCTTCATCCTTGCCAGGAATTGGCATCAGACTCAGTCTGTTCCAGAAAGAATGAATCTCCTCGACTGAGCATAAGCTTACTGACTGCCTACAACACTGATCATACCCAGATACTAACAAACCTGGGTGACATTAAATTCTGGATTAAGGCGCTGTTCACCTTGTTTTGCCCACTCTAGATACCAGGAATCTACCAGGAAGGTAGGTCCCACTTGGTCCAGACACATAACAATTCTTCAATGAGTCTATGAAACCAATTCCAAGTACTCACTGAGACTAACCCAAAGCTCTATGGTGAGAACCAGGTAAATTACACGGTTGTTATTCCTTTGGTCTCAATCCCAGAAAAAGGATGAGATTTGGAGACTGGAGCTGGGCAGAGCTGAGCAGAGCTGGAGCTGACCTGCAAGAGTCATGAAACGTGAGCAATAAATAAACCTTTGTGGTTTTAAGCCACTAGGATTTGGGGATTGTTATAAAACACTCATAATGTAAATTACACACTTACTGTGTGGAAGGCTTTGTGGAATATGGAGTTGTACAAGATGTAGTCTCTGACTTCTAGAAGCTTACAATCTAAGAAGATTAGACACCCAAGTATCTTGTAAAGCAACAGAAGTAGCCAAGATGATGAGTGAGGCAAGAGGACCATAAGGACGGTTAGCAGCATGGAAAGTCAGGGGAGATTTCATAGAGGAGGGATGATTGGGAGGCTCAATGATGCAGGGAATGCAAAGAGAAAAAGGACTGAGGAGATGTCTGTGGATTTTGTTTCTAGAAGACAAATAGGGGGCTCTGAGGAAATACTTCCAGGTGAGGGGGTAGAGGGGGCAGTTAAGGGGTAAAGGAGGTGGAGAGGAAGCAAACCCATCAAAAAAGTTTACTCTTTCAACATGTGCAGTGAGAGAAACCATAGGGATAGGGGAAGTCAAAGGACTGTGACATTTGCAGGATGAGGCAGCAAGCATACTTGGGGTCTCCACCCTCCCTACTCTCCCTCCTCATAGAGTCTACCCTGCCCACTGTGCCTGCTGAGAGGAGAGGGAATTGGCCAATGCCAGGCTCCCAGCCTCAGATGACTGGACAGAAGGGGGCACCTGATTTGAGGAGGACAACCCAAGTTGTGAATGACATAATGCTTCAGTGACCGGGCTCAAAAAGATGACTGGGGAGGAAACTTGCACAAGCCTCTTAGATAGCCTCATCCACCAGAGGGCAGACAGCAGAAGCAAGAAGAACTACAATCCTGCAGCCTGTGGAACAAACACCACATTCACAGAAAGACCGACAAGACGAAAAGGCAGAGGGCTACATAGCAGATGAAGGAACAAGATAAAACCCTAGAAAAACAACTAAATGAAGTGGAGATAGGCAACTTTCCAGAAAAAGAATTCAGAATAATGATAGTCAAGATGATCCAGGACCTCGGAAAAAGAATGGAGGCAAAGATTGAGGAGATGCAAGAAATGTTTAACAAAGACCTAGAAGACTTAAAGAACAAACAAACAGAGATGAACAATACAATAACTGAAATGAAAACTACACTAGAAGGAATCAATAGCAGAATAACTGAGGCAGAAGAATGGATAAGTGACTTGGAAGACAGAATGGTGGAATTCACTGCTGCGGAACAGAATAAAGAAAAAAGAATGAAAAGAAATGAAGACAGCCTAAGAGACATCTGGGACAACATTAAACACAACAACATTCGCATTATAGGGGTCCCAGAAGGAGAAGAGAGAGAGAAAGGACCAGAGAAAATATTTGAAGAGATTGTAGTCGAAAACTTCCCTAACGTGGGAAAGGAAATAGCCATGCAAGTCCAGGAAACGCAGAGAGTCCCATACAGGATAAACACAAGGAGAAACATGCCGAGACACATAGTAATCAAATTGGCAAAAATTAAAGACAAAGAAAAATTATTGAAAGCAGCAAGGGAAAAATGACAAATAACATACAAGAGAACTCCCATAAGGTTAACAGCTGATTTCTCAGCAGAAACTCTACAAGCCAGAAGGGAGTGACATGATATACTTAAAGTGATGAAAGGGAAGAACCTACAACCAAGATTACTCTACCCAGCAAGGATCTCATTCAGATTCAATGGAGAAATCAAAAGCTTTACAGACAAGCAAAAGCTAAAAGAATTCTGCACCACCAAACCATCTCTACAACAAATGCTAAAGGAACTTCTCTAAGTGGGAAACACAAGAGAAGAGAAGGACCTACAGAAACAAACCCAAAACAATTAAGAAAATGGTCATAGGAACATACGTATCGATAATTACCTTAAACGTGAATGGATTAAATGCTCCAACCAAAAGACACAGGCTTGCTGAATGGATACAAAAACATATATACTGTCTACAAGGGACCCACTTCAGACCTAGGGACACATACAGACTGAAAGTGAGGGGATGGAAAAAGATATTCAATGCAAATGGAAATCACAAGAAAGCTGGAGTAGCAATACTCATATCAGATAAAATAGACTTTAAAATAAAGAATGTTACAAGAGACAAGGAAGGACACTACGTAATGATCAAGGGATCAATCCAAGAAGAAGATATAACAATTATAAATATATATGCACCCAACATAGGAGCACCTCAATATATAAGGCAACTGCTAACAGCTATAAAAGAGGAAATCGACAGTAACACAATAATAGTGGGGGACTTTAACACCTCACTTACACCAATGGACAGGTCATCCAAAATGAAAATAAATAAGGAAACAGAAGCTTTAAATGACACAATAGACTGGATAGATTCAATTGATATTTATAGTACATTCTATCCAAAACCAGCAGATTACACTTTCTTCTCAAGTGCACATGGAGCATTCTCCACGATAGATCACATCTTGGGTCACAAATCAAGCCTCAGTAAATTTAAGAAAGTTGAAATCATATCAAGCATCTTTTCTGACCACAATGCTATGAGATTAGAAATGAATTTCAGGGAAAAAAACGGAAAAAGCACAAACACACGGAGGCTAAACCATACGTTACTAAATAACCAAGAAGATCACTGAAGAAATCAAAAAATACCTACAGACAAATGACAATGAAAACACGACAATCCAAAACCAATGGGATGCAGCAAACGCAGTTCTAAGAGCGAAGTTTATAGCTATACAAGCCTACCTCAAGAAACAAGAAAAATCTCAAATAAACAATCTAACCTTACACCTAAAGGAACTAGAGAAAGAAGAACAAACAAGACCCAAAGTTAGCACAAGGAAAGAAATCATAAAGATCAGAGCAGAAATCAGTGAAACAGAAATGAAGAAAACAATAGCAAAGATCAATAAAACTAAAAGCTGGTTGTTTGAGAAGATAAACAGAATTGATAAGCCATTAGCCAGACTCATCAAGAAAAAGAGGGAGAGGACTCAAATCAATAAAATTAGAAATGAAAAAGGAGAAGTTACAACAGACACTGCAGAAATACAAAGCATTGTAAGAGACTACTACAAGCAACTTTATGCCAATAAAGTGGACAACCTGGAAGGAATGGACAAATTCTTAGAAAGGTATAACCTTCCAAGACTGAACCAGGAAGAAAGAAAATATGAACTGATGAATCACAAGTAATGAAATTGAAACTGTGATTTAAAACTTTCCAACAAACAAAAGTCCAAGACCAGATGGCTTCACAGGTGAATTCTATCAAACATTTAGAGAAGAGCTAACACCCATCCTTCTCAAACTCTTCCAAAAAATTGCAGAGGAAGAAACACTCCCAAACTCATTCTATGAGGCCACCATCACCCTGATACCAAAACCAGACAAAGATACTACAAAAAAAGAATATTATAGACCAATATCACTGATGAATATCAATGCAAAAATCCTCAACAAAATACTAGCAAACAGAATCCAACAACACATTAAAAGGATCATACACCATGATCAAGTGGGATTTATCCCAGTGATGCAAGGATTCTTAATATACGCAAATCATTCAATGTGATATACCATATTAACAAATTGAAGAATAAAAACCATATGATCATCTCAATAGATACAGAAAAAGCTTTTGATGAAATTCAACACCCATTTATGATTAAAACTCTCCAGAAAGTGGGCATAGAGGGAACCTACCTCAACATAATAAAGGCCATATACGACAAACCCACAGCAAACATCATTCTCAATGGAGAAAAACTGAAAGCATTTCCTAGAAGATCAGGAACAAGACAAGGATGTCCACTCTCACCGCTATTATTCAACATAGTTTTGGAAGTCCTAGCCACAGCTATCAGAGAAGAAAAAGAAATAAAAGGAATACAAATTGGAAAAGAAGAAGTAAAACTGTCACTGTTTGCAGATGACATGATACTATACATAGAGTCCTAAAGATGCCACCAGAAAACTGCTAGAGCTAATCAATGAATTTGGTAAAGTTGCAGGATACAAAATTAATGCATTGAAATCTCTTGCATTCCTATACACTAATGATGAAAAATCTGAAAGAGAAATTAAGGAAACACTCCCATTTACCATTTCAACAAAAAGAATAAAGTACCTAGGAATAAACCTACCTAGGGAGACAAACTTATTCTATGAGGCCACCATCACCCTGGTACCAAAACCAGACAAAGATACTACAAATAAAGAAAATTACAGACCAATATCATTGATATTTATGCAGAAAACTATAAGACACTGATGAAAGAAATTAAAGATGATAAACAGATGGAGAGATATACCATGTACTTGGATTGGAAGAATCAATATTGTGAAAATGACTATACTACCCAAAGCAATCTACAGATTCAATGTAATCCCTATCAAATTACCAATGGCATTTTTTACAGAACTAGAACAAAAAATCTTAAAATTTGTATGGAGACAAAAAAGACCCCGAATAGCCAAAGCAGTCTTGAGGGAAAAAATGGAGCTGGAGGAATCAGACTCCCTGACTTCAGACTATACTACAAAGCTACAGAAATCAAGACAATATGATACTGGCACAAAAACAGAAACATAGATCAATGGAACAAGATAGAAAGCTCAGAGATAAACCCACGCACCTATGGTCAACTAATCTATGACAAAGGAGGCAAGGATATACAATGGAGAAAAGACAGTCTCTTCAATAAATGGTGCTGGGAAAACTGGACAGCTACGTGTAAAAGAATGAAATTAGAACACTCCCTAACATGATACACAAAAATAAACCCAAAATGGATTAGAGACCTAAATGTAAGACCGGACACTATAAAACTCTTAGAGGAAAACATAGGAAGAACACTCTTTGACATAAATCACAGGAAGATCTTTTTGGATCCACCTCCTAGAGTAATGGAAATAAAAAAATATTTTAAAAAATGAGACTTAATGAAACGTCAAAGCTTTTGCACAGCAAAGGAAACCATAAACAAGATGAAAAGACAACCCTCAGAATGGGAGAAAATAGTTGTAAATGAATCAATGGACAAAGGATTAATCTCCAAAATATATAAACAGCTCATGCAGCTCAATATTAAAAAAACAAACAACCCAATCCAAAAATGGGCAGAAGACCTAAATAGACATTTCTCCAAAGAAGACATACAGATGGCCAAGAAGCACATGAAAAGCTGCTCAACATCACTAATTATTAGAGAAATGCAAATCAAAACTACAGTGAGGTATCATCTCACACCAGTTAGAATGGGCATCATCAGAAAATCTACAAACAACAAATGCTGGAGAGGGTGTGGAGAGAAGGGAACCCTCTTGCACTGTTGGTGGGAATGTAAATTGATACAGCCACTATGGAGAACAGTATGGAGGTTCCTTAAAAGACTAAAAATAGAATTACCATATGAGCCAGCAATCGCACTACTGGGCATATACCCAGAGAAAACAATAATTCAAAAAGACACATGCACCCCAGTGTTCATTGCAGCACTATTTACAATAGCCAGGTCATGGAAGTAACCTAAATGCCCATTGACAGATGAATGGATAAAGAAGATGTGGTACATGTATACAATGGAGTATTACTCAGCCGTAAAAAGGAACAAAATTGGGTCATTTGTTGAGTCGTGGATGGATCTAGAGACTGTCATACAGAGTGAAGTAAGTCAGAAAGAGAAAAACAAATATCGCATATTAACGCATATATGTGGAACCAGAAAAATCGTACAGATGAACTGGTTTGCAGGGAAGAAATTGAGACACAGATATAGAGAACAAATGTATGGACACCAAGGGGGGAAAGTGGCGGGGGGTTGGGGGTGGTGTTGGGATGAATTGGGTGATTGGGATTGACATGTATACACTGATGTGTATAAAATTGATGACTAATAAGGACCTACTGTATTAAAAAAATGTGCCTTCTTTATAAAATGTTTAAAATAAGTCAAAAAAAAAATGATGACTGGGGACAATCGTGTACCTTCTCATAGGAGTCCTGAGCCAAGAGAGACAGCTGAAAGATATTCTTTGGGAATGGTTCCTTGAGCTGAAAATCAGGTACAGGAGAATTAAGTGGCCATTATCCATTCGTGTGCATACCAAAGTCATGAGGACCCACAGGAAGTGGCTGGGAAAGGAGAACAAGAGAACAGCAGATACAAGGATAGAAGTGGAGAAGCCAGGAGTAAGGGATGACAGTAATGAACCTATGGTGCCTCATGATGTAAGTCTTTACATTAATATTACCTCATTTATTTATCATAACTGTCCTATGAGATGGGTGCTATGATTGTCCTCATTTTACAGATGAGGAACCCAAGACACAAAGAAGTTGTACCCAAGACACAAAGAAGTTTTGCCCAAGATGACTTGCAGGAAAGCCATGATATAAACTAAATAGGCTGGCTTTTAGCCACCTTGATCACTGCCTCTTAAAAGGGAGATGAGAGGTGCTCCCTGAAGCCCCTGGGAGTCGACCCTTCCTAAGGTCAGGCACTTGAGTTTCATTGGATTTCCTGAGATCATCTGAGCCATCCAGAGTGGCTTCAGTTCCTGGCAACCAAAAGAACTCAAACCAAATCAGATGGGAGACTTGAGCTTTCTGGGTGAGAGAGACTGCAAATGTTAGAGAGAAAAAAGGATTGTTGATGGAGCAGACCTGCAAGGAAGCACAAAGGGGTGGGATTAAAGGTGAGAGAGAGATTTTTCTTGTCCCATAGCCAGGACCATATGGCTTAGTTTTACCATCAGGCGCCCACAGTGCCAAATGGCAAGTTAGACAACTAACCAAACCAAGAGGAGTTACACATAACCCAGGGGCTGTGCCTTGCTGGCTGACCCAGCCACCAATGGAGCCGGTGAGACTGGGCCTACATGACTCCTCCTTTCCGAGCCCTAGTTGCTCTGTCAATAAAATTGGGGTGATGATAAAAAATGGAGAGCATGTGACTTTCCAGGACTCTGGGGAAACTACCGAGGTACAGAGCGCCACGGTAGGGCTGCCCCCTGTGGCAGCCAGACCCGGGGTCTCGAGCCAGGTTTTCCAGAGGCTGTCTCGGAGGTAGAAGTCTGAGTGCAGGCAGTTTATCAGGGAATGCTCTCAGGATCAACACCTGTGAGGGGTGAGGGCAGCCAGACTGAGCAGAGGGAGAAGTTGCAGCAAAGGCAGCAGCCAATTTCGTGGGGAACTTGAGCTAGGATGGCCCCTAAGACTTGTTCCAAACCGAGGCAAAGAGCTGTGCCTTTGAACCCCACACCCTTCGAGAAGTCACTGGGCCTGGGATGCCCTGTTAGGTGAGGCAGCTCCCTTGAGTCAAGGGCAGGTCCTGGGGAGAGACTCAGCCGTGAGAGCTTCTGCAGGCAACATCCTGTGCAGATGCGAGTGGGGAGTGAATGCCTCAGCCTTGAAAGGGGGGATCTGGGCAGCATCCCACAGCACTTGCTGCACAAAGAACTGAACACCACTTGTCAGAGACCAAATGAGGCAGGGAGCCTGGGCTTTGGGAAAGTGGGGACTGAAGGCGGCCAGGAGGAGACGGCAGAAGTTTGTCTTGTACTGATATGATCTCGCTGTGTCCCCACCTGAAATCGTCAGGAAAGTACATGACCTGTGAAAATGCTGCATGTGTCTGGATGTGTGTGGAAAGTCTAAAGAAAGGACTCCTGTGTCTAGTCTGAGGCCAAGAAGCCCAAGAAACTTAACAAAAATTCAGAGAGAAACTGGAGATAATGAGGCAAGGGAACTTTAGAGAGGCCACAGAATTACAGTTTGGGCCAAGTTTAACCTAAATCTCCAAAGGGCAGGGAAGTCTCAGGTGTGTCATATTAGGCAAGGGCACTTTTCCCGGCCTTCAGCGGGGTTTTAAGGATTTCAGAGCTTCCAGAGCGAAATAGAAACTGCTCTCTGCAGCACGTGTGTTCCCAGCCCACTTCTGGGCTGTTAAGTTACTGAGAATTGTACCAGTCCTGATTCTGGGGACACACTATGAAATGAGCGCGAGGATAAGCCTCTGCCCAAAGCATCCTCACTTCAGGGGAGCACGCACAGAGAAAGGCCATGTGAGGACACAGCAAGAGGCATTTGCAAGCCAAGCAGAGAGGCCTCAGGAGAAAACAAACCTGCCAGCACCTTGATCATGGACTTCCAGCCTCCAGAATGGTGAGAAATACATTTCTGTTGTTTAATCCACTAAGCCTGTGGTGTTTTGTTATGGCAACCCTAGCTGACTGAGACAGGGAGACAGGTAACCAGGAAGCAGGGGGCTGAGAAGGATGGTGCAGGAAGATAAACCCACCCACGTGTCCCCCATTTTCTCTCTCATCTCTTTCCTGCCTCACACGATCTGACCCTGGGGGTCAGTGGCCAGGGGACACCTGGCAGAGACATGTTTCTAAGGCTGCATGTAACTCTGGATGGAAAAATGTATAACACTGGAGACCAGAGCCTCCCAGACTCCTTTGCCAATCGGCTTTCAGGCCGGAGGTCACCGGCTGCAGGCACTTGAGGAGGTAAAGGGAAGAGAAGCAGCTTCACACCCATGCCTCCTTTGCTTCCTGACACTTGTTTGCTTCTTGTTGGCTATTGCCATGGTCACTGACCTGAATTCAGCTTTCAAGGTAAATTTGTTTCACTGTAATACTTTTGGTTCCAGTTTGGAACTTGGGTAAAAAGTATCACCCAGTTTAAGAAAATGTTCAACGCCCAAATCAGAACTGAAAACAAGGAAGGTGAGAGTTTACTCTCTGGGCCTCCTTATCTGGAAAATGAGGCAGTTGTACTAGATTTGTGGTTTTAAAAAAAGTTTTGTTTTTTTAACCACAAGAAGGCTTTCTTCAGAGGAAATTTTTCCAGGAAGTAGAAACAAGGGAGGTACATATGAGCTGAGTTGCTCAAATCAAATGGGAAGGGTGAATTCCAGAATTCTGCCCACCGAGGTGAGGCTCTGCAGAGCAGGGTCTGAAATCATTTTACTATCATCTCTGAAATCCTCTTCCAGCCTCTAGTCTGTGATCTCTGAGGACTTAGTGGTCTGAGCTGGTCACCTCCTTGCCACACTGTGGGGAGAGAGTGGAGCTGGGGCCCAGGGGAGGGTCCTCAGCTGTTTCTCCTAAACTCACCATCCATCCGTTCACTCCCCATGGGGGAGGGAGGGCTGGGCAGGGAGAGAGGCCAGGTGAGGCCATCTAGCTGAAGCTCCTCCACAGAAAACCAGGACGGGTGGCCCCAAATGATACATCCTGTGACCCAGGGCGGGGGCAGCCCACTCACCTCCCAGGACAAAACTGCCCTGTGCTGTGTATGTTGCTG
Source organism: Mesoplodon bidens (assembly GCF_964165515.1). NCBI lineage: Eukaryota > Metazoa > Chordata > Mammalia > Artiodactyla > Ziphiidae > Mesoplodon > Mesoplodon bidens. The sequence continues at coordinate 48,276,215 of NC_138165.1, read as the reverse complement.
TCCTTTCCTCCTGACTTCTTGCTGCAGGAAAACCCTTGCTCCCTTTGTCTAAGACTCTAGTGTCCCTAAAATGTCTCCCACAGGCAGGCATCAATATGCCCCCGAGGAAGTCTGGCCCTGGAGAGAAGTTGAGGGGACAAGCAGTGTCTTTGGCATGAGTAATGCAGCCCCCAGTGTGCTCTGAATTGGCCTCTTAGGACATTCCTGCATATTCCAATGATGCTGTCCTTGGTCTAAACATCTCTGGAAGAGCCTGCATAGCCATGGGGTGAGGGTAGGATATCTTTTAGCTTCATAGTCACCTCTTACGTTTGACTCCAAATGCTTTCACCCAGCTAAATTACCCACTCTATCCACCAGACTTGCCCGAAATGACTTTCTGTAGTTCTTAAAACTAAATTTATCTCCTGAATGATAAAGACTCGCTGTCATCAAAGTTACTCCAAAGACAGTGGCTGAGGCAAATCTAAAGCGGTCTTCAAGGGGCATCTGAGCAGTGGCTATGAACAAACACCTTGAGAGGGGAAAACTCTCCCCTAGGTACAGAACCTCCAAATGTGTGCATGAGAGAATGTGACCTCAGGGCGACATGATGCATGTGCCTAAACAGATGCAGTCAGATCGAAAGCGACTGTGTGATTCAAGCTGGGGTCGCCAGAGATTCTGAGAAAGACAAGACAGAGAAAACCTCCTCATAAAAAGTAAGAAGAATTCATTTAGATAAAAGAATCCTTTAAAGAAATGTAACCAGTTCTGGGTCTTAAAAAGACTTAAATCAAAGGGGGTGAAACAGGGCAATCATTTGCAATTATGAAATGCTTGTAAAATATTAAATGTGTTATATTTAATTTTTTAAAGTGTACACTTCCATGTTTCGTTTTGGGTTTGGTTTTCATCTTTTTTTAATTGAAGTATAGTTGATTTATAATGTTGTGTTAGTTTCAGGTGTACAGCACAGTGATCCAGTTATACATATTTTTTTTTTAGATTCTTTTCCCTTGTAGGTTATTACAAAAAATTGGGTATAGCTCCCTGTGCTATACAGTAGGTCCTGTTGGTTATCTATTTTATAATAGTAGTGTGTATCTGTTAATCCCAAACTCCGAATTTATCTATCCACCCCCCTTCCCCTTTGGTAACCGTAAGTTTGTTTTCTCTGTCTGTGGGTCTATTTCTATTTTGTAAATAAGTTCATTTGTATCTTTTTTTGGGGGGGATTCTATATATAAGTGATATCATATGATATTTGTCTTTCTCTGTCTGGCTTATTTCACTTAATATGATAATCACTGGGTCCATCCATGTTGCTGCAAATGGCATTATTTTGTTCTATTTTATGGCTGAGTAATATTCCATTTTATATATGTACCACATCTTCTTTATCCATTCCTCTGTCAATGGACATTTAGGTTGCTTCCAAGTCTTGGCTATTGTAAATAGTGCTGCAATGAACATTGGGGTGCATGTGTCTTTTTGAAGTATGGCTTTCTCCAGATATATGCCCAGAAGTGGGATTGCTAGATCACATGGTAGCTCTGTTTTTAGTTTTAGTTTTTTGTTGTTGGTGTTTTTTATTTTTTTTGTATTATCGTTTTTTAAAATTCTTTTAATTTTTTAAATTTTTTATTGGAATATAGTTGATTTACAATGTTGTGTTAGTTTCTGCTGCACAGCAAAGTGAGCCAGTTATACATATAAATATATCCACTCTTTTTTAGATTCTATTCCCATATAGGTCATTACAGAGTATTGAATAGAGTTTTCTGTGCTATATATTAGGTTCTTATTAGTTATCTATTTTATATAGAGTAGTGTCTATATGTCAATCCCAATCTCCCAATTTATTCCTCCCCCTCCCTTTGCCCCCTTGGTAATCATAAGTTTTGTTTTCTACATCTGTGACTCTATTTCTATTTTATAAATAGGTTCATTTGACCATTTTTTACATTCCACATATAAACGATATCATATGATATTTGCCTTTCTCTGTCTGACTTCACTCAGTATGACAATCTCTAGGTCCATCCATGTCGCTGCAAATGGCATTATTTCATTCTTTTTTAAGGCTGAGTAATATTCCATTATATATATATATGTAATATTCCATTATATATATATATATACACTGCATCTTCTTTATCCACTCCTCTGTCGATGGACACGTAGGTTGCTTCCATGTCCTGGCTATTGTAAATAGTGCTGCAATGAACATTGGGGTTCATGCGCCTTTCTGAAGTATGTTTTTCTCTGGGTATATGCCCAGGAGTGGGATTGCTGGGTCATATGGTAGTTCTATTTTTAGTTTTTTAAGGAATCTCCATACTGTTCTCCATAGTGGCTGCACCAATTTAAATTCCCACCAACAGTGTTGGACGGTTCCCTTTTCTCCACACCCTCGCCAGCATTTATTGTAAGCCAAATTATTTTCTTAAAAAAGCATAAGTAACTGGATTAACTAGCTGTGTGATCTTGGGCAAGTCATTTTAACATCTCAGTGCTGCAGTTTCTCCATTTTTTATATAAGGGATTTGGACTCCAGACCCTCTAAGCCCCTTCCAGCCTGGGGTTTATTCTCCACAACATCCCTGAGATTCCTCTGAGAGAAGTCCTTTGTCCCAGGCACTAGGAGGACATACAGCCTGCTGGGTGAGGAGCCACACAGCCACTCCGCTGGGAGGTTGAGCTCCCCCAGGTGCTGCCAGGAGAAGGCAGAGATTGGGGACCTGCAGAGCCTTCAGACCTACTCTCCTCCTCCCAGGTCAAACGGAACAAATTACTTTTCCCTGTGGCCCGATTTCCTGTGAGGGACTGTTCTCTCCTAACCTCCTCCTCTTCTTCACCCCCTCAAAGGGCTTGGACTTTCCAAAAACAAGGGCTTGGCCACCTGCTTGGGAAGAAAAGAGAGAGAGAGCAGTACACATGGAAGGATCAGGAAAGCCAGTCTTTTTTTTTTTTTTTTTTTTTTGCTGTATGCGGGCCTCTCACTGCTGTGGCCTCTCCTGTTGCAGAGCACAGGCTCTGGACACACAGGCTCAACGGCCGTGGCTCACGGGCCCACCCTCTCCGCCGCATGTGGGATCTTCCCGGACCAGGGCACGAACCCGTGTCCCTTGCATCGGCAGGCGGACTCTCAACCACTGCGCCACCAGGGAAGCCCAGGAAAGCCAGTCTTTGCATCCTTCACAAGTCAGGGAGAAACCTGCCGGAGGGGTGTCCTTATATCCCCCGCCTTTTCTCACCAGCTCTGACTACAACCAACAAAGAGAAGAAGAAAGAGAGATAGAGAGGACAGGGGAGGAGGGAGAGAGGGAGGGAGGGAGGAAGGAATGAAAGAAGGAAGGTCCGCTCACAGGTGCTCTACCACTGTGAGCATGGGCAGCCCAAAGTAGGGGGCTGGGGTGCAGACACTGGGCTGGGCACGAACACCTGGTTCTTAATCTAGGCTAAGCATCTCCCAGTATTTCTGAAAGTACCAACCCCTAGTGAAAACTTTTTCTGAAGGCACCTGCAATATGTGTGTGTTTGTTTATTGACACATCCTGCATTCTAAAGTATAACTATTAAAAATATGTGTAGAACATACACTAAAATGATACAATTAAGCTTTTTTTTTTTTTTTTGAAGATGTTGGGGTAGGAGTTTTAGTAATTTATTTATTTATTTTGGCTGCGTTGGGTCTTCGTTTCTGTGCGAGGGCTTTCTCTAGCTGTGGCAAGCGGGGGCCGCTCTTCATCGCAGTGTGCGGGCCTCTCATTATTGCGGCCTCTCTTGTTGTGGAGCACAGGCTCCAGACGCGCAGGCTCAGTAGTTGTGGCTCACGGGCCTAGTTGCTCTGCAGCATGTGGGATCCTCCCAGACCAGGGCTCGAACCTGTGTCCCCTGCATTAGCAGGCAGATTCTCAACCACTGCGCCACCAGGGAAGCCCACAATTAAGCTTTTGCACAGCAAAAGAAACCATAAACAAAATGAAAAGACAACCTACAAAATGGGGGGAAATATTTGTAAATGATGCAACCATCAAGGGCTTAATTTCTAAAGTATACAAACAGCTCATACAACTCAACAATGACAACAAAACAACCCACTCAAAAAAATGGGCAGAAGACCTAAACAGACATTTCTCTGAAGAAGACATAGAGATAGCCAATAGGCACATGAAAAGATGTTCAATATCGCTAATTATTAGAGAAATGCAATTCAAAACTTCAGTGAGGTACCACCTCACATCGGTCAAAATGGACATCATTAAAACGTCTTACAAATAACAAATGATGGAGAGGATGTGGAGAAAAGAGAACTCTCACACACTGTTGGTGGGAGCCACTATGGAGAACGGTATGGAGGTTCCTCAGAAAACTAAAAATAGAATTACCATACGATCCAGCAATCCCATGCCTGTGCATATATCCAGATGAAACTATAATTCAAAAAAGATACATGCACCCCTATGTTCATAGCAGCACTATTCATAATAGCCAATACATGGAAACAACATAAATGTCCATCAACAAATGAATGGATAAAGAAGATGTGGTACCTTGAGGACACGGTGAGGGGGAAGGGTAAGCTGGGATGAAGTGAGAGAGTGGCACTGACATATATACACTACCAAATGTAAAACAGATAGCTAGTGGGAAGCAGCCGCATAGCACAGGGAGATCAGCTCCGTGCTTTGTGACCACCTAGAGGGGTGGGATAGGGAGGGTGGGAGGGAGACGCAAGAGGGAGGGGATATGGGGATATATGTATATGTATAACTGATTCACTTTGTTATACAGCAGAAATTAACACACCATTGTGAAACAATTATACTCCAATAATGATGTTAAGAAAAAAATACCTATGTGTAGGAGTTCTAATATATTCTCTGCATCCTAGCCTAAGCCTTGGGGCTGATCACTTAGGGTACGTAGACCCCCTGGACATACACAGTGATGTGCCGGAGACACTGGAAGCCACCATAGACGTGCCACATCTTCAGAGAGCATCCATTCCACTCAGATGCAAGTAACTCAAAATATAGATGTGAACCCAGCTATGTTATAGAATAGGATGTACAATCCACATGAATTTTTAAAGTCAAAGAGGAGGCTTGGGAGATAGTTATGTTGCTGTGGGAAACCCTGGGATCTGGGTCAGATCACCAAGGTTCTGGCTTCTTCTGAGGCTGGGGGCACTTGGCGAAAACGTTTCCAAAGCAGTGTTCCAAGTGGGAGCAATTAGGCCCAAGGATGAGATGGTGCTGGGGGTTAGGGTGTCAACATATGAATTTTGGGAGAGGAAACAATTCAGCCAATAACATAACTATTTTCTCAGCTTGGTTAAAATGAAACAATAGGAGAAAAGAGAACCAAACAGCTCACTGTGTGAAATGTCATAAAGGCTTCACTGGGGCCTGATGTGAATGTGAGAATACTGGCCCAACTTGGCCACTTCTGGGCAGGACCCAGGGGTGACCAGCCTCTACTAAGGGCCTTCTCTATAGCAGAATACTGATATGGGCTGAATGTTTGTGTCCCTTCAGATTCACTTGTCAAAATCCTAACCCACAGTGTGATGGTATTAACAGGTGGGGCTTTTGGAAGGTGATTAGATCATGAGGGTAGCGCCCTCGTTATGGGATTAGTGTCCTTATAAGAAGAGCCTAGAGAACTTTCTCTCTCTCTCTGCTGTCTAGCATGTGAGGACATGAGAAGAAAGCCATCTGCAAACCAGGAAGAGGGCTCTCACCCAAACAGAAAAGAAACCACCAGCACATGGATCTTGGACTTTCTAGCTTCTAGAACTGTTAAAAATGTTTGTGATTTAAGCCACCCAGTCTGTGGTCATTTGTTACAGCAGACAAGCTAAGGCAGACTGTGAGAATTCTAGGGGTGTGATGACCCAACCACACATGTGCAAAGGAAGAACCTCCTTGATCACAGTTTTGGCCCCATTGCCCAGTGAGTAGAGCCGTCTGAAGGCAGCAGCTGTGCAGGGCCTGTAGGGCAGGTTTTCCAGGGGGCAACTTCCCCAAGAACGTGCCCCCAAATTCTCACTGCCCCACTAACCCCAAGGCAAGTCCCCTTCCTCAAGATGTGGTATTGCTTGGACACTGTGCAGTCCAGTTTTGAGGTCTATGTCACTGTGGTGGCCCGAGTCTCTGAGGGTCAATGGCGAGGAATCGCTTGCTGATCCGGCACTGGGGGTTTGCCTGGGTGATGACACCAGGAGCCATGTGTAATGCTGGTAGCAGCTCTGCGCAGCCCTAATCTGGTTTATGCAAACCCTGTCGTTTTGCGGCCCACAAGGAAGGCTAGGAGAAGGGACTTGCTTTGATCTATTATCGAAGAAGATTTTGCACCTATGTGAGAATGGCTAATGCTAAAAATATTGCTGTTTGGGAGAAACATGAGCCCATCTATGCCCTAAATTCAGATATTTTAAATGATATTGTGGCATCCTGAAACACTCAGCATTAAACAAACAAACGTGAAGCTCCCTGTTTCATTCTTCAAATGAAGACCAAATGAGGGGAGAGCAAAGCACCCAAGTGCTTGTGCAAGTTTCCTGCGCCTTTCCTTGTGTGGAGTCCTCCACGACCCTGTGCTCCAGCGTGGCCGTAGCTGCCAGAAAGCACGGCAGTGCTGTCCTGCTCAAGGTCCCGCCACAAGGCTCTGCACACGAGGGCTGGGGTTTGCAAACTTTGCTTCAGAAAGAAGTTTCTTTCACATTCTGCTCCAGCCCACGGGACTGGGATTCGAGTCAGGAGTCAGTCTGAATCGAAGCACTGCCTCCTACAGCTGTAAGGGATTAGCTGGGGTGAGCTTTTAACCTCTGAGTCTGGATTTCCCTGTTGGTAGGGTGGGAATCACAGTATTTGACCTTCCCCCTCGTGGGGCTTTTGTGAGAATCAAATGAAGTGGTGCAGGTGAAATTACCTGTAAACCATAAAGCATCATATACCTTTTGGGGGACATTTTGGGGGTTTTGTCACCCAGCATCTTTTACCTCTCCTTCTAGTAACAGTATAATTGTTATGCTACAACCTAATTTCCTCTGGACAACCAACCTCATCCCACTGTTAGTCCCCAGGCTGCAGGTGGACTTGACCCTTCCCCCAGTCCCAGAAGCTAGGGGTGTGGCTCAAGGCGTGGCTGAGGAAAGCCTTGTCTCCTCTAGCCTCCTCCTGTGGTGTACTGGCCCTCATAATCCTTTCCAGTGCCCTCCAATGTGCTGTCCTGTGTTGCAGAAGCTGTACAGCTAAAAAATACCTTTTCCCGACTCTTCTATAGGCAAAGATCTGAATTCAAATTATAATCCAAAATTTTCCACTGAAACTAGATTTGGAAGGCAGAATTGCAGAAGAGATGGTGTCCCTATGACTTTCACGTTTTCTGCAGGCATACATGCTCACAGAGGCACTCTCTCCTGCAGCAGTGGTCCAGCATCTGGTCAGTCGTGTCTTGAGTTTGAGAAGTAGGTTGGTGGTAGTGGCAGTGGTGCCATCAGCCTCCTGGTCTCCCGATCCCTGATTCACAAATATGACAGGTGGTCTTGAACTCACCTGTTCTCATGGTGGCCTCTGGATCCCCCCATCTCTCCCGAGAAGGTCAGTTCTGCTGTATTCTGGGAGTCACTTCTAAAGATTCAACCTAGAGCATTTCTTCAGACGATCCAACAATTTTGTAAGCTCCTGGTACTAAAGTTAAATCCCTCTCTGCTCTAAATATCTAGAGTGGCTTCTGTATTCTACCAGTGAATACCTGTACCTGGTACAGATGACATGGGTACTTCAGACCCCATTTAGACCAAGGAGAAGATCAGATCACAGAATTTCATTCAAACAGTTGAGAAATACAGGTTAACTTTCTGATGGACTCTTGGAGGTTTTGAGGCCAGAGCAGCTGGCCGCAATCTTGCCTCCACAAGAGGTCAGAGAAAAACACCAGCACGAGGGGGCCAAGCCAAGAGATGAGAGAATCCTCATCATGACACCATTTGAGTAGCTGACTCAAGGCAACTTCTTGTTCTTGTGACAAACCTATCCTTGGGCTTTCGAGTTACATGAGCCAACAAATTTCTCCTTCTGTCTAGGACAGTTGGAGTTGGGCTAGTCTGTCATTTGGCCAAAACATAACTCATCAGGCATAATGACCATCACAGGAGAGAAACCACAGAGCAGCAGTGGTCAGAAGGATATAGATCACACGTTCTCAACGAGGGGTCAGCCTCAGCATCACCTGGGAACATTTTACAAGATACAAATGGACAGGTCTGGGCCTGGGCCTTCCAGATCCCAGGAGAGGATTTCTGTCAGGTGAGGTGGTCCTGTGCACCACCGGAGAACCTGGCTGCTATGGATCAACCCACAGGATCCATGGCTGTGGATTAAAAAAACCCGTAGAATTCAATCACTCAGTACTGTAACCACCAGATGAGAATCCGATCAAGTGAAAAGTTGCAGCCCAGCTTGTATGAGCCAAAGCAGCTGGGCCATTTTTTAAAAATTGTAATAAATAAGTGAATACATAATCAATCCCTTGAGTGCCAGGTCTCTGTTCTGTGTGCTCCCAGAGCTGTGCTTTTTCATCTTGATTCTATGCCCCTGAAAAGAAAACCAGTGTAGGGGAAAATGTTGACAGACTGTTGTCTGTGACGTCAACCAACAGAAAAAGCTAAACGATTGATGCTCATTCCAGAAAGCGTTTCTACTGTGGGGTTTGGGAGGTGCCAATTTAAGTAACCCTTCCTTTTCTGGAATAAGTATTAACTATTTGGTACCAAAAGCCACCTGAGGAAGGAAAGCAAATGTCTTGATGCCTGCAATGTGTGTAAGACGTGACAGTGTTGGAAACAGCCCTATGGAGTGAACGACCTCACAACTAAATACCGAGCAAGCATTTCTGAAGTGCCCGGCCAGGGCTTGGGTGGCCAAAGATAGACCAGACATGCCCTGTTGGGTCAAGAAATTTACCGTCTCCAGAGAAACAGGCTTGGTGAAAGAGCATACTCATTTAATAGAGGATTTTCTGTTTGGAATCAAACAAAAATTACTTAAAGGCAAATCTGAATAATAAGCTGGGTGATCAAACCAACTGACTCTAAAGTATGACTCACAGGATTGTTCTGAAATCAGCTCCCAAAAATACTTCTGCAAATACCGTGAGCCTCTTGGAATGTGCGTGTAACCTCCTGAGGTACCACTTTATTTTTATTTTTTTATTGTGCTGTAGTTGATGTACTATATTATATAAGTTTCAGGTGTATAACATAGTGATTTATGATTTTGAAAGGTTATACTCTATTTATAGTTATTATAAAACATCGGCTCTATTCCTTGTGCTATACAGTGTATCCTTGTAGCTTATTTATTTCATACATAATAGTTTGTGCCTCTTAATCCCCTACCCCTATCTCTCTCCTCCCCACTCCTCCCTCCCCACTGGTGACCTCTAGTTTGTTCTCTAGATCTGTGAGTCTGTTTCTTTTTTGTTATATTCTCTAGTTTGTTGTATTTTTTAGATTCCACGTATAAGTGATATCATACGATATTTGTCTTTATCTGAGTTACTTTACTAAGCATAATACCCTCCAAATCCATCCCTGTTGTTGTCTGAGGTACCATTTTAAAGGGGCAAATTCGTTCAATGTATAAATTCCAGTTTGGTTTTTTTTTTTTTTTTTTTGGTTTGGTTTCCAGGAACTCATATAGGCAAAAGCGATCATGTAATTAAATGCTTGGTTGATGGAAATTTTCTCTAAACCGAATTTCCCCAAGCCTTCCCTGGATGTGAATATTTATCAGGGCACATAAACGTTAACAGTAAATTATCCTGGCCCATTGCCTCTGACCAGGCATCCCCTTTATGTCTCCCTCTGGCTATTGCTGGAGTCTCGTCTGCGTGCAAGAACAATCTCATCTCTCTCTCTGGCCCCTCACTGCTGACTGCCGCCCATGAAGCTGCTCATGACCATTTTGGCCTGACCTCTGGGAGCACTGCCTTCCTTTTGAGCCTCTATATTCCCCGCAGACCTGGGCAACCCTGTGTTGTATTTCATCCTCTGGATCTGGTTCTCCAAAGTCCCTGCTGCAAGCAGCTCACTGACGGTCTGCAGCTTCTTTCTCATCCCATCCCCTCCTCCACAGGGCAGGGGGACCGATGCCACAATATCCAGCTCCATCCTGCCTCCCCTCCAGGCTCTGAATCGAAGTCCACATCAACTCCTCTCTTTATGCCAACAGACCCCTGAGCTGCCTGCTAGCTCATGAGTCCATTGGACGATGACTCCCCAACAGGTTCAGCTACATCTAAAATCAAGGTGAGGCAAGGACCTTGAGAAGCTAGATTCCCTCTGTCACCTCTCTTGGTTTCTGACAGAGCTGACTTCAGGCCAAAACTTACATTTAATTAACAGAATGGGGTATGGGCAGGCGGCCACTGCTCTCAGTTAAAAAGCTCAGAACCGTGTCTGCAAGTGACTGTACGATCAAGACACACTGCATAGACTCCAGGGGCAGGGGTGGTTGGTGGTCAACAACATGGCAAGGCCGGTGGACATGATGGTGCCACGGATGCTGTTTACCAGGGTTTCTTTTAGGGACTCCTATTGTGGGGGATGCTCACATCCTGCTCTATAAAGCCTGTAATGTTTTAATTCTTTTACAGAAAAACAAAAAAAGGCTTTACCTTATGCCGTTATGGGGAAAATTAAAAGGAATTCCAGATGTGAGGCGTTAAACTCTCACATCTGTTCCTCACCACCCAGCCGCCTTCTCCCAGCAACTTCGTAGAGCTGCACACTTTATCTGAATATTTGAAGAAAATGATATATTTCTATTAAAACCAGCATGAATATATTATGGAGTCAGACAGAAAAATTCATGAATTTTTAAGATAGAACAGGAGACTTGAAAGAAATTTCATCTCTGCAGCTCCAGGGCATGCGTTACTCTTGTTAGGGATACTTCAGCAGAAGTTTTGATGTGGGTCCCAGGAAGGCACCAAAAGCTTCCTTGCTGATGACTGACAGGGTTGGCTTGTGCGTTAGAGAAACCTCTCTGAAGGCAGCGTGGTGAGGTGGGAGGAATGGAGGCGAGGTTCCTGAGCTTGGCCCTGGGTAGTAATTGTACGCGTTGGCTCTTGGATCCAGAGCCTCCTGGGTGCCAGGGAATCCACGTGCATTTCTCTGCAGGTCCCGTACAAGCCCATGTTACCAGAGGACAGTGAGCCTCAGGGAGCTAAAGAGCTCTCAGCCACATGGCCTGCTGCATCTCGCCACCCTGCCCCTTCTGACAAACCGTCCCCATGCTTGCAGCTTCTGGCCTTCCCCAGCTCCAACATGACAGGCTCCCGGGGGCCCTGTGGCCTGGTCACCTGAAAGAGGCCATGCTGCCTGAGCCACCCGGCAGGGTCCAGGGACCTGGGCTTCCTTGGCCCTCGCCTGCCCCGACCCGAGCCCACACTCCCAATCCACCCCATCGGTGACCCACCCCTGACAGCACAGTGTCAACCGCTCCGCATCTGACTCCAGTGACAGCGAGCGACCTCATGGTGTTTCCAGAGGGACACACGGCAATGAGTTTCTAGTGGTCGGGGCTGACCCTGAAGAGAAGGGGGTGTTCTCAAACCCAGAGTGGAGCTGAGGCTCACGGGACCCTGAAAAGCCTGGCCCGACAGCCTTGTGTGGTGGGGGAAGGGTGTGACCCCGGGTCACATTTCCTTTCAGGAAGCTGAGCTGCTCCAGAGGCCTCAGAGAGAGAGAGACCAGCAGTTCCCCACACGGCCCTTCAGCGGCCCCCGCCTTGGGCATCGTAGCTGTGGCTTCTCCCGCCAGACGTCTGCCTGCAACCCAGGAGCGGGCACTGACGTGGGGACTTGAAACGCCCCTACTTATCACCGAGGAAGCAGGAGAAGGACAAGGACCCTCTCCCCACGCGGGCTGTGGGTGAACAGGAAATGGCTCCAGCCTTTCTTCCTCTCCGCCTTTACTTTCTGTTTCAAGTCTGTGGTGTGTACCTTTGAGTCACACCAAACATTTTAGAACAAACAGTGGGAAACAAATCTGCTTACGAGGGGAAGGTCCTGCATTCTCATAAACCATTTTCTCTCCGTAAGGCAATAGCATTGCTTCCAGGTTCCAGACTGGATTCGGATCCATCTACCTCTGTTTCTTTCCGTGATCTGTCCCCTCGAGCGGGAACTTGGTAGATGTGAAGCTCCGTGGATGCTTAAGAGGCCAAATAGGGTCTCGAGGGGTCAGCGGGGCCGCACTTTTGGAGGCCTCAGCGACGGCTACACCGGCAGGCAGCCAACCAGTATTCATTGCCTAATCGTTGATTATGTGCCAGGCATTGTGATAGGTGCTTGGGATGGAGCGTGGAGCAACGTGGACAAAATCTCTACCCTCCTTAAGCTTAAATCTAATTGGCAAGAAAGATATTAAGTAAAAGTTTCCTGTAACTGTGGCAGCGTAATAACTGTGCTGCTTATTACGAAGGAGAAGGACATGATACCGCAGGCACAGGTAAAGAGGATGGCGCTTGGCTGGGGGTGGGCGATAGAGTAAGAAACGTTCTCCCCAAGGAAGTAACAATGAAGATAAGACCGAAAGGAGTGGGCTATGCCCAAATGAGGGGGTGGAGGGATGGAGAGCAGACAGCTCCAAACTGAGGGGTCAGATTATGTGGAAAGCCCTGCGGTGAGAGAATGGGTGTGTATAAGGAATTCAAGATGTCCAGGATACTAGAGCAGAGGGGGCAAGGGAGGTACGGAGGGAGGTCGGCAGAAACAGGGAGGACGTGGTTGGTAGTGGGAAGAAATTCACAGCTTCTGGGCAAGGAAAAGGCACTGGCAGATTTGCATTTTTTGTTCGTTTGTTTGGTTTTGTTTTGGTCACCCCCTGTGGCTTGTGAGATCTTAGTTCCCTGACCAGGAATTGAACCCGCACCCTCAGCAGTGAAAGAGCGGAGTCCTAACCACTGGACCACCAGGGATTTCCCAGATTTGCATTTTTATTTTTTTTAAAATTTATTTATTTAATTTTTATTTTTGGCTGTGTTGGGTCTTTGTGGCTGCGCACAGTCTTTTCTCTAGTTGCGGTGAGCGGGGGCTACTCTTTGTTGCGGTGGGCGGGCTTCTCACTGCAGTGACTTCTCTTGTTGCGGAGCACGGGCTGTAGGTGCGTGGGCTTCAGCAGTTGTGGCTCGCGGGCCCTAGAGCGCAGGCTCAGTAGTTGTGATGCACAGGCTTAGTTGCTCTGTGGCATGTGGGATCTTCCTGGACGAGGGCTCAAACCCGTGTCCCCTGCATTGGCAGGCGGATTCTTAACCACTGCACCACCAGGGAAGCCCCCAGATTTGCATTTTTAAAGGAGCACTCAGGCTGTTGTGGAAGGAATGGAGTTGGAAAGGGTGGAAATTGATTCAAAGAATCGGTTGGGCTATTGAAATCGTCTGAGTGAGAGACAGTGATGATTTGCAAAGGGATGGTGGCAGAGAAACTAGAAAAGGGAGGATGAATCAACAAGAGGCTGAGGAGTAACTGGGTGAAAAGTTGGGGCTTGGCTGCATGCGTTGGGTGTGGGCGAGAGGAGAGTCCTGCATGACCCCTACTCTGAGGATTTCCGCAGTTAAGTATTCATTGCTTCCTGTAATGTTCAGCACCAGCTCCCATAAAAGCAGAGATGCTCCATTCAAGGGTGCCATCTTGGATTTCAAGTCCACTTAAGAAGGATGAGAAGTGTGGGACACATGAATGGGGGAGAAGCCCAGCAATTCCATCTCTAATGTGTGGGGAAAGCCAGAGCCTTCTGAAGGCTGCAGACCCTACCCGGCCACCTGTTCCTGTGAATGGCCTTTCTCGACATCCCTTAATTATAAAAATGGATTAGCATAATTTCTGTGATGAATATTTTGCCATGGAATGGGTTCCATTGTATTCCAAAGATGATCCACAGCAGCAAGGGCTGGGCACAAGTTTCCTGCTGGTAGCACTTGGTCTTGTGTCTGGAGCTTCATGTTAGTGGCATTCAAAGCAGGGATGGTCTGACATTAGGAAGAATTGTCTCTCTAGGCTCAGAATAGTGCAGGGCATTCCAATGCCTCCTCCTTCTGATAGACCTACTCCTACCGCTGCCCTTCCTACACTGTCTGCTTCCTGCTTCCAAACAGTGGTGGTCACTGGGGGACAGGGGGCTCCCTCCCTTTAGCATAGTCCTCATTTCACAGTAGTCAGGACGAGTGTTCACTGAGCACTGCATCTGTTAGGATACTCTTGGTTATATACGTTCCTGGCTGAAAAAATCAAATTTGCACAAACAACAAGAAAAACTATTATATCATGTGATTGGGAGTCCAGAGGGAGAGGGTGGACCTCAGGGTTGTTTGATCCAGAAGCTCAGTACTCATATCAAGGATTCAGGTCCATGTCTCTGCTCTGCTGTTCAGTATGTCAGCTTCATCCTGAGCTGACTTTCCTCTAGGATGTAGCATGGCTGCTGATGGCATTTGGGACCACCTCCTTCCTTCTGGCAGGAGAGAAGTGCTGCTTCCAGCAGCCCCCCAGGAGAGTACAGAGGAACCTTCTCAGAAGCCCCAGCAAACTTCTCCTGCATCCCATGTCCTTCCAGAACCAATGATTAGTGAGAAGGTTGGGCTCGCTCTGATTGGCTGAGACAAATAGGACTGGAGGTGGAGATGGGGTCACCTTGCCTTGATCACAGGGGCTGTGTGTGGAAGAGTGGTCACCTGGATGGAATCAGGGATTCTTTTAGGAAAGAGCCAGGGAGTAAGAGTTGTTGGGTAAGCAACTATCAGGCTCTGACTGGGATGGGTGCTTCAGGGGCTGCAGGAAAAGAATTGTGATTTTTAAAAACATTTTATTATGGAAATTTTCAAACGTATAAAAAGTAGACAAAACACTGTAACAAATTCCCACGTATGTATTGCCAAGCCTTAACAATGATCAACTCAAGGCCCTTTTCACCTATTTTCCTGCCTGCTTTCCTTTCCAATTCATTATGAAGCAAATCTTGAACATCATATTTCTTCATCCAAAAGTATTTAAGCATGTATCTTTAAAAGACAAAGGCACTTTTTTTTTTTTTTTTTTTTTTGCGATACGCGGCCCTCTCACTGTTGTGGCCTCTCCCGTTGCGGAGCACAGGCTCCGGACGCGCAGGCTCAGTGGCCATGTCTCATGGGCCCAGCCGCTCCGCGGCACGTGGGATCCTCCTGGACGGGGGCATGAACCCACATCCCCTGCACCAGCGGGGGGACTCTCAACCACTGCGCCATCAGGGAAGCCCGACAAAGGCACTTTTTAAAACCAAACCACATCATCATTATCTCACCTAAAATAAGTAACAGTAATTCTTTAACATCATCAAATTATCCAGTCAGGGTTCAAATTTCCAATTGTCTCGTATGTGACCAAAATTTTTTTTGCAGGACTTCCCTGGTGGCGCAGTGGTTAAGAATCCGCCTGCCAACTCTGGGGGCACAGGTTGGAGCCCTGGTCCAGGAAGATCCCACATGCTGCAGAGCAACTAAGCCCGTGCGCCACAACTACTGAGCCTGTGCTGTAGAGCCTACGTGCCACAACTACTGAAGCCCGCGTGCCTAGAACCTGTGCTCCGCAACAAGAGAAGCCACTGCAACGAGAAGCCCATGCACCGCAGCAAAGAGTAGCCCGCGCAACTAGAGAAAGCCGACGTGCAGCAACGAAGACCCAACGCAGCCATTAATTAATTAATTAATTAAAAAAAAATTTTTTTTGCAGTTTGTTGAAAGGTAAATTCTTAGAGATCAGCCTCATCCCCCCTTTTATCTTACAAGATAAAGACAGAGATCTGGAGAGATTACATCACTTACCCCAGGGCCCTCAAGTTTTATTTGTTTGATTGATAATTCTATCCTGCCTCTTTTCATGATGTGTTTGAGGCAGATGATTACATAGTGGAAGACCTATAATTCATTCATTCACTTAGCAAATATTAGTAGACATCAGCTATGTGCAAGGCACTTAATGAGGCCACTGCAGTCAACAGCACTTGGATCTGTAATCAGAGAAACTGAGCATTGATTCTAGGGTTTCTGCCTATGAGATTAGGCAAGTCTCCCCACCCATCTGCCATGGTGCCTGAAGTCCCCAGGAGAGGCAACTTTTGGATTAGAGTTGTCCTGGGGATCCTCATGAATATACATACATATTATTCTAAGAGACAGTTGTTCTTGTGGGCTGTCCACATTGAACACTTCCTATTTGGGAGGAATCCTAAAATAAGAGGAATCCTAAAATAGGAAAACAGGCTCCACTTTCTACTATAGAAACAAAATTTATGGATGGTCTTTTCCCCACCTCCAGACAGCTGGAGAGAGACACGGCACCTGGTGCTCCAACCCACTGCTGCAGCACTTGACCGTCAATCCTGGAGAAGTGGCCCAGGCCAGCTGGAGATTATCCACAGGTGCCATGATCACATCGAGTCCAAAGGAATGGTGCCAAGCGTCCAGGGTCACCAGGGGCAGGAACCAAGAAGATGGTTCCCAAGAGTCATCTCTGCTTGGCCTTGTTTCCCACTGAAGCCTGGTTCGTGCCCTCTGCCCACACACTGTGAACGACGCCTAGCCGTTCAAGTAAGTGACTTTTCTGCTTAGGTGCCTAGAGTCACTTCCTGCTCTGGGCAACCGAAACCTCTAACTCAGTTGAGAATAATCATCTATTAACAACTTAGTTCTTTTATGTTGTTCTGACTTGCCAGCTATTAGGAAACAAAATGAAACACAGGGTAGAGACATTTTGATGGACACTGCCAGGGACATGAGAGGTTCAGAACTCACTTCTATCTAGAAGTCAAGAGTGTTAGCCCAGGATGCTGGGTGACTAGAGGTTGTAGAGAAACCGTCACCTCCTTTCCAAATCTGCTGAGGGACGACCCTAAAAAATAGGTCAGTGTTTTACAACGATCTGTGCTAATTACAGCACTGTGTCTGGGAGGAGGCGATACATGATTCCCTAGAACCCCGGATGGAGACATCTGCTCCACCAACCCCAGCTGTTTCATTCTTGGCTGGAACTATGGCTGAAGCCCTCGGAGCAGAGATGGGCAGGATGGCACTGGGGAGTCTAGCTGCTGTGAGTTCCTGTCTGCCTCTGAAGGAGCCGGGAGGACCTGGGCTGTGCCTGCTCCCCACTGTGGGGTGGGGTGGGCAGTGCCTGGCCAGGCCCTGGGCTCAGCTCCCCCAGGAAGCAGCTCTGCTTCTCCAGGCAGTTCTGCCAGCCCCCGAGCTGTGGTATCTCTCAGGCTGGTCTCGGGTCCACAGCTCAGGGGACCTGGCTCCAAATGCCACAGCCCTGGGCTCCTCCCATGTGCCCTTCCACATTTTAAACCAACATGAAGCAAGACCATCAGCCTGCTGGTCAGAACACCCACTGCCCTTCTAGCCTCATGCAGGAAGTTGCTTCATGAACTCGAAAATAATTACTCGCAGAGATGAGATTTCCTACACTGAGTCTGTAGTTTCCTGTCCTTCAGAGCGTGCCTCCCACCCTCCTTTCCCATGCCTCTCACCACCCGTGTATCCTCCTGGGCTCAGACACCCACTTTCCCTCTCCACCAGCTCAATCCTTATTCTTGCCCTACTTTCTCTTCCCTTCCCTTTCCTCTGCAAGACTTCTTTTCTTCCAAACCCATACTCTTGTGCCCAGTATTGTTTGTTTGCTTTCCGAAAATGTTTCCACTTCAAGAGCAGTTTATGACCATCCCTGGCTCTCTCTCATGCTGGACTATACTGAGGCCCTCACCCCATTTCTTTCCAGTCTGATACTGTTATAGTTGAATTATGTCCCCCTAAAAAAAATATGTTGAAGTCCTAATCCACAGTACCTCAAAATGGATGTTATTTGGAAATAGGGTCATTGGAGATGTAATTAGTTAAGATGAGGTTGTAGTGAAGTAGGATGGGCCCCTACTTATAACGACCCAATCCAGTCTGACTAGTGTCCTTATAAGACAACCATGTGAAGACACAGAGACACAGGGAGAATGCCATGTGACAGCAAAGGCAGGTATTGGAGTGATGTGGGTATAAGCCAAGTAACACCAAGGATTGCCAGCAATCACCTGAAATTAGGAAGGGGCAAGGAATTGTTCTACAGTTTTCAGAGGGAGCGTGGTCCTGCTGACGCCTTGATTTTGGACTTCTGGGCTCCAGAACTGTGAGACAATATTTATCTGTTGTTCTAAGGCATCCAGCTTGTGGCACTCTGTTGTGGTAGCCCTAGGAAACTAATACAAACGCCATCAGGAAGATCCCAGGAACTTCCTTCTAGAGCCTCTTCCGCTACCAACCCTGAGCTTTACCAGGCTCCCAGTTCTTACCTGAAAATCTCCTCAGAGCAAATAAGAGTGACATTTCCATAAGTGAAAGAGCTCTCTAGAGGTTTGGATTCTGTGACCCATAATATCCGAGGTGGTTGGTTGACCTTCACTGCCCAACTATGTTTCCCCACCCTACTCCAGCTGCTTTTTTCCTTCGCATTCAATCACTTCCTAGCATCCTCGATAAGGCTATTATGGATTATGTGCCTTGTTTGCTGCCTGCCTTCCCCCTGCTAGCTTGCAAGCTCCATGAGGGCAGGGGTCTGATTTGTTCACTGGCACAAAGTAGGCATTCAGTAAACCTTTGTTGAATAAACAAATAACTGAGCGAGGACCTTTCCACTTCTGACCGCATGGAAGGGCTACAACTGCTCTGCAGGAGATGGGGGCGTGGAGGGGGGGAAGGTGGCAGGGCTAGGAACAGTGAATACTGTGTTCGGGTGACTGGGAATGAAAAGGTCATTCTTCACTCGCCTGAGGAACTCAAGAGAGAGATACAGCAAATGCAGGGCCGACCTCAGGTCTTTTCCATCTTGCTGTCTCAAGTTCCCTACTGCTTGAGGGACTTAACAACCCCTGACTCTCAGTGTGATCCCACCTGGGGTGACAGAGGCCACCCAGGTAGTTGCCATCCAGCACTCCAGGCTGGGGTTCCCAAGGGCCACCTTGGCAGGCACAACCAAAAGTTCTGATGGCTCCACAATGGAACAGGGAGGCTGTGCAAGAACCCTGGCAGAGCCATGAAGCCCACAAGCTGCATGTTTGGAGGCTGGAGTGTTCTCCCTCAAGTTCTAGAACTGACGCTGCACATGCAATTCAGCCCCTACTCTTTCGAGGTACTGTGCCAGATGTGGTGGTAAGGGAGGTGATGGAGGACATCAAGATAAATAAACTTGAGCTGAAATGATACAAATGAACTTATTTACAAAACAGAAACAGACTCACAGACTTAGAGAACGGAACTTATGGTTACCGGAGGCTGGGGGTGGGGGTGGGAGGAAGGGTGGAGGGAAGGGATAGTGAGGGAGTTTGGGACTGACATGTACACACTGCTGTATTTAAAACTAATAACCAACAAGGACTTTCTGTATAGCACAGGGAGCTCTGCTCAATGTCATGTGGCAGCCTGGATGGGAGGGGAGTTTGGGGGAGAATGGATACATGTTTATGTATGGCCGAGTCCCTTTGCTGTGCACCTGAAACTATCACAACATTGTTAATCAGCTATACTCCAATACGAAATAACAAGTTTTAAAAAATAAATAAATAAAAAATAAACCAGAGCCTGCACTCTGAAGACGGTGAAGGCCTGTCTGGTTGGGAAGCTAACACTTGTCCATAGAAACACATTAACAACTCCAAGGCAGAAATAGGTGCCATAGAATCAGGCAGCTTGGGAGGGCTATTGGAGTTCAGATCAGGAAGATGTCAGGATGGGTGAAGGGAGAGAATGATTGTTGGATGTCAAGGGACCTAGAACCAGGCCTTGAAGGAAGAGGAGGAGTGGAAAGGCATCTCACAGGGCTGCAGTGTGAGCAGAATTGTGAGCTGGGGCTTGAGCATGAGTTTAAAAGACACTCAGCCCCTGAGCAGAGAGAGTGTATGAGCCAGCTAATAATTCCAGGCAGACAGCACCAGGGGGACATCAACAACCATGTCCTGATGTCCAGAGAGATGCAGAAGGGCTGGGTTCTGAGTTAAAGAGGGAAACACCAGCCTTTTAGCTACTTGGATAAATAACATCCTGATAGTTTGGTAATGAGTGCTTCAAATAAAATACAGTGACAGAGGTAATATAGTATCAGTCAAGTTATCATTAAAAATACCAGAAGGCAGTCACTGGCAGCGTTGGACCAGAAATACGATTCCCTTGAGGAGCTGACCTCACCCACTGCTGGCCTCTTGTTCTCAGGCTGGTTTGTGCTTGTTAATTCTCTGGAGTCTGCAGGGTGAAATGGGCTATTTAGATAGTAGCTCAAGGGGGACCCCTCTGAGAGCTTGCCTGAGCACACCTTCCCCAGTGGCCTTTTGGAAAATGGACAGTGTAAGTTTAATGAAGGGGATGTGATGGGAGAAGAAAATCAGCAACGAGGAAATAATCTTGTGACAGTTAATATGGAACCAATTTCCAAGAAGAGATGAGCATGTGCCACCAAGGTGGACAGGATAGAATAAATGGATACAAGTCTTAAAATCTGTTAAATCAACCATCTTCACAGTAGGCAATTTCTTTTCTTTAAAATGACAATTATAGGCAAATTGATAACATACTGGAAAAGTTAATTGACATTTTAGATGTCATCCCAAGGCAAAAAACGAGAGAAAATACATTGCTGGCATAAGCTTCTTCCACTGAAGTTTGTCAAGATGACATTCCTCTTGGCAAATGAAGTGCCTTCGTTTTTCCAGACTCGACTCGTCCGTCTTCAATTTCAACTCAATTTGTTCAGCTGCTGCGTCTCTGGGTTCCTTTTGCCTCCCCCCGAGGACAGGCTCCACCTAGACACTCATTTGATCATTAGGTGTTTAATTGCTGCCACTTTTGCCACTTCCTGGCAGTCTCAGGGATCTCTTGTGTGAAAAAGTGGGCCAAATGTGTAGATCTTCTTTGTTACCCGTATCTCTTATGACTCTGCAAGTAGACAGAGGTGGAGTTTTTAAATGGGGAGTGGGGTGAGATTGCGGGGCTTATGTGCTAACCCCTGTCTGAAAGATCTGCGCAGATTGCTTAGTGCAGTGCCTGGCATATAGTAGCAACCCATGAATACCTGCTAGCTTCCTGAAATGACCGGAAATAGTGGAGGGGCGACGGAATACAGCAGAGACATTTCATACACAGACGCAGACTTACAAAATTCAGCGAAAGATTTGCGGAGCCAAGAAAGAGGGGCAGGGGGATTTAAAAATGGCCATTTAAGTGCTTTCAGTGCCTCTGCCCGTGCATCCCGCACTGATGTGAAGGAGGCGAGAGAGATGGGGCTCTGCTCCGCCCTCAGGGTCTCAGCTCCTGCCAGCGCCTCCCGGTGTGAGCCCCCACTGCTAAGTATGATCCTCGAATTTAAAGAAATATACTTTTTATACAATATAGTGCTTAGACGTAAGCCAGCCCCACATCTAGTGTTTGACCAAAGAAACACCAATTTATCCTTACTTGGCCAGAAGAAAAATGTGGTTTTCCCACTGGATGTTTTGAGAGATGGTGTGTTGGTTTCCAATGTGGCACCAAAATACCACCCCATAAGCAGTATTCAGAGGCCGATTTCAGAGACTTTAAAGAGAAATGTTGACCACGTGCAATTTTCATCGTGTGAGTGATCCGCAAGTCAGCTATGACACCACCGTGTGGAGGACACTCTGATCAGCCCCGACTTAGCCTACTGTCCACTGTGTCAGCCCCTCTCAGCCCCGTTCCCCCTCTTCTAGTGAACTGTGCTTCTCCAAATCCATCACCATTCTCTCTTCCATCTGAAGTAACTAGACAGAGAGGGGAGGAGGGGGCAACGGTGAGGAGGGAAGTGTTGGAGCTGAGTCAACTGGTAGGGAGGAACTAAGTCTTGTCCTGCTGATTCTTCCCAAGCCCTGCGTTTGGTCCTTTCCACCCGGCACAGGCTTAAAAATTCCAGACAAGAGAAGCAAGCCTCTGTGGAAGAAACCCCAGGCGTAGTTCTACCTTAGTGACATCCTTGGAGAGCAGGCCAGTGGCCTATGGCAGGGATGCTGACAGGGCCACCCTGTCTCAGTTTGAGGGGCACCAGGGAACTGTCCTCATCTTTCAATGGAAACTTCCACAGCAGTAGCAGCAGCAACAACAGGCACCTGGGTATTGAGCCCAGCCTCCATCTTCCAATGGCAGCTCTCTTCAAATCCAGGTTCAGGTACACCTGAGGTTCTACAGACTTTTCAAGGGGGTAAAATTTCACGAATGATCTAAAGAGAATCCACTTCCAGAGTCTTAACTTCCAAGTACAGATTTCTAAAATTATTTCAAAAAATTTCCCATGTTCCCCTCACCCATTGTACTCTTACATGTAGTTCGCTCTGGAGTGTAAAAACCTCCTTGAGCCAGAAAAGGGGGAGACTGACATATTGGTTTCTGGGGAGCTTCTTTAATGATTCATCAAGGCATCTTTGCCCCTTACGGCTTTCTGTCCTTCCCTGTCTTCTACGTATTTCTGTTAGGGATGAAGTGTGGCCCCCATTGAGATGCTCTAAATTTAGAGCAACTAAAGCAGGATAGGTTAGTGGTGCTAAATTTGTTACATGATTTCTTTCAGATTCAGTCTGCATTATTCAGTAATTAAACCTATCTTATCAAACCATTTCATGAAATATTTATTCTAATTATAGTTCATTCTCATCTTATGAAATGTTTAATCTTTTATAACTCCTAACAAAAATAAACTTTCAAACTAAGGATGAAGCATTTAGACGTCAACTTTAATTTTTGCAAGGGGATATATATTTCTTTAAAGTTGTTTTAGGAAGTACATGTGTAAAGCTATTGGGAGACCATCGACCCAAGGACTCTCCATGTTCCCCATGCTTATCCCATTCATGTAAGCGCCTCCCATGTTCTAGAGCTGTGCTGTCCAAGATATAGCCACCAGCCACATGTGGTTATTTAGGATTTGAAATGTGGCTGGTATGATTAAGGAATTAAATTTTAACTTAGTTTAATTTTAACTGTAATAGCCACATGTGGCTAATGGCTACTATATTGGACAGTGCAGAGGTATTTCTATCATCATAGAAAATTCTATTGGACAACAGTGGTCTAGAGTGTCCTAGAAACTAGACATGGCCTCTAGGGGTAAGTGTAGCTCCAGGCAAAGCTGCGACATGGCTAAAAATATTTAATTTTTTGAAAAGGTAATTCAAGCACATGATGCAAAATTACAAAAGATACAAAATGGCTTATAGGTTACATTCTATAACCACCATGCTGGAGAGACCACATTCAAGAACACGGGTCAACACTTCCAGCTAAGTCATACTTTAGCCACAAAAGCCAAGGCACCGGACTCAAGTGTGATGAAGCCATCTTGACTCATTACCTGTGACTCATGAAAGGGGCTTTACAATTTGAAAAGTTGGTAACAACTTAGTACTAGCTACTTTTAAAACTAAGCAATGAAAAAATGAGGTAATTAGTAATCCCAAGAAAAACAAAGTTGACCCATAAAAGAATAACATCCTATATGGTTCAGCTGTGAGTACTTAAGTCATGGTAATGGAAACACTGAACACTGATTTAGCCAAAAATGGTGATATGACTGACTACACTGGGAGGATGGAAGGGGGGAAATGTGCATGAGGATGGTGAAGGAAAGCAATCAAAAGTGTCTAAAATTGAAGAAGCTAAAAATAGCTGTATTGTTTAGAAGTACAGATATAAATTACAGAAGAAACAGATGGGAGATACTAAAGCATGGGTATATGCCAGTGGGCATAATCCAATAGAGAGGGAGATGCTGATGGAGGGTGATTGAACAAATGAGGGGAGGCCACTCAGCACCAGTGGACTGATGGGCCTTTGACAGGGGACGGACACACTAACCAGAGAGAAGGAGAAGAGGCCAACTAATGTAGATGTGTAGATTTAAGGTGGAAAAGTGAGGGAGTTCACATCTGATAGTTTCTCTTTGCTCATGAAATTATGAGCAGAGTTCATCAGCTGGAGGAAGAAGCAGGAAGGGTTGTGGGAGTTTTAAAGATAAAAAAGGTATAGAAAAATTGCTTCAAAAAATATGAATGCTAGTTTACCAGAAAAACACAGTAAAATTGCATAGCTGTTGTGAGTACCCCTTTGAGGTCTGTGATCATGAACTTAAAGTGAAAACAGTCTGCTGACATGGCTTTTCCATAGTAACATTAAATTACTTGAGGGCAGATATGGAGAAATGGATGGTGTTTTGTAGGATGCTATAATAGAAGGGGAGGGAATTATTAGCATGAGGGTTTTTGAAAGGAGTATGTACAGTGATGGACCAGGAACCCTAAGCTGGACAAGAAGAGTGAACACAGGTGGTAGCTGATGGATAGTAAAAAGTGGTGGAGCCAATGGAAGGGCGATCCCAACAGAGTTGAAGAATTGTTACAATGGACACTCGAACAAGTGCGTTGTAGGAGCAGAGGCTGTAGAAGACAGTGGGCATTTGAGCTTGCAGAGGCCTGACAGACTCTGAAGGTGACAAGGTTCAGACTATGACCTTGAGGTGGAACGGAGGAAGAAAAGGTCATTAGAGATGAGAAGGTCGAGGAAACTGAGAAGCCAGTGTGCATGATGGAGCATCGGTATGGTTAACTTCACTGTTGACATGAGCCATGCAGAGAGGAAGATGGAGAACAGGGGGTGAAGCCCTCAGTGAACGAGAACACGTGGTCTAGTCTTAGAGTCGGACAGCAGGACCCTCTAACGGGCAGGGGCTTTGTGAGAGGCCATAAGACTTACACTCTGGGAGCAACAATGGAGAACAAGCAGGCACCAACACTACCTCCTGGCCTTGAAGTCTGTGGACCCTAAGAGATCAGACAGGCTCTGCCAGAAAGAACTGCAGGAATAGTGTCCTCAGGACCAGCCAGGCTCTAAGCAAGGCAAGGAGGGGCAGGGAAGGCCGTTACAGGCTGAGATCAGGGAGTTGGGGGGCAGAGTTGTCCAGAAGACACAATGGGAATGTTTGGGAGGAAATGGAGAGGAAGGGTGGGAAATTGGGACAAATCAGGTGATGAGCAAAGCAGGAAAGGGATGCAAATCCAGGTGGCAATGGATGACTGGAAAGGTCTGCCCTTCTGGTGGTGACAGAAGAAAAGAAAGTCAGATCTTGTCACTCCCCTGCTTAGAATCCTCCAATGGCATTCCACCAAACAGAATATAACTGAACTCCCAACAAGGCCCCACAAGGCTCTACCTCAGTTGTTGTCAAAGTGTGGTCCCTGGACCAGAGGCATCAGCATCACCTGGACCTTGTTAGAAATGTAAATTATGGGACACCACCCAAGAGTGGCTAAATCTGAAATTCTTGGGGTGGGACCCAGCAATCTGTGTTTTAACAAGCCCTTCTCCAGGTGATTCTGATGTATGTGAAGTTTTTGAGAATCACAGATGCACGTAATCTGGCCCTTCCCTACCTCTGACCTCTCTGACCTCTGAGTTTCCTAATTGACTAGGTTTTAGCCACACTGGCTTTCTTTCTTTCTTTCTGTTCCCAAGCTCATACTCTCCTCCGGGCCTTTGCTCTAGCTGTGCCATCTGCCTGGAGTGTGCCTGCTCCAGCCTGTCTCATGTCCCCTCTCTCTCGTCGTGCAGGTCTTTATTCAGAGAGACCCTTCCTGAGCAATGTTTCTCACCCCCAATTGTTTTCTAATCCATGGTGCTCTTATTTCTTCCAGCATTTACCACTTCCTGAAATCTTTTGTTTTAAACTTATGTCTATCTCCCCCACTAGAATGTAAAGTGCATGAGAACTGGGAACTTCTCTGCCTTTTTACCACTGTGTCCTCAATATGTAGGACAGAGCTGTTGTATAGTGGGGTGCTCAGTAATTACTTTTGAATAAATGAAAAAGGATGGGATGAATCCTGGTACTTCTTTGACTTTGAGGTACAAGGGATACAGATCACTTGGGGATCTGTTCAAATGCAGATTCCTCTTTGGGGGGTCTGGGGTGTGACCCCAGATTTTGCATTTCTAACAAGTTCTCAGTGTCTGGTTCAGAGAGCTCACTTGGTCTCAAATACTTGGTAGTTTGGCAGCTTCCAGGCAACATCCTGGACATCCAGTCACATTTGTACTGATTCTATTTTAACTATTCTCTGGCCAGGAACAATGGTAGTTTTCCTGAACCAGCTCTCCTTGGGGAGGAGAGATGTTTGGGCTCTTTCCAAAGATTACAGAATAATGAAAAGATGCTTACTAAGGAGGCTACTGCTTTTACAGGAGCAAAGTTTTGCTGAGAATAAGTCCAGTTTTTCCAAAGTAATAAAGAAATGAGAGTCTAGATTATTGCAAGCTGTAGCTAATCAGCTAACTATAAAGTGAGGAATTATTTAAATCTGTTCCCGACTAAATTGTCTGCTAGAAAAGCCGACAAGAAACAGCAGAGGGTTCGGTATGCATTTGGCCTCTTCTCTTTCCTGCTCACGTGCTCTGGGGTGGCATCAGCAAGGGAAAACAGCAAAAGAAGGAAGTCTGGGCTGTATTATCTGAAAACTCAGATAGCAAACACTGCAACTGAAGACCACAAGCATCAGATAAGCGTTTCTCAGAATACATTCTTAAGACATGATAATTCATATGCACTAAACAGTTATTTCATCAAAAAAAAAGTTTGGAAAATGCTGGGTTACGTAAATACAAATTAGGATTCCCAGCTGCTGTACTTCTCAGAAGCATCAACGTGCTAACCTACTTGTAGACTCCCCAAGGACTTTCAGTACACAGCACCTTCTAAGAGTATCTTGTAGAACCAGTGTCCCGTGGAGTGAACCTTGGGAAAGTCCATTGGATGAGGTTGGCTTCTATTTAAGCATTTCTCAAAAGAGGAAGGCTAAGCAGAGATGAGAAATAGGACCAAGGAGACAGGCACAAGTAAGTGGTTTGTCACCAGGCCCCTCACTCAGCCTTCTGCTTCCCAGGGATTTCCAATTTGAACGAGCCACCTGTGCCCGCATTCCCTTAATATCTCCCCTTAACCTCCCCTTCTTTATCCCCTGTGTCCCATTCTCTCCCTTAATCTCCCCTTCTTCATCTCCTGTGTCCCATTCTCTCAGAGCTCTGTTAAAAAACTAAAAGAATCACCCATTGTTGTGAATTAATTTGAATATCCCTCCCAAGGGTATTAGTATATTAAAGAGGATTTATGGAGTGGTCCTACTCGACCCAAAGGAATGGTTGTCTGTTGAACTATCAGGCTGGTGGGAGTGGTTTCTGACTGAGGAATGCATCTATACTTACTGAAGGATGTCTGCTTCCAGGTCCTGGAATTGAGGGGCGGGGTTCTTGGCTGGTGAAGAAACCGCTCTATCTCTATCTGCCTTGTTCTGTGAAGTTTGGGGGGTAAGCCCAGCATGCTATCATTGTGTACCCTGTCCCCACCCCACCACCCCAAGCTTTAATCACTTCTCTTCAAACTGGGACCCTGGGGGATACTTGCTGCAGTTCCAAGTAATACTTTACAAGCACAACATCGTTTTTAGCATTTTAGGGTAAAGACCAGTTTTGCTCCCATACTCTGTTTATGTGATCTTTTTGAATCAAAATTTTTTCTAAATATTTTTCTGCCTCTGAATTGTGCTCATTTTGACCTTAACAATACGTTTCTCACCAAGCATACAATCAACAGCAGCACAGCAATGAAGAGTACAAGCGTTGCTGGATGAACAGTTTCACATTTATTCTTCCATGATTTGGATAAAATATAACCTGGGAAAAAAAGATTTTTTAAAAAAACAATCTATGAGCTCCTCAAGGAAAATGACCAATGTCTCATTCCCATCTGACACCCCAGTGCTAAGTGCCTAGCATATAGCAGGTTTAATAGTTATTTGCTGAACTGAATATCCAGTTATGTTACAAAGAATTGTTTCTGTTTCACCTTTTTGCTGTTATTTCAGGCCCTCTCCCTGTTTCACGTGGTGATTGACTATAAATCTCTACCCATTTTGCTTTCCTACTATTTGCCAACCAAGTGTGAGCACGTAGAATATGTCATGAACATTTTTTTACCAAGATTTTTCAAATTTTGAAAGCTTTTTTTTTTTTTTTTTTAGGCACTAGGATATTTAAAGCCAATTTGACCATCTCTGCCTTAAGGCAACATAGAACCAATCTAATTCTCCATCAATTAGTAGGCTTCCGGCCACTAACAACATAACCCCAACTCAAACTGAAATAAGCCATATAGAAATGTATTATTTCACATGACAGGAAGAGTGGGACCACCTTCTGGGCTGGTAAATTGATTCATTGGCTCACTAGTTGACTCAAATTGGTGTCAAGACTGATGCTGCAGTTGCAGGCATCATGCCCAGACATGCCCAAGTCTGGAAGAAGGAGAGGGACGGAAGGACCATCTCTTTCTGTGGCTCCCTCACAGGAGCAATGAACTATCCCAGAAGGCCGCTGGTTTCCCTCTGACTTGGCCAGAGTTAGGAGACTGCTTGGATGAACAAGGATCCACCCCAGACATCATGTGAGACAGGCAGGAAATGGGTGGCTCATGAAAACTGGGTAATGTGAGTTGAGTTTAAGAGCAGGACTATTGGGACTTCCCTGATGGTCCACTGGCTAAGACTCCACACTCCCAATGCAGCGAGGCTGGGTTCGATCCCTGGTCAGGGAACTAGATCCCACATGCCACAACTAAAAAATGATCCGGCATGCCACAGCTAAGACCCAACACAACCAAATAGATAAATATTTTTTTAAAAGAGTGGGACTATTTACCAAAGTGTGGAGAAAGCATAGAGAGACCACAAAAATACCATGGCACCCCGTTCCCACCAGGGCAGGTAACAATGGGGACACCATTACTGCCTGTTTTAGTTTCCTGCAGTTACTATAACAAATGACTACAAACCGGGGTTTAAAGCAACAGAAATTTATTCTCTCAGGGTTCTGGGGGCTAGAAGTTGGGAACTCCCTCTGGAGGCTCTAGGGGAGAATCCGTTCTTTGCCTCTTTCAGCCTCTGGTGACTGTGGCGTTCCTTGACTTGTGGCCGTATCACTCCAGTTCTGCCTCCGTGGTCACACTGCCTCCTCTTTCCTACCCGTCAAATCTCCCTCTGCCTCTCTCTTATGAGGAAACTTGGCATTAGATTTAGGGCCCACATGGATAATCCAGAATTATCTCCTCTTCTCAAGATCCTTAATTACATCTGCAGAGACCTTTTTTCCAAATAAGGTCACATCTTCAATCCGGGGATGAAGACGTGGATGTCTTTTGGCGGCCACCATTCTCTGCCCACTTCACCACCCCAAGGCCTGCAGGGGCAGGGAAGGGAACACAAAGCCAGAGCTGTGTGGAGTGAGCCTTTTGAAGGAGTCAAGACCTCCTAAAGAGAGACACAGCCAGCCCACTGGGAGGAAGCCAGGGGAATCAATACCACAGCCACATGCTCCTGTCTCCCTTTGATCTCCTGCTGGTGTCCCCCACTAGCCAAACCCAACCAGAGCTTTTGATGTTGTCCATGAAGGTCAGCCTCCCAGGGCTCAAAGTGAGGAAGAGAGAAGTGGGTCTGGAAGGGCAAAGGGAAGATATGGAGCATGATGCAAACAGCACTGAGGCTTCTGTAGGAAGGAAGAAGGGGGAATAGGTGCTCTGGGGCAACAAGCCGTGCCCACCAAGCCCCCAACTCACTGGCCCACAGCCCATGGACTCTTTGACATGCCGCACAGTTTACAGGAAACCTGTGCAACATTTACATAAACAGTTACTGTTCTCCCTGTTTACAAAAGCAAGGCACACTGGTTATAGAAAATATGGAATGTATAGAAAGATGTGAAGACAATAAACATTACCCACAAATGCTACTATGCAGAGCTAACCATTGTGGACACTTTGGCGACTTCCAGTTACCACATTTCCACGTGTGTATCTGTGTGTGCATTCAACAAAATGAGGGGAATCTGTATGTAGTATTTGTAATACAAGCTTTTTTCACTTACAGATACATCATGAGCATTTCCCATCTACTTAAATAGTCTTAAAGAGCAGCATGGTTTAGTGGCTAGGTAGTATTCCACGATATGGCCATACTATCCTTATCTAGCGTTTCAGGTTTTGAAATCAGGTGCCTGGGCTGGGGCTGGGCTGACCACTCTGCTTTGAGCTTCACTGTCTTCCTTTCTCTCTTCTGCCCCCCACCTTCCCCGGAACTGCTTCCCAAGAGATTCTCCTGCACCCACATGACCTCCTGATTGAGGAGCACCCCTCCTGTTGGACCCCTTAACCAGGTGTGTAACAATGAACTTGGGGCCTCCTTGTTTACCTTCATACCTCTTCCCACCCTTGCCAACTTCCCTGTTAGCTGTACCTTGCAGAAGGCTTCCTATAGTAAAACATTCTCAGCTTAATATTACCCCCTCCCTAGGTTTTTGCTGCTGTCAGTAACAGTTTCTTAATATCCCAGAAGAGTCAGTTTTGGGAATTTGGGGGAGAGGCAAGAAACCCATGTCCCTCTGCTCTGGTGAAGTCCTAGGCTTTTTAGGCTGAGACCTGTCCCAAAGACGATTCCTTGAATTTAGGGACAGATCTCATGCCTGAAGCCTGGCCAGCAGGTCTCCCTCCCTTTCTGGATATGGCCCAGGCCATGGTGCAGCCTCCACCAGGACCAGCAGCCCTTGCTCTGTCCCCAGAGGTGTCCACAGCCACCCTGTGAAGAGCTCAGGTTTCACAGCCTTTTCTTACCAGAAAGTTTGAACAAACTCAGGACCCCGCACAGCTGGGAGTCATTAACCAGGAATCAAAGGGCAGCATCAAGGGGAGGCGGGGCCTTAACACACTCAGCCCCCAGGAGCTGATGAATCAGCCTCCAGGCAGAGTTAAGGGGCCCCAGCTGGATGTCAACGTGCCCTGAGCAGTGGGGGCAGGGCTGAGGGGTGTCCCAGCTGCTTCATCTTCAGGACGGGTGGCTGAGGGGGCCCTGCAGGGATGGAGTGGTTTCCCCTTATCCCTTGGTCACCGGTCCCTCTGCTAGAGTCCATTCCATTGCCTTGGCTTAGAAACCTCACTGGGCCTCTCAAGAGGTCAAGAGAGAGCCAGGGCAGACTCCTAGCAAAATCAGGGCTGGTCAGGTGGTCCCAGGCAGAATCAACGCTTCAGGCCGCCAGCCAAGCTGCACCTTCTGTTTCCCAGGGCTTGTAGGGGGGCCTATAAAGAATTCAGCTGACACATAAGGCTTCAGTTCTACCTATCTGGATTCTTAAGAAGACTAGGTGATTCTTTTTTTTTTTTTTTTTGCGGTACGCGGGCCTCTCACTGCTGCGGCCCCTCCCGTCGCGGAGCACAGGGTCTGGACGCGCAGGCTCAGCGGCCATGGCTCACGGGCCCAGCCGCCCCACGGCACACGGGATCCCCCCGGACAGGGGCACGAACCTGCGTCCCCTGCATCAGCAGGCGGACTCTCAACCACTGCGCCACCAAGGAAGCCCGACTAGGTGATTCTTGACTCAACTGAAGTTACCTCGCTGCTGGACTGGAGGGCTTTTACAGTTCAAACTCCTCTTGGGAACAGCCCCACCAGAAGCCTCCTTGGGCAGGCAGGCCTCCCCTCTGCCACCGTCCCCAGCAACCCCCCCTCACTCCCCAAGTCTGCCCTGTCCCAGCGTCTTTCCAGCTAATGCTCTCAGCAGCCCCCTGCCTCCGGGCTACGCTTAGAGTCATGTGCTCTCCACAGAACCCGGCCTGGGACGAGTCGAGCCGCCAGCCTCCCACTTCCTCCATCCCGGGGCCCTGTGAAGCCTGGAGCTCTGGAAGGGCTCGCAGCAGCGGCCTCTGTGCCCCTCAGGAGAGAGAAGCTGGAAGGACCAAGAATGTGCTGTTACAGACCAGACTTCCTGCCCCAGGTGCCCTCTGACCTTGGGTAATTACAGCTTCCGGAAGTGGTTGGCTCCCCATCTAGAAAATGGAGATAATGAGCCCCTACATCTCGGGGCTATTGAAGGTTTAATTGATTCATGGTGGCGACACCGTTGGGAATCCTGGCCTGGAATTCAGCGGAGGCTGCTCATCAACAAGGTCAACAAAGGTAAGGGGGTCTGATGCAGGCCCGGAGTGGGAGAGCTGGCTGGTGGCCGGGCTCTCTCAGCCCCAAGTTCTTCTCTGCCCCAGAGTCTTCAAACTGTTCCTAAGTGTTCTGCTACCAGAACCCTCTGTCTGGCCAGGGCGGTCTGTTCCCGACCCCCTCACCTTGCCCCGCCCCCCGCCTAGAGTACCCGCCCCATGTTTCCCAGTCTAGTTGATTCAAATCATACCCTGCTGAAATCCCACCTTGCTTTTAGGCCTTACTGTTCCTACCATAAGGCCTATTTGATTTCATTTCTGTGATGTCCCATAGATCAAGTGCTTCTCACGCTCTAAGGTGCACGAGATCTTGTTGAAATGCAGGTCTTGATCCAGAAGGTCTATGGTGGGGCCTGAGATTCTGCATTTGTAGCAAGCACTTGGGTGATGCTGATGCTGCTAGTCTGAACGACACACTTGCAGGGCCAAGCCACATCTTATGCCCTGTACCAGTGGTTTTCAAAGGTCTTTTTCGTAGCACAGACCTTTATTTTTTTTTCCAAATGAGATCAGTATGTCTTTCATTCAAATGTATAAGTTCAAACTTAGTGACGTTTACTTCTAAAGTCAATCCTTTAGGCTGTTTGATAAATACAAAAATATAAAACCGTGTTGTGGATTACAGTTTGTAGTCTGTGTCAGCCTCAGCTTCCAAATGTGTTTCTGTATTTTGTTGAGAAAAACCTTGATACCCACAAATAGTTAGAAATGGCTAAATTGTTTGAAAATAATGACTTATCTAGAAATTTTAGGATATTCTTCAAGGGGGTAATCTTGTTAAGAAATTGTTCTCCTTTACAATCACTACGCTAGGAAGATTTAGTCCAAGTTCTCCACAAAAGCATTTAAATTGGCAGCACAAGTTAATCCTTTGGTGAGTACAGTGTGTGAAAATTTAGTATGTAATAATTTTCAGCATATCTGTTGTTTTATTACTATTTTAAAATAAAGTGTAGGGCTTCCCTGCTGGCACAGTGGTTAAGAATCCACCTGCCAATGCAGGGGACACGGGTTCGAGCCCTGGTCTGGGAAGATCCCACATGCCGCGGAGCAACTAAGCCCGTGCGCCACAACTACTGAGCCTGAGCTCTAGAGGCCACAAGCCACAACTACTGAGCCCACGTGCCACAACTGCTGAAGCCCACGCGCCTAGAGCCCATGCTCCGCAACAAGAGAAGCCACCGCAATGAGAAGCCCACACACCACAACAAAGAGTAGGCCCCGCTCACCGCAACTAGAGAAAGCCCACGTGCAGCAATGAAGACCCAACGCAGCCAAAAGTAAATAAACAAACAAATTAATTAAATTAAATTAAAAAGTGTAAATTTAAAAATGAAATTCAAATCAAGGTAATTGTATTACCCTGGAGCAGGTTTCTCAACCTTGGCACCACTGTTGTTCTGGGCTGGAGAATTCTCTGCTGTGAGGGCTGTCCTGTGCCTTGTGGGATGACTATCAGCTCCCCTGCCCTCTACCCACCAGACGTCAGCGCCCTCCCCCAACAACGTTGCGAGAACCAGAAACATCTCCACTCTGTGCCACATGTCCCCCGTTTTGCCAAAGGGCGAAATCATTCCACTCCTTGAGAGCCACTGTCCTAGAGGAGCTAGGACTCAGTTTGAAAACTAATGGTTTGTAGCCTCCATTTGGCACTTTGCCCGTCTGCCTTATGTTTTTATATGGCCCCCTGTAGCAACTGTCAACCCCTTGTGAGCAGGACCATGAAGGAAACTTCAGCAAACACCCTGTGAGCAGTGACTCGCTCAGTGGGGATACTTGGCCAGTGTTTGTTCATGGATTGATAGAATTACAAGTATCGGCCCTGGCAGCCTTATGTAGATATTTTGTGAGAAATCTGAGATAAGGAATGGGAACATGTTTTGAAAGCGTGAACATAAAATAAGTGTAAGTGTCAGAGTGCATTTGTTCACCCAAATATCTCATCAGCCTATCCCTCCCCCCACCAAATATGAACAATGAAAAATTCTTACTTCTTACTTCTTTACTGAAATTTTCTTTATTCTCATGGAGTGGTTTCAGCTCTACCATTTATTAACTGTGAGGCTTTTAGCACGTTACTTAATCCTTTTGAATCTCACTTTGTTCATCTGTAAACTAGGAATGATGATATTCATTTCAAAAGACTCTTTTGAGGATCAAATGAGGTAATATAGGTAAAGTACTTAACCACCGGAAGAAGTCACAAAGGAAACACCTAGTAAATGTGAGTTGTTGGTTCTTCCTTTGGTGTGTCTTTAAATATTCCCTGTCTAAAGAGGAGAGGTGGCAAAGACAGTATAAAACAGCAGATAAGCTAAATATCTTGTCCATTTAGCTTTGGAAAGTGTCTTTCACTCAGTCCACTTCTTCTACTCATATACACACACATCCCCGTACCCACCCAGCCCCTCCTCTCCATCCTGCATCCAAAAAGGAAGTTATCTTCCCCACTTGTACACCCTCTGTCTCTTGAATCACCATCATCCCCTCAGTCACCCAAACCAGAACCAGGGAGTCTCTCTTCTCTTATGGATAAGCTCTCCAAGTTCTACTGATTTCACTTTCAGAAGGTGAATTGCCATCCCCTGGAGTCCTGATTTAGCTCAGGCCTTCATCAGTCCTACTCAAACTATTGCTGGGGGTCTCATAATTTTCCCACTGTCCAGTCGTGGTCCCTTCAAAACCCTTCTCCACTGTGTTTCTAAGCCAACATTCCCCTGCTCAACACCATTCAGTGATTTATCACAGCTTAGAAAGATCAGGTTCAAGTACCCAGACAAGATACACAGCGTCCTAGCCTAGGCCCAGCTCTCAGCCTCATCTTCCTCTCCTTGCCCTTTACTCTACTGCTGGTGCATTCTGCACAAACCATGCTGTTCTGCATATTAGACTTCAGACACATTCTTCCCCTTGCTTGGTATGTCTGTCTCCTTCCTACTTGTCTACTTGGAAACTCCTCTTCCTCCCTTGGTGGAATCCACATCAAGGCATTTTTCTAACGTACATTTGCCACGTACTCAATGACGTGAAATATACTCAAATGACATGAAGCTCCCTGCCCTTTCCCCCACCATTCTTGAATATATGAAGTAGTGGATTAATACCCTTGTTTCATATTTACGTCAAGAAACTTAATCAATAGAAAATTCTGCACATAATGTAACAACAAATATGACAACAAATGCTAAGTGTGTGGACTGATGTCCTTTAGGGTGCAATCACAGCTCCCCCACTGTTGATTCTGCATTATTTCCTGGGTTGACATGTGAAACTATGGGGTATGTATTCAGTCGTGGCCTCTCAGCTTCTCAGTTTTCTCAGAGATCCTGTAAATGTTCTCATTCTGGCTCCTGTGAGACCCTGGGCAATTCACCTTCTTTGGAATATATAACTCACTCCTTCCCCAGGGATGAAGCCTCTCTCTTGGCCCACAGAGGCAAGTGGGGGACCCCACCACCCACCCCAGGGATCTGCCTCCTGCTTCTTCCCTCCTTTTTCCTCTTCCTGTCCCATCTTTTATCCTCTCCTCTTCCCTCCCCATCTCTTGGGGTTTGTTTTTCCTCTACCTTTATATCTACCTGGCAAGATGGAAAGATACCCGTCACAGGAAGGATAAAAGCAGATGTTCTAAAATTGTCTACCAGCTAATGCGTATTGAACACTTAATACCTGCCTGGGACTGTGCTAAGAGCTTCACACGTGTTAACTCATTCAGTCCTCACAGTAAGCCTGCGAGACAGGACCTTTCATTTCCCCCAGTTTTATAGGTAAGGAATCCCTGACACAGAGAGGTTAAGTCACTTCCCCAAGGCCCCACAGCCGACAGGGAGCAGAGGCAGAGTTGGACCTCGATGTGTGACTCCAGGGCTCACACTGCCATGATCCTTTCAGTGAGTCCTGCAACAGTTTTATGAGCTGTATTTTAACATCCCACTCACCTGTCTACTCTATGAGTCTTCGTGACCACCACTTCTTCAAAGGAAAAGCAAACAAAAAACCCAAAAAGAATAGAGAAAAAAGAAAAAGGATAATTTGGTTCTTCCCATGCAGTTTCTGTATGTGCTTTCATCATTACATGTGCCACACCTTAATGACAGGACTTTAGAATGGTGCTTTCTCAGCCACCTTTCTATCCTAAGTTAGCACATAGAAGTTTTTCAGGGTGGAGAGATTTTTCTAGAAGCAGCCTGATCACAAAGTGATATTCATCAGCTCGTTCCACCACAGCAGTGTTCTCGTTTCGTCTCTTCCGTGGACCAGCTGACTGAAGCCAGAGGACTGAACAAGATCGCTGGACCCTCCAACGGTAGAAAGGTGAAAGGACATGGCTAACGAGGTAAAGGTTCAGAAAAGTGTTCAAGAAAAATATCTGCGCCATGACAGAGCACAGTCCTGTGTCCTTCTGTTGGACCAGAAGGCTTCCTAAGCCTGAGGGTGGGCATGTTTGCTGGACTGCAGCCATCCTCATGGGGTAAAACCATTTCTAAATGAAAATGAACTAAGAGCTTTCTGGGCTGCCATAGAAAATGTCCCCTTTGGGGCTAACGTTGACCAGACCTGGGTGTGAGCTGGTGAAAGCAGCGTGGGTGTGTGTGAACGCGTTGCCTGGGCTGCGCCACCAGGCACACCTCGAGAGTGTGTGGTGGAGCTTCTCAGCATCACCACATCCTGGCTCTGTTAGCGCTAATAGGGGCAGAGTGGCGCTGCTGTTGGGCCAGCTTGATAAAGCCTTCTGAAAACATCCCCATCCCGGTGCTCAGGAAAGGAGTCAGAGAATGATGCCAGGAAGAGAAGGAAGGAGGGTCAGGACTGGGGAGCCACAGAGGGCTGAGCAGGGCTCCGCTGGGCTAGCGCTTATTCCTCTAACTGCCTGTTCTGCCTTGAGATGCAAAACTGTCTGCTGGAGGAAAAGCACATTTGATAGCTCAGCCTTTGTAAGAGAGGAAAGGAGAGTCAGTTTATTAGGAAATTGATTGTAAGACCAACGGGATGCTGCATTGATGCATCTTATGGTAAACTGGCCCTTTAGTGACCTGAGGATTCTCAGGTGGCACAGAGAGCGTCCATCCTACAGACCAGTCCTTCCCTGTGTGACAGGAAGCCAGGGACAGGCTGAAGTAAATACCTCCAGTCATCTCCTTCCATGCAGCAGTTGGCACTCACAACACCCTACTTTCTGCCTGAGAGGAGAAAATTATGATACAAACCAAGTGGCAATCTCCTGCCACTGTTTCTGGGGCCTGGACAGTGAGCACTGAGTGGGGAGGGCATTGAGCAGGCTGACGGCAGGTGTCTTTGAACCTACCTGTGCTCCCTGGTTCCCTCTGTATGATTGCCTGGTGGCAGGGAAGCAACAGCAGCAATCCTTCATTTAACCTTTTTTTTTTTTCATTCTTCGACTTGCCATTTGTCCCTACTCCAGTGTTAACCTTAAAACATGGAGACTTCTACATTTGGGGCTGTGGAAAATCTGGCTAAAACATACACAGCCACTTTCTCACTTTGTGCTGGGCCCCCAAACCACAAGGGTTATCTTCTGGTTCATTCATTGTCTCTAACTTTGTTTCTGGTCTGCTCTAAATGTCTTTTTGGTGACTAATAGACTATAAAGTCACATTTAAAAAGTTGAAGAGAGTTGAAATATGAAGAAATGGTTTTGAGGTTGATAAAGCTTCCTTTTAGATGAGGCTACCTTTTACTGTACACTGCTAAAAATATATTTTAAAAGAAAGATGTTAAGCCATGTCCTGCTTAGGAAATATCCCTTAGTTTCTCTTTGAGGAGACATTTAAGAGCAGGTGGAAGGAGCACTTTTATTTTCATTCCTGGCTGTAGTTACCTCTTTCGCTGATTGCTTAACAGGAGACCTCTCAAGGATGCCACAAAAGGCAAAATAATCAGCCCAAAAGAGTGATGTAGGATCCTCAGGCTTCAGGCTCTATGAGAAAAGTTGAGAGAGATGGAAAATGTCTGGGCCTGTGGAACGCCTGACTTCACTCCTGCTGCTGTTGCCCTAAAGAGCCAACCATTAGCAAGGATGCAAGGGGGTATTTCTGAGATTTCTCTGCTGTCTTTCAGCACTCCCTGCCCTCAGCTTCCCTTTACCTCTCAAGGATGCAGTGGTTGGTATCCACAAAAAAGCCGGTGGAGCCAGCTTCTAAAATGTCCAATCACCAGGACTGTAAGTTGGGTTTCCTAGGCAACAGACTGGCTGATGAGGTTTTGTGTGCAGGTGATTGTTGGGGTGTGCTCTCACAAACAGCACCGTGACAGAGTAAGGGAAACAGGAGGATGGAGGGAGAAGTTCAACTGTGTTGTGGAGGCCTGAACTCTGAAGCTGGGAAGACCCTCCAGAGATGTCTCCAACTGAGGCAGGGAGGCCAGGCCTTTGGACCCTCATGTCAGCTAGATCCTGGCTGACCAGCAAGGGGTATAACTTTGGGTGAGGTAGCTTCCTTCAGCCAAGGGCAGTTCTTGGGAAGAGACTCAGCTGAAAGCCAAGCCACCAGCAAACAACACTTCCCCAGCAGCTGGAGAAATGAGTGCCTGAGTCCTGAAGAGGGATTCCAGGGCATGCACCACAGCATCCAGGACAGTCCACCCCTTGTGAGTTCAGTATACCTTTTAGAATAACACATTTGTCTCATTGCAAACATGTCCTCCACTTTCCTCAGTTCCCTGGGAAACTTAAAGTAAGGTTAGTGACACAAACCATAGCCCCCACTGCTATAGCTGATCTTGATACAACTGATGCTTATCATCTACTGGCCATTCTCCACTTTCTTCAACCTTAGCGAGCGTCTCTGCTAGTCTGCGTGTCTATCCTGTTGGGGGAAATCAGGAATTTGTCCCTGAGGTTTCTGAGTCCCTGGACAGAGCTGCTGCCCTTTTTGATTTACCATCACAATTGGGCAGAGGACTACGAAACAGAGACAGACTCACAGACATAGAGAACAGCCCTGTGGTCCCCAAGCGGGGAGGCGAGGTGGGGGAAGGAAGTATTGGAGTTTGGGATTAGCAGATGCAAACGATTATATATAGGATGGATGAACAACAAGGTCCTACTGTATAGCACAGGAAACTATATTCAATATCTTGTGATAAAGCATAATGGAAAAGAATATAAAAAAGAATGTACATATATAACTGAATCACTCTGCTGTATAGCAGAAATTAACCCAACATTGTATATCAACTATACTTCAATCAAATTTTTTTAAAATTGGGCAGAGGGCCATCCAGAGATACCCAGTGGATTACCTGGGTGCCAAACATAATCTACCTCGTCCATTGTATAAAAGTAGTCTACCTACTCCTGCTGATGGGGGCCAATTACCCCTGCCAAGAGAGTAACCCGTCTGCTGCTCTGCTGGCCTCTTTGCTCAAGGAGCCCTAGTGAACAAGTAGCAGTCATAGATTAAAGCTGAATGGGGGACTTCCCTGGTGGCTTAGTGGTTAAGAATCCGCCTGCCAGTGCAGGGGACACGGGTTCGAGCCCTGGTTCGGGAAGATCCCACATGCCGCGGAGCAACTAAGCTCGTGCGCCGCAACTATGGAGCCTGCGTGCCACAACTACTGAAGCCCACGCGCCTAAAGCCCATGCTCTGCAACAAGAGAAGCCACCCAGTGAGAAGCCCGCGAACCGCAACGAAGAGTAGCCTCCACTCGCCGCAACTAGAGAATGCCTGCACGCAGCTACAAAGACCTAAGGCAGCCAAAAAAAAAAAAAAAAAAAAGCTGAATGGGACTTTTTCTGTGACTCCTGATAGAAGAGTTTCTCCCTCTGGGAACCAGGACCTCCAAACCTGCAGGCAGAGGTTTGCAGGGGCTATGAGCATGCATTTCCCAAGTGGATCACTGGGAGTGATGATAAGCACAGCCGTCCTCTCCCACCCCTCCCCCCGCCCCTTGACTCCTGGACCCATGAATTCTACCTACTGGAGATACAGCCCTTCATAATGGTCGTTATTTTAGGGTGCATACTGCATCCTAGAAGATGGTATCCTTTCTAAGCTGGCACCTTGGCTTTGTCATCCTATTATTCAATCAGGTTGGCAAATTCTGGGTGGAATGGTATATAATAGAATCAGTGGATCCCATGGTCATGTGTCCACAGCATGCCTCCCTGGCTGTAAAATGAGTTCCCTCGTCTTTTGTGTTACTATGCAGGATTCTGTGTTGGTGTATGAAACATTCTGGAAGCCCTTGGACAGCAATGTTGGAAAGGCAAAAGAAAACCTGTGACGTGTCCATACCAGTCAAGAGGAAGCACTGACCCTTGCAGAATGGGAGGAGTCCAGTGTAATCAGCTTACCACCAACTGGTTGGTTGGTCCCCACTTTATGGGTAACTCAGCCCTGTTCCTGTTGCCCGTTGGTTGGACATTCAGCAGTGGCAGTAGCTAGACCAGCCCTGGTGAGTAAGAATATAGATTACCTATTGTATTTTTTATTGTTAACTAATAAGCTTTGGGGGTTGTTTATATTAATTTTACTGTTTTCAGTTCACTGATTTCTCCTTATATTTTTATTAATTCCTTTTTCTTGCTTTGCTTTATTTAGTATTTTGTTATTTTGTTATGGCAGTTGTTCTTTTTCTGATCTCCCTGGCCACTCTTCTTTTTCAATCAGCATATCTCTTGAACAGCTTGTCACAGAAAGCTCTTGGGTCAGGTATCAGCCCAAAACTGCAGAGTCTGCTGCTGCAAAGGCTCAGAATGACTTCCCTTCTTCCCTTTCCCTCCTAAGTGGATAGTCATTCCTGGCTGGATGTCTTCATCTTGCTCTAATTCAGGAGGCTAAACTGTTGTCAGGAAGGCATCGAGTTTCCTTGCTAGGACAAGAGACCTGTTGTACTTTTTGTGATTTGTGTGTGTGTGTTTGCTTGGCAAAAGGCTACGTATTGTATGATTCCAACTATATTGACATTCTGGAAAAGACAAAACTATAGAGACAGTAAAAAGATCAGTGACTGCCAGGGTTTAGTTGGGAGGGAAAAATGTATAGGCAGAGCACAGAGGATTTTAGGGCAGGGAATCTATCCTGTATGATACTACAATGGTGGATACACGTCGTTACACATTTGTCCAATCCATAGAATGTACAACACCAAGAGTGAACCCTAATGTAAACTATTGATTACATTGTGTCAATGTAGGTTCATCTACTGTAACACATCCCATGTGAAGTGGGACATTAATAGTGGGGGAGATTATGCAAGTATGGAGGCAGGATGTATATGAGAACTTTCTATACTTTCTGTTCAATTTTTCTGTGAACCTAAAATTGTGCTTAAAAATAAAGTCTATTTAGAAAAAAAAGTCAGCTGGATGAATGAGTGATGGATTTATGTGACGGGGATGCTGTGTGGTACCTGTGATAGGCAGTGCATCCAGGGAGTAAACAGGGAAAATGAAAACCTTTATGATGGGTCTGTCTTCCCCAATCTTTTCTTGCAAAGGATCAATTCAGAAAAAATAAAAATGATTACAGTCACGTCCTTTTTTAATCATTCAAAATGAAAATAGCTCCTTTTGACGCTGATAAATAAGAAGCCTATTTTTACAACCAAGGTGACCTATTTTATTGAAAAGAAAAATGTCAATAAGAAAATTGGCATTAACTTTACTTTTTAAGTTTCAGTCTCTGATCATGTTTAGAAAGTGGCAACATGAAGCCAGGTATCTAATTTTTCATCCTGAAGTCAGAGAATTGGCTGCTGAAGCTCAGCTGATCACTGTTAGCTCAGTTGGCCTGTCCTGTGCTAGCCGTCCTTGCATTTTCACACAACTTGGGAAGGCCAAATCACAGGTTCAGTAGGGAGCTATGGCAGGTTGTGAGGAGGTACTGGGGGGCTGTGTGGTTAAAGTGGTATTTTGTGAAGATTAATATGTCAGCTGTGACAAGAATAGATTCCACCAGGGGAGAAACAGAGGCAGAGAAACCTACTGCATGATGTTATCACAACAGATGGGAGGTGTCGACTGAAAAAAATGCACAACCTAAAGGTTGATAATTATGTTTTATTCGGCTGACAATACTGAGGACTTAAGCCTGGGAGGCAGCGTCTCAGATAGCTCTGAGGGACTGCTCCGAACAGGCAAGGGAAGAGCCAGGATACATAGGAACAAAGACCAGGCTTTTTTGCAACAAAGACCGGGTAGTCAGAACATCAAAAGATTACTGTTCATTAAAGAAAACCAGACATCTCAAGTTAACGAATTTAGCACTTTTCTGTGTATGGGAAGATGCAAAAGTCTGAGTTCATTGAAATCATTCCTTTGATATGTGCTTCAGTTATCCGGGGCCAGTATCCTGTGCTTTCTCACCCTGAGTCTCCTCAGGGTGCATAGTCGGGGTGGCTGTAATGCGATGGCTTAATGCAACATCCTTTGTTTACTGATGAGACAGGCAACATTTTTTCACTGACAGAAGTGATAAGGACCCAAACTCTGGTGAGAGCCACAGGACCCTAAGAAAGGCGTATGAGGTGTGAGAATACATGAAAAGTCAAGACAATTGAGGAGAGGAACAGAAGTTGGACACTGGGTGTAGATACGTGGGCTTCTTTCTTGGGAGGTATAGTGTAAGGCCTGAAATGAAGGCTCAAAATTGTGTGCTACCTTGACGGCTGGTAAAATCGGGAGAGCCTCAAATGGCCTAAATGCAAGTCCCCCTCCCCACTCAGCTTCCACAGAGGAGATCCTCTAGCCAGACAACCCTCCTTATCAAAGGGATCAGGCACAGCTCCTGCTTATCCCAGCCAGCCCACGGAACATTTCAAACAAGCCAATCACATCTCTCCATGGGAAGCAGGGCTCGCCCCTACCCTCTCGGTACTACAAAACCTGCCTCCCACAGCCCCTGGTTGTTCACTCTGTTTCCTGTGGCTTCACATGGCATGAGTGTCTTCCTTCCCTGGGCTGTGAGCATGTGTGAGTATACATGGCTGTGAGTATTCCACACATAGAGACAGAGAAATTCAAAGCTGGATAAACCTGTCTCACCCTCTAAATAAGGAAACAGACCTGGAGGCCAGGGTTTCT
Source organism: Mesoplodon bidens (assembly GCF_964165515.1). NCBI lineage: Eukaryota > Metazoa > Chordata > Mammalia > Artiodactyla > Ziphiidae > Mesoplodon > Mesoplodon bidens. The sequence goes on along the minus strand of NC_138165.1, from coordinate 48,233,026 downwards.
GACTGTCCATGCCTTTTCCACATCTCAGCAAGAGGATCTGAAAGACAAGGGGAGAGGAGCTATATAAAGATAAATATCATTGAATGATTGTATGAAAAAGTATAGAAGTTCTGGATGGTGTCATCTTCCTCCAGAGTAGATTTACTTTTGCTTCTGGAAAGCAGTTAGAATAGGGCTGTTTGCCTTAATCCAGACTTGGATTGATCTGATCTGAGGTTGGATATCAGTCTTGCTGCTGACAGAGCTATTTCTGGTTCGTCTTTTCTCCTTGGTGCAGCCCTTCAGGTATCACAGCTGTGAGCCTGAGGTCCCTTCTCCCTGGTGAACCCCCAGCTCCAGTTTTTATTTTCTCAACCCTGTGAGACTTTGCTCATCTTCTCTGTCTCTTAATCAAACCTTTCTTTTTTCCTTAAAGCTCTAAGAGCATTTGTTTTTGTTTGTTTTTTTGCGGTACGCGGGCCTCTCGCTGTTGTGGCCTCTCCCGTTGCGGAGCACAGGCTCCGGACGCGCAGGCTCAGCGGCCATGGCTCACGGGCCCAGCGGCTCCGCGGCATGTGGGATCTTCCCGGAGCGGAGCACGAACCCGTGTCCCCCGCACCGGGCAGGCGGACTCTCAACCACTGTGCCACCCCGGAAGCCCTGAGCATTTGTTTTGATTTTTTCCCCCCAGCTTTATTGAAATACAATTGATTAACAATCACTTTCTCTTTGTATCCTCAGCCTCTCACCCCATTCCTCCTATGAATCAGCAACTCCCTGGAGGGGAGAAATGGCCCAACCTTGGTCTCACCTCAATGCCTTTCCTCTCTCTCCAGGACCCTGCCCCTAATTTCTGCTGCTGTGGTAACCCTCTGATGGCTTTAAACAGGTAGCTCTTTTTAGAAATCCAGATATTTTAGTTGGGTTCAGTGGAGAGCTGGTCCCACGTAAATTGACTGTTATAGCCAGAGTGAAAATCCAGTTAATAAAGCATTCACTGAACATCTACTCTCTGCTCAGCATTGCGGAACTTCAGTGCATGAAAGAGAAGTAACAGACTTGTTCTCTGCCCTTCATTCACGTGGCGAGACAAGGCAGCACATGCAGTTACTGCTCACTACAAAAAGAGTACACTGTTAGGAGAAGGGACTCTCCTTGGTTCCTCACCTTCTGAGCCAGCACAACACTGAAGTCTCCTTGTCAATCGGTAGACATGTGTGTGCAGGTGGATGTGTTTCTGTGCCCGGAAACCCACATGCTTTTAGGAAGAGACTAAGTCTGGATTGGGGAGCGGGTGGCCAGAGAGTGCCTGTGGTCTCAACCTTGATTTGGCCAATCCTACGCCTCTTAGTAACTGGTGCCCTGTTGTCAAGTTCCAGGCAGAGAGATGCTTCGGTATTAATAACTACTTTCCTTTTCTCACTTTGATTGTTTCTAATTTTCCTTTCCTACCTTTGAATCAAAACTATACTGAGATACTTCTATTGAAATGGGCAGGAGAATTTGCCTACAAATGACCTGTCATTGTCATTCTGCATCATCTCGCTTAATATTCACCCTTGAGGCAGGAATTATTTTCCTCATCTGGAAAATTTAAAAAGCAAACATTGAGGTTCAAAAAGGTTAAGTCACAGAGTTGGTAAGAGGTAAATATTTGCCTTTTCCACCACACCCAGGTTATGCCCTTTGCCAAAAATCCTCTCAAACAAAAGGTGCTTTTCTTTTCATTTTTTCTTAGTCTCTCAAGTCTCCTAGTAATCACCTTTCTAGAAAGTCTAATACCCAGATGTATTAGGAGATGATTTTCAATAAGCTTTCCCGGTCTCTGTATGAACTCAGTTAGCTTACAAGTTTCCCTGAGGCAAAAGTACCTTTTATTTTGGCTGATGTCAGAGAATCAGAAGAACACAAAGGTTGTAAATGGTTTAGTTGGGAACAAAGTACTGGCTTTTCCACTGGGAAAACAAAGTCAAAAACAAAACACAGAGACACTTAAACCACCGCATAGCTTTGCAGCTTTGTTCCCTTAGGCCTGAGAGACAGTTAAGGAGTATGTTCTGTCCTGTAACAAGGAGGCCTAGAAAGAAACATCATGCGTGGGTTGGAAAAATCTACCAAAATTTCATCAGAGCTCCTCCATTTACTTTCTGTCTCATTCAACTCATTTCCCTGCCCCCTACCCCCCACAGATGTGGCATTTTCAGCTCGTCCCACTGACCCCTTTACTCACAGATAAGACTTTTCCTGATCTCCAGACTTAGAGGGACAAAGGGTTCCCTGCAGGAGGGCTCAGCATATCTGTTATTTGAGAAAGACACCTCAATAAGCTGCTTCCTTGGCTTTCTGCAAAGCAGCAGGTAGTGATTTAAGCCAGAGTAACTTCTGAGGAGGGTCAGAAGAAAATGTTAGATGGGGTTATAGCTTGGGAGAAGAGGTGGGGAGTGGGAGGGGTGAGAAGTGGTAGGAACAAGGGTGAGCAGAGTAGGGAGGGTTTTTGTTCTCCCATAGGGATGATGGACAGGTCCTTTGAAACCCGGTCACTATTTTCACTCTCTCCAATAATGACTATTTCCTTTGAAATGATACCAAGTGAGTCCACTGTCATGTGAGCAAAAGGCAGAAAGAAACTGAGAGGATCTGCCCAATGTTTGGTCCAGTCTGCTGTTGAGGAAGAAAGACATAGCCAGTCCAGCCACGCACAGCTCAGAAAAAGTAATCCCCTGTTAAAGATTGAATTGTGTCCCCACAAAATTTGAAGTCTTAACCCCCCCCCCCCAAAACTCAGAATGTAACCTTATTTAGTGATAGGGTTTTTACAGAGGTAGTCAGGTTAAAATGAGGTCATTAGAGAGGGCTCTAATCCAATATAACTGGTGTCCTTATAAAAAGGGGAAATTTGGAGACAGACCCACACACAGGGAGAATGCTGTGTGAGGATGAAGGCAGAGATTGGGGTGATGCTTCTACAAGCCAAGGAACACCAAAGGTTGCCAGTAAAGCACCAGAAACTGAAGAAAGGCATGAAACAGCTTCTTCTTCACAGCACTTAGAAGGAACCAATCCTGCTGACACCTTGATCTTGGACTTCTAGCCTCCAGATCTGTGAAACAATAAATTTCTGTTGTTTAAGCCACCTAGTTTGTGGTACTTTGTTACAGCAACTCTAGCAAACTATTATATCCCCTCTAGTGTCCAACTCTAATTCTTAGATACATTTCCCTAGATGATTGCAATCATTTCCTCTCAGTAAAGAAGCTGAGAAACTGAAGAAATGTGAAAGGAGAGAAAGATCAAACTACGGACAAAGTAGTCAATCTTTATTTTATTTTATTTTATTTTTTTAGTCAATCTTTTATAAACAAAATCCCAGAAAAGATTTGAGTCAGGAAAATTAAGACAATATGGCTGGCACCTCATATGATTTTATTTTTCATAACTATTCCCTGGCAGTTAAATATCAGTGGGGAGTGGAAGGGAAAGAGTTGGTTTGATCAATGGGTGTTTGAACACTTTGAAGATGCTGGAATGGTAAGAAGCTACTGCAAAATTACAAGAAGAAGGTGTAAAAAAATATGATAGAAGTTGATAAAGAGGCAATTTGCAGGTGAAATGGGATGAACTATAATAACAAGAATTAAACTTCAAAGAAAGAATGAGATGTTTGGATCTATGTATTTTTATATGTTATATAATATAGATGTGTATTTATATCTTATCTCCTCATTCTAGAAATCAGGTGCATTTAAAAATGTAATCAAGAACACAAAGTGAAGGTTTGGGTAAGAGCATTAGTGAGAGATGGACCCAGTGAGGAGACAAGAGCTGTAAAAAAGCTGTTTAATTGGTTCACAGATCCTTCTCCTACAGTTATGCCATCATATGGAAGTGAACCCTCCTGGCAATGTCCTGGTTTCCAGGTGGTATCATGGAACAGATCTATGTGTTGTCAGGGCTTCCGGAATTGAGGAACTTCCTCCTGCTTTTGTGTATATTCCTCGTGGTTGCTCTTTGTGTGTCTGCCTGAGAAACAGTGGATGCTTCCGTTAGAGCTAATATCTTCTTAGGTGAAACACTTCAGAACTCTAACTGCATTTGCAGTGGCTGATGCTGCAGCATGTGACCTCCTCCTAGAATATCCTACATAGAGCCTCACACCCCAGATATATAGATTAATGTCAAATAGTGGAGAGTTCTCTATCATACTGGTATTTGGTGAAGAGACTAGCATCCACCAAAGAGGCTGACAATATTAGAACATTTATTTTAGGCTTTGTGAAATAATTTGACTCCCAGTCTATCCAAATCTCTGTTATAAAATGTTGTAATGTGGTGGGATGCTCGTACGGTAAGAACACAATGCAATACATCTTGTATACTGTGTACCAAGACAGCAAGATATGCTACCTAGGTTCTAGCATCACAAATTGTTCAAAGGAACTCCATTACAGAAGGTGACATTTGAATACAACTTGTAGACACACGTAAACGTGCATAATATCCCTTGATCTTATGAATCTCATTGAATGCCTGAGAACTCAGTTCTACCATAGTCAGTCAGATCAAAAAGAGAAGAATTTGTAAAAGGGCAAAGGTTTGACTCCAAGTAAGTAAATAAAGGAGATATTCTCACAGCAGAATTCAGTCATTGGCTACCAATGTTCATGGAATTCTTTTTTCTCCTATGGTGCCAGTGTTGTGTCTCATCCCCCGACTGAAGACACTCCCTGATCTCCCCTTCTGATCACAACTTGACCCTGGCAAGGACGAGGCTCAGATGAAGGAGGGGAGGGTCCAAGGACCTCTACAGCTAGCGCAGAGATGGGTCCAGGACTCTCTGGTTCATCTGTGGCAAAGAACTCATGCTACTCATTTGCTGCTGAGGAGATGGGTAGTAAAGTTCCACAGAGACAGGAACAGTGGAGCTAGCAGAGTTTCTATGTCTTCTTTTTCCAAGGAAGTAATATGGTACTATGTCACTCCATCATCACTTTTTTTTCATTTAATAAACATATATTTTATTGAGATGGGCCAGGCCGTATGAATATGACTTCAAGAAGCTTCCCAGTCATCATCATTAAGATCTTCAACACATGTTTATCGATTGTACACTATGATAGGTACTGGAAATAAAAGACTTGGCCCTTGTTCTCAAGAATCATAAAGAAAGATGTTCTATCTATTATGTATACTGAAATCTCAATAAATTTATCACTCAGACTTACATATGGATGATATTAGTATAATACTATAATACACATATTTCAGAGCAGTGGTTCTCAACTTTGGCCCACAGGCAGATCACCTAGGGAGTTTCAAAACAACTCTGATGTCCCCAGCCCCACCTCAACCAATTGAATCAGAATTTCTGGGAATGGGGTCCAAGCATTAGTATATATTTTGAAAGACTCCAGGTGATTCTACTGTACAGCCACTACTGAGAACCATTGCATTAGAATTTCTGCTTTAGACACTTAGAGTCCAAAACAGTACCTGCCACATAGTAGGTCACCTACGATATCTTTTATTCTAGTATTTTGTCCACCTTTATTTCTCACCAACCTCCCAGCAGACTGCCTGGCACGGAATAGGGGCACAGTAATTGGCAGTTCCTTCCCACTCTTCCTCCTTGCTAGAAATACCTGGAGAAAACTAAAGCACATTAATATTCAGGGTTTGAGATGTGCTCATCAAAATGTCCTTATTAAGGAACATTTAAACTCAAATAAATGACTTTACTCTTATTCACATGGATATATCAAAGTCCATTATTACATATAATTACAAGACAATGTTCTGACAATAACATCTTATTATTCCCCACAGCAAATGTTAAGAGGCTAGTTAAGAAAATTTTTGAATATGTTGATGAAATAAGACACAGAAAGAAAATGGTGGCAGTGTTGGAGCCTGGTGTATTTTGAGTTCAGAATGGAAACCTAGGGATAAGGAATTTGAATATGCAAAATAAAACCTCTTTCTCTTATATCTAAAGATTAGAGTGTGGCTCACTTAAAAAGACAGAAACTCCATGTGCAGCCACTGACTGTTTGTTTATTTTCTGGTTGGCTCATTTCATTTGGCCTTTTAAATAACCAATTTCTACTTAGTCACTGGCAATTTTTTAAATGCTTTTGATTTATTCTGTTGATAGGATGGCAGAAAACATTCTATCAAATGGCTTTTGGAAAGAATCCAGAGTTTCCAGAGGGGCTGAGAGGAGAAGGAGGCTTTGTAGGCTATTGCCCATGAAGGGAAATGATTTTATTCATTCATTCTTTCAATTAATACATATTGGGTATTGACTGAATGAATGAATAAAGGAAGGAACAGGGGTCTTGAGTTCAGTAAAGGAGTCCTCTGGGCTAATGCTTTCAGGGAAACTGTTTTCTCATAGAAATGCTCATGCCTTTTCCACATAAAAGATGACATTTCCTTTTCCATGTGAATAAATTCACCCATAAATATTTTCCTTTATATGAATCTTTATCACTTTACATGTTCAAGCTGAAGCTTGCAATTTTACAATGGAGGACAGATGTGTTTCTGAGCCAGTGGGTACAGGGGCAGTGAGATGGTAGAGATGCTTGGAAGAAGGAAGAAAATGAGTATTATTTTAATATGATTCTTAGACTCAGTCAGCTGTTGGACCACAAGTCATGGCTTGGGGTTTTGATTTTAGTTTAAATTGATGTTTATTTTTTTCCCCCTAAATAAAATACACCTTCCTAAGTCTTCTGTTTAATGTGGCCTCCCTCAAAGACAGTGGAGGGGAAACACACGAATCTAATGTATTTAATCTATCAGGGACCTCTGGTCTCCTTGCTACCTGGCCTGGGCTATGTCCTTGAAGGACCATTTTTAGATAAGCAGTTGCTAAGGTAGGCTCCGGTGGTTAAAGCAGTTCTTCTCACATTTAATGTGCATATGAATCACCTGGGATCAGGAAAAAAAGCAGATTCAATTCAGCAGGGCTGCAGTTAGGACCTGAGAACCTGCATTTCTAACAAACTCCCTGGCCATGACGATGTTCACCAAATATACTTCAAATTGCAAGGCTTAGGGGACCTCTGGCTGGTCATAATAAAGGGAAGAATTTGTGTAATTTCTAAAATCTTTTCTCCTCTAAGAGGCTTTCCCAGACTACTCAAAATGAATCTGTTCCCTTATCTCCCAAACAAAATCCCCAACACCCACTAAAATATTTAAGAAAAAGATTATATCTGAAATCCCTCATGTGTGTTTCCAAGTATCAAGAGATCTGGTGCTTTTTACAAACATAAAGCTAATTAATCTTCAAGGTCCAGTGACTCCAACACAATTATCTTATTACTTACTTAAAAGCCATATATTGATAAATACTTAATATGATCTATTTTTGTGTTTAGAAATACGTATGATTATATGTTTTCTCCCCCCACCACTCTTTTTTAATATGACAAAGAGTAATTGTCCTACAGAGAATTCCCTGTTCATGTCTGTCTTGACCCTTAGATTGTAAACTTTGGTGGACAGGCTGTGCCCCTCTTAGAACCATAGAAACACCAAACATAGGAGCCAGGAAGACACCTAGGTATCAGCTAGTTCAGTGTTGTCCAAGGATGGCACAGCTACCACTGGGGGACAAGAGAGATGTTTTTTGGTGGAATGTGAGCAACATTTTACAATTTTTAATAGTTGTGTATATATTTTAATACGTTTTAAAGAAAGCTATAACTAGCATATCTTGCCCAGGACTCCACGGATATTATTATGAGGAGAAAGCTAGATTTACTTAAATCTTAAAAGTGAGCTACTGTAAAGACAAATGTAATATGAATGTCATTACTGTAGAATGTGCATAGAGCAAAAATTGTAAGAGTTGTATGCAAATGACTGAGGTTTGGAAATAGTATTTAACCCACCAATGGGGCTCACAATTGAGGAAACTTGAGCTCAGAAGTATCACCATGTTTCAAAGAATTTAAGATGCTATGGATCATAGGCGGTATCCTAGTTTCAAAGGGCTAAAATGTGAGGAAATTTGATGAACAAATGAAATATGGAAGTGGCTTACCTCAAAGTTAAACATCTATGATTGCGAGTGTTTCAAAGGTCATTTTCTTCTCTGAGAGCATTTCTGCCTAAATAGTCATTAAGTGTCGACCCAAAGGAATAACATTCTCATGGTGGAATTTCAGGTCTCCCTTGTGGCAGGTACATAGGTGAAATAGTTTCAGGTAGGAGCCCTTCTGTGGTTCCCTGAAGTAACCCTTATAGAAGATGACCTACTCCCCCCATCAATGTCCTTCATCCAAAGACCAATAGAAGAAACATATCTGTAGACGAACAGGTTGGGTGCATTACTTGTTTCAGCAAGAGATGTTGGAAAGGACTTATGATGCGATTTGAGTTTGAGTTATGTGATTTTGAGGAGGGTCAAACAAGCAGGGCTTTGCTCTGGATTGGATGCTATCAGAAAGGACAGGCGATTCTAGGATTTGATATCTTAATACCTCTTATCTAGAAGGTGAGAGAAATGAAGGTAAGCTAATGCTAGGGCTGGTAAGGAAGCAGCACCCACTTCTATTAGCCAGGACAGGAGGATGTTTGGTCATTTTTGTGGTTTGGAAATATTCACGTGAGTCCCTATTCAGACGTAATAACAGAGTGGTCTGGTCTTTGTCTTGGTCCATCGTGGTCACAGAACGGCCTTGCCGTATGTTATTGTTCTGTACAATTGTTTATGTTCAACGGGAGAACAAGACTTAGCTGTGAGTGCCAGGCCAACTCCTGGGTGTTGGGCTGCTTTTCTTTCTTACATCTTCCCATGTAGCTCTTTCCTGAACCACCTTGCTCCATTCCCAGACAAAAATTGTCGGCAAGAGTTTTGTATTATGTTAATGAATTTAAGACCCAGTCTTGGACTCTGTGACGGCAAATGCCTTTGCTTAACTCTGAAAGAAATTGCCCTGCTACTTTATCTCTTCAGGAGGATGTGGTCTTCAGCCATCCATGACAATCAATACTATACTTTAACAAAGGCAATAATCCATGTGCTCATCAGTTAATCTTTCCCCAGACAACACCTCCCCAACTCTTTTTTAATATGACAAAGAGTAATTGCCCTACAGAGAATTCCCTGTGATTTCTGTGCTCGGTCAGTAGCATTTGCTGATGGTGGCAGGAAAAGAAAAGCATCCTTGGAAACAGAACTCTCTCAAGGCCTGTGATACTAATGGCCACCACTTCCCCAAGGCTAGAGGCACTGTTATCTAGAGGTAACTAAAAGGAAATGAATCTCAGGGCCCTGAACAGTAGGGGATTCCTTTTTGGGGATGATGGAAGTGTTCTGGAATTAGATGGTGCTGATGAGTGAATATACTAAAACCTACTGCATTGTACACTCAGAAGGGTGAATTTTATGGTATATGAATTATATCTCAATTTTTCAAGTCTTTTGAAGGAAGTGAAAAGCGAGAGAGGGCAGAGAGACTTCTCTTACTGGCAATTGTTAGATTTGCTTTTTATTTTTGTCCCCTAAATTATGAGGTTTTAAAGGTCACTGGAAATGTAGTGTTTGATATTTACTTAGGAACATATTTGCTATCTGTATTCAAAACTTTCGTCTCTGGATGAAAGTAACTAGTAGAATTGGTAACTGTGGTTAATCCAGTATCCACGACACTAGCAGAGGTGTAAATTTTCTCTTTGAAATAGTGTCAACTGAACCAGGCTAGGAGGTTATATTCTGCCCTTGTCATAGGAAGGTTCATTTTTAAGAAGTCAGTTGTGTTTTCAGAGAGAATTTGTGCTCGTCTTTTTAACTATTTTGTCACCAATTCCAGCAAAAGTAAATCAGACACACCTGTACCAGTAATTTCTAAAAGGATTTCTCTAAAGGCTAAAACCCAGTTAAGAGTGAGAAAGAGAAAGTTATTAGAAAGCATGTCGCTCTGCACAGGTTTACAGAGTGAACATGGATGCTCATAGCATTCATTCATTCACTCATTCATTCATTCATTTGTGTCAGGTGTTCTGTCAGGCACTGGGGGATGCAAGGACAGAGGGGACACATAGCCTGCCATCAAGGAACTTCAAGGGCAGTGGCACAGCTGAGTATGTCTTTTTATGTCACCTGGGTACATGGCTGAGCACTTTTTTTTTAAGGTAATGTGTACTCATGCTGATTCCACAATAATGGAAATTAAGACGCTGGAACTTGGAAACAAGAAAGACAAAGGAAACTCTTATTCCTTAATTAAGTAAAAAAGCTCCTCCTAGAGAAGGACCCCATCTTTCCTTGGGACCTCTTTGAACACAGGGGCAACTAGGGTGGTATTTATCAGTACAAAGGGAAAGGGCAGCTGGCAGGGCTGCCCCATCCCAGGCGTTGTTCTGCCATTTTCTCTGCGTCATATTGGGTAGTTTTCTCATGTAGACAAGAGCTCAAATAATTACAGGCTTCCAGATATTTTACTGTGAGCATCTTTTTTTTGAAAGAAACAAAATCAAAAACTTCTGCATGATAGTGGTCTAAGGAGCTGCTGCTTGAGAAAATGCGTAATGATAAATAGACAACTTAATGAAATAACATTTTGAAATGATTTTATATTTCAACAAGCACAGCAGCATCTATACACATTTGATTTGAAACATAGAATACCATCAACTCAGTTTACACACAATTTTTAACTTTTCAACCGTCAGATTTCCAAAGATTTAAAAGTTCTGTGATTCTCAGTGTTGGTGAGAATGTGGCAAAACTTTCATACTCTGTGGGTGGGATAGAAAATTGATACAGCCTTTCTGGAAAACAATTGGGCAGTATCTATCAAAAATTTAAATGTGCCTTCTCTTTGACTCAGCAATTCCATACCTATAAAAATTACCCTACACAAGTTTACAAAACGAAGAATGATATATACTGCAATGTTCCTCATGAGAGTGTGAAATCTGGAAACAACAAAAGTATTTTAATGAGGGACTAGCTAACCAGTCATATAACAAATACTTTATAGACATTGAAAAGAATGAGTTCTGTGGTGTATTACTGGGTAAAAATTCAAGTTACAGAACAGCATGTATGGGATGGTCTCATTGATATTAAATATATATATTTATTTACAGTCTAAAGCCTGCAACAGGAACAAGAAACATTTTTTTAGCCTTACGCTGGAATTTCTCAAATTTGAGTAATGTATCAATCCTCTAAAGGAAAATAGTTCTTTGGATACTCACTATTAGTTTAAAATTTTTAATCCTAAAGTTTATTTAAATAGGTACAAGAATTGGAAATCAGTGCACTCTTGGTGCTTTTAGCATCAACTGGGGATCCCAGAAGGTTGGAGCATTAGTAAAAATATAAATGCAAAGGCAATTTATAAATTAAATGCCAAAAAATTATATAATAAAAACTCAAACTGGTAGATGATGTTGTTATGCTGAAATGAGATCTCTGATGAAGTTACAATTGTAGAGAGACCTCAGGTAGAAGTCTGTATTAAATCATTTTGCATTTGACTTTAATAATACTCTTTATATTGCTGTCATGCTACAAAATATGAAAAACTTCAGGTCTATGTTTGAAATTCAAGATTATCAGACCACATTTAACCAAAACTCTGGATCAATTTTAATGATAAGATACTTGATAGCTCTAAATTGATTTTATTCCCTTAAAAGTAAGGTTATTATTATAACATTTTTAAAACATCAAATATCGTGGGGAACAGGAAAATACCTGAACTTGCTCTGTTTTTTGAAACAGAGCAGGTTCAGATGTTGAAAAAAATGCAGTTTCAACATAGAGTTCACAGTCAAAACTTAGAAAGAAAATGATAAAGATATGAATCATTCATATCATTTAGAAAATGACCATAATTCAAGTTTTCTTATCATTGTTTCTATTTTGTCTGCAAATGAAATGTTCAAATGACCAACAGTATGATGTCCTGTGGCTTTCAGATAGCCCAAATGCACCATCTTCATATTAAGTCTGCTTCTGGTCTTTTCTCACTACTCCTCATTAATTAAAGTAGTCCATTACTCATTTTAATTATGTTCGTTTTCAGGATGTCAGCTTGAATTCTCAATTTATTAAATACTTTTTTAAACTTAAGTCTTCATATATGAAAATACCACTCAAGTGCAAATTAGAAAATAATTCAACATAAGGGTGACAGTTATCATTTTGACATTGGGACCTGCCAACATTATGGCAGTTAGATCTGCTTTTCAGCTCATGAAAAGTTAAAAACCAGAAAAAGTCATGTTTATGGCACGAGGAGTAGGATTTTGAGTGATTTTTACTTTTTTCTTGCCCTTTCATGCATTATTGGAATGTTTTTCAATGATTGTGATTATTGACACAACATTAAAAGTAAATAATAAGGCTGGTTTCATTGTGGGGAAAAAAGAAAAAGATAATATGCTGTCACTTTGTCACTTGACTCCTGAAGTTATAAGCATAAATTAAAACAAAGGTAATAAAATTGAAGTCTAGCTTTAAGTCATCTGGAATCTGGATGACAGTGTTTTTTCACACTTAATCATCAAGAAGGCTATGCAAATGAATAGACACAGTTACAAATAATTTTGTATAAAGAGCCCACAGTTTTCAGACAGTATATCTGGAATCCCTAGGGATCCTTAGACCTGGTTGAAGAAACACTTTATATCCTTGTGTTGTTTAAAGTTTTTATAATGATCGAGATAAAAATAAAGTGGTGCCATCTTATAGTCACCCACCTTCTCACCACCCCACCCTACGCTCCCTATCTCCTTTTTAGGGTTTTCCCTCCCCCTGTGTGTCTACTAGACATGCTCTTTCTCACAGTTAGGTGCTTTGATACACTGATAGGACTGCTGCAAAACAGCCCCCTATGGAGTGTGACCGTGACAGAAAATAAGAGCAGACCAAAGATCTGGTACCAAGTCCGAAGCCCAGTACAGCAGAGTCCAGGCTGGGATGGAGAGGTTTTAAAGGTTTTTAAAGCCTAAAACCACTGGTAGCGGCTCCACATTAGAAAAGCAAAGTCTCTGAGCACTGCTGACTGGCTGCCAAGGTCTGGGTTTATGGTAGGGGGAGCACAGGGGCCCCTGGAGGGGCTCTGCTGAACCCTGGGCACCCACCTGAGATGACAGGTCTAGCTCCTCTGCTGTGTGGGTAGAGTCTGGATTTTGGAGCCCAGCCAAGTCTGTGGGATCAATGGCCCGATCAAGACTGGTCAGCATCTAGAAGATGGGTTCAATCACCCACTTCACAAAGAGACTCAGAAGGTTAGAGGAAACCTTAAAAACTGGCTGATCTAGTTCTTTTTCAAGCAGAGGAAAGGGAGTCTTATAGAGATTACTACTTGCCCGGTGGATCGATTAGAGTTAGAATCCAATTCTCTTGACTCCACCCAGAGCTCTTTAAAATTACAACGCATTGCAAATTCATCTTCAGTAAGAAAAACTACCTTCCTCCTTTCTGAAAACCACCAACAGCAGCATGCAAAGAGTCCGCACTCAGCAAGAGAGGTTGGTGGCACCCACTAAAGCCAGAATTCTGTTTAAAAAAGTTGTCTTTTATGAACTTCTCCCCCCTTCCCCACCCCGCTCCCACTCTCGGTGTCTGGGTTCCCAAGAAGACAACTCTGAGACTAGGATTCATGTGTCCTCAAGTGTTAAGGAAGTGCTCTGAGAGGGAATAGGGCAGGTGGACGGAGAGGGGAGAGAAATTAAGCAGGTGTATGATTCTGGCAAAGCCCAGAGGAGGTGAACATGGCCTGATCCCACAGAGTACCTCTGCAGCTGGAGGTTACCATTCAGAGTTTTGTACTCATGACTTGAGGCAAGAGGATTAGCATTTAATACCCTTGCATCTTGGCCAAGGTCCTGCCTGCAGGAGCTGAAACTCCTAGGCACTGCTAGGTGGGCAGAGCTACTCCAGAAGCCCAAGGGCAGGACTGTGCAGAAAGCTGCAGGTCTGGGCTGTTAGAAAGCACAGATGCCAGAGGAGGGTCACACAGAAGAGCATGGGGATCCCAGCGGCATGGGGGGTAGCGGCAGTGTCCACGACACTCCCCAAATATCATATTCCAATCCTGTCAGATTGTTGCCCTATTTCTTCTACAAACCAAATTGCACAGATTTAGACTTGAAAAACAGGCATCAAGAAAGTCTTCTAGATCGTGGGTCAGTAACCTTTTCCCACAATGATAGTAAATATTTTAGGCTTTATGGGCCATAAAGTATCTGTTGCAACTGCTACTCAACTCTTGGAAAAGCAGCCAGAGACAATACGTAAACAAATAAGTATGGTTTCGTTCCAATAATATTTACTTTATGGACAATAGGAAATATGGACTTTCACATGATTTTCACATGTCATGATATATACTTCTTTTAAAGCCATTCTTAGCTTGCAGTCCATACAGACAATAAGCAACAAGTTGGTCTTTGAACCATAGTTTGCCAACTTCTGGCTTAGATCAATGGCTTTCAACCTCTTTTGACCATAACTATAAGAAAAGCATTTAATATTAAATTATAACCTACAACATACATAAACACACGTATATGTAATTAAGACTTGTTTCACAATAGCAAAGATCAATAAAACTAAAAGCTGGTTCTTTGAGAAGATAAACAAAATTGATAAACCATTAGCCAGACTCATCAGGAAAAAAAGGGAGAAGACTCAAATCAACAGCATTAGAAATGAAAAAGGAGAAGTAACAACTGACACTGCAGAAATACAAAAGATCATGAGAGATTACTACAAGAAACTCTATGCCAATAAAATGGACAACCTAGGAGATATGAACAAATTCTTAGAAAAGTACAACCTCCCAAGACTGGACAGGGAAGAAATAGAAAACATGAACAGACCAATCACAAGCACTGAAATTGAAACTGTGCTTAAAAATCTTCGAACAGGGGATTCCCTGGTGGCGCAGTGGTTGAGAGTCCGCCTGCCGATGCAGGGGACACGGGTTCGTGCCCCGGTCCGGGAAGGTCCCACATGCTGCAGAGTGGCTAGGCCAGTGAGCCATGGCCGCTGGGCCTGCACGTCTGGAGCCTGTGCTTCGCAACGGGAGAGGCCACAACAGTGAGAGACCCGCGTACCACACACACACACACACACACACACACACACACACACACAAATCTTCCAACAAACAAAAGCCCAGGGCCAGATGGCTTCACCAGAGAATTCTATCAAACATTTAGAGAAGAGCTAACACCTATTCTTCTCAAATTCTTTCAAAATATAGCAGAAGGAAGAACACTCCCAAACTCATTCTATGAGGCCATCATCACCCTGATACCAAAACCAGACAAAGATGTCACAAAAAAAGAAAACTACAGGCCAATATCACTGATGAACATAGATGCAAAAATCCTCAACAAAAGACTAGCAAACAGAATCCAACAGCACATTAAAAGGATCATACACCATGATCAAGTGGGGTTTATCCCAGGAAGGCAAGGATTCTCAATATATGCAAATCAATCAATGTGATACATCATATTAACAAATTGAAGGAGAAAAACCATATGATCATCTCAATAGATGCAGAGAAAGCTTTCGACAAAATTCAACACCCATTTATGATAAAAACTCTCCAGAAAGTAGGCATAGAGGGAACTTTCCTCAACATAATAAAGGCCATATATGACAAACCCACAGCCAACATCATTCTTAATGGTGAAAAACTGAAAGCATTTCCTCTAAGATCAGGAACAAGATAAGGGTGCCCACTCACCAGTATTATTCAACATAGTTTTGGAAGTTTTAGCCATGGCAATCAGAGAAGAAAAAGACATTAAAGGAATCCAAATTGGAAAAGAAGAATAAAATTGTCACTGTTTGCCGATGACATGATACTATACATAGAAAATCCTAAATATGCTACCAGAAAACTACTAGAGCTAATCAATGAATTTGGTAGAGTAGCAGGATACAAAAGTAATGCACAGAAATCTCTTGCATTCCTATACACTAACAACAAAAAATCAGAAAGGGAAATCAAGAAAACACTCCCATTTACCATTGCAACAAAAAGAATAAAATACCTAGGAATAAACCTACCTAAGGAAGCAAAAGACCTGTATGCAGAAAACTATAAGACACTGATGAAAGAAATCAAAGTAAATGCAAAGAGATGGAGAGATATAGCATGTTCTTGGACTGGAAGAATCAACATTGCAATAATGGCTATATGACCCAAAGCAGTCTACAGATTCAATGCAATCCCTATCAAATTACCAATGGCATTTTTCACAAAACTAGAACAAAAAATTTTACAATTTGTATGGAAACACAAAAGACCCCAAATAGCCAAAGAAATCTTGAGAAATAAAACGGAGCCAGAGGAATCAGGCTCCCTGACTTCAGACTATACTACAAAGCTACAGTAATCAAGACAGTATGGTACTGGCACAAAAACAGAAACATAGATCAATGGAACAGTATAGAAAGCCCAGAGATAATCCCAGGCACATATGGTCACCTTATCTTTGACAAAGAAGGCAAGAACATGCAATGGAGAAAAGACACCCTCTTCAATAAGTGGTGCTGGGAAAACTGGACAGCTATATGTAAAATAATGAAATTAGAACACCCCCTAACACCATACACAAAAATAAGCTCAAAATGGATTAAAGACCTAAATGTAAGGCCAGACACTATCAAACTCTTAGAGGAAAACATAGGCAGAACACTCTATGACAGAAATCACAGCAAGATCCTTTTGGACCCACCTCCTAGAGAAATGGAAATAAAAACAAAGATAAACAAATGGGACCTAATGAAACTTCAAAGCTTTTGCACAGCAAAGGAAACCATAAACAAGACCAAAAGACAACCCTCAGAATGGGAGAAAATATTTGCAAATGAAGCAACTGACAAAGGATTAATCTCCAAAATTTATAAACAGCTCATGCAGCTCAATAGCAAAAAAACAAACAACCCAATCCAGGAATGGGCAGAAGATCAAAATAGACATTTCTCCAAAGGAGACATACAGACAGCCAACAAACACATGAAAAGATGCTCAACATTGCTCATCATTAGAGAAATGCAAATCAAAACCACAATGAGGTATCACCTCACACCAGTCAGAATGGCCATCATCAAAAAATCTACAAACAATAAATGCTGGAGAGGGTGTGGGGAAAAGGGAACCCTCCTACGCTGTTGGTGGGAATGTAAATTGATACAGCTACTATGGAGAACTTAAAAAATTAAAAATAGAACTACCATATGACCCAGCAATCCCACTACTGGGCATATACCTGGATAAAACCATAATTCAAAAAGATACATGTACGACAGTATTTATTGCAGCACTATTTGCAGTTGTCAGGACATGGAAATAATCTAAATGTCCACTGACAGATGAATGGATAAAGAAGATGTGACATATATATACAATGGAATATTACTCAGCCATGAAAAGGAACAAAATTGAGTTATTTGTAAGGGTGTGGATGGACCTAGAGTCTGTCATACAGAGTGAAGTAAGTCAGAAAGAGAAAAACAAATACAATATGCTAACGCACATATGTGGAATCTAAAAAAATTGTACTGATGAACTTAGTGGCAGGGCAGGAATAAAGACGCAGATATAGAGAAAGGACTTGAGGACCTGGGGTGGGGGGGAAGGGGAAGCTGGGATGAAGTGAGAGAGTAGCACTGACATACATACACTATCAAATGTAAAATGGATGGCTAGTGGGAAGCTACTGCATAGCACAGGTAGATCAGCTCAATGCTTTATGACGACCTAGAAGGGTGGGATATGGAGGACGGGAGGGAGGCTTAAGAGGGAGGGGATATGGGGATATATGTATACGTATAGCTGATTCACTTTGTTGTACAACAGAAACTAACATAACATTGTAAAGCAATTATACTGCAATAAAATATATAAAAAATACTTGTTTCATAAAACAATTCTCACATTTTCTATGAACTATAAACTGATATTTTTTCATTTTATCCTATTTGGTTTTATTTTTAAACACCGTCATGATCCGCTGAATTGTTTTTGTAACCCACCAATGGGTCACACCACCTGCAGTCTGCAAAACTCTGCTCTAGATCAATCGAAGTCTGTGCTCTGGGGAGTGGTGATAGCGCTGTCACAGTAGCTGTTTTGCATTCATCAGCACTGATGTTACATGGAATTTGCCAGTAAATAACATAAAGACCAAAAAAAGATGCTATCACAAACCTGTCAAGGGCAGCATGACAGGTTTGCCTGCCTCAACCTGCCTGGTACCAGGTGTTTCAGGAAATTTCAGATGGCTCCCTGTCTTTCTTGATGTAGGAAGCATGAATTTTATTTGAACTGAGCAGAATTCAGAGCAAAGAGAGAATTTAAAGCAACTGCAAGACTCAACCTGAAACCTCAAGTTTGGCAGTTTCAAAGGAGACTTTAGACCATTTGCATTATAGCCATGCTCACCACCAGCTGAGGTATTTGAAAAGCGTGATAATTTCAAAGAGTAACCTCCTGATATAGCTCAGCTAAATATCAAAGAGAGACCAGACCATGGTTGGCTTAAAAAAAACAAAAAACAAAACAAAGCAACAACAAAAACCAACAAACAAATTCACTATGACTGGAGGACAAACAATGAAATGCCTGGTACTTTTATCTGATTGAGGCTAGCCTTATACTCTTTGCCTGTAGTTCAGGGAACATGACTGGCTTCTGGAAAACAGGACCTAGGAGAAACTTGCCTTTGTCGTTTCCCATTGTCCATTTCCCTCTTGTCACTTTCCTCTGGAGTTCCTGTCTTGCCTTCTTAACTAGATCTTAAAAATCAGCTCGGTGCTTTGTGGCCGCCTGGAGGGGTGGGATGGGGAGGGTGGGAGGGAGGGAGACGCAGGAGGGAGGGGATGTGGGAACAGATGTATATGTATGACTGATTCACTTTGTTGTAAAGCAGAGACTAATAAAAAAAAATGAGATGGGAGATGGGGGAGAAATTTGAAATCCTATTAAATGGCTTCAGGGTGATTCCTATTTTAATGTTCTCCTCTTCACCCCTACTTACCCCCTAATGCATGTGGATAATTGGGATCCTTTTGCTTCTTTCTCTCCCCAACTTCAGTTCAGTTTAGAAAACACCTACTTGTGCACATTGCCTGAGCCAGATCTCAGGGACACAGTGGTTAATGAGACAGGAACCTGATCTTAAGGAACCTAGAATAGCATTAGGCCCCTCAAGGAGGTTCAAGGAGGTGAGATGCGCTGAGTTCTTTGTCAGCTGTGAAGTTATTGATAATCGGAGTAATGTTAGCAGTTAATCATTCCTCACAGGCACAGCCATCCTCTATGTAGCAGGATTATGGTCCACAAGCAGAAGCTTCTTACTTCCAAAGTCCCAGCTCTTTTATGTTTCAGGTAGAAAAAGATAAAAACTCTTAGTAACTGTGTGAGAGGCGGGGGGGAAATATATTAACTGATGATAAAACACATGTAAAGAAATACTTCAGAAAAAAGGATTCCAGGATATCCTAGATTCTAAGAAATTTTATTTTCTTATCTAAAATGGTCTTTTTAAAATACCTTGAAATATACCATAATGTATTCATATTATATTTTGAGCTTTCAAGATATTTACTAATTTTTACAGTGATTAGTTTTTCTGATTATAGAAGATTTAAGCATGCTTATTTTTAGAGAGAATCTTTTTTTTAAATTTATTGATTTATTTATTTTTGGCTGCATTGGGTCTTCATTGCTGCACGCAGGCTTTCTCCAGTTGTGGCGAGCAGGGGCTACTCTTTGCTGCGGTGCGTGGGCTTCTCATTGTGGTGGCTTCTCTTGTTGTGGAGCACGGGCTCTAGGCGTGTGGGCTTAGTAGTTGTGGCACGCAGCCTCAGTAGCTGTGGCATGCAGGCTCTAGAGCGCCGGCTCAGTAGTTGTGGTGCACGAGCTTAGTTGCTCCGCGGCATGTGGGATCTTCCCGGACCAGAGATCAAACCCATGTCCCCTACATTGACAGGCGGATTCTTAACCACTGCTCCACCAGGGAGGTCCCAACTTTGTTCAAAACTTTAAGTAATAATGATAGATAGAAGGTAAAATTTCCCCCAAATCTCATCTTCCTTCATCCCCAACAACCGTTATTAACATTTCAGTGTATGCTTCTCTAGTCTTTATGCTACAAATTAGCATGCAAGCATACATACACTTTGGACAAAAATGAGATGTATTTTATGTATAATGTATATATGTTTAAGTATAAGGTATATAAGTGTATATGTGATGTAACATTTTAAAAGATTATAGCTGATATATATATAATATATACACATATATGTATATATGATAACTTTTTAAAAAACATTTCAGTATATTATGGGCATCTTTCCATATAAGCCTACTTTATTGTTTTAGCAGTAGCTTAACATTCCATTCATTGTGTGGCTATACAATTAAATGGTTTCCAGTTTTTAACTCTTAATAACAATGCTACAGCTAACAGCTTTAAACATTACTTATTTGTACAAATATAAGCATAGAGTAAATTCTTGGAATTGAGTTTATTTACTCGAAGAGTACGAGCACAATATGCCAGATTACTCTTCCTCCAACAGGCTATACGCGTTTCTCTACAACCATGAAACGCTATGTGTGTTATAGATTTTATTCTATTAAAAAACTTTCTTTTTTAAAAAATTATTTTTTAATTAATTTATTTTTGGCTGCATTGGGTCTTCATTGCTGCGCGCGGGCTTTCTCTAGTTGCGGCGAGTGGGGGCTACTCTTAGTTGCTGTGCGTGGGCTTCTCATTGTGGTGGCTTCTCTTGTTGTGGAGCACGTGCTCTAGGCACGCGGGCTTCCGTAGTTGTGGCTCACAGACTCTAGAGCGCAGGCTCAGTAGTTGTGGCGCACGGGCTTAGTTGCTCTGCAGCATGTGGGATCTTCCTGGATCAGGGCTTGAACCCGTGTTCCCTGCATTGGCAGGCGGATTCTTAACCACTGCGCCACCAGGGAAGCCCGTGTTATAGATTTTAAATCTTTACCAATCTAATGACGGGAAAAATGAATCTTGACTGTTAAATTAAAACAATTGAATATTCAAGATTGCTATTGAGTTTGATCATCTATTCCCATGTGCATTAGCCACTTGCTTTTTTTTTCATTTTTTTGTTGAGATATAATTCACATACCATAAAATTCACCATTTTAAAGTATATATTTCAGTGCTGTTTAGTATATTCACAAGATAGTACAACCACCACCTCTGTCTAGTTCCAAGGCATTCTGGATATTTCCTATAAATGGAATCAAGTAATATGTGGACTTTTGTGACTAGTTTCTTTCACTTAGCATAATGTTTTCAAGGTTCATCCATGTTGTAGCAGGTATCAGTGCTTTCTTTTTATGGTTGAATAATATTCCATAGTATGGATATACCAAATTTTGTTTATCCATTCATCAATTGATGAACATTTGGGTTGTTTCCACTTTTTGCCTATTATGAATAATGTTGCTATATACATTTGTGTACAAGTTTTTGTATGAACATATATTTTCAATTATCTTGAGTATATACCTAGGAATAGAATTGCTGGGTCATATGGTAACTCTATATTTAACTTTTTGAGGAACTGCCAAGCTGTTTCCCACAGTGGCTGTACCATTTGCATTCTAATCAGTAGTGTACAAGGGTTCCAGTTCTACACATCTTTACCAATATTTTTTATCATCCTTTTTTTCCCCAAATTATAACCATCCTAGTATATGTGAAGAGGTATCTCATCATAGTTTTGATTTGCATTTCCCTAGTGACTACTGAGATTGAACAGCTTTTCATGTGCTTATTGACCATTTGTATATCTTCTTTGAAGAAATATCTATTCAAATGCTTTGCCCATTTAAAACTTATTTGTTCATTTTTAAATTTTTAAACTTTTAATCGTTAACTTGTAAGTTTTCTTTACATATTCTAGGTACTACTAATCCCTTATTATATGATTTGCAAATATTTTCTCCCATTCTGTGACTTGTCTCTTCACTTTCTTGATAGTGTCCTTTGATGCAAAAGAGTTTCCAATTTTGAAAAAGTCCTCTTTATTTTTTCTTTGGTTGCTGTGCTTTTGGTGTCACATCTAAGGAAATTTTGCCTAATCCAAGGTCACAAGGATTTACATTTATGTTTTCTTCTAGGAGTTTTATAGTTTTAGCTCTTACACTGAGAGCTTTGATCTATTGTGAGTTAACATTTGTATATGTTGTGAGGTAGGGGACCAAACTTATTCTTTTGTATGTCAAAATCCAGTTATCTCGGCACCCACTTGCCTTTTTTTTTAACGCTATAAATTTTCTATTTATACCTTTTCCCCATTTTTTCCTTACTGGGTTGTTTTGGGGCATTTTCATGAATTTGTAAGGGTCATCTGTATAGTAAGAAAATTAGCATTTGCCATATTAATTATAAATATTTTTCTCAATTGATGATTTATCTGTTAAGTTTGCTTATGGTAGGTTTGGTTTGTTGGTTGTTTTTAAACTCCTTTGTTGGATTTTTAGCCATGCAGATGTTTTAAATTTTGGGTCATCGAACTTACCAGTGTCTATGTTTAGGGCTTCTGGTTTCCCTGTCAAGCTTTCCTCTGTGGAATTTCTTCCGAAGTGGTAGTAAAACACTGAAGTGGTAGACATCAACATCATTAGAAATATGCAAGTGACAACCGAAGCTGTGAGGGTGAGTGAGTTCTCTGGGAGAAGGTGCACAGAGACAGAAGGGATGAGGGCCGAGTACTGGGCCTTTGGGAGTATCCAGACCAGAGGTGGAGGGAGAAGATGAGAAAGCAAAGAAAATCCAGAAGAAACAAATGAATGAGGTGGAGGGGAAAGGAGATGATATGGACCACTAACCAACAGAGGCAAGCAGGGATTTACTGAGTGCCGGCTACAGCAGTAGTCCCAGGAGAGCTGTGGGATATCAGATGGCCAGGTCTATGGACAAGTGTACATGGAGATAAAGGAGACAGCTTGTTTAGGAAGTGTGGCAATGAAAAGACAGATAATTAGAGGGGGCAAAAGGGTCTAACAAAGGTTTATTTTCTCTCCAAAAAGAGAAAAATGGGGGAATTTTGCCATGATTTAAGGTTAAGAACAAGAGAGTTTTGCTGATAAAAATAAGGATTTAGGAAGCTTAGTTAATTCCCATGATGCTGGGGTTTTAGATCCTAAGAAATTTTGAAAGCTGTATGAACAGAAGCTGGAAGGGAAAAAAAGCCAAGCATTTAAGTGAGTTAATATAGGTAAATTGCTTCTAACAGTACATGTGTACGTTTTGGTCTCTGGGAAGCAGACGCTAAAGTGGGATTAGGAATGCAAAAGAGTATTGGGTGTAATGCCTTTACAAGATAAAAGGAAAAGGAGGCAAGATTAGGCAGGGAAAGCCTTGAGACCAATATGCAGATCTGACAGCACCTCCGCCAACCCGTAGGGGAACTCTGGGGTAAGACTGCCCATTACAGGAGTCCTGGGCTAGGGAGCAAGGGCCTGACCCCAAACAGTATGTCACGGGGTGATAAGTGCTAAGGATGTAGGGAGGGCTGTGGAGGGTGGGGGGGCTTGCAAATTTAAATAGAGGCAAAGAGGTGAGTGTGGAGTGTTGGGGGGGATGGGAGAGGGGACAGGGAGTGTAGATTAATAATTGATGAGATCTGAGAGGACGGGAATGGGAAGGGAACAACATGTAGAGTCACTGTAAGAATTTGGCTTTTATATAAGGGAAATGAGAAAACAATTGCAGGGGTTTGAGCAGGGGAGTGACATGATCTAACTAATGTCTTGCAAGGATTGTGGATGCTCCTTTAAGAATAGACTGAGGGGCTTCCCTGGTGGCGCAGTGGTTGAGAGTCCACCTGCCGATGCAGGGGACACAGGTTCGTGCCCCGGTCCGGGAAGATCCCACATGCCGCGGAGCGGCTGGCCCCGTGAGCCATGGCCGCTGAGCCTGCGCGTCCGGAGCCCGTGCTCTGCAACGGGAGAGGCCACAACAGTGAGAGGCCCGCGTACCGCAAAAACAAAACAAAACAAAACAAAAAAGAATAGACTGAGGTAGTGCAGGCATGAAAGCAGTGAGATGATGGGCCAGGGTGGTGGCAGTGGAGATGGTGCGAGGTGGTCAGATTCTAGATACGAGTAGAGCCAATAAGATTTTATGATGGATTAGACATGGAATGTGAGCAAAAAAGAGGCATTAGGGATAAATCTATGTGTATTAGTTCTCTACTGCTCTGTAACACATTACATCCAAACTTACAGAACTGTGAGGTAGTATGTGAGGGTTGTTTTAAGCTGCTAAGTTTGTGATGATTTTTTATGGCAGCCATGGAAAATGAATAAACCTTCCCAAGAAGCTTATCTTTGAATAGCCCTCGTAAGGAAATGTCTCCTTATTTATTGCACTAAAATCTGTCACTCCATTCCTTCCACCATTAGACCTAACTTTATTTCTTGGAGCCATGTAGACAGCCCATCCTATCTTAGAATACAGCCCATTTGAACCTTTCCTTCTTTGGGCCAAAGGTTCCCTGTGCATTCTCCACCCTGGTTACTTTTCTTTAATGTAGTGTTTTGTTTAGGTCCCTGGATTTACATTCTAGATCAAAGGGACTTTACTATGACAACAATATGTTTGAAAAGCCTTTGCCAATTTGGAGTATCTTATTGTTCCATTATAAAAGAGAATGTTTCCATCTGTATTTCCAAAGATAAACATTATTTTCTGGACCATCGACAATTTTATTGTCCATAATAGAAAAGCATCATTTAGAATGACCTGGAATCGAGGAAAATGAAGTAGAAATTTGTCAGGAAGCTTTCAGAAGTATGAATTTGCATGAACATTATGGATTGTGATACTTAATTAGGATTAAAATTCAATGCTTAGGTAGTTAACAGAAATTTCCCCAAGTGAAGTAAGCTCAGTGAAGAGCTGCAGCATCTGGGAATTAAGATGTATTTAATCTATCCAGCTGGGCATCTGACAGGAAGAAGTCTCCTTCCTCGGTTCTTGCAACACAGGGCAGTACCAAGAGCTTCGCCAACACATCAGGGAAGGCAGGTGGGGCTGATTATTGTTATGATCTTCAGCCGAGAGCTATTAAAATCTCCCGGCAGCATGATTCATGGCCAACCAGAACAAAAATGGATAAAATGAGAGGGAAAAAAAAAACCCTTAAGATTGAAAAAACAGAAACCTACAAGGGAGAACATCTGAATGATCATTAAAATGATTAACTATCCCATAAAAATGTGACTTTAAAGATAAAATGATATGAGGGAAACAAGGCCATTGGGAATACTTTGGAAAGTGACCAAGAAAAACGAGATCCGATAACTAATAAGAGTGGGTTCTTGTTTGGTTTGTATTACAGTTGCAGTTTCCAGTTTCATACGTATATGGGCATTTTCCTCAATTAAATTTTTAGCTCTTTTGGAAGAATGGCTATGTCTTATGTTGCTTTGAATAAGATAAATAGCAAGTACTTCAAAAATACTCCATTAATTGAACTGAATCAAGTTGCCTGTTTGTTGACTGGCTGAATAACAAATGAAGACATTGTTGTTCTAATTAGAATACAGGTCTCTTGGGAGAAAGCTAGATTGAGTCAAAAGAAACCATATGTTCCTGATTCTTCCATCCTTCCTCTTTAAATAATCCACTACTCGGTGGTGTTTTTAAAATTGTGGTCCAAGGATTTCTGCATTAGAATTGCCTGGAGATGCTTGTTAACAATGAAAAATGCCACATCCTACTGCCCAGGTTAGACCCACTGAATCAGAATCTGGAAGGTAGAGGTGCTTGTGTTTTTCTAAAACTGAAGTATAAGTTACATACAATAAATGCATATATTTTAAGTATATCATTCAATGGGATTTGAAAAATATGTATACCCTATGTAACCACCACCCCAACCAAGACTTCTCTCATTCCAGAAAGTTTCCTTAGGCCCCTTTCCAGTCAATTACCCCACTGCTCTGAAGTAACCACGGTTCTCATTTCTATCACACCACATATACTTTTTTTTTTAATAGATCTTTATTGGAGTATAATTGCTTCACAATACTGTATTAGTTTCTGTTACACAACAAAGCGAATCAGCCATATGCATACACATGTCCCCATATCCCCTCCCTCTGGAGCCTCCCTCCCACCCTCCCTATCCCACCCCTCCAGGTCATCTCAAAGCACGGAGCTGATCTCCCTGTGCTATGCTGCTGCTTCCCACCAGCCAACTGTTTTACATTCGGTAGTGTATATATGTCGATGCTACTCTCACTTTGCCTCAGCTTTGCTCTCCCACCCCATGTCATCAAGTCCATTCTCTATGTCTACCTCTTTATTCCTGCCCTGCAACTAGGTTCATCCAACTCCATTTTTCTTTCTCAAGATTGCTTTGGCTATTCGGGATCTTTTGTGTTTCCACACAAATTGTAAGATTTTTTGTTCTAATTCTGTGAAGAATGCCATTGGTAGTTTGATAAGGATTGCATTGAATCTGTAGATTGCTTTGGGCACCATAGTCATTTTCACAATATTGATTCTTCCGATCCAAGAACATGGTATATTTCTCCACCTGTTTATGTCATCTTTGATTTTTTTCATCTGTGTTTTATAGTTTTCTGAGTACAAGTCTTTCGCCTCCTTAGGCAAGTTTATTCCTAGGTTTTTAATTCTTTTTGTTGCAGTGGCAAATGGGAGTGTTTCCTTAATTTCTCTTTCTGATTTTTCATTGTTGTTGTATAGGAATGCCAGAGATTTCTGTGCACTAATTTTGTATCCTGCAACCTTACCAAATTCATTGATTAGTCCTAGTAGTTTTCTGGTGGCATCTTTAGGATTTTCTATGCATAGTGTCATGTCATTGGCAAACTCTGACAGTTTTACTTCTTCTTTTCCAATTTGTATTCCTTATATTTCTTTTTCTTCTCTGATTGCTGTGGCTAGGACTTCCAAAACTATGTTGAATACAAATAGCGAGAGTGGACATCCTTGTCTTGTTCCTGATTTAGTGGAAATGCTTAGCCAGACTCATCAAGAAAAAAAAGGGGGAGGATGCAAATCAATAAAATTAGAAATGGAAAAGGACAGATCACAACTGACACTGCAGAAATACAAAGCATTATAAGAGACTACTACAAACAACTATATGCCAGTAAAATGGACAACCATGAAGAAATTGACAAATTCTTGGAAAGGTACAATTTTCCAAGACTGAAACAGGAAGAATTAGAAAATATAAACAGACCTATCACAAGTAATGAAATTGAAACCGTAATTAAAAATCTTCCAGCAAACAAAAGTCCAGGACCAGATGGCTTCACAGGCGAATTCTACCAAACATTTAGAGAAGAGCTAACACCAATCCTTCTCAAACTCCCAAATTCATTCTACGAAGCCACCATCACCCTGATACCAAAACCAGAAAAAGATATCACAAAAAAAGAAAATTATAGACCAGTATCTCTGATGAACAGAGATGCAAAAATCCTGAACAAAATACTAACAAACAGAATCCAACAGCACATTAAAAGTATCCTACACCATGATCAATTGGGATTTACCCCAGGAATTCAAGGATTCTTCAATATACGCAAATCAATCAATGTGATACACCACATTAACAAATTAAGGAATAAAAACCATATGATCATCTCAATAGGTGCAGAAAAAGCTTTTGAAAAAATTCAGCACCCATTTATGATAAAAGCTCTCCAGAAAATGGGCATAGAGGGAACCTACCTCAACATACTACAGGCCATATATGACAAACCCACATATACTCTTTTGAGTCAGGCTTCTTTCACTCAACGTGTTTTTTGATATTTATCCATGTTTTTACATGTATCAATAATTAGTTCTTGGACTTCCCTGGTGGCACAGTGGTTGAGAGTCTGCCTGCCAATGCAGGGGACATGGGTTCGTGCCCTGGTCCGGGAAGATCCCACATGCCACGGAGCGGCTGGGCCCGTGAGCCATGGCCGCTGAGACTGCGCGTCTGGAGCCTGTGCTCCGCAACAGGAGAGGCCACAACAGTGAGAGGCCTGTGTACCGCCAAAAAAAAAAAAAAAAAAAATGAGTTCTTTTTATTGCTAAGTAATATCCCATTGCAGGAATGTGCTACAATTGGTTTATACATTCACCTGTTGATGGACGTTTGAGTTGTGTATTCCTTTTCTAGGTAGTATAACAAATTACCACAAATGTAGCAGTTTAAAACAACACACATTTATTATCTCACAACTTCCATGGGTCAGGAGTCTAGACACGGCTTAGCTGGATCCTCTGCTCAGAGTCTCACAAAACTGCATGCATGGTGTCAGCCAGGCTGCACTCCTGTCTAGAGCTCAGGGACCTCCTCCAAGCTCAGAATTCAGATCCTTGCAGTTGTGGGACTGAGGAGCTCGGATTTTTACTGGCCATCAGCTGCCCTCTGCAGTTCTCTGCCATGTGGCCCTGTCCATATACGGTTAACAACATGGCTGTCTGCTCTTCCAAGGCCAGCAGGATAGGCTCCCCCTTCAGTCTACTAAAACGGAATCTTATAAAATATAACATAATTGTGGGGGTGACATTCCATTGCCTTTGCTATATTGGATAGAACAAGTCACAGATTTCACCCAGATGCTAGGAGAGGAGATTATACAAGGCTGTGGTTTATCAGGAGTCACCTTAGAGTGTGTCCACCGGAAGTTGTTTCTAGTTTTTAGCTATTATGTATACTAGTACCAAGTCTTATTTTTTTTTTTATTTTTATTGGAGTATAGTTGACTTACAATGTTGTGTTACTTTCTGCTGTACAGCAAAGTGAATCAGTTATACATATACATACATCTATTCTTTTTTAGATTCTTTTCCCATATAGGTCATTACAGAGTATTGAGTAGAGTTTCCTGTGCTATACAATAGGTCCTTATTAGTTATCTATTTTATATATAGTAGTGTGTATATGTCAGTCCCAATCTCCCAATTTATCCCTACCGCTCTTTCCCCTGGTAACCATAAAATTGTTTTCTACATCTGTAACTCTGTTTTGTAAATAAGTTCATTTGTACCATTTTTTAAGATTCCACATATAAGCAATATCATACAATATCCATTCCTCTGTTGATGGACATTTAGGTTGCTTCCATGTCCTGGCTATTGTAAGTAGAGCTGCAGTCAACATTGGGGTGCATGTATCTTTTTGAATTATGGCTTTCTCCAAGTATATGCCCAGGAGTGGGATTGCTGGATCATACAGTAGCTCTATTTTTAGTTTTTTAATGAACCTCTATACTGTTCTCCATAGTGGCTGTACCAATTTACATTCCCACCAACAGTGCAGAAGGGTTCCCTTTTCTCCACACCCTCTCCAGCATTTATTGTTTGTAGCTTTTTAATTATGGCCATTCTGACTGCTGTGAGGTTATACCTTGTAGTTTTGATTTGCTTTTCTCTAATAATTAGCGATGTTGAGCATCTTTTCATGTGTTTGTTGGCCATCTGTATATCTTCTTTGGAGAAATGTCTATTTAGGTCTTCTGCCCATTTTTGGATTGGGTTGTTTGTTTTTTTGATATTGAACTACATGAGCTTCTTGTATATTTTGGAGATTAATCCTTTGTCCGTTGCTTCATTGGCAAATATCTTCTCCCATTCTGAGGGTTGTCTTTTTGTCTTATTTATGGTTTCCTTTGCTGTGCAAAAGCTTTGAGATTTCATTAGGTCCCATTTGTTTATTTTTGTTTTTATTTCCATTTCTCTAGGAGATGGGTCAAAAAAAGATCTTGCTGCAATTTATGTCAGAGAGTGTTCTGTCTATGTTTTCCCCAAGAGTTTTATAATATCCAGCCTTACATTTAGGTGTTTAATCCATTTGGAGTTGATTTTTGTGTGTGGTGTTAGGGAGTGTTCTAATTGTATTCTTTTCCACGTAGCTGTCCAGTTTTCCCAGCACCACTCATTGAAGAGGCTGGCTTTTCTCCAACTAGTACACAAGTCTTTATGTGAACATATGCTTTCACTTCTCTTGGGTAAATTCCTAGGACTGGACTTGCTTGATCACAGAGTAGGTGTATGTTTAACCTTATAAGAGAATGCCAAACAGCTTTTCAAAAAGACTACAGTTTTATACTCCCATCAACAATGTAATGAGAGTTCCAGCTGCTCCCCTTTTTCACCTATATTTGCTGTTGTCTCTCTTTGTCATTTTAGCCACTTTCTACTGGATGTGAAGTCTGCATTTTTAATGAGTTCTGTGGGTGATTCTTACGCATACTCATCCACTGCTTTAAAGACGTGAGTCATGGAGAATCAGTTCAAGTCTAGGCAGTTACAGTTTCCTCAGAAGTCAGTCCCCAATCCTAACTGATCAACTGAATCATGGGCAACATTTGTTAAAAACAGATTCCAAGCCCTACTTCAGACCTCTGGAATCAGTATCTACAGGACTATAATTTGGGAAGCTGTATTTTCCAAAAACCTTCTAAGTGATCCTTTGCCCTGCTGGGGTTGGGAACCACTTCCCTCACTGTTTCCAGGCACAAAGTTGTCTTTGGTATGCTACTCACACAGAGAAACAAATGTGAAGTGGATCTAGGACTCTAAGAGGACACCTTAGCACTCCTTGCTTCTCAATGCTTATCCTTGCATTAATAAAGTCCGTTAGCACACCAACGGGCTTATTTGCTTCCTGAGTATCTTCTTATGTTAATTTCACAGGAGAAAAGAATTTGGGAAGTTGTAGCTCAGATGTTTGGCTTTACTAACAAGGCATTTCTTACTTGAATAACTTTATTTATTTATTTTGGGGGGGCTGCATTGGGTCTTTGTTGCTGTGCACGGGCTTTCTCTAGTTGCGGCGAGCAGGGACTACTCTTCATTGCAGTGCGCGGACTTCTCACTGTGGTGGCTTCTCTTGTTGTAGAGCATGGGCTCTAGGCACATTGGCTTCAGTAGAAGTGGCTCACGGGCTCTAGAGCACAGGCTCACTAGTTGTGGCGCACAGGTTTAGTTGCTCTGCAGCATGTGGGATCTTCCCGGACCAGGGCTTGAACCCGTGTCCCCTGCATTGGCAGGTTCTTAACCACTGCACCACCAGGGAAGCCCTTGAGTAACTTTTGTCTCCAAGTGTAACTCTGTACTCTCAAGTAGCAACATTTTCAGGAAGACCTTAGTTTCTTTAAGAAGTAATTATTTGAAAGATACTTTCTGTGCTAGTGAACACTGGATGTGAGCCAGGGAGGAAGACAGAGCACCCAGAAAGCAGTTGCCATCTGGGTGCAAAGAGCTGAGAGAAGGAAAGGGCAGGGCCCTCTGGGGGCACGCAGCAGGGGCACCCCACCTGAGGAGGGGATGACAAAGACTCTTCCAAGCTTCTTCTTCTCTAACCATCATTTTTTAAAAACCATGTTCATATGAATAGATGCAACTGAACTCTTCTCTGACCAGCAGTCTTTTCCCCTCAGACCAAACCTAGGGTAGTCATCTGTCAGGAGTGAGAGCATGGAGGAGGGCTGCTAGCTGCCTCCATGCCACTGGAGTTGAGAGCAACAGAAGGAGGGACAGAGGACAGGGCATGCGGCCAGCCGCACATACCAATGTGGTGGTAAACAGTTGATAGAATGTAGCCCAGGAATGAGGGGACCTCTTTTTGTGCTGCTGACTGCTGTCTTTGGGAGTCACATACCTCTGCTTCTTACACAGGGAAAAAAGCAAAATAAAGACCTAAATAGACATTTCTCCAAAGATATACAGATTGCCAACAAACACATGAAAAGATGCTCAATATCCCTCATCATTAGAGAAATGCAAACCAAAACTACAATGAGGTATCACCTCACACCAGTCAGAATGGCCGTCATCAAAAAATCTACAACCAATAAATGCTGGAGATGGGGTGGAGAAAAGGGCACCCTCTTGCACTGTTGGTGGGAATGTAAATTGGTACAGCCACTATGGAGAACAGTATGGAGGTTCCTTAAAATCTAAAAAGAGAACTACCATATGACCCAGCAATCCCACTACTGGGCATATACCCTGAGAAAACCATAATTCAAAAAGAGTCATGGACCACAATGTTCGTTTCAGCTCTATTTACAATAGCCAGGACATGGAAGCAACCTAGGTGTCCATTGACAGATGAATGGATAAAGAAGATGTGGCACATATATACAATGAAATATTACTCAGCCATAAAAAGAAACGAAATTGAGTTATTTGTAGTGAGGTGGATGGACCTAGAGTCTGTCATACAGAGTGAAGTAAGTCAGAAAGAGAAAAACAAATACCGTATGCTAACACATATATATGGAATCTAAAAAAAAATGGTTCTGATGAACCTAGGGGCAGGACAGGAATAAAGACGCAGATGTAGAGAATGGAATTGAGGACACGGGGAGGGGGAAGGGTAAGCTGGGACGAAGTGAGAGAGTGGCATGGACATATATACACTACCAAATGTAAAATAGATAGCTAGTGGGAAGCAGCCGCATAGCACAGGGAGATCAGCTCCGTGCTTTGTGACCACCTAGAGGGGTGGGATAGGGAGGGTGGGAGGGAGGCTCAAGAGGGAGGGGATATGGGAATATACGTATGCATATAGCTGATTCACTTTGTTATACAGCAGAAACTAACACAACATTGTAAAGCAATTATACTCTGATAAAGATGTTAAAAATAAATAAATAAATAAATAATCTATGT
Source organism: Mesoplodon bidens (assembly GCF_964165515.1). NCBI lineage: Eukaryota > Metazoa > Chordata > Mammalia > Artiodactyla > Ziphiidae > Mesoplodon > Mesoplodon bidens. Next base: position 48,200,350 of record NC_138165.1, on the reverse strand, counting down.
CCTGTCGCCCAGCTTTTCAAACACACTGCACCCTATCCCATTTAAATCTCAAAGCAAGGGAGGACCTGCGTTCAGAGAGGTCACCCAACTTGCCCAAGGTCCCCCAAAGCTCAGGGGCAGAGCCAGGATTTAAAGCTCACCCGTTTGAGGCCCAAGCCCACCTGTTTCTCCTTCAGGGCATCACCTCTGAGCTCTGACCCCCATACAGGGTTGTTTTCAGACCATGTGCTTTCCTGCTACCTTGAGTGCAGCCTTCTTCTATTACATCATCAGCCCAGCTCTTAACATCTTGGGCTTCAGGAAGGAACTTTTTGACACACCAGTGAAAGTGATGGACTCTTTCCCCAAACAACTGAAATTTTGCATTCAAGTTCAAGGCATGTGCAAGACCCCTGAAGGCCATCCCTGGACTCTCTTAGGGATCATGGTCACAGGTAAAGAACCACTTCTTTTATCTGTAAAATTCTTAATGTCAGAGATCAAGGCCTCTGTTTTTCTACCTCCATCTAGCTACAGGGCTGGTACTCAGTGAAGCTCTGGAAATGTTTGTTCTCATGTGAAACTGTTTTAGAAACTGTTGGAGGAAATGTAAGGAGTAAGTGAAGCAGAGAATAAAGAGGAAAAAAACTCTTCCAATAACAGTGATATTATAGATATTATAAGGCTCAAGGAATGATGGTTCCCTTCCCTTTCAACAGAGTCCACATAACTATAAAGGCACACTCACGAGGCAGTAGCTGTCCGTCATCTGCTTCCCATCTGCGCTGCGGCCAGTGTGCCCGCAGATGTGTGCCCATGCACGCACTCCAACCCTAACTGTCCCTTGGGGTGAAGGCACGGGGCAGGACAGGGACATGGGCAGAAGGTCTCTTCCATGGGCTACCCAGGAGACTTGACCTCTTCATTTCCTACCTCCTCTACAAGTAGACACTGATCCTTCTTTGAGGGGCTGGTCTATTTTTTATTGCTGAGAGTCAGAAAGATCTACTATTTCCGACTTCCCAGAAAAAGGTGCGATATTAAAGCAACCTTCAAAACCCTTTGAATACAGAATGTTTACTCCCTCCAAGCTCAGAAAATACGTTGAGAATGAATCAGTATCCTTCAGATTTTCCTCCTGACTGCTCCTTGTCCCCATATCCCTCCCACCATCGCCCCAGCATCCTCTGCCATGCCACTCACACCCCATCCTGATGGCTTTATTGTCCCTCTGGTGAGCATTTCTCACAAACAAAAACAAGCAAAGCACTCACCTCACACACAGACATCTTGCATCCTTGTGAGAGGTGCTCATTCACTAATGATATGCCTCCCTGGGGCTTCAGGGACAGGGAAGGCAAATGCAGGACTAGGGACCAAGAAATGCAATTACTGATCTCTTGGGCACAAGCAGCTTAATGAAGTGAGAATGAGCCAGCGACTAGCCTGACTCTTGGAAAGTCTTTTCCAAGCTGCATTGTTTATATCTTTGATAAATATGTTCTGCGTGGCCTCGTACCAGGTCAACTTGACAGCTGCCCCCATGAAGAGATTTCATGCAACTCAGCTGCCCCCATGAAGAGATTTCATGAGTGATTTCATTCACTCATGCATGCAATAAACATTTTGGAGTACTCACTATGTGCTGGGTACTGTGCAAAGTCTGGTGGATGCCAGGAGCTTGTGGTCTAATGGAGACACTCCTGAGCATCTGTACTAGAGGGAAACACAGGTGGCTCGGAAGCAGGTAGGAGGAGCATTGCCTCCCACCCCCAGGCAAGGTGACTATGGCTGGGCCACCAGTTGAAGCTCTGCAGGAATTAGGCTGGAATTGTGTGGGGAGAAGTTGAAGAACTTGGAGAAGGTGGTTCTAAGCAGAAAGAACAGACTGTGTGAAGAACCAGAGGAAGTGGTGGGCTGGATCCTGTTCATACCTATTGGAAGAGCTGACTGTGTGCCTCTCCTTGCAACCCTACATTTACCAACTAGATGCCGACAGCCTGAACTCAGTCGCAGTGGGAGGATTTACACCACAGAAATGGGTAAACACCACTTATCAGGGCTTTTTGCCCCAGAAAACCCAGTTGATGAACATTCACCAACACACCCTTGCCCAGAGGTGATAAAGAGCATGTTGGTCTGTTGGAAACTGCCAGAAGGGCTGCCTTTCCGTGTTAATAGTGAGATTGGTTAGTTGTGACAGCTGTGCCTGGGTGGATCTTCAGAAATCAGGTCATGAAATGCCTCACCACCATGAAAAGGAGTTTGGGAGTGACGCTATCTTACCAAGGTATTTGTAGTGGAAATCTGTTGTTTATGCTTGCCTAGCATCCATTTCTTTCTTCTGGTAAAAGCAGCGCATACTCTAATTGGGGACAGTGAACTAGTTGATAAGACATAGCTCATGACAGCCCTGATGACAAAGGGGACAAGCTCTGATCTTCCAACTTCTGGCCCCTGTAATCTCACATCTGTTCTTGTATTGATTGGGTGGGGAATTTCAAGTCAAAGGTCTTGCAGGTTCAACTACATCAGTGTATATCAAAATGTGGTCCTTGCACACTCACATCAGAATCACTGAGTGGTTGTTTACAATGGTGGGCTCTAACCCAAAAAAGCTCAATCAGGATATCTGCAAAGAATCTGCATTTTTACAAGAACCAAGTGATTTTTATATACACTAAAGCTAGAGCTCTAAAGACTACAAGTACTTTTTCTCTTATATATTCATCATCAACTCCATTTTATTTATTAATTCATTTATTTAACTCATATTTATTTGTGTCAGTCACTGTCTCAGGTGCTGGAGAATAAAATGGTAAACAAGATCAACCAAGTCCCTGCCCTCAAGAAGCTTACAGTCTCAGGGGGAGGGAAAGAGAGGCAATAAATTATCTTTTAATGTAATTTCAGATAATAGGAGCTAAGGAGGAAATAAAGTGATGAGGAGCTGGGGGCAAGGGCTCAGTGGTTCCTCTTTATTTGATGGTGAAGAAAGGCCATGAAGAGGCAACATTTCAATTGAGATCCATATTCTATGGCATTTGTCTCTTCACTCAGAATTCTTATTCAGGATAAAACACACACACACAAACTTTAGTCCTGTTAGACAAATCAATTTTTTTAATCCTCAATATAAATTTAAATTAAGAGGATATTTTAACTGTATACTTACACATTTATATTAGACATGTCAATCGTGGTACCCACCATTGTTAATAGGACTATTAACAATCTCCTATTATCTGCCCCATGCACTGCACCCAAGCAAGAGACCTCCAAGACTTCCCCATTTTGAGTCACATGACCCTACTCATAACTTACAACTGGCTGTATCTAAGGGCAATCAATCCTCAGGACAGCCAGCTGTATAGGAAGCGGTGAACTGAGCCATCAAACCCTCTCCCAGAGCCCAGGATGAGGAAACACTTGGCCAGTGAGGCAGGGAGAAGCAAGCTCAGGGGCTGAGAGGGTGTATTAAGAGAAATTGGGAGGTACAGTTAGATCCACACATGGTCAGAGAAGTTAAGGGGAAACAGAAATTGTGAGTAAGATGAGGAAGCAAAAACTCTGAGAAAGCAGAAATAGTGAAATGGAGGCACAGGAGGGCGGAGGAGCTGAGGAAGAGCGAGTGATGGCCACCTGTGTGAAGCTGGGCAAATTCCTCCTCTCCCTTTCACCCAACGCTACTCCAATTCCTGATCTCCCTATGGCAGGGTATTTGGCTTTGGGGGGGGTGTCCCATTTTTTAAAAATTGGCAGCAGTAGCAGCAGAAGCATGGCTCCCAACACACATTTATTTTTGCGGTACGCGGGCCTCTCACTGTCGTGGCCTCTCCCGTTGCGGAGCACAGGCTCCGGACGCGCAGGCTCAGCGGCCATGGCTCACGGGCCCACAGGTACATGCCCGCAGCATGTGGGATCTTCCCGGACCGGGCCACGAACCCGTGTCCCCTGCATTGGCAGGCGGACTCTCAACCACTGCGCCACCAGGGAAGCCCCCAACACACATTTTTAAAGGTAACTTGATTCTGTCTCTGTCACTGAAACTATTTATAGTCTTATTTTGAATGATGTAATCATAGCATGATTATAACTTACAGACACACACACAGCTTTTTTGTGCCTGCTTCCTGGATGAGGGAGAAGTGGGGTGGTTGTACACTCACTCAGACATCACTTCTGGAATATTCCACTCACACGCCCAAGTAAAGGCCATGACTCCTGAGTGCCCCTGACACATGCTTGCTTACTTTTCTACGTGGGGAACAGGCTTCTTTTGTGGGTCTATGACAGCTTTAAGAGATTTGGAGTTCATTGATCCCAAATAACAAGAACACTTTGCAGTAACTCCCCTGCTTCCTGAAGTTGATTTTATCCTGATGAACTCTTATCAGTGAGCAGTTGTTCCTTAAAAATAGTTTCCGAAAAGCCCTAAGCATTGGCTATTTCTTTAAAGAGAGAGAAACAGAATGTATAAATGGAAAATGCATCTGATGTCAGACCCCATCACCAGTTTCTTTGACTAATATAAAAAGATATGTTTTGCAACAGCTGAGATATTTAGCTCTGAAAATTAGGCAGTAAGAAACTACTTGATAATGTTGGACTTTTTTTTTTTTTTTTACAAACCCCCCTTTGAAATAAACGAGACAGAGATTCCTTTCACTTCCATGGGAGTTTTCAGCAAAAGGAGAAAGGAGGACTTGATAAGCTCTAAACAGCCTCAGAGGCCATTCATGGACTTCCTAGCATTCTCTGTCATTTCCCAGTGCTAAAGGCCCTGAATGTGGCTTCTCACTATTGGCATTGTTCCTCTGCAGCACTTGCCTGCCAGCTGAGCTCTCTGAAGCTTATAGCCTTTGGGGTGTACGAGGAAGCTGCCATCAGACATGGTCACAGACACTGCAGAGAAAGAGATTAGCTGGGAACTGTGGCCGTGGGAGATGAAGCATATAGGCCTGTTTGCATACCCTCCTGAATCACACTTCCTGTCTCCTGAGCCCGGAGCTCCTATAGCAGTCTGGAAAAACCCCTGCTGTAGAGCATGGAGGGAAACCATACCATCCAGCAGAGAGGTCTCTGCCTCTGCCTCCAGAAACAAGATCTACACTGCCGACTTCATTGAAATGTCCTCCTCCCTGCTCCATGGCTGTTGGCAGTCCCCTGACTTGGCTGCAAAATTCGTGTCATTTGGAGGGGTCATAAGCAGATTCTGACACCTGGCCAGTACATCATGTGCGAGTTCACTATTTCCTCCGCTAGAAAAGCCTCATCGTCTTTGGGTTCTTCTTTTGTCACATGTATGATGACACATTCTTCTCCAGTTTTGTTTGAAAGGGTAATAGGTACAGCATCTAGAGAGCCCCACGGCCTCCTCCAGCACTGAAAACCTCTTTCTCTGTATCTTTGAGTCTGCTTCTTTTTTGTTATATTCACTGGTTTGTTGTAGTTTTTAGATTCCACAGGGGTTACCAGTGGGGAGAGGGAAGGGGGGAGAGGCAAGACCAGGGTAGGGGAGTAAGAGGTACAAACTATTAGGTATAAAATAAGCTATAAGGATATATTTTACAACATGGGGGAATATAGCCAGTATTTTATGATAACTATAAATGGAGTACAACCACAATTGTGAATCACTATATTGTACACCTGTAACTTACATAATATTGTACAGCAACTATACTTCCAAAAAAAAAAAACTCTTTCATTTATTTGCCAGCTGTGTATGAATTTCCCAGATATCCTTTCTGGTAAGCATTCAAAATAAGTCTGGATAAAGTAATCCTAAGAAGATTCTAATGAAATTGTGCCTAGAGGAATACCCTATAAGTTCCTTTAAGAACTTCAAAGTGATGTCCATCTTTGCTTGATTCAATTATAATAGTTGAATAAATCCACATAGGTCCAGAGGGGAGTTCCCAGACCCATTAATATCTCCCCTCCCATTCCATACCTATCTTCTCACCATAATATGGTCCCCTCTCACTCTGAGCCCTTTGCCCTTTGAGATTAGAGCCAGGGTGGGCTTTATAAGTAGGTGTTAACTACAAAATGTAATCTAGGGAACTTTGAAAAGACGGCCGCACTTGTAACGTATTGCCTTCCTGTATTAGATAGGAATTATTTGGGCTATAAGTAATAGAAAAATATAATTGTGGTTTAAACCATTTTTTATTAGTGAGAGCCATTTTCAATGGCTCAATAATGCTGTCACAGAAATAGACACTCTCCACTCTTCCACTCAGACCTCCTCAGGAAGGTGGCTTTTCTCCCACCTGCCTGTTGTCTTATGGTCACGTGGCATCCCATCCCCATACCAAAGTGAATGGGCAGAAAAAGACTCAAAGGCTTTCTTCTAACAAGGGTCTGCTTTTTTTTTTTTGAAGTATTGTTGATTTACAATGTTGTACTAGTTTCTGGTGTACAGCAAAGTACCAGTGTGTGTGTATGTGTTCTCTCTCTCTCTCTCTCTCTCTCTCTCTCTCTCTCTCTATATATATATATATATATATATATATACATGTTCTTTTTCATAGTCTTTCAAATTATGGTTTATTATAGGATATTGAATATAGTTCCCTGTGCTATATAGTAAGACCCTGTTGTTTATCTATTTCATATATAGTAGTTTGTATCTGCTAATCCCAAACTCCTAATTTACCCCTCCCCAACCCCTTCCCCTCTGGTAACCATAAGTTTGTTTTCTATGTCTGTGAAAATGTTTCTGTTTTGTAAATAAGTTCATTTGTATCATATTTTAGATTCCACATATAAATGATATCATATGGTATTTGTTTTTCTCTTTCTGACTTACTTCACTTGGTATGATAATCTCTAGGTCCATCCATGTTACTGCAAATTGCATTATTTAATTCTTTTTTATGGCTGAGTAGTATTCTGTTGTGTGTGTGTGTGTGTGTGTGTATGTGTGTATATATATATATATATATATATATATATATATATATATACCACATCTTCTTTATCCATTCAGCTGTCAATGGACATTTAGGTTGCTTCCATGTCTTGGCTATTGTAAATAGTGCTGCTTTGAACATGGGGGTGCATGTATCTTTTCAAATTAGAGTTTTTTCCAGATACATGCCCAGGAGTATGGTAAGTCCATTTTTAGTTTTTTTAAGGAAGCTCCATACTGTTTTCCAAAGTGGCTGCACCAATGTTACATTCCCAACAACAGTATAGGAGGGTTCCCTTTTCTCCACACTCTCTCTAGCATTTGATATTTGTAGACTTTTTGATGATGGCCATTCTGACTAGTGTGAGGTGATACCTCACTGTAGTTTTAATTTGCATTTCTCTAATAATTAGTGAAATTGAGCATCCTTTCATGTGCCTATTGGCCATCTGTACATCTTCTCTGGAGAAATGTCTGTTTAGGTCTTCTGCCCATTTTTTTGATTGGGTTGTATTTTTTTTGTTATTTAGTTGTATGAGCTGTATTTTGGAAATTAAGGCTTTGTCAGTCACATGGTTTGCAAATATTTTCATTTTGCTGATGGTTTCCTTTGCTGTGCAAAAGCTTATAAGTTTGATTAGGTCCCATTTGTTTATTTTTGCTTTTATTTCTATTGCCTTGGGAGACTGACCTATGAAAACATTGGTACAATTTATGTCAGGGCCTGTGTTATATCAGAGCCTATGTTATGCCTGCATTCTCTCCTAGGAGTTTTATGTTGTCATGTTTTATTACATTTAAGTCTTTAAGCTGTTTTGAGTTTATTTTTGTGTATGGTGTGAGGGAGTGTTCTCTCTTCATTGATTTATATGCAAGCTGTCCAGCTTTCCCAACACCACTGGCTGAAGGGACTGCCTTTTCTCCATTGTATATTCTTGCCTTCTTTGTTGAAGATTAATTGACCATAGGTGTGTGGGTTTATTTCTGGGCGGGTTCTCTATTCTTTTCCATTGATCCATACGTCTGTTTTTGTGCCACTACCATGCTGTTTTGATTATGGTAGCTTTGTAGTATTTTCTGAAGTCTGGGAGGGTTATGCCTCCAGCTTTGTTCTTTTTCCTCAGGATTGCTGTGGTAGTAATTCTGGGTCTTTTATGGTTCCATGTAAATTTTAGGATTATTTGTTCTAGTTCTGTGAAAAATGTCATGGGTAATTTGATAGAGATCACATTAATTCTGTAGATTGCTTTGGGTCATATGGAACAAGGGTCTGCTTTTTTATCCGAGAAGGGAAGCCAGAAATCAGTTATATGAGTGCTGCTAGACCAATCAATGGTAAGGGAGAATCACACTGCCATGACTGACTAGAGCAATCGTGATCCATCTCTGGGGCTGTAAATTTGGATCGGAGCCTACCTTCCTTGAAATCAAGGAATCTAGTTTGGTGATGAGGGAAGAAAGGAAGGGTGGGGGGCAGTGGTTGTTGGAGAGGCAGCCAACAGTGTCTGTTATAGCCACTAAGCTTGCTGATTCCTGGAATCCCACAATTGCTCATTGGCGCTTTAAACCAACAGAGGCTCTGCCCCAGTGAAAGAAAATTCATCACATCTGCAAGACATTTATACCCAAAAAATATTTAGTTCATCCTATTTTTTAGCACAATATTGAATAGGAGAAAAGAGAAAAACATATTTATTAAGAGCAGTAGGGACTTTCCTGGTGGTGCAGTGGTTAAGAATCCACCTGCCAATGCAGGGGACATGGGTTCAAGCCCTGGTCTGGGAAGATCCCACATGCCACGGAGCAACTAAGCCCGTGTGCCACAACTACTGAGCCTGCGCTCTAGAGCCCGTGAGCCACAACTACTGAAGCCCATGCGCTTAGAGCCCATGCTCCACAACAAAGAGAAGCCACTGCAATGAGAAGCCGCACACCTCAACGAAGAGTAGCCCCCGCTCGCTGCAACTAGAGAAAGCCGGTGTGCAGCAACGAAGACGCAAAGCAGCCATAAATAAATAAATAAATTCAAAAAAAAAAAAAAAGAGCAGTAGTTGTGCATTTGTAAATTTTTAGAGACTGGGTGGGGAGGAGCCCTGATTTATAGTTTGCTAATTTCTGTTGTGTGAATACTCTTAGCATGATAGGTCTCAGGCTACCAGTGGTTTAGCAGCTGGCTAGCAAAGTTCAGGAAAGTATAACAATCAACTCTTGTGAGCTCATACACATCAACTCCAGCACACCATCGAATAAGTTTACTCGACACTATTGTGCCAGGCAGTTGTGCTGTACACATTTACCTGTGTTGTGTCTCCTTTACTCCAGCACTTGTAAAGTAGATATTGCCATCGCATTTCACAGACGTGAAGCCTGGTCTCCAAGAAGTTGAATCTTTTCCCAATTCTTCTGACACTAGGTGCCAACAGGAGGCCCACGGGAGCTTAAGGATGAGAAAGTCCTGATACTGGCGATTTTACCCGGGTACCAAACAAACGCTTATTACTGGAATTGTGTGCACTGTCAAGTCTTAATGCCCTTGGAGTGACAGAGACTAAGGCAAACTGAAAGTCACTGGATGCCTTTATTCTTGTTTTGAAGAAAAGAAAAATGTAACGATCTCATCAGAAACCTCCAAAACAGAATACCTTCTGTTCTCATTGTGAATGTTCTTCGTTTGAGAGAAAGGTCAGGTCCTTCTTGTTTTTTGTGACATCAAAAAGAAATGTTTCTAAAAGCACTCACCTTGGCATTCATTTCTACTTTTAGTTTTACACCGAGGAGCAGCCTTGTGGCTCGAATGTACGGGCAGCTCTTTCAAGCCATATACTTCCTTATTCTAGAAATATTCCCCAGCATTCTGTGAGTTGTGACGCTCGCTTTTCCCTTTGCCAACCTCATTTGGTTGTAGTGAGCTGCAGCTGTGGTGACATGGAGTATGGAAATGCCCCACGACAGTGTTGTACTTCTGAAAATGTAAGGCACCCTTGTTTTTGTTGCCATGGGCAGCCTTGGCTCAGGCTGAGTTTTCTCCCGTCAATGAGCCTTTCCTCAGGAGAAGAAAAACATTCTGGGTCCCTTTCCCCTTCTCCTGGTTCATATTTCATAATCTTTTCCCTCCTGCCTATTGACACAGCAGGTTGGGAAAAATTCTCTTGATTGCAATTCATCAGTCAGGGGCTATAGCAGAGTCCGTGCCATCCACTCTAGGGGTGGGGACAGGAAGCAGTGGCTGATCCACTTCTGGGATTCCACTGCTGTGTGTACCCCCATACCCTACCTCCACAGTCTCAGGGTAAGGCTGCTGGTCAGCAACCTCTCTCAGTGCTTCTGGCTCACTGGCCTGGTGCTAGAGTGAGGTTTTGGTACAAGCCTAATCCCCAGGTGTGGAATGGGTTCTGCCCAGGAGAACTCTGCCTGCACCGTTCAGAGCCAGTGAAGAGGCCAAGAAGACAGAAGGTTTTGTTTTCTCTGACGACAGTCAAACTGCACCAATGTGACAAATGTGGCCTGTTCTCCTCCCTCTTTCCCCCCTCATCCAGATCCTACCTGGATTGCTCCCTCTTGGAGGTCCCTTCCCCTAGGGCCGCTGTGCAAACACAGCATCCCAGGTTGTTCAACATTACACAAAGGGACTTAAGAGCTGGGTTCCCCTGCTCACTGCTCCTTGACTGTGAACACAATGCATTTGCTCCACGAGGAGAACAGCTCTATGGCTGCCACATGCTTTAAAGGAACCACTGTGCTCTGCATTTTAAAAATAAAGTCTGCCCCCACAAATAAATATCTTACTCACAAAGTTGTCCTCTCACAGATGTCATCAGGCATTTATAAATTAGCTACTAAACACTACCAGAAAAGCACCCTGGAAAGAGACTGTAGATGAAGTGAAATTAGCCAGAGGTGAGAACTCAAATCCAACTGGTATGAAGCAACTGAATTTGTGCTGAAAGGCAAATTCTGGTTACAGGTAAATGGGCCTCCTCTCTGAATTCCTGTTACCTTTCCCCCTCAAAAGCAAATTCATATTTCTAGAGTTTGCATTCTGAGAAATAGGAATTAGAAGAAGCCAGCAAGAGACCGTGACCCTTGCGACTGTTCTCGAAGCATGTTGTGGGCAAAGAAAAGCAGATTTTAGAATCAGTGCCACGATAATCTGTTTGTATCCAAATATTGTAACAAAAATTGCTAATCTCATCTATAACTGAGTCTCTCTTCTCACACATTCTCTTTTCTCTCATGGTTTTTGAACCATTTTCCAGTTTCAGGCTTACACTGTTTTACCAGTGTATTGCCTGGTCACATTATGCTGGAAGATAATGCCACACCTTTGCTGAAGCCTTTTGGAAAGTTTCACAGCAGATAGACGGACACAGCCATTCTCAAAGAGTGGTCTACAGATTCCTGGAAGTGCGCAAGACCTTTTCAGGGGATTAGAAAGGTCAAAGCTATTTTCATTAAGATACTAAGATGTTATTTGCCTTGCTGCTGTGTTGACATTTGCACTGGTGTGAAAGCAATGGTGGGCAAACCTGCTGGTGCCTTTGCACGAGTCAAGACACCAGGCAGTAAAATTACTAATTTTGGAAATTTCGTATCCGCCACTATCAACTTGACAACTTCCCAGTACTTGAAGATTCCTGACAATGTTAGTAGTGATATTAATGAATGTTATTTTTTGATATTGTATGACAAAATGCAAAAACTTTTGGAAGATGTGCATAACTCAGTGAACCAATATTTGGTCTAACTGACCAAATACGTAATACTACAAAATCACGCATGGGTCAATCCAAATCATGCAAGATAGGGGAATGGATTGTAATGTAACAAAGTACAAAAAGTTCATTGACATGGTTTCTTATTTCATATTGAACTAATCTTTAAGAAACTACCAAATGTTAAATTTGGGTATAATATCAAAGAATTCCACAATTATCTGAAAAGGCTATTAAAACACTTTTCCTTTTCTAACCACATACGTGGGTGATGCCGGATTTTTTTTTTCCAAAACAACATAGCAAAAGAAATGTAATTTTTAAGCGATCTAATAAATCGACGATCTTTAAATTCCTCAGTTTTCATTTTTAGTATGGTGAGTATTGATAGACATAATCCTTATTCCAAAAGCTCTTTGAGGATCTTCAATACTTTTTAAGAATACAAAAGTCCAAAATGTTTGAGGACACTGGACTAAATGAGGCACACTGGAAATCTAATTAGAAAGCAGTAAAGTTAATCTTGAAGAGATGTGCTAGAATGTATGTGACCAGTTGAGCTGTTCCCTGTAGATTGTACACTGGTGAGGAACACAGCCATCGGGCAACCATTAGAACCCCTCTTCTGCAGTGTCCATAGGACATACACATACAGCCTTACTATTTTATAATCACAAGGCACTTTTGAACCAAAGTTAGGTTACCTAGTTGTGACAAACTTGCTCCTTGCAAATTTGATCTCAAAAGGCTTTTATCTACCTCTAAAAATAAAATCTACCTTCAAAGGATGAATGTGTGCTTTCTCAGCAGTAAGCACACAGCAAAAAGCATTTGCCACAGACCCAGCAATTTAGGTACTGCATGGAATTTTGAAAGGTTCTACAGTGAGGAGAATGCCAGAAAGAAGTCTATTCATTTGTTCCTTTATTCAAAAAATATTGACCACTATGGGTCAGTTGCTGAGCTGAATGTGAGGGACATGGTACAGAGCAAAACAGACCCCGTCCCTTACAGAGCAAGGTAAGACATTCGACAAGTAAACACGCAAAGGAATGTTTGTTGGGATAATTTTTTTTAATTCCAATTTTTTTTATTAGTTTCTGCTTTATAAGGGATAAATTTAACAGAGGAGGAAAACAGGATGCATGAGAGAATATAAGCAGGGGAGACTATCTTTAGCCAGGTGAACAGGGAGGTTTCTCTGAGGAGGAAGCATGTAAACTGAGATGTGAAGAAGGATCTCACTGTGTACAGAGTGAGGGAGGGTGTTCTAAACTGGAAGGAAGGCAAGGTCTTGGGTCATCCCCTTTCCGGAAGGTTGGAAATGTTCTAAAATGCGTGGGTGAAAGCATAGGCTCAGCAGTCTGGCTGCCTGGGTTCCAATGCCAGCTTTACCACCAGCTGGCTTTCTGATCTTAGACAAGTTACTCAACCTTTCTATGTTTTAGTATTTTCATCTGTAAAATAGGAAAGGCAGTATTCTCTTACATACATGTATTTCCTGTGGATTACAAGAGAGAATTCATGCAAAGTTCTAGGCTTATAGGGAAAAAAAACAATAAATATTAGTGATATAATATTGGTTTGCAGGAATTGAGGTAGTTGGCTAGGCTGGAGTATCTTGAGGATAGTGGCACGAACTTGGTTTAACATCAGACCCCAACTGGTCCTGGTTATGAGGTAAGAATAGTGTATATCAGTATTTCAAGCCAAGACAGTGTCAAGAATCCCAAACAAAATTGGAAGAAATACAGTGCTGAGAAAATCAGCTATCAAAACTTGGAATTCAAATGCATGCTAGGGCTAGAGTTTGCAGAAGGGGTTCATCAACGGCACATACAGGTGGAGGCTGAGTCTGTGAACAGGAAAGAGTGCCAAGTAATGAGCAGGACAGATGGGAGCATGGGCGACAAGCCCAGGTCAGGACTCAAGAGGTGGGACAGACAGAAGCCCAAGCTTGGTCTCAGCAACTAGAATCACCCCAGTAGGCTTCATCATCCCAAGATGGGGTCTGTCTAGTAGGTGTGGCTGCCAACCCATTTGTTAATGTTTGCACCTATTAGTGTGTTGAGCTAGGCTGTACTTTCTCCATGTTGCCCTTGGTGAAAGTGCTCTCTCTTCCTGGAAAATGTAGGTGAGAGTAGGGAAGAGTTCACCCAGGCATCATGTTGACGCTGGCATCTCTGAGTTCCCATGCTCTTTGGATTTTCCTTTTGGCTCTAGGGCCCTTGTCCAGATGGCCATCTGTTCTTTGCTCCTATAGCCTATAGAAGGCTGAGATGACTTGGGGTCTCTTTCTGAACAGCTTCATATTTAAATTGGGAAGTAATTTCAATCTTTATTTAGGTCTCTCAGAAAATTCCAAGGGGAGAGATGTATTATTGCATGACAGACAGGCAAACAGCCTAACATTTCTTTTTAGCCACCTATTGCCCCAGCATCCCTCTCATCCCAACAGCTGCTTATTTCTCTTTCTGTTTCTCTCTCTCCCACCCTCTCTCCCTCCCTCTAAACTTCTTCAGAGGACCATGATGACTCTTCTCATGTCTGCTGCTCCTACATCCTTTGTAGGGAAAGTTAAGAAGGCTCTACTATGTGATCCTATCACACCCCTAAAGTAGAGAGGCAGAAGCGGGTTAAGTTTTGTGCCTCTGTCATGCAGCCATGTTCAAGAGTGTAACAGGGGACTTGGAAGTTGGTGCTAGACTAGTTCTTAGTCTGAGTCACTACAGTGACTATGGAAATTATCAAGTCTCTGAGATAGCCATGCAGGATTTCCTATGTTGTGTCTACTTTCAAAATATGCACACAGTTGAAATATTCTCTATCTCCCAGTAAAAAAGTGATATCACAAAATCAATGTTATTTTACAAAACGTTGTGTTAATTCCAAAATAACATTATTGTCCACCATCTGGAAATGGTGTGTAATGAAACAGTTTGCTGGATATTTTCTGCTGCCCCTCCACATTCTCTTTGTACCCTTCTCCGTCCTGTCCTGGGCCCTGGAGACTCACCTTTGTGAACTGAATCAGCAGGTAACCTTGCCTGCTGGATTGCTACCACTAAGAAGCAAAAGCAGATGAGAGGGAGGTGGAGATGGGAAGCAGAGCAAAGCTGGGTATAGATTTATTTTCTGTGCTCCCTCCCTCCCTCCCTCACTACAAGCCGGCTGCATTCTCCTCTGTATTCTCTACCTATGTAACTCTCTCTCTGTTCCTGTAACCACTCCCCTCTCCTTTACCCCCTCAGGCTTAGAGGTGACAAGAGTGCCTCACTCTTAGACCCTAGGTATAGCACCATCCTTGTGGTTTCTCAACACATCCTATAAACAATCCCTTTATTGTGTCCGTCTTTTTCCTGCCAAGACCCCGACTCCAACACCCCTCTAATAAACAAACATCAAACAAATCAAAATGGAAAGTTTAGAGTAAGAAAAGGTGAGAACAATTTAAGAGCCCTTAAAGACGTTGACAGCAGATAAATAGTTTAGTTCCTATTTTGCTTACATCTTCACAAAGGAAAATGATCTGTTATTCATTCAGTAAAGGAAATTTTAAAATGTTTACTTTGTTTTGAATTTAGCCATGGATACAATATGTATCAGAAACTGGGAGTGGATGATTCCATGCACCCCTACCTTCCTCCTGTCCTGGGTTCCCTTAAGGGCTACAGGGCTGCTGCTTTCTGTGCAGGTCAAGTCCTGCCATCTAAAGATGGTATCGTAAAATTTTTCCTGTAGTCCATTACGTGAGCCTCAGTTCCTGGGCTAATGTTAGCCTCCACAGCACTGTTCTTGCAGATGACTCCACGTCTGTATGTACCCATCCTCTCACACCCCCATAGTGTCTCATCAGAGACCTTCCTGAGACATTAATTTCATAGCTGCTCTCCACTGTCTTTCAAGTATATGGAAAGAATATTACTTACAAGTTCCCATCTCCCATGAACTACATTGCTTCTTAGATGCCTCTGGCCAATGGTTCATATCTATGTTTCCTCTGAAAGTTTTTGAATTTTTCTATTGAGGGCATCTTTGATCTCTGCATTCCCGTTCTCTCTTTTACACAGCGTTTGTTTACGGTGGTACCTAATATGAACTAGGAACTGTGCTAAGGCATACGACAGGGAGAAAAGTAGACCCAGTTTCTATTTTCATGGATCTTATAGACTAGGAAAAAATAATAAGCAAATAGCCATGCTAATAAATATATAGTTGCCACCCTTGATACATATTCTGAAGAAATGGTGTACAATGTTATAAGAACATGTAACGGGGCATTTGATCCATTCTGAGGGGTTAAGGAAAGCTTCCAAGAGGTGGTGACACATTAGCTAAAATACGAAGGGTGAGCAGGAATCAATTATGTCAATGACTCTCAAGCAGGGGTGATTTTGCCTTCCAGGGGACGTTTCTCAATACCTTGAGACATTTTTGGTCGTCTCAGTTGGGGCAGGGGTGTTTCTGGCATCGAGTGGGTAGAGGCAAGGGATGCTGTTAAACATCCCAGGATGCACTGGAAAGCCCCACAGTGAAGAATTATCTGGCCCCAAATATCCATTGCACCAATGTTGAGAAACCTGAACTAAATAAATTATTCCAGACAGAGGGAAGAATATGTGTGAAGGCCTAGCTCACACCCCAGCCGGCACAGAGAAGCCATGAAATATTGAACTGAATTTACAGTTTAAATTGGTTGGTATATCACCTTTAGTTTTCTTTTCTGTCATTACTCAGTTGAGTAAAATTCTATTTTACAAGACTTGGGTAGAAATGAATATGACAAGACTATTTCTCTCCAAAGTGTAACCGAAAGGTTGATTCAGGCAAGAGAGTGCAATAGAGTTGATGGATGTGAGAATTTTTTCTTTCACTCTAGTCTGCGTGAAAATAGAAAATGGCCTCTTCATCATGACTGGCAAGATGACTCCCTCCAAGTGGACATCTGTGGTTGGGGTCCCCATATGGTGGCCTGGGTCGAGCTGAAATGGAAATTAAGGTTGTTAGACACTGAAGAGAATAAGGGATAGGAAAATGGGCGAAAGGGAACTAAGATTTGTAGAGCACTTTCTAAAGTCAAGGTTTGTGGGTACATTATTCATTCCTTTAACAACTATTTATTGGGCTCAACTGTGCTGGATACCCAGGCTTGAAAAAATAAAAGGCTCAACATCGAGTGTGGCAACAAGTGAGCAAACAAATAGTGATAATGAAATACGAATAGTGCCCCAATAGAGTTAATTTTGCACGAAATGCCGAGAGAAAGCCTGAATCCATGATGTCCCGGGTGGGAATGGGGAAGATGGGCGGGTATCCCCATCAGGGTGTCTTCACCAAGGAGGGATTGATAGATATGAGACTTGAAGGTGGACTCTGAGGATACTGAGTGGAAACTCCAGGGGATAGCACATGGAAAAGCCAACTGTGGAAGAGCACAGCAGGCTTGGAGTGCCGTGGGTGTGGGGTGTGGCTGAAAGGGCATGACACCGGGGTGGGGTGGTGAGGGATGGTGTGGAATGGGGAGAAGTGGCAGAGGGGGAAGTCACAGAGGGCTGTAGGCAGTGCTGAGGAAGCAAAGGAAAGGCGCAAACAGGTGTACCTGTTGAGAACGACCATTCTGGCACCGTTGTGGAGACTGGATGGGAAGAAGGTAAGACTGGGCAGGAGCATCTAGTTAGGAGACCAGTAGAGTTAGGAGACCAGTAGGAGTCCAGGCAAAAGTATCTGATTACAGAGAAATGGTGCTGCATTTGGGAGCAGTTAGTGGGTGGGCAACAGGAAAGAGGAATTCACTTTACCTTTATTCTGAATGGTTTTAATTTTGCAAATAATCCATTGTTAATGACAATCAAAAAGTTAAGTATAAAATAAAAACCAGCACAAATTTCAAAACGATGACAGTTTAACTTCTACTGCAGGTCCTTTGAGACACTGTCGCCAATGAATATACTCACCCTTAATGAATTTAAATTGTTTTCATCTATGTGAAGCAGGAACTACCTTCAATGTGAGGTGAGCAGTGCATTCCAAACCTCAGACCAGGACTGAGTCTGATTCTTCAGGAATCAGTGGAGCTGGGAGGAGTGTCCTAGTGTGAGCTTGAGAAGGGGAGTTGTGAAAACAAGAAATTTGAAATGGTGGCCCCAACGTCCAGGCGAGAGGACAAACCTGTCTATCTATAGAAGAGGAAAACAGAGAAACCTGGAAGGTTGTGCTTAAAATTTTGAAACTGTAGCAAGTTAATTTAACAAAGTGAGTTACAGGTGTGTAACCTATACCAGTTACCAAATGTGTATACAGCTGGTGTACCAGATTACATCACATTGTGTAGAAGAGGTAACTGGACTTTCCCTGGGTAGCAATGGGAACTCTTGGTGAAGGACCTCTGGGTCTGATGCAGGTGGCTTGCGCAAATCCCTCAGTCTAATGTTCAAGGCCTTCCATCATTGGGCCCCAACCCACCAATAAAAACTTCTTACGCTTGTAGAGCTTTTTGTGGTTTATATAGTATTTTCACATACTTTACTACATTTTATATTCACAATAACACTTGTGGGGTTGGCAGGTAGATATTTTGCCATCTGCAACAACAAAAACTGAGAATGAGAGAAACTGAGTACTTTGAACAAATAGTCATTAAAAGGCAGGACCAGTACTGGAATTGTTGTGGACTGTTTCTTAGATCTTTCCACGCACCACGCTTCATCCGTCAGGTTCCTGATCCTGGAAGGCATCCTCTCCTTTCCTCCTTTGTGTCTTTGTTCACACATTTCTTTCTGCCAAGAATGAACTTCTTGCCCCATTTCTACATGTTCATATATTTTCAAGGATCAGAGAATATTTCCCCCTAAAGCTTTCTCTGACGTACTCCCAAGCCTATCAGCCAGAAGTAATCTCTCCATAGTTTCTCTCCCCATAGCATTTTTGTGTGGGCTTCTTAAGATACCTATCACTTTTTATGTTGCATCATAGTTAACTGTGTATATGTCTTGTCTCCTCTACTAGGCAATAGGCACTGAAGGCATGTACTTTCTCATCTTTGGATCATTATAGCACTCAGTAGAAAGCATTACTAACTTGGTAGAAAGTGGATAGTGTAGCAGGCATTACTGACTGTTTGAATGAGTGATGTGAAAAAGGTGAAAGTCCCAAGGACATGGTCTTTGGAAAAGAAACTATTTCTAAAACCTTCCTCTCTCCCCAACATCCCCTCTTATTCCAGGGTTGCAAGCAGAAACACACTCTAGAAAAGTTCAAAGATTCCCAAGCAGTGTACCTTCTGTTTAATTTTAATGAGTCCCCTAATTTTACAGTCCCCTAATTTCTTACACAATGTCAACCAGGGAAGAGCATCAAACTTGAGTCAAGATATATGGAAAACCAGTATTATGTTTGGGAGTCTTGGACCTTTAACTTAAATCATATCTGATTAAGAACAAGGATCCTAGGGCCGTGATGGGAAATGTCTTTGACTGAATATCCCAGGGTTCCTTCCCACTGCTTCCTTGTCTCACCTCCCTCAGAATGCAGGAGGAAGGCCGAGGGATGTCTATCTCATAGTTTGGAAAAGAGTCTTGTTGACAATAGATTCCTGGATCTGATATCTGGAAAAAGAAAATGTATATAGTGCAATGGGGCATGGAAATTGGGATTAGGTCCACAAGACACCAGGAAATTTATCTCAAACTCACAGCTTGGTTTTCTTGTCTCTGATTTTTTTATTTTTTAAACCACACCACACAGCTTGTGGGATCTTAGTTCCCTGACCAGGCCCACAACAGTGAAAGTGCTGAGTCCTAACCACTGGACAACCAGGGAATTCCCATCTTGTCTATGATTTTTAATGAGTGGTCCAGAAATTCATTCTGTGCTTTTTCCATTGATTACATATACTAAATATTTTTAAATGTTCAAACAAAAACAATATAGAACTCAACTCACGAACTCTTGGTCCTGCCTATTAATGGCTATTTGGTCAAAGTACTCAGTTTCTTTCATTCTCAGTTTTTGTTATTGTAGATGGCAAAATACCTACCTGCCAATTTTACAGGGTTACTGTGAATATAAAATATAGTAAAGTATGTGAAAATGCTACATAAACCACAAAATGCCACACAATCAAGTTACTTATTTTTAATCAAATAACCTGATTTAAAAATGGGCAAAGAACTTGAATAGACATTTCTCCAAAGAAGATATACAAATGGCCCAAAAGCATGTGAAAGATGCTCAACATCACTAATCATTAAGGAAATGCAAATCAAAACCACAATGAGGTATCGTCTCACACCAGTCAGGATGGCTATTATTAAACAAGAAGAAGAAAATAAAAAGGGTTAGCAAGGATAGGGTGAAATTGAAACCCTTGTGTACTGTTGGTAGGAATGTAAAATGGTATAGCCCCTATGGAAAACAGTACAGAGGTTCCTCAAAAAAATTAAAAATAGAATTACTATATGATCTAGCAATTCCACTTCTGAGTATGTACTCAAAAGAATCGAAAGCAGGGTCTCAAAGAGATATTTACACACCCATGTTCATAGCAGCATTATTCACAATAGCCAAGATGTAGGAGTGACCCAAGTGCTTATGATGGATGAATGGATAAACAAAATGTGGTACACACATATAATGGAATATTAGTTAGCCTTAAATTTAAAAAAGGAGATTCTGACACATGCTACAACATGGATGAACCTTGAGGACATTATGCTAAGTGAAATAAGTCAGTCACAAAAAGACAAATACTGTATGATTCCACTTATAAGAGGTACCTAGAGTAGTCAAGTTCATAGAAACGGAAAGTAGAATGCTGGCTGCCAGAGACTGGGGGAAGGGGAAACCACAGTTGTTAGTTAATGGGCATAGAGTTTCAGTTTTGAAGATGAAAAGTTCTGGAGACTGGTTGCACAACAATGTGAATATACTTAGTGATACTGAACTGTACAGTTAAAAATTAATTTTAGGGCTTCCCTGGTGGCGCAGTGGTTGAGAGTCCGCCTGCCGATGCAGGGGACATGGGTTTGTGCCCTGGTCCGGGAGGATCCCACATGCCACGGAGCGGCTGGGTCCGTGAGCCATGGCCTCTGAGCCTGCGCGTCCGGAGCCTGTGCTCCGCAATGGGAGAGGCCGCAGCAGTGAGAGGCCTGCGTACCGCAAAAAAAATAATAATAATAATTTTAATTTAATTTTAAACTTTAACTAAAGTAAGTTTAATTTTTAAAAATTAAAATCAAAACAAAAAATATAGAACTGTATGAAATCCAAGGAAATTTCAGGCTGTTGTTAATTTTCCTGATTGACTTCTCTGTCTGGGAAGATGGTAAAAGTTGGATGCTAATATTCTTATTAATTTTGTTAATTGAGTAAAAGGAGGTAATACTTGCTTTACAGATCCTGTGTAGTTCTCTACTCAATAGCACTTAATTCATGACCAACACTAGGTATAGGATAGAAAAGGAAAGGTATGTTTATGTCCTGTGGGTGGGGGTGGGGTGGGAGGAAACACTGTAAACTTTATGAATTGCAGTAAAATGCAAGGTGAGCTGTGCAAAGAACATGGGTCAATAATATGGACTTTTAAAGATGGACTTTTATGAGATTAAATGTAGGCAAAGGCCATGCCTTCCTTCCTTGACACTCCATGATCAGCTCTTATACTAGGCACAGAAGATATTCAGTGGTCAGGTACTAAATGAATTCAAAGTGCCTCGTACAGTGCCTGGTAAACGACACAGTGCCTGATAAATGACGTTGTTCCATAAGTGTTAGTTTTGTCCTTCCCCTTCCTCCCTCCCTGCAGCTCCCGTACCCTTCTTCCTTCCTTCTGTGGAATATCACCATAAAGGCTGATACTTTCTGTCCAAGGAGAAAGATTTCTGTCCTAAGAACTCATATGCCTTATTTCTATATCCTATTCTCATCTTGTTTATAAGTGTTCAGAAAAGATGTTTAAATATTTTTTCCCCACGCTACTCAGGGGGATCGTAAATATGAGTTGTGATAATAATAAAGCCAATGTTTTAATCCACTCAAACTGTTTAATTTTAGAAAAGCATTCTTGTAGTTTCCTTAAATGATAATCATGATAAAAATAATATATCCTTAATAATCAGGACATTTAAGAAACTAGTAGTTTAATTCAAAACATTAACCTCTTTTTAAGTTTAGGTTTTACCATTCAGACTACCTTTGATTATGAGCTAACAAATACAGTAGGAAATCTGGCAGCCATTTAATCCTGACTCTAGACAAGATACTGCTAGTTTTAATTTTTTTAAGGACAAAAAAAAAATCACTTATTCTGGATGCTAAAAACTGTGTTATAATTTATGCCTAGCCTTATTTATCTTGAAGCACTATAGGAGAGGAATATGACTTCTTTTTATTCTATATAATTTTAGAACTAAAATGAGCATTGCAGATAACCCCCTTAATTTACAGTGAAGACAATAAGACTGGAGAGGTTGCAGGACTTCTCCAGGTTCACAGGGTAGCTAATGCCAGGGCCAGATGGGGATGCAGACCTCCTGACTCCTAAATGAGGGTTCGTCAAACTATATTACTTCACTGTGTTCAGTGAAACAGTCCAGGGGAGAAGCAAACAAAACCAGATGACCGGGACTTCCCTGGTGGTCCAGTGGTTAAGACTCCATGCTCCCAATGGAGGGGGCCCAGGCTCCATCCCTGGTCAGGGAACTGGAGCCCACATGCTGCAACTAAGAGCCCGCATGCAGCAACTACGACCCAGAGCAGCCAAATAAATAAATATTTAAAAACCCCCCAAAACAAAAAAAACAACAGATGACCAGTAAGTAGATGGAGAATCAGGGTAGAAAGCAGAGGAAAGGGATGACCACGAATACTGGATCCTCCTTATTTACAAAGACCATTAGTGGGAACTTAAGACGATAGTTGTTCCAATCCTGGGTTTGCTGTAAGTACTTTAAATGCAGCATATTTTAGTTGGTGGAAACAAACTTGGACGATTGCAGGCTCAGTCCAAGATCTCCTCCTGTCTTCTCTTGACTCCTGGTGACCTCCCTCTATTAACCATGACTGTAGAAACTTAAGTGGCATGATCTGTGTGCTACAATTAAAGGGGCACAGGGACTACAGTGAGACCTCACACTGTTTTGGAACGTGACTTGAGGCTTATGAAATTGACAGCATTTTCTTTCTTCTCTTTTCCTTATGGCCCTTCACCCAATCTCCCCATTCCTGCCCATACCTAGAGAAAAAACAAAAAATTACGGGAGGAAGATAGAGCCAAGGGAAAAAAGATGAGAGAATGGGAGAGGAGACAGAGGGAAAGCAAGAGGAAGGTGAAAATTAGAGAAAAGAAAAGAGGAAGGAGAAAAGAAAACCAATGGGATGAAGCCGTATATAATACTCTGATGCAGAATCACCTGGTGTATCTGTTAAATGTGCATTTCTGGGCCACATTCCAGATCAGCCAAATTGGAATCTATGGGAGTAACATCATTTAAAAGTAAATGAAAAGTTCTTTGATAAAATAATTACTCTCCTTTTTGTTAATTTGATTTGAAATTTTATTTTGATTTCAAATTTGCAAATCCATTTGTTTCTTTAAAGCTGGCAAAAAAAAGTATTCCATTTATTTGCTTAAAAAGTTTTTCTTTTTTATTCTACACAACTGCTGATAACGTTACTTTACACAAAGAAGTTGGCGTATTTTCACACACATCAAAGCAGCTCAGAGACACAGCACCTTCCATCAAAAGGATGTGCTCTAATGAGAGTAACAGGATAATGTTAAAGCCATCCTCTTCTGCCAGGGGCACTGGAGGTGTGGGTGCAGGAAAATCCACACTCCACGAAAGGCAGTGAACTCCTTGTCTTTTCTTTTGGGGCAATTTGTTGCAGCGTTTTCTTTTGTTCATCATTAGGCTTTTGCTTATAGGCACTTGGCTAAAGTCAGAATATTGCCTGCCATGTTAGCAGTCCATTGGAAGGTCCCATCACATGTTGTCTGCAGGATCAAATCTGTTTCCATTGTATCCATGGTCAAAGTTTTGTAGGGCAGAACCTGCTGTGCTAAACGACCTTGTGCAGGGTGTCTACACCTGAGTGCACATGTGGAGTTGGGTATTTTATGACACGTCCCCATCAAGGTGTTCCTGCAGGGATGGTGGTTGCAGTCCAGAAGCATGCCAGTTGCCTGGTATATTAGTCACGGCCATGTTAGGAATACATATTTAAAGGACCTGCTGTGTTGTGATCATGTTGTGTAATCATATCGAACGGTGCCTACTGGGTAAGTGATCATGTTGTGTGTCCGTATCTAGCTGGGCCTGCTGTGATAGTGATCACATTGTGTATAATTGCACAGCCGCCCTGGGAATTTATTGCTATAGATCAAGCAACAGGGCAGAGGAGAAGTCAATAATTGTGCCTGCTCTGGGCTGTTAGCTGTACTATTGAGAGCAAGCACAACTTCTAGGGTGGGAAAGGAATCTTCGGTTTGCAGATGGAAACGAAGTTGACATTCTCTATTCTAAGTATTTTGGGGGCTATTCCCACTCTTCTTACTATTTCATATAATGGCAAATTATTTCTAATTAGAATAAGGTGACTCTGAAAGTGATGAATTCTGTACAGACTGCAGGCTATATTAAAAGTAACAAAGTCAAGCTTGAATATTCTCCATCTTATTCAAAGAAAATGCCTTCAGAGCTGCTCATAAATGTGTAAAAATAATGAAGAAGAAATATCTTGTCAGAGAACACAGTGCCAAGAAGGATGTTATTGTTCTTTTTGGCTAAACTCTCATCTGAAGAATTTTCTCATTGCTCAGGAGTCAGGAAAGGTGGGTAAAATTAAGGTTACCTGTCTTATGTTCCAATATTTTCCTCTTAATTAAGTTATACCAATGGATCATAAAGACAAGAGAAGGTGAGTAAGCGATGGGACTGGCTTAAAAACACATAGTAAGCAGTATACATACCCCCAAATCAGTGTGATCCTTCAAAGTGGAGACTTGGACAAGTTGACTGCATTTATGGAACTCTTCTTTTGGAAAAAGGCCTTCAGAGATAGTTTACGAATCACGCAAGCAAACCAATATCATTACCTCCTTCCTCTGTGACCAAAACAAAAACAAACTACTCTAATGGCTTGCTCACTTTTAGTCACCAGGTTTGACTCTGAGGAATGTCTGGCTCTTTACAAAGCCAAGGCAGGGCATACATTAGGGTGGATGTGTTCCAACAGATTTGTTGAAAACAATCAGACAAACTTTATTTTCAAACATCGTTTGCAAATTCTTTTGGAAGTCCTCCCAGTATGTTAGAACCCCTGCTGATATCCTTTATAATCTCAGGTGGTAGCATTCATTTTCCAGGGGAACATAAACTCAGCCACAAGCGAGCTCATGATTATGGTATGAGAATTTTCACGGGTAAGTAGCCTATCTCTGTCTGATTTTGAACAGGAAATAACTGTGTTGCTGTTTAGACAGACACTTGAACTTTTAAAAATTAGCTTTAGAATTTCCTAAAATAAGAAGCAAATGGAAGCAGGGAAAAGGAGGAGGGAAGGAGGGTAAGAAAAAAGAAGGAAGGAAGAGCAGATCCTTCCCCTCAAATCTGGGTCTTAAGGCCACATGATAGTTATTGAAGAGAACTTCTGGAAAATGAAAAATAAACTGAACTTTTCAGAGGGTTTGATTAAGTATGTAGCTATAAATATGTCCATTCTTAATAAATATAAGATCTTCTCACTTTGAAGGATCTAATGTTATGTCTTTGGCAGGGCCCTATGGCTGTGATGATTTGAATAATAGTTCTACATGCCTGGGACCCAAACAGGGCCAGGGAATGAGGTGTTTTGGGGGGTGGGAGGAATGTTCTGTTTAGTTTAGTTTTAAGTTAAAGAGTTTAAAGTAAAACATAAGCCAGAGTAGAAATGAAGGGTTTCATCTTATATATGCTACAGTTCTAATTGTATCTAATTTTAACCACCTCAAGCCATGGAAATAAAAAGGCAGAGGGCAGGGAAAAGAAATAGTAGTTTTAATGTTGATTGGGCCTCTCCTATTTGCCAGGCACTGTGTTAGCCAGTTTGTACCACGTTGTCTCATTTAGTTCTCATGATAAGCACATTAGATCAATTTCACAAGTAAACTCACAGAGGTTAAGCGATATAACAAGAGTTGTAGAATACATGGAGACCAGCTTGGTCTCTCTCCCAAGCCCAAGTGCTTCCTTATCTGACTTTAATTTTTTAGAAGGAGTTTTAAAATTCATCTATCTAGAATTACTATTATTATTATTTACTCAGTACAGAGGAGTTTATGAAGTGAGAAGTAACAATTTTTCTCTACCACCACCCCTTTCCCTGCAATCTCATTTCCCTCACTAGGGGGAATATTTCGGTAGAATAGTCCAGGCTTGTCTCTGCCTAAAATAGGTTTCAAATGTTTTCTTTGGTTAAGCACTCAGGCATGTTTTAAACAGCTGGAGCTATTGCATATATGGGTTGAAACAAACTATTCAGGCCATTTCATCCCCATGAAATAGAGAAGTAGTAGGAGAAAGGACCAAGAAGGTCAGTAGAGTCTTCAAGCAGCAAACTCTGGACCAAGCTATAGCTGCCCCCAAACTTAGTGGAGGGCATCCACGTGGTGGGGTAAATTGGCCTTCAAACTGATGTCCATTTCCACGGTCCCTTTGTCCATGGAGTCCCATTAAGTTATCCTAAAGTGCCAGGGTCATCTGTAGGCACGGGCCTGTGTACCAGCCCTAGAGGGGAATGACCACTGCTGCGAAGGTCTGTGGGAGTGGGTAAGTGTGGAAGATGGGGAACTTGGTACAAAAGCGTCTACACCCAAAGCTAGAAAACAAAGCTGGCAAACAACAGCTATTGCCACCAACTAGAGGACAACCATCATGTGGATGCAACGTGCAGAAGCACCCTTTCTCCACCCCACCTCCCCATGCCATCTAACCTGAGAGAGCAATGCACATCTTGTTTATGCAGAGGCAAAATTACTTCTAGGCTCAGCTAGTGGATGCACCCTTAGCTCACTGCAAGAGCAGGAGGGACAGCTTTCTGTTCAGGCACTGGTCCTTGTTAATCTCCTTTCTTTCCAGAAAAGGACGTTAACTCAGTCCTCCACAGCACAGTCATTTAAGGCTGCCTTTTTTTTTTTTTTTTTTTTTTTTGCGGTTCGCGGGGCTCTCACTGTTGTGGCCTCTCCCGTTGTGGAGCACAGCCTCTGGACGTGCAGGCTCAGCGGTCATGGCTCACGGGCCCAGCCGCTCCGCAGCATGTGGGATCTTCCCGGACCGAGTCCCCTACATCAGCAGGCAGACTCTCAGCTACTGTGCCACCAGGGAAGGAAGCCCTAAGGCTGTCTTTAATTGGGCACTTAGAAGAGCCACACTTCAGGCAGTTGCAATAGAGCCACAATTTTGAGCTCTCAGTCACAGAGTTTATCAGGACACAGCTGAGAGAAAAACACTATTCAGGGAGAATTGCTTGGAGGCTGAAGAGTCCATTCACACTCCAGAATCTGCATGGGGTGTGGCTCTTGGCCTCAGACATCCAGGTCCATTTTAACCCTTGCAGGATTGTTTATGCTGGATTGCATATGATGCCATCAGCTTATATAGAAAGTTACTATAAGAAATAGCCAGAGGATGCTCTTTTTTGTGTTTATTATAAGGATACCGTTAAGGTGTCTTTCATACCACCTAGTTGCTCTATTTACTCTTGGATATTCTGATTAGGACCAGGAATAATTGTAAATCTTCTGAGCAATCATTTTATCTAATGGACATTGTGATCTGTGAAGCTGACAAAGTTTCCTAGTTTCACACAGCTACGAAACGCCACATTACTAGGAAACTTACAGCCCAAATGTTATCCTAGCATTTTAGCTATTCTCAAAACCCACCTGAAATCCCTTCTGAAAAAAAGGTGAGGGGTGTAGGTGAGCCAGTAAATATCTAGGTAACTAGTGTATTTTATTTCAATGGTTTCTGTTTCTTTCTCTGCCAAAGTCACCATTAGTAGCTGATGAAAGACAAGCAGACCTGTTTTCTAATTTGGAGACAAAGTTGTTTTCCTTTCTGC
Source organism: Mesoplodon bidens (assembly GCF_964165515.1). Taxonomy (NCBI): domain Eukaryota; kingdom Metazoa; phylum Chordata; class Mammalia; order Artiodactyla; family Ziphiidae; genus Mesoplodon; species Mesoplodon bidens. Next base: position 48,172,642 of record NC_138165.1, on the reverse strand, counting down.
CTCCTAACAAGTCACTCTGGAGTTCAGAGGTCTCTCAATATGCTGATACCAGGCCCTTTTCTTAGGAAACAGGCCATTTTGTTCTTGGGAACACAAAGATGAGGTCAAGAAAGTGTGGCTATTACTAAATCAATTACCAATTTTCTTTAATTCAGGATTCCAACTGCATATTCCATTCACAAATCTGTGTTTATAAACATTAGTCTTTTTTTTTTTTTAAAGAAGATGTTGGGGGTAGGAGTTTATTAATTAATTAATTTATTTTTGCTGTGTTGGGTCTTCGTTTCTGTGCAAGGACTTTCTCCAGTTGCGGCGAGCCGGGGCCACTCTTCATCGCGGTGCGCGGGCCTCTCACTATCGCGGCCTCTCTTGTTGCGGAGCACAGGCTCCAGACGCGCAGGCTCAGTAGTTGTGGCTCACGGGCCCAGTTGCTCCGCAGCATGTGGGATCCTCCCAGAACAGGGCTCGAACCCGTGTCCCCTGCATTGGCAGGCAGATTCTCAACCACTGTGCCACCAGGGAAGCCCAACATTAGTCTTTTGGTGGTGGGAGAGAGAAAAAACTAGGTAAAGGAAGCCACATTTAGAATAGCAACCCAAGGCTCCTAACAATGGACTCCTCTCATCTAACACTTGGGACCCCAGAGAGCTCGATGCTCTGAGCCTGGTTTACTTGTCTGAGATGTGCCCGCACATCAGTGAAACTGAACTGCACTCACAGGGAGAGAGAAACCACCTTCCAAGTTACTTTTCAGAGATGCCTGAGGAGAAAAGGATGCGCTGGTGGAGGAGGCCAGGGAAGGCAACTGAGAAGAATGGATGTTACGGGAGACCTAAACCAACAGGAGATGTGCAACTGCAGCCCCAAAGCCCCAGATTCTCCACTCCAACTCTCTACTGAAAATAACATGAAAGGTCCAGCCAGTTCCATGAATGTAACATGGCTTCAGCTGAATGGCAGCTGTGCTGAATTTAAAGTGTGGAATTTCCCAAGGGCAAGGTAGGTGGATTGGAAAGGAGCCTATGTTACCTCCTGTGGACTTGCTCCAACAATTATTTCTCTGTTTCAAACTCAGCACTTTATTAAAATAAGTAGGATCATAATCATCACCTCCATGGAACCTAGTGCCTCTCAGAAATCCAGAGTCCTGAAGTTAAATCTACATAGCTCACTTGCTGTTTGGACACAGATAACTGTCCTCGTCAGATTCATTAGCTCTGTCACAAGAGCTTTACTGATTTCTGGTATCTCCATCCAGAAGCTTGAGTGAGCAGCGTCAATCTGTTCCATGTGTGGGGTATTGGGTGTGTTTTCCGGTCAGGATGGGGCAACAAATGAGACAGGCTGTCGGCGTGATTCAAAATTGAGTGTTGTGCACCCTCTGGAGCTATGTGTTTCCAAATCTGTTTCCTCTAATTACATGTGTCTCATTTTTCCTTGGTTAATAAAATACAAAGCTTATGGGCTGATTATTTTTGAGTCTGTCTGGACCCTTTGTGGAACTTGGGAAGTAAATCGTCAACTTATACACAAGGTGGCACCCTGTGATTCCAGCCAGGTCTGAGAGGAGCGTTGCTGCTAAGAGACAGAAGCACAGCCACCAATTTTTATTTAGCATCTGGTTTTCCCACTGTGGGGAATATAAAGGTGGAAGTAGATGTTTGGCATATCACCTCTGAGCACAGCCTCTGTCCCCATGTCTCAAAGATTCAGAGTTGCCTCAGTAAAAGGGCACTGGAACCAGGGGGCTGATTCCAGTTGATGGTAATGAATGCAGACCACACATTCAGATTACATATGGAAAACAAGGAAGCTTTATTGGTACTGGGCTCATTCCTGGGAACATAAGGGGGAGGGGTGGGGATGTAGTTCACATACCAACCCAATTAACTTTCAATTGGGTTTTCCGAAATAAGGAGCCAATTAGAAAGAACGTGACATTTACAAAACTCTGGAGTAGTTGAATAGCAACTGTGTTTACTAGTTTTAAGGTTCCTTTCAAAAAGTAATTTGTTCATTATTTCGAAGTTGCCTGCCCTGATGGTAGGACGGGGAAGTAGAAACTGGAATATAATTTCAATTCTTACAGTTACTTGACCTTCTTTCTAAATTAGAGTACATTTAGAAGTAGTTTTATTTTGATATAGCTTTAAAACCATTTCTAATTCTTGGGTGTTTATATATTACACTTGCTTGGCCAAATGCATGTCCTTTGGAATTGGTCCAGGGAATATTTGAAGTGGACTGATTTTAGAATGACTATATTCAGTGCATTGTATGTGGAAACTAAAATAGACTATTAGGCTGCACAATCATTTGAAACAGGTTTTGATAAAGACATTTTATAACAGGCTCTACTTCAAAAGTTGAAGAATATTTTCTGTTTTTAGCACTAACAAGTGTATGGGTATTCAACAAATAGATTAGAAATAAACTTTATGAAAAATAATATTTGTATACAAATGAAAGCTACTTTCCAAATGTGAAATAGAGGCATTCTGGTTTAGGCACTGAATTTGAAGCCAAGAAAACACAGGCTGTGTCTCACTTAAAAAGTGTATTGTGTCATTTGCCTCAAAATGTTTTATTCCCAGCTCTATAATCATTGCCTACAGGGCAAGAGGAAAATGGAGATTTGGGGGAAAAAATCTGCTACATGGTCAAAGAAAAAGAACAAAACAACAACTACTACAGCAGAAACCCATTCCTGTAATTGAATTTCAGGTTTCACAAAAGTTTCTTTGAATGGCTTTAATTGGTTCTAAAATTCCTAGGCCCAAAAGGAGGAAGCTGAAGAGCCAGTTAGGCCATAAGAGCAGATATTGGCAGCAATGGCTAGGTCAGGTGACAGGCTAATAAGATATGTGAATTCCAAGTGGGACTGGAACGGGGTCAGTATCACTGAATTTTTTCAGGGAATATCAGTCAACAACTATATAGTAGGTGCCAGCTATGCATGAGGCATAGAACTGGGGATACAGTGATTAACAGAGCAGACGTTGGCCCTACCCTCCTTGAGGCTATTGTATCTTTAGGCTCTGGGTTATGCACTCTATTAGCCATTGGTTGGAAGGTCTCAGCAGTTTGGATCAGCAAGTTTAGAATGTTGAATGGTCAATAAACTGAAGAGCTTGGATAACAGGGTGGCATTGCTGAGAAAACAAGAGTTTTGGAGTCAGGCTAGACCTGGATTTGAACCTACTTCTTCAAGTTTATTATTGTTGAAACTTGGCAAACTATCTGTCTGAGCCTCAGTTTCCTTATTAGTAAAATTGTAATTTCTTCACAGGGCTATAATGAGAATTAAGTGGGATTCTATTAAAATACAATTAATTGAGATAATAGATACATAGTACCCCTAGAGTGGCTGGTATATTATAGATACTCAGTATTTTCTCTCTTGAGAGAGGGTAGCAATAAATACAGGGAACAGAAGAAAGCTATCATTTCTGAACTTGAGAAGTGCCAGATAAAAGCCCTGGATGACTCATTTCTTCAACCATTGCTTCCCCCCACTCCTCTCAGGCTTGAATCCAGGGCTGACCCCCTCCCAACAACATCTTGTTCTTCCTTGCAGAGAATTGGAACTGTTCCAGAGGGTAGCACTCGGATCAGGACATGCCCATAAGCTTGAGGAAGGTATTGCTTACAAGAAGTGAGTCACTGCACCTCCATTCTTTAGATGGAAAACACTCAAGCCCCACTAAACAATGCCTGAATTTCTTGCTGGGCCAAAGGGGTTAGACTCTGTCATAGAGTCTATACCCACCATTTTGCCCTCAAAGGGGGAGGTGGAGAGAAAAGGGATGAGGACAGGGAGGAAAAAGATAGGGAAGAAGTAGATGAGGAAGTGGAGGAAGAGATGGGGCTTTGATGTCCCATAGAAATGACAGTAGGAATAGGTTTTTTTCTATTCTGGAGGTCAGCAAACCATCTACTTTTCTCTGAGCTAGGCAAAATACTTATCAATTATTAGAAAATGGCAAAATGTGTTACACTCTTCCTAGGGATTTTGTAGGAAAACTGTAATGCTTAAAGTCTAACCAAGGAACTCAGCTAAACGAGGTTGATGTCAACAATAGGTGGTACTTATTTGAGTTAACTGGATTTTCTCTCCTCTTTAGAACTTTCTCTAACCGGTTCAGGCTAAAGAAGTCTCCTTTCTCTGAACTCTCGCGGCAGTTATGGCCTGTACGACTCATTTGGTAATTAATCATGTTCTACTGCCTTGTGTTATCGCCTATATAGTTTTCTTCAAGTGATAAACTTTTTTTTTTTTTTTGCCGTCATTTATCTTTACGGCTGCCCTGTTCTTCAACTATTTAAATCTCTTGCTGTTAATCATCTGTCCAACCTTTCTGTCATCCAATCAATGTGAAAGCTGCACAGGGCAGGAACTATGTATCTCAAACTTCTTTGTGTCTTCCACAGCACCAATATTTTACACAGATCGGCCACGTTGGAAATGTGTGCTGCCTTGGTTAAATGTTATAAGCTTAATTTTTAAGAACTCTAATATTTTTGAAATCAGAAGTATCTATCATCCACTAAAGAATTCTATGAAGTTTGGGTGACAGGTTCAAGGGCACTTGTTGCATCTGGCAGCCTCAAACGTTTTTCCTCATTGCCGTTAGCATCCTCCCGGCGAAAGCGAGGATGCCTTACCTTGGAGAGCTCTTTCGGTCAGGTACTAAAGAGAGGATGCGGGGAAGAGGGCTGGGGCTGCGTAAGCGTTTTCCCGGCAGGAGAGACCCGGCAGGTCTGCGCGCCTCGGAGTGGGCAGAAGGAATGGACCTTTCGCACCTCTCAGGGATGTGCGAATTGGAGTATGCGAATTAGCCGGCGCTCGGGGCGCCTTGGAGATAAGCTCTTTATAAGTAGAGGCTCGCTGAGGCAGTTGTGGCTCCGGTTGACATTTTCCTTTCGCGCTCACAGACTTCTGCACGCTCGCGCTGCTCAGCGGGGCTGTGTTTTGCCCGGCACCGTCCTCCGGGGCACCCAGCGAGCAGGGTGTCGGGGCCGCGGAGGCAGAGGCGCACGCTCGGGGGCGCGGGTTAACTTGCGCACCTGGCACCTGCCACACGGCGAGAGCGCGGGCTGCCGAGCGGAGCGCCGCCACCGCCCCCTCACCCGGAGCGGCCCGAGGCTGAGCACGCTCCCGCGGGCCGGCCGCGCCGCGGAGAGAGTGGGTGGGCAGGCGAGGGAGGGGAAGGGAGAGGAAGGAGGGAGGGAGGGAGGGAGAGGGCGAAGCGCGTCCCCGCGGCGGGGGCGCGCTCTCGCGCGGGCTGCCGGGATCGCTCGCCGCCGCTGTGGTAATGTCCGCCATGTTGGCCATGGCGCAGGGAGCGGATCGGGCGGGCGAGCGGCGGATCTAGTGTGTGGAAGCGGCCGCGGGCGGCGGGGGGCTGTTTTCGGGCGGGGTGGGCGCCCATGCTGTGGCCGGGGGCAGTGAGGAGGAGGAGGAGGAGCGGGCCGGCCGCGCTGCACTGAGGAAGGAGGTGGAGGAGGCGGCGGGAGTCCTCCCCCCCTCCCCTCCCGCCCCGCCGCCGCCGCCCGGGCTGTTCCTGTAAGGCGGGGAGACAATGAGTAAACTCTCCTTCCGAGCGCGGGCGCTGGACGCCGCCAAACCGCTGCCTATCTACCGCGGCAAGGACATGCCTGATCTCAACGACTGCGTCTCCATCAACCGGGCCGTGCCCCAGATGCCCACCGGGATGGAGAAGGAGGAGGAATCGGTAGGGACTCGAGTGTTTATTACCCCCCCTTCCCTCCTCCCCCCTCCCCTTTGTCAGTCGGGCTTCGCCATTCACAGAGCGCTTTACGCTCGCTGGAGGGCGCCGCAGCCGCTCTAACGCATGGGACCCTACGCCGGCGGAGTAGCGTAAACCCTCTCGGCCGGCGCAGCGCCCGCCCGCGGCCGCCATGTTGTTGCGTCCCAGTGTTGTGATTAGCTCGCAGCGCCGCTTACGCTGCCGTAAGGGGGCCTTGCCGTAAGCGGCGGCCCGGAATGGCGCAGGGGATGTTCTGGCCGCACTTGGCGTACGGCCTCTGTTTACCTTTTTTTTTCTTCCCCCGGCGCGGGATGCGAGGGATCCTTTAGCTAGGGAAGATTTCCCCCCCACTTTTAGATTTAGTTTTGCATTGGGTTCTCTTTGAAATGACTTAACGGAAAGTAAAGCGTTTTCAAAACAAACATCATCTTCCTTCTAGCAAGGTAATCCTCGCTCCCCGGCCCGCGTTGGTGCAGCGGGATGGAGGTGGTGCAGCACTGCGGCGGGGGAGGGCGGGGGCCGCCACTACCAGCAGGATGTAGCGCTAGAAAGCCGCTGATCGGCTAGCTCCGCGGAGCGGAGCGAGTTCGTTCCGCCTGCCTAGCCGGGACGGCGCCCGCTCAGTGCGCGGCGTTAGAAAGGGACCGGGGATGTTCAGCTGCGAGCCGCCGGCGCTGCGCTGTCCTCGCGCCGCGTTCCGGAGAATTGTCATGTGTGTTTGGGGATGTCTTTTAGAAGTTGAGGACCTACTGCATCGAAATTGACAGCTGCATTTTTTTATAACAACAGCAGTTTAGGGCAAAAATGCTTTTTCCCCCTGATGGGTTAAATTTTGGATACGGTTGAATTTCACCCGGCTTGACAATGTTTATGACTCTGGAGTGGTGTTACTTGCGTGCGAAGTTCATAGTAACTGCAACCTCAAGAATTTCTTCAATGAACCTGTGGTCCCGCCTTATTGTCAACCCCGGGTGTGCGTGGATTGGTTCTCTTGCTTCTGTGACTGTCAAAAGAAGGCCTGAGGTTTCTGTGATTGGTTTTCTCTTTTGACTATTAATATTGCAGGAAATGCTTTTATGCTTTTGATTGGCTGCTCAAGTTGTGACCTCATTATATTACCCTGTTATTACTACTTTCTGCTGTGATTGAATCACGTTTCTCGGTGTTTGTTTTTGAAAGCCTTGCACTTGCCGTAGAAAAAGTATGTCCTTAATATCAGATGAACATTCAACTTTTTAAAAAGTAAGCAAGATGAAAACCCAACATTTATGCTGAAGGTTTAGAGCTAAGTCAAATGTGAAAATTCTGTTTTTAAATAAAATTTATTTCTAGCTTAGCTCAATTTTCCATGGGAAAGATAATTAAAATAAGGAATAGTAGGGCTTCCCTGGTGGCGCAGTGGTTGAGAGTCCGTCTGCCGATGCAGGGGACACGGGTTCGTGCCCCGGTCCGGGAAGATCCCACATGCCACTGAGCGGCTGGGCCCGTGAGCCATGGCCGCTGAGCCTGCGCATCCGGAGCCTGTGCTCCGCAACGGGAGAGGCCACAACAGTGAGAGGCCCAAGTACCGCAAAAAAAAAAAAAAAAAAAGGAATAGTATGTACGAGAATTAATTTAATTGAGCTTTAAAAAACACAACTTGGGATTCCACAAAGTTACATTTCTATTAATGTTATTTCCCGAAAAGAAAGGTGGCTAATGAGTCTTTTTTTAAAAAATTATTTTATTTATTTATTTTTGGCTTATTTAATTTATTTATTTGTTGGGTCTTCGTTGCTGCACGGGGGCTTTCTGTAGTTGCCGCGAGCGGGGGCTACTCTTCGTTGCTGTGCGCGGGGTTCTCATTGCAATGGCTTCTCTTGTTGAGGAGCACGGGCTCTAGGCGCGTGGGCTTCAGTAGTTTTGGCTCGCGGGCTTAGTTGCTCCGCGGCATGTGGGATCTTCCTGGACCAGCGATCAAACCCGTGTCCCCTGCATTGGCAGGCATATTCTTATCCACTGCGCCACCAGGGAATCTCATGAGTCTTAAAGTATCAATATTGTATGTAATTACTTGGACCCTATTATTTTGGTTTGGGAAGAACTTGAATCAAGAAACTTGTTCTAGAATGAATAGTTAACCCCTGGAAGATATATTACTTTTTGCAAACAGTGATTAGCAATGTACTTATTTATTGCTTTAGGTCCTTGGTCACATAGGTCTTGGTATTTTATCTTAATTTAGAAGAAAACTTGCAATTTAGTTCCTGTTTTAATGATGCATTAAAAATAAATGCTTAACCCCCTTACAGTTTTGTACTATAATACTAACCTTTTCAGTAAAATTTGTGATTTTCAATCTAGAGCATGGGTGCTAATTTTTATTATTTTCACTAGCCTGCTTCAACTGCCCAATTTTAGGTAAGAAGAAATCCAAATTCTGATAGAACTAGAGTTGAAACTCAGGACTTCTGACTCCTTGTCCTGTCTTTTCTGCTTCTTTAATGTTACAAGTGAAGGTTCTTAAAATCAAAACTAAACAAACTCTGACAGTTAAGATTTATAGTCTAGGGTCTTTTGCTTTCCATAATGTCCAGTTGGGGTGTTTTTTTTCTTTTTTAGTAGTGCATTGCCTTAACCACTCGACCACCTCGTCCCATTCGTTTTCTTTTTTAAAGTAACATATAGGTCAGAGGACTTGTGCTTTAATGAGTAACAGCCAATTCAGTTGTTCTGGTCTTATTTATAGGACCTATTAAACATAATTATTTGTTCTCTATATATTCTGCCTTGATAAACAGTTCTAAGCAGCAATAAAATATAAATTTCATGAATGTGTCACTTGAGTTGTGTTTCAATTTAACTTCCATTATCAAAATATTGTAATTAGTTCCTTTTATAATCACACAACTTGTTAAAAAACAACAACAAAAACCTTGGCTTATGGGTTTATAGTTGTTGCTTGGCATTTCTAAATCATCCACAGTATGTCCTCTTCCTGCTTGGTTGGCAGAATAATTTGACTTCACTTTATGGGCTTCATGGATCCAGCACCCCCATCTCCCTATCCCCACACCCCGGCCATAAAATGAAGGACTGTCTCTGTGTAGCTATTGGACTATTATTAGACTTTGTTTATGTAGTCATTAACTCAGTTTTGAGTTACATTTTGATAATACCTGGGTGAGGTGGTCTAGGTGTCCTTTGGCACTGGAGCACTCTGTCATTGCTGGCCATATCATTCTCTTAGTTCTTCTCTTTTGGACACGAAAGCATACTTCTTTTCTTTCCTTTCCATATTTTCATTGTATTTGCCTAAGGTCTGCCAGTTGGCATCCTCTTATAACTCAGTGTCTCTGGTGCTCCTCATGGCACTTGGTCTGGGTCAGATACTTTAGGGTTACCTAGAATCTAAACAACCAGAAAGATCAGGTGATTGGTATTCTGCTATCTCCCCAGGAGTGTTGTATAGTGATAGCTGATGATTTTAATAATATCTACCATTTTTTGAACACTTGTTGAGCTGCAGGTACTGTGCTAAGAACTTTACATATATTATTCCATTTAATCCTCTTTCAAATCAACTTTTTGAGGTATAATCTGTATAAAATAAAACAGACCCATTTAAAGCATAGGGTTTAAAGAGTTCTGACAAATGTGTACACCCGTGGAAACATCATCACAATCAAGATATAGGAACATATCAAATACCCTAAAAGTTCCCTTTTGCTTCTTTGCAAGTCTGTCCCTCCAGTAGTTCTAAGCCTTCTTTCACTACAGATTAGTTTTGTCTTTTTTTAGAATTAAATATAAATGGAATCATACATACTTTTTTATGTCTGGCTTCTTTTGCTTAGTGTGACGCATTAAAGATTCATTCCTGTTAGGTATATTAGTCTATATACTGAATGCTGAATAACATTTCAGTGAATTGATATACTATAATATATTCATCCATCCGTCTGTTGTTGGATGTTTGAGTTATTTCTAGTTTTTGGTTTTCATTTAATCTTTGTAACAGCCCTAAATTTCTCACTGCTGGTAACTGACAGGGCTAGAGCTCAAACTCTTGCCCTTTAATGTAACAAAAACCCATTCTCATAACCACGGTGCTTCGTATTGACTTCTTACAGAACTCCGAATTATCTTCTGAACTCTTATTAAGTTCATTATAGTTTCTGTGAGTAATTTTAACCTTTTATAATTATGGGAACTTTAAAAAGTGATATTGATTTTATTGGAATATTGAATTATTAAGAAGTGTAGTTTTTATCACTTAACTGTGTCTGACTTTTGCTCTAGGCCTTTCAGATTTTTTTTTGCTTAGAAATCTGTCAACTTTGCTTCTCCGTATATTGGCATCATTATGTTTGAGTGTTTATGGTATCTTAAGTATGTAAGAAATTTGTGGTAAACTATCCTATTTTATTTTTTAGATTTTCTCCTAATAGAATGTAATCTCTGTAAGGGCAAGGATCTTTGCATGTTTTGTTCATTAATATACTCCAGTTGCCCAGAACTGTGCCTTAACACGTAACATATGCTTGATAAATGTTTGTTGAGTGTTGGATGAGCTTCTATTTCTATACCAAGAGCTATGTTTTTGTGAAACTCTAGCTCTGTGTGTGTGTATGTGTATAATTCATTAGCAGAATTTGGTAAATTATTCTTCCAGATACTCTTTTTGGTTTCTTACTTTGGAACTATGTATACTTAAATACTAAATCTTTTTATTTCCTCTTGAGTCAGAGGCCTCTTTTAATGCAGAATTTCTTACGCAGAGTATGGCTGCAGTATTGGTCTTTATCTTGCGTTAATTATTCCTCTCATAGCTGTATGTAGCTTTGCGTAAAATACCTCCTCGCATTAGAGTGAGCCAAAATCTACATGAAGTATGTGATTCTGCTTGTTTTTAAAGTAAAAGACCATGATTGATTTGGATTGCCATTTCTCTGCTCATGTTAGTTGCCTGATTTTTGTCGTTATCTTAATATTTTAAGTGATATTTTGAATGATAGGGTCAGAATATATTCAGTCTTTCTACCATTTCAAAGTTGTATTTGGTACTAATATATTTCATGTTTCATAATAGAAGGGCTCTAGGATATAAAATACAGTTTTGTAGATTGATATTGTAAAAACATTACACATTTATTATTTCATCAAAAGCAAATATTGGCCAGGTATCGTATAAGTGCCAGGCTTTATCCAAATAAGATATTGGAAAACTCTTTAAAGGGGTTTGAATATCAAAAGTATTGTAAAGCTGTGTGCTGAAGTGTTGTTAGGATTAAAAGAAGCATACGATACAGATCTTGGCTTCAGGGAACTTAAATGAGTCATTGGGGACTTAAATGAGTCATTGGGGTCAAAAACATATCTTGAAAGTTAGCAAAAAACTACCAGGTTAAGTCAACCTGACAGACATTTAAAAGAGCATTAGAAAAAGTTAGCTGTCAATATAGTTGATAGGAATAAGAGTAAACTGTTGCTGGAATGTATAGAGAAGTCTTCTTGGAAAGAAATTTAGTGATTTGGGCTTTCAGGTTTGATTTTATAGTGTATGTTGAAGCAAATACTTGAGTACAGGAATATTTAAAGCAAGTTCCATGGATGTTAAGTAGACTAAAGGAAGGTTCTTCCATGTTATATTTTTAATCTATCCTTGTTTATTCTTTTTCCCGCGCTGATAGAAACTTCAGGACGGTAACACTCTGTTATTTCTGAGCACAGTATTCTCTTAGCTCTTTCTCCTTTATTTGGACATGCAGATGGCTTCACTTCTTTTCTTCCCCTTCCTTTGTTCCCTGCTATATCTTCAGCACTAGAAACTGTTTAGAACATAGACAGCACTATGTAAATATTTGGTGAATGAATGAATAAAAGTTGGGATGGAGATTAGAATTTTGAAAGAGGAGAATTATACCAGATTTTAGATAGTTTTAAATGTTAGGTCCAGGAGTTTGTAGAAAGGTGTAGAACAAAGTATTGAGGTGTAAGTATGAAGTCTGTTTCTAGTTTGGTTCTGTCCTTAAGTGGCCATATGATCGGGGAAAGTTTGCCTGCCTTCTCTGAGCCTCACGTCGATCATCACTACCATCACAGCTACCATTTATTGAGTGTATGTTAGTGTGTTGAGCATGTGCCAGGCACTTTATTAAACTCAGTAGGTGATTTAGAGCTCATTATAATGGTAGGATGTGTAGGTGCTATTATCTCTTTTCCAGAAGAAGAAACTGAAGCTTTAGAAATTAAGCAACTTGCCCAAGGTCACCCCTACCTATACCAAAACATGGGAGAGCCAGTATTTTAACTCATGCCCTGTGGGTGATTGACTCCAGTGCTCTCATCTTCACCATTGCTTCATCTGTAAAATGAGTGGGTTGAGAACTAGATGATATCTAAAGTTCATTACGTCTCTTCTGTCCAATCATTTATTAGCCCATGGGCACGGAGGAGTCTTTTCGTCTCAGGGAATGATGTTATGAAAGAAACTTCGTGGAGAATGCCTTTTGTAAACATGTTCCTTTTTTAAAAAATGTAAAGGAATGGTTTATCTGTGGTCTTAAGTTTAGATTTCTTATGCATCAGTTCTTTAAAAATGAGGGCTAGGGCTTCCCTGGTGGCGCAGTGGTTGAGAATCTGCCTGCCAATGCAGGGGACACGGGTTCGAGCCCTGGTCTGGGAAGGTCCCACATGCCGCGGAGCAACTGGGCCCGTGAGCCACAATTACTGAGCCTGCGCGTCTGGAGCCTGTGCTCCACAACAAGAGAAGCCGTGATAGTGAGAGGCCTGCGCACCGCGATGAAGAGTGGCCCCCGCTTGACACAACTAGAGAAAGCCCTCGCACGGAAACGAAGACCCAACACAGCCATAAATAAATAAATTTAAAACTCTTAAAAAAAAAATGAGGCCTAAAGATATTTGACATGTGGGACCATTAGGTTGGTTTCAAGTAACAGAAGCCAAATTTGATTTCTTTAAGGTTCCTGGGGGTTGTCTCACAGACACCAAGGAAGGGTTGAACAGTCAAGGCTTGGCTAGCCAGGAACCATGGCAGCTGTGGGCCCTTCAGCAGCAACTGACATTAATATCACTCAATTCTAGTAATTCTCGACTTTTGAGAAGTAGTATAGGGTAGTGGTTAAGTGCATGTATTCTGGAGCCAGACTCTATGCATTTGAGTCCTCAGGAGGATTAATTTCATCTGTAAAATTTCATGGGGATTGTTGGGAAGATGAATTGTAGTGTGCTTGGAGTAGTTTGTGACATGCAGCAAGCATTCAATAAATATTAGCTATTATCATCACTGTTGTATTTCTTTTAGCTTCAAACTCCAGATTCCTTGCATAGCTCTAATCCAGAGGGCAGACTTTGGGGGAAATACCAAGAAGTAAGGGATGGAGACAGTGATCAGTTCTCTGATGACGCATTCTGAAGATGGGCATTAGGATAATCTCCTAAATCTCTGTCTGTTGAGATGTGGTTATCTTATATCAGAGTTTTAAACAAGTATCAAGATCAATGTCAGACACTTCTGAAGGCAAGAATTTTATAAAGTTACACTAAGGAATCCATTGAAATAATGCCCAGTTCATCTGTCAGAAGATGACTTTCATGTGCTTGAATGTTGTGTTTAACCACATTGTATTAAAGTTTCACACTATATCATGCAAAACAAACAAACCAACAAAGAAACAAAAACAAAGCCCTCCAGATTCCTGAGATAGAGGACATTATTGATTTAGCTTGTATCAGGTATCTATCTACTTCTAAGTCAAGGAACAGGGGAAGTTAGTATACAAGTGCTGTTAAGGGCTACCCTCCTGGGAATGGGGCTTAGCTAGGGAGCTGCCCTGAGAGACCTACTACTGGTGGATATATAGCATCATTATTAGAAGTTACGAAGTTAGATTGGTTTAATCCGTGGTTTGACCAAAGGTGAATGTGTATACTTAGTTGTGTTTTTGCAAACCTCAAATTTGTAAGGTGTTCTAAGGAGATTAGAAATTTTTTTTCCCCCTCCGGTACGCGGGCCTCTCACTGTTGTGGCCTCTCCCGTTGCGGAGCACAGGCTCCGGACGCGCAGGCTCAGCGGCCATGGCTCACGGGCCCAGCCGCTCCGCGGCATGTGGGATCCTTCCGGACCGGGGCACGAACCCGCATCCCCTGCATCAGCAGGCGGACCCTCAACCACTGCGCCACCAGGGAAGTCCGTGTATTATGTTTTTTAATGAAACTTGAATTAAGGACTATAGAAGAAGTCTCCAAAATCCTTTTAAAGAAAGCAAATGTTCCACACTTACTAATATTCAGAGCAGTAAGGGATGAAATTTTCTGTGACTTCAAATAAATTATTTAACCTTCCTGGCCCTTAGTTTCGTCATTTGTGAAATAGAATTGGACTGAGAATTGGACTGAGTGATCTTTAAAGTACCTTTGGCTCTAAAAATTACTTTCTTCTTTGAATTCACATGTCTACTTACTGGGCATATTGTACAGAATGTAAATCAGATGAAAAGAACTAATAAATGAGAGACAATATTAGGAAGATATTAATAGGTAAAATTTAACTCTTTAACACTATTGGAATGCTGTCTATTTGGTTTAGGGTTCTTTTTTTATGAGGATCAGTTACATTTATGCAGTATCTTGTACTGTTTTTTCCTAGAGATCAAGAGAGCAATCCACTCTGTGTGTTTTAGGTATGATCAGTTCCCTTGCTTTCATGAAATTTTCTTTCACTACTATTACTCATTGCTATAAATGTTTTGAATTTTGGTATACTTGTAGCTCATAACAGTTTATTTTAGTTTTCTAATATCTCATGTTTTTCACTTGAGGGGTGTGTGTGTATGGGTACGGATATAGCATGACAGAGTAAGTACATGTGAGAGACATTTATTTTCTCATGTAGACCAGATGCCTTAAGGATGCTTTCATGTCTTTGTTTTATTCAGCACAGGCTGGATACCTACCCAGGCACTTATGTGATAGAAAGTTTGTAATACAGACATTGACCATGATCCTGGCACTGGGATTGAGTTTGATTGTATTACTAAATATACAGCTGGGCATCTTATTTCATTTTAAATAGAGGTGAAGTAGAGAAACAGTAATGGAAGCATAGGGAACAGCATGAGGAGGAAAGGATGATAGGTAGGAATGAGCCATGAAGCGGACCCATGTAGGTAGCAGAAGGTCCATTATAATTATTTGATTTTTATCTTAAAACTGATTTTTTGCCTTGTCTACACTTAAATGGAACAGAACTTCAGATTTGCCTATTTCATTATGCAGTACTGTTCTTTGTGGGATTAATACTGGAGGAAGAGGGCAGTCACTTCCAGATTCTCCCTACCACCATTTCCTTATATCTGCTTTTAGGTTTCTTTTTTCTCATCAGCTAGTTTTACTGTGCAGAGGAACGCAGAGTGGAAGAGTCTGCCTGTCTGTTAGCCCTCTAACTCACATCCGTATCTTTGCTTTTCACTTTCTTACCTCCTTTTTTGTCGTGGTTGGCAGAAGAGCATGAGATTGTTGGTTGGGGAGTTGACAAGCAGCCCTAAATTGTACAGCTAATTTGATGAAGTTGTTGGAACTTTGAAATTGTGACATAGGTTTCAATTTTGGCTTCTATCACTTTCCCTCTGGGCAAGATACATTACTTTATCTCTTTAAGTCACATTTCTTCATACGTTTAATGAGAAGTATCTCAAAAGGTAATTTTAAAGATTAACTTTTTTGTAAAGACTTAAGTCAGTGCCTTATACAGATGACTGCTATTTTTTAATTATTAAAGACGATTTTCAGTTATACAGGATAATAAATGTGAAGGAATATAGAAGAGTAAAATATACAGAGTATCTTCAAATATAGAAGAGTAAAATATACAGAGTATCTTCATACATTACTCTGTGGTGTGGTTTCACATTTTTTCTCCTGCCAGTTAAATATATTTTTACAGCTTTCAAAAATTAGCAAATCAGTATGTATATTTTGCTCCTTCCATCTTTGTTTCCTGGCAGAGCAGTTAACAATCAAATTGATTAAAAAAATGAAAGTCTTTAAAAATTAGCAGCCAAGAGGACTAAATCTTCAGCTAATTCTCAGAGTAATAATTGAATCCTGAATAATTGCTAGTTAAATATTGTATTTGTTTTTAGAAGTTACTATTTTTTTTAGACAGATTAGTCATGGAGGAAACTCATGGAGATTTTAGTGATGAAAATCTGTTCAGTGGGAGGTGTACACTAGAGAATGAATGATGAGAGATATTCTAATATACCAACAAACCCTGGGATGAACACCTAAGTTTGGGAACTTTGGAAAGCAGGCTACTGAAGAGGGTAATCTTGGCATTTGTTTGATCCTTGAGATGTTTCTAAACTGGGATATTTTTGACATTCAGTTCGTAGCTGGTTGAACGGACTGTCACAGGCATACCAGGATGTTTGTTACATCAGTCTTCTGCCCATTAATTCCTGGTAGCATTCCAATTGGAATAACCTCCAAATGTTCCCTCCCTCAAGTTTTCCCAGTGTGGACTATTGCAGTTGATTTGAGAACCATCATTCAAGGCTTCTTAAATTTTTTTGTGACTTGGACTCCTTTGGCAGTCCGTTGAAACTCCTCAGAATGATGTTTTAAATGCATAAAATCCACTAAACTAGTTATATTGAAATAAGTTATCAAAGTATTAAGACAACTTTTAATTTACGTGCTTTATTAACCCATTAATAATAGGATCTAGAGTTGGGTCTGATTATCTTTTCGAAGTAATGGTGAGTATAAATATTTTGACAAGTGCAACTATGTAACATGACAATGAAAAGGTTTGTGATTTCTGTTGCATTGCTAGGTCACAAGTATTGCTAATACTACTGTGGTCTGTCGCCTATGTTAATAATTGAAGGAAATGGTAAATTTGTTAGAAGTTAGTGAAATTAGAGAAATGATTATTTTCTCACCCAAGTTCATGGACCCCTCAGTGCTTTCTGTGGATGTTTTGGGGAATATGACCAGAGGTTCAGAACCCCTCAAGAGTTTCTGTAGCCTAAATGGCAGTTCTATTTCTGTGTCAATCCTCGTCCCCAAAATATAGTCAGGCTACGGATTTTATCCCCATCATTATAAAGGAGATGCTTCTATAAACAGAATTTTTTTTCATGTTTAAGACATTTTCTAGCTTTTTAAAATTGAAAAATAATAGGCCCACATGATTTAAAAATAAAAACCTTATAGCAGAAACTAACATACATAAAAAGTAAGTGTCCTTCCCTATGTCCCCACACACTCTACAGAGGCAGCTATTGGTAGCATTGTGTGCATGTGCATGCGTTAGAAAATTTCTAAACAAATGCTTTTTACTTGGTAAAGTGGACACATTTTTCTCTTGTTGTATTCATTTTATAAGTGAGTAATATGTGACCTTAGAGTTAATTTCTTTTTCTTTTTCTTTTTAATTTATTTATTTTTGGCTATGTTGGATCTTCATTTCTGTGCAAGGGCTTTCTCTAGTTGCAGAGAGCGGGGGCCACTCTTCATCGCGGTGCGCGGGCCTCTCACTGTCGCGGCCTCTCTTGTTGTGGAGCACAAGCTCCAGACGCGCAGCCTCAGTAGTTGTGGCTCACGGGCCTAGCTGCTCCGCGGCATGTGGGATCCTCCCAGACCAGGGCTCGAACCCGTGTCCCCTGCATTAGCAGGCAGATGCTCAACCACTGCACCACCAGGGAAGCCCTAGAGTTAATTTCTTAATCTAGAGTCACAAAGTCAGGTAATTTTGATTTTTAATTTCTTCTCCTTAAAATCTTTCAGGAATTGAGAATTGACATATTGTAGTTTTCTGTTGGTTTGTTTGGAGTTTGGTTATCAAACCTTAACTTGTTATTCCCATGTGGGAATTTGGTTGTTAGTAAGCCTTGCATTGTACATAGTAAGGCTTTTTATTTGTTTTCCTATATATAAAGTATGTTAAAGTCAGATTAACTATTGATTAAATAACTTGTCAGTGTGTGTTTTCTCTAACAATTATTTACAGTTTTGAATAGCATCCTAGGTCAGAAGAGCAACAATAGGATACCCTTTTGAAGAAAGCTGTCTCATTTCAGGTATCACTTCGGTAAGGTGGATCTTTCGTACAGATTGCATCCTGTCAGACTTTCACTGTAGTCGTCTGTGATGTTTATTCACTTAGTAAATAGCTCCATGGACACAGGAACTGTGTGTGTGTTACCTTTGTGTTGATCATCCAATACAGTGAATGACATATGGCAGTTGCTCACTAAATATTTGCCGACAGAATGAACAACGTCTGCTTTGTACTTGAGATACAGAAAGGGATAAGATGTGCTACCTGTCTTCAGCTTGTAGTTCCACCGAAAAGAGTACACAGATAACTCCATGTGAGGTTTAGTGTGTTATGCGGAAGATAAAAATGATATTGTGGAAATTTGTGTCACAAGGGACATGATTTGAATTGGAGTAGTATATATGAATTTAAGTAGTAGCTAATTAAGTATAATACATTATTTAAGTAATTTTTACAAATTAGTTTTGAAATTATTTCCATATGCCAGAATGCCATGAGTTTTTAAAGATTCATGTCATTACTTTTCATATTGAGAAGTGTGTGACGTCCAGGAGAGTTGTTAGAGGGTTGAAAGAATTTTTGTGGTCTCATGTAAGTTCACCTCTTAGGACAGGCAAACTCGTGTTAAGAATAGTGGCTGTCTAAAGAGTTCTGAGGAAAAGGAAACTTTGTGTTATGGAGAATGGCCTAAAGAAACAGTGCTGCTTGATTATTACACAGACAGTGTACAGATTTACTTATTTTGGTTTAAAGCACAGGGGCCACTTTCCATAAAGAAAGTACTATACTAGGAAGAAGATTGTCTATACATTATAGGTGCTTTGATAAATAGTAGTTACCCTTCAGCCTTATTTGAAATAGCTCAACCATCTTAGCAGAATTCATCAGGGCTTTCAAAATACCTCAAGAAAAAAAAAAATACAAAAGGTTTAGGTCAGTGATTTTCAAATTTCGGCATGCCTCAGAATCACCTGGGACACTGATCAACTGGGCTCCATTTCCAGAGTGTAGGGTTCAGGAGGTGGAAAATGGGGCCCACGGAATTTGCATTATTAACAATTCCCAGGTGATCCTAATGCTGCTTGCTTGTCCAGTGACCCCACTTTGAGAACCACCAGTTTAAGAGGGAGAATAGTTGTTCTCATCTTGGCCACACATCACATTATCTGGGATGCTTTTGTAAAGCACAGGTGTAGGCTTTCCCCTAGGTTTACCAATCAAATCACAGTTTATGGGTGATTCTGATTCTAGATAGGAAAAAAGGATTAGTATCTGTGCCTATGATCCCTGCCTGTCTGCCTTGCCATTTTACCACTCCTTTCAGGGTTTCTTCTCTTGTGCTCTCATTCATTGGCTTTCAGACTTTTTTGACTGTAACTGTGTGTGTCTGTGTGTGTGTGTACCCCAAATAAAGTACAGCTTGACACACGCATACTAATACACAGTCAGTTTTTATTTTTTGTAGTAGTTATGTTCTATAAAGTTGCCATGTACAATGAAGTAGCGAATATTGAACCATTGCTCCTCGACGCCTTTTAGCCTCTGGTCACAATATTTCATCAAGCAATCAATGCATAACCTTGCATGATATATGTTTCTGTTAAAGATACTTTTATGTGTTGTTGATTTATTGACATTGAACTCAGAGCCAGCAGCACTATAGCACATGCCTGAATGAAGCTTGTCTAACACATATTTTCTCTGTAAGGAACATTACAGCCTTCTCCTGCTTAGAAACATTAGACAGCACCTCACTGTATTTGGGGGAGAGGCGCGTAAACAATGATATCATCAAAAAACCCCACAAAAATGTGAAAAGCATGGCACTAAACAGAATGTTAAAAGGACACGTGTTTACAGTATGAGAGCTGAAGCAGGAAGTCAGAGCATTGCCTTGTTTGACCTCAGCTGGGAGCCTGTGGACCAGTGGGGCGACTCAAATTCTTTGCCACTCTGCACATTTTGTGAATGACTGTGAAATCAAAGTATTGATTTTGGGGTCACAGATAAACTTTAACTAGTAGGTGACTTTGCAAGCATGGAATTTGTGAGCCAGTGAGGATTGGCTGTACATATTTTTTCCCTTTTCATTTCTATTTTGTTAAATGAGCTACTCTGTTGATTTCATTTCGTGATTCACTAGTGGTTCAACCCACAGTTTGAAAAACACTACTCTAACTCAGCAACAGAGATTATGTATTATTTACTCCTTATGTAATGATAAAATAGTAAGTGATATTAAACTCTCCATGTGTACACACACACTCTCTTCGTTCATTTAGAGACCATAGAGTTTAATCTTGATAATAGGGAGCTAGGCTTTTGGAGGTACATCATCAGGTTTGTCTTTGTAAAAGGTCAGTATTGTCAGATGGATCGTGGAGGGCGGCACATGGGTGGTAGCAGCAGTGGCAGAAGACTAGAGACAAAGCTAGCTATGAGGCCAGTGCACTGGAAATGGGATTTCTAGCTGCGTGTTTTCAACAGATTTGTAGAGTAAAAACAATTTCGATGCCTCGTGAATTAAGAGATTTCAGTTGTCTTAATTTTTATCAGGGTTTCTTAACTAATGTCTCTGGTACCTAAATAGACTTAATGGAGTCTGAGAACTTATTGAATTTTTTTTTTAACCACAGTTTTATATGTATGTCTCCTCCTTCTCTCCAATCACCAGGTTATAATAGACTAAATGACTCAGAGGAGGTTAAGAATCTCTTTTTAGTAGATAATACAGATTTTTTTCATTGTTAAGCCTCATTTTATATGAATCACAAAGTTCTAAATATTCTGAGATGTCTAAGGAGGTATTTAAAAAGCCCTATATTGAGTTTATACTGTTGTGAAATGCAGAATTTTATTCACGGATTCTTGGAGTTTTTACATGGAAACCCGTCATTGAAGAATATAAAAATGTATTGATTACAAAGGAAGAATCTTTGTTTTAAGCACTAAAGCAAAATGTATTGTTTGCCTGTATTGCAGTGGAATTGTGTTTAGAAACAATGACATAATTAAGAGTTGCCTAACTTGTTCACTTTCTACTGTTAGGACATTAATACAGCACAGTAAGGTACTCATTCTGTAGATCCAATTTTTTCATCCAAATGGATATCTAATTGTACAAACACCATTTTTTTTTTTTTTTTTTTCTTTTTGCGGTACGCGGGCCTCTCACTGTTGTGTCCTCTCCCGTTGCGGAGCACAGGCTCCGGACGCGCAGGCTCAGTGGCCATGGCTCACGGGCCCAGCCACTCCGTGGCATATGGGATCCTCCCAGACCGGGGCACGAACCCGTATCCCCTGCATCGGCAGGCGGACTCTCAACCACTGCGCCACCAGGGAGGCCCACAAACACCATTTTTTAAGAAATTATTTCTCCCTGGTTTGAGATGCGACTTTCCTCATATTTGAATTTTTTTAGGCATTTGGGTTTATTTCTTAACATTCTATTTTGTTTCATTGTGCACAAAGTTTATTGTCTTAATCGTTAATCATTTCATTATCTTTATATTTTTATCATTTAAAAAAAATCTGATAGGGCTAGTCACTTCTCCCATTCTTTTTTTTTTTTTTTTTTGTGGTATGTGGGCCTCTCACTGTTGTGGCCTCTCCCGTTGCGGAGCACAGGCTCTGGACGCGCAGGCCCAATGGCCATGGCTCACGGGCCCAGCCGCTCCGTGGCATGTGGGATCTTCCCGGACTGGGGCACGAACCCGTGTCCCCTGCATCGGCAGGCAGACTCTCAACCACTGCGCCACCCGGGAAGCCCACTTCTCCCATTCTTATTGCTCTCCTTTTGCAGAGTGTTTCTTACCATTGTTGCTTATTTTTCTGTATGAATTTATAATTATTTTGTCTAACTCCAGAAAAAAAATGTTGGTGTTTTTATTGGAATTCGCCATACATTTATAAATTAGCTTGTAGGGAACGGACATCTTTGTGATGTTGACTTCCTATCCAGGAACATGGTTTGTCGCTTCATTTGTTGAAGTCTACTTGATTATCATTCAGGAGCATCTTTCTTATATTGGTTTTGTGCATTTTTGGTTAAGCTTATTCCTAGGAATTTTATCTCTTTGGTTGCTGTTGTAAATCTAATCTCCTTTTCCATTATACCATATAACTTGTTATTGCTTGTGTTTTAAAAAGCTGTTGACTTCTATATGTTAATTTTATATCCTGTGACTTTATTATTTAATTGTTGGTACTTGTTTTTGAATTGCTTCTCTTGGGTTATTGAAATATAGATATCATATCACTTGCTTATAGAGGTAGTTTACCTCTGCTTTTCCAAATAGTATACCTCTAATTGCCAGATAGAAGGAGATGCATAGGGCAAGGTGTGGGGAGAGGGACAGGGAGTGTCCATGTCTTTGCTGAGAGTGCCATTCTCCCAGCACCTCCATGTGTTCACCAACCTGGAAGATCTCTGAACCCAGTCCTTTTGGGTTTTTTTATGGAGGCTTCATTATGTAGACACGATTGATTAAATCATTGGCCATTGGTAATTGATCTACATTCTGCCGCTCCTCTCCCTTGCCCAGAGGTCAGGGGAGTGGGTCTGAAAGTTCCAACCCTCTAATGATGTGATTGGTCCTCCTGGCAACCAGCTCCCATCCTTAGGTGCTTTCCAAATGTCACTTCATTAACATAAACTCAGTGGTTTTAAAAGGGATTTGCTAGGAATATCAAGACACTTTTATTAGTCTTATCACTAAGGAAGTTCCAAGGGCTTTAGGAGCTCTGTGCCACGGATGGGAGAAAGACCAGATATATATTTCTTGTTTTAAATCTCAATATTACAGTATTACGTGTAATTTTCAAAGAATTAGAATTTATCTGTGTTACATATAGTGACATTATTTTAGCCAGAATTTTGTATTTGGCAGATATTTTTGTAAAATAGATTTATTGAGGTATGATTGACACATAAACTGCACATATTTAACGTGTACAGTTTGGAAAGTGTTTACATCTGTATACACCTGTGAAGCTATTACTACTGTCAAGATAATAAACATATTCATCACCTCCAATAGTTGTTTCCTCATGTCCCTTTATAAGCTCCCTCCCACTTCAGGCAAACACTGATCTGATTTCTATCACTGTAGATTAGTGGTTGCGTTTTCTAGACTTTTATGTGAATGAGATCATACAGTGTGTTTTCTTTTTTGGTCTGGCCTCTTTTACTCAGCATAGTTGTTTTGAGATTCATACATATTTTAGCATGTATCAATATTCATTCCTTTTTATTGCTGAATAGTGTTCCAGTTTATGGACATACCACAGTTTATCCATTCACCTGTTCATTGAATTTTGGCTATAACGTATAAGGCTGCTATGAACATTTGTGTATGTACATCTGCTTTCATTTGTTTTGGGTACATAATACCTGGCGGGTGACATGGCTTGAATGTATGGTTGGTAAATTTAAAACGTTTCATTAAAAAAAAAAAGCTGCCAAACTGTTTTCCAGAGTGGTTATACCATAGCAGTACCTTTTGTGAGATGTTTACATAGTTTAGGACCTGCTACTCAAAGTTTGGTCTGTGGATTTGGTGTTACCTGGGAGCTCCTTAAAATTGCAGAATTTCATACTCCATCCTACAGCCTGTTGAATCAGAATGTGCATTTTAAGTAGATCCTTAGGTGGTTCAGATGCACATTAGAATTTGAGAGCTCTGGTTTAGAGCTATAGTTCTCAACCTGCTCCACTCTTCCCCCGCCCCCCCCTTTTTTTTTTGCTGTAACCATTTGAGGGCTTTGACACTTCTGTGAAATTCTGAAATGTGGCTGGGAGATGGAGGAAGGTTTTTAAAAGTCTTGACAGATAATATTAATAAATTTGAAATGTTTTGTCCCTCTCAGATGATTGCTTTCTGGTGATTTGCTTATGGCAATAAAGTGTTTTTGCCTTTTGCCCATTTCAGATTTGGTAGTTTCAGGAGGAATTTCTTCCCAGGCATTTTTCTAGTGTAGAGCTCTCTAGTTTGGCACAATTTCTTGTGGGTAAGAGATACTCATTTTCTTTCTGTGTAATTTATCTGGTGAATGGGTCCATTTGCTAGCATTTTTTCCCCCTAATGTTCTTACTTTTCTTTTTATAACCAGTGGTCTAATTTTTGGTTATTTTCATATATAGGTATCTTGAGATTTTCAGTATGGGTTATCTGTCTACTCTTAATATTCAAGGGATGCAAAATAATATCAGAAGTTGACTGTTAATCAATAGATAAATTAACTGAATATCAAATAATGCCTTTTAAAGCCAAATATCCATCATTTATTTTGCCTGCTGTTTCGAATTTTTTTCTACTACTACTCATCCTCATTTATTGTGTGAATATTTAAGACCAAGCCACATTGATGTTAGTGTCACCTTCCTAAATTAGTGTTGATGTTGAAGGTCATGGTCTTAATGAGCATTAGAAAATTCTCAATTTAAAACAAGGTTTCCAGACTTCCCTGGTGGTCCAGTGGTAAGACTCCACGCTTCCAGTGCAGGGGGCACGGGTTTGATCCCTGGTCGGGGAACTAAGATCCCACATGCTGCACCACAGGGCCAAAAAATAAAAATTCTAAAAATAAATACATAAAATGAGGTTTCAAAACCCACAATTAGATAACAAGAGAGTAAACATTTACTTTATCAAGTGGAACAAGTTAGTGAGTATAACTCTAAATTGTTCCAAAAGTTGATTTGTTAGACATTCTAGAATTATATAATGCTTGTGATAAAATATTTCTACACAATAAGATTGCTTTCACTTTTTCACTTCTGTTTAAGATATGAGTTACTCAGGCCAGTAAAGCCCCTTACCCCCATTTCTTCTTTACATCCCCACAGGCAGTTAAGGGAGAAAGAGAAGCAATGAGTGATTCAGTTCTTAATCATTTAAAATTTAACACAGCTGTTTTTCGGAAGAGAAAAATCTTTACCCTGTTATTAAATTCTAAAAGGAATTTATTGCAAATGGGCACTTATCTGTTTAGTTGATAAATGCCTTTATTTTTTTATAAATGTACTTTATTTTTGGCTGTGGGGCGGGGGTGGGGGTCTTCCTTGCTGCGCGCGGGCTTTCTCCAGTTGCAGCAAGCGGGTGCTGCTCTTCATTGTGGTGGCTCCTCTTGTCGCAGAGCACAGGCTCTAGGCACGCGGGCTTCAGTAGTTGCAGCAGGCTCAGTATTTGTGGCTCACGGGCTTAGTTGCTCCGCGTCATGTGGGATCTTCCCGGACCAGGGGTCGGACCCATGTCCCCTGCATTGGCATGCAACCACTGTGCCACCAGGGAAGTCCCAATAAATGCCTTTAAATACAGTTTTACAGGAAGAAAAGAACAGAAACATGAATAATGTGACTATTTTATTGATTTTTTAGCTAAAGCTGATTATTTCTTTGGGAGGCAAAGTTAATGAAGTACCTGCAAGTTTACCTACCAAGGCAGTATTTAGAATACTAGAGGAGTGGATGATTAGTATGTGTTTTAGGCCCGTGATTTTCAAAATTTCTGTGGTGAAAGACCAGTTTTTTTTAAATTTAATTTTAATTCATTGCTTGCTAATACTTTTCTCAAGTATAAGGAAAATGAGTTCCTAGAAAAGCTAAATAAAAGAAAAATGTGGAAAATACAAGGACTCTTTTTTTTTTATTATTAATTTTAACAGACAAACTTACTGTCAAAATGCTTCAGAACTTCCTAAATGCTTATTCTAAATTTCTGTACCACAATTTGAGTACCACTGCTTTAGACTGGTGGTTCCCAGAGATGTATTATCACATTGGAACTTGTTAGAAATGTAAGTTGTCTGGTTCTATCCCAGACCTACTGAATCAGAAAATTCTGGTAGTTTTGCTAAGCAATCTGTTTTGAAACAAGACCAACAGATGATTCTGAAACACACTGAAGTTTGAGAGCCACTGCCTTGGCCTTTTTCCTAAAATGCTGATTAACTGGGCTTTTTTAGGTGGAACTGGATAGAGTTTAAACTCTTGAGTGCCAACTATTAAGTAAAAGAATGAAATATAGGGTTGGTTACAAAATTAAATCTGTCGCAGATTCTTACAAAATAACACATGTAATTAAAGTAAAGATTGAAATGTTTGATGTGCTAAATGAATAAAGAGAAGATTCTGGTGTTTTGATAACAGGATTATGGATCACATAATTAAAATTATTTTGATAGGGTTGAAAAGCTTGACACTGGTCTCACCTAGATGAAGACTTTGTTGGTCAAAACTCTTCATGCTTGTTAAGACCTCAGGGTTGCATAGCAACTGATTCAAACAGCTGTAAGTTGGATGTGTGGCAGGTTGTTTCAGTATATATTCATAGGAACTAGAACATTGTTATATTTCAGTGTTTGAAATGGGGTCTTTGTCTTGATTAATCTGTTTTATCTTCATTGTCCCGTTGTTTGTAACTAGGAGATAGAAATACAGTTGATTTTTGTATATTGATTTTGTATCTTGCAATATTGCTAAACTCACTAATTTTAGAAGGTTTGTTTATAGATTCCTTTGGGTTTTCTACTTAAAAGATCAAATGGGTCTGTGAATAAAGGCAGTTTTACATCTTCTTTTCTCAGTCTGGGTGCTTGCTCACTCCATCTTTCTGCCTGCCTGCCTGCCTCCTGTCTGGTGATTACACTGACTAGAACCTCCAGTACAATACTGAATAGAAACGTTGAGAGCAGATATCTCTGTCTTATTCCTACTTTTAGGGAAGAAGTATTCAGTATTCAATTAATTATGATGATGTAGTTTTTTTGTAGATGCCTTTGATCAGGTTGAAGAAACTCCCTTTTATTTTTAGTTTTCTGAGAATTTTTGGAGTGGATGTTGGATTTTGTAAGTACTTTTTCTATGTACAGAGATGAGCATACAGCTTTTCCTTTTCTGGTTTATTATTATGGTGATTACATTGATTTTCAGTGTAAACCAGAGCTGCATTCCTGGGATAAACCTCATTTGGTCATGTATTGTCCTTTTAATAAATCATTGGATTTTATTTGCTAAATTTTTGTTTAGAATGATTACATGTATGTTCACAAGGGGTATTTGTAGTTTTCTTTTCTTGTAATGTCTTTTTCTGATTTTGGTATCAGAGTAATACTGGCTTCATAGAATGAGTTCGGAAGTATTCCTTCCACTTCAGTATCTCAGAAAATTTTTATGTAGAGTTGGTATTATTTCCTCTTCAAATATCTGGTAGAATTCACCAGTGAAGCCATCTGTCTCTAGGTTTTTCTGTGTATGAAGGTTTTTAACTACAGTTGAATTTCTTTAATAGATATAAGATTATTCAGGTTACCTATTTCTTCCTGAATGAGCTTCGGTAGTTGGTTTCTTTCAAGCAGTTTGTCCTTTTCATCTAATTGACAAGTTTGTTGGCATGGATCTGTTCATAATATTCTCTAGGATGATGTCTCTTGTTTCTGACATTGGTAAATTGTGTCTTCTCACTTTTTCCCTCATTGATCTGGCTAGAAGTTTACCAATTTTATTGATTTTGTTAAAGAATCAACTTTTGGTTTCATTGATTTTTCTCTGTTGATTGTGTTTGTATTTCATTGATTTTCACTTTGATCTTGATTATTTCCTTCAGAGTTTACTTTGGGCTTAATTGGCTTTTTTTTTTTCTAGTTTTTTAAAGTGGAAGCTAATGTCATTGATATGAGACATTTCTTTTACAATGTTTAGAAGCTATAAATTTGTTCCAGAGTACTTTTCCAGCAGCATCTCACAACCTGTTTTTTTTATTATTCAGTTTAAGATACTTTCTAATTGCCATTTGATTTCTTCTTTGATTCTTGAGTTATTTAGAACTCTGTTATTTAGTTTCCAAATACTTAGTGGTTTCACAGAGCTCATTCTGTTAGCAATTTCTAACTTAATTCCACTGTGAGAACATAGTTTGCGTGATTTGAATTCTTGTAAATTTTTTGTAATGTAGTTTAGAATATATCCTGTCTTGGTAAACGTTCCCTGTAATTGTGAAAAGAAGGTATTTGCTGCCTTTGATGGATGGAGCATTCTGTAAAAAGTCAGGTCAAGTTAGCTGGTAGTGTTGTTCTTTTGTTTTATTTATTATTAAGAGTGTGGTATTGAAATCTCTAACGTGGATTTATCTATTTATCCTTGAAGTTGTATTTGTTTTACTTTATTTTACTTTTTAACATTTAAAATTTATTTATTTATTTATTTTTGGCTGCGTTGGGTCTTTGTTGCTGCACACGGGCTTTCTCTAGTTGCGGTGAGCAGGGGCTACTCTTCATTTCGGTGTGCAGGCTTCTCATTGCGGTGGCTTCTCGTTGCGGAGCATGGGCTCTAGGAGCACGGGCTACAGTAGTTGTGGCTCGCAGGCTGTAGACTAGAGCGCAAGCTCAGTAGTTCTGGGGTACAGGCTTAGTTGCTCGGCGGCATGTGGGATCTTCCTGGACCAGGGCTTGAACCCGTGTCCCCTGCATCGGCAGGTGCATTCTTAACCACTGTGCCACCAGGGAAGCCCTGTATTCGTTTTAGTTTCATGTATCTTGAGGCTCTGTTATTAGGTGCATAGATGGGTCAGGTTGTAATGTTCTCTTGACTAATTGATCCATTTAAGCATTATGAAATAAACTTCTTAATCCCTGGTGACAGTCTTTGCTCTTAAATTTATGTTGGATGTTAATATGGTCATAATAAGTCTCTTTGATTAGTGTTAGTATGGTGTATCTTTTTCCATTTAAAAAATTTTAACTTGTTTATGTCTTTATATCTAAAGTACATTTCTTGTAGGCAGCCTATAAATTGGGTCTTAATTTTTTTAATCCAGTCTGGCAATTTCTGTTTCTTAATTATCTTGTTGAGACCATTTGCATTTAATATGATTTTTTTAAGTTAATGCTTTATTATTTTTTTCTTTTTTTAACATCTTTATTGGAGTATAATTGCTTTACAATGTTTTGTTAGTTTTTGCTGTGTAACAAAATGAATCAGCTATACGTATACATATATCCCCACATCCCCTCCCTCTTGCGTCTCCCTATCCCACCCTTCTAGGTGGTCATTTTTAGAGCAGTTTTATGTTCACAGCAAAATTGAGGGAAAGATACAGAGATTTCCCATATACTCCCTGTCCCCACAAGTGCAAAGCCTCCCCCATTATCAACATCTCACACCAGAACGGTACAGTTTGTTACAGTGTTACATTTTTTTTACTATTAATGAACCAACATTGACAAATGATAAATGTCCAAAGTCCATAGTTTACATTACAGTTCACTCTTGGTGAATTCTGTCGATTTGAAAAAGTGTATGATGTGATTCAATCATTATGGTATCGTAAGAGTGTTTTCACTACCCTAAAAATCCTCTGTGTTTTAATTGCTTCCCTCCATCCTCCTTCAACCACTGATCTTTTTACTGTCTCCATTGTTTTGCACTTTTCAGAGTGTCATATTGTTGGAACCATTTTCAGAGGGGTGGCTATGGGGCTTGAGCATCCATGGATATTGATATATGCAGGGGCTCCTGGAACCAATCCCTCTTGGATACCGAGGGATGATGACTCTTTCATGGGTGGTGCCTTTGGTGTTGTATCTAAAACATCATTGCCATACTCAAGGTCATCTAGGTTTTCTCCTATGTTATCTTATAGGAGTTTTATAGTTTTGAATTTTACATTTAGGTCTGTGATCCATTTTGTGTTAATTTTTCTGAAGGATGTAAAGTCTGTGTCTACATTAATTTTTTTGCGTGTTGATGTCCAATTTGTTCAAGTACCGTTTATTGAAAACTGTCTTCACTCCATTATGTTGCCTTTGCTGCTCTGTCAAAGACCTGTTGACTAATTATGTGAGTCTCTTGCTGGGCTCTCTGTCTTCTTCCATCGATCTGTTTGTCTGTTCTTTCCCCAGTACCACTCTGTCTTGATTACTGTAGCTTTATAGTCTTTTTTTTTTTTTTTTTTTTTTTTTTTTCTTTTTGCGGTATGCGGGCCTCTCACTCTTGTGGCCTCTCCCGTTGCGGAGCACAGGCTCCGGATGCGCAGGCCCAGCGGCCATGGCTCACGGGCCCAGCCGCTCCGCGGCATATGGGATCCTCCCAGACCGGGGCACGAACCTGTATCCCCTGCATCGGCAGGCGGACTCTCAACCACTGCGCCACCAGGGAGGCCCAGCTTTATAGTCTTGAAGTCAGGTAGTATCAGTTCTCTAATTTTGTTCATCTCCTTCAGTGTTTTTTTTTGGCTAATCTAGATGTTTTACCTCTCATATAAACTTTAGAATCAGTTTGTCAATACCCACAAAATAACTTGCTGGTTTTGATTGGAATTACATTGAATCTGTGATATAGATCAAG
Source organism: Mesoplodon bidens (assembly GCF_964165515.1). Lineage (NCBI taxonomy): Eukaryota > Metazoa > Chordata > Mammalia > Artiodactyla > Ziphiidae > Mesoplodon > Mesoplodon bidens. Next base: position 48,142,458 of record NC_138165.1, on the reverse strand, counting down.
TTGGGAACAGTTGACATCTTGATGATATTGAGTCTCCCTATGCATGAACATGGGCTGTCTCTCCATTTAGTTAGCTCTTCTTTGATTTTGGTCATCAGAATTTTGTGGTTTTCCCTCAGAGATAGTGTATACATTTTGCTAGGTTTACAACTATTTCATTTTTAGGGTAAATGATATTGTGGTTTTAATTTCAAATTCCACTTGTTAATTGCTGGTATATAGGAAAGCAGTTTACTTTATGTTTACCTTGAATCGTGCAGCCTTGCTATAATTATTTTATTAGTTCCAGTTTTTTTCAATTCTTTCAGATTTTCTACATAGACTATCATGTCATCTGCAAACAAAGACAATTTTATGTCGTTTTTCCCAATGTGTATATCTTTTATTTCCTTTTTTTGGTCTTGTTGCATTCACTAGAACTTCCAGTATGATGTTGAAACAAAATAGTGATAGGGGACATCCTTGCCTTATATCTGACCTTAGTGGGGAAGCTTCAAGTTTCTCGCCATTAACTATAATGTTAGCTGTAGATTTTTATCAAGTTCAGGAAGTTCTCTATTACTAGCTTATTGAGACTTAATATGACTTTTTTTTTTTTTTTTTTTTTTTTTTTGCGGTACGCGGGCCTCTCACTGCTGTGGCCTCTCCCATTGTGGAGCACAGGCTCCGGACGCGCAGGCTTAGTGGCCATGGCTCCCAGGCCTAGCCGCTCTGCGGCATGTGGGATCTTCCCAGACTGGGGCACGAACCCGTGTCCCCTGCATCAGCAGGCGGACTCTCAACCACTGTGCCACCAGGGAAGCCCTAATATGACTTTTTATATGGTTAGGTTTCACTCTGTCATCTTAATGTTTTCTATTTGTTTTTTCTGTTCTTTGTTCCCTTTTCTTATTTTTCCTTCTTTTGGATTATTTTTTATGATTCCATTTTATTTCTGTTTTTGGCTTATTACACATAGATCTTTGTTTTGTTACTTTAGTGATTGCTTTAGGGACTTGGTTCTCAATTGGGTCTGATTTATTTCCCAGAGGACACTTGATAATTCCTAGAAACTTTTTATTTTTTACAACTAGAGGGTGCTACTGACACCTCTTTAGTAGAGGTCAGGGATACTGGTAAATATCCTACAAAGCACAAGGCAGAATTCCCACAACAAAGAATTACCTTGCCCAGAATGTCAATAGTGCCAAAGTTGAGAAACTCTGATTCTGGGTATACATCTTTATTCCAGTCTACCTTCAAGTGACATACCACTTATGTACAGTGTAAGAACCTTACAATAACGTACTTCCGCTTCTCCCTGTCCAGCCCTTATGCTGTTGTTTTCATGCATTTTACATATGTATAAACCCTATAATACATTCTTATTTTTTATTTAAAGAACCAATTATTTTCAAATACTTCGAAATAATAAGAAAAAGATGTGTATATTTACCATTGTAGTTATCATTACTCCTGCTTTTCATAAATATGTCTTATATATCTAGACGACTTCTGTTAACATATCTTGTAATGCAGGTCTGCTGGTGATGAATACTTTCTACTTTTGTACATCTAAAAATGTCTTTATTTCACCTTTTTTGTGTGTGTGGTAAAGCACATAAGTTTATCTTCTTAGCAATTTATAAATGTGCATTACAGACTGCTAGCTGTGTGAATTGTACAACAGATCTCTAACTTTGATTTTGAAAGATATTTTTGCTAGATATAGAATTGTAGGTTGACAATTTTTCCTTCTAGTATTTTAAAAAATGGTGCTCTAGTCTTCTCACTTGGATTATTTCTGATGAGAAATCAGATGTCATCCTTATCTTTGTTCCTCTGTGTTAGCATATCTTTTTTCCAGTCTGGTTAATGGAAGCAGATGTTCTTTCTGGCCCTGAGTGACAGGCACTGTTCCCGCTAATCCTTTGTTATAGTTCATTCTCCACTGTTACGTAGTTTCTTCACACACAAGTGCTGATGAATATTTTGCTGAATACTCCAGGGAACCCTCTGCAGATCTCCTGGGTTCTCTCTCTGTGTAGTTCTTTCCTCTTTGGTACTCTTCCTTATGGACTTTAGGTGCCTTAGTCTTCCTGGACTATTATTTCTGTCTCCTCAGCTCAGGAGGTCTTCTAGCCTCTGCCTCCGTTTCATTCTCCTGCTCCACAACGTGGAATATTCTTTGAAGGCAGTAAGATAAGGCAGTCGTGGGGCTCACTGGTTTTAATCATTGTCCTTTATTGCCTGATGTCTGGTGTTTAGAAAACCATTGTTTCAACTCTTTTGCCAGATTTTTGTTGTTGTTGCTTCAGGTATAAGGGTAAATTCATTCCCTCTCCCTTTTTTTTTCACAATTTTTTATTGTGATAAAAATTCACGTAATATTTAATTCACCATATTAAAGTGTACAGTTCAGTGGTTTTTAGTACATTCAAAATGTTGTGCTGTGTCACAGCTGTCTTATTCCAGAGCACTTCCATCACCCTAAAAAGAAACCCCATACCCATTAATCACTCTCCATCCTACTTGTTCACCAACCCCCTCCTTAATAACCACTAATACAGTTTCTTTATGCATTTGCCTATTTCTGAACATTTCCTATAAATGGAATCATACAATATGTGACCTTTTGTATCTGACTTCTTTCACATAGTATAATGTTTTAAAGGTTCACCCATGTTGTGGCATACATCAGTATTTCACTCCTTCTTATAGGTGAATAATATCCACTGTATGTATTTCATCTTTGTTAGAGTGGAAGTTAGCTGCTGAAGCCTTTTAACTGGTTTCTGCTGCTGCTTTTATCTCCCAGAGCCCATATTTGACCTCGGCAGGTGATTTTAATATGCTGTCAGGACTGAGAATCAGATTTAGAAAGTTAGTTCTAGAAGAGAAGCAGGTTTAGTTAGAATAGAATAAGGACTTATAAAGATTAGCACTGGTTGCTTTCTTGTAGTACGTATTCTTTGAGAAAATTGTAGAAAATGTAGAGAAGAAAATAGAGACCAGCTACAGTTTCACTACCTAATACTTTGACACATTTCTTTCCAGCTTTGTTTTTTTACTTTTTAATTCTGCAGTTATGCATGCTATCACCTGTTTATTCTATTTATTTCACTATAATTGAGATTATCTTCAATGTGTGATTTTGTTGCATGCTTTTTCTACTTAATGTGTAAGTATTTTCATGTCATTAAACTGTTTTGCAAAAAGTTTTAAATGGCAGTGTGTAAGTTTATCATGGATATACTAAACTATAATTACTCCAGTATTGGAGATAATAAGGTTTTTTCCAGTTTTACTTATTATAATTATTATGTAAATAATAGATTAACTGTTAGAAAGATTTTGAAGGCTTAGAAACATATTACCAAACTGTTCTCCAGGACATACCAATTTACGCTTTTAACACATTCACTAGCACTCATTCTTGAAAGTGTCTGTTTTACTCACCACAATTTCACCAGCGTTGTGAGTAATGATTGCCTCACCAGCATGTTTTGTTTACATTAAGTTTTTGTTTACATCAAAGGTTATTTTTTCTAGATTTTTAAAATCAATTTTATTGAAGCATAATTTACATACAGTATAAAGTATTTATTTATTTTTTATAACATGTTAATTTTTTGGCTGCGTTGGGCTTCCGTTGCTGCACGCAGGCTTTCTCTAGTTGGGGCGAGTGGGGGCTACTCTTCCTTGCGGTGCGTGTGCTTCTCACTGCAGTGGCTTCCCTTGTTGTGGAGCATGGGCTCTAGGCGTGCGAGCTTCAGTAGTTGTGACACGTGGGCTCAGTAGTTGTGACTCGTGGGCTCTAGAGCTCAGGCTCAGTAGTTGTGGCACTTGAGCTTAGTTGCTCCACGTCATGTGGGATCTTCCTGGACCAGGGCTCAAACCCGTGTCCCCTGCATTGGCAGGCAGATTCTTAACCACTGCGCCACCAGGGAAGCCCAAGCATTTATTTAATTTTTAATTTAATTTTATTTGACCGTGCCATGTGGCATGCAGGATCTTAGTTCCCCAACCAGGGATCGAACCTGTGTCCCCCACCATGGAAGTGTGGAATCCTAACCACTGGACCGCCAGGGAATTACCATAAAGAATTTATTTTGTTTATGGTTTTGTGTTTTAATAAACAAATATACCTGTGTAACCACCATCCCAAACAAGGAATAGAACGTTTTCATTCCCCACAGGAGTTCCATTTAACCTATTTGCAGTCATATCTTCCACCCCCTTTTCAGGCAGCTACTGATCTGATTTCAGTCACTATAGATTAGTTTTGCCTGTTCTCAAACTTCATATAAAGGGAACCATACAGAATGTAGCTGCTTGTATCTCGTTGTTGCTTGTTGTACTTTTGAGATTCATCTATGTAGTATATATGATTAGGTTGTCTCCCCCACCTCCCTCCTCTTTTTTTCTTTTAACTGAGTAGCATTCCTTTGAATTAATGTATTTACTTTAGTCACCTGTTAATGTGCGTTTTTATTGTTTCCAGTTTTTGGCTATTTTGAGTAAAATTGCAGTTAACGTTCATGTGCAGGTTGTTTGTGGACATGCATTTAACTTCTCAGGTACACACTTAGCAGTAGGATTGCTGGGTCATGTGATAAGTGTATATTTATAAGAACCTGCCCAACAGTTTACAAAGTGGTGATACCTTTTGACCCTTCCACCAGCAGTTGATGTTGTCAGTTTCTTAATTTTAGTCATTTTGTGGGTGTGTAGTCAAAACTGCGATTTTATTTTGCGTTTTCCTGATACAAAGATGTTGAACATTTTTTCAAGTGTTTATTGGTCATTCCTGCATCTTCTTTTGTGAAATATGTTTAAATCATTGGCTCATTTTCTTTTAAAATTGGGTTGTTTGGGGGACTTCTCTGGTGGTCCAGTGGTTAAGACTCTGTGCTCCCAGTGCAGGGGGCACAGGTTCGATCCCTGGTCGGAAAACTAAGATCCCGCATGCTGCAATCTGTGGCCAAAAAAAAAAAAAAAAAAAAAAAAAAATTGGGTTGTTTTGTTATTATTTAGTTATAAGAGTTATTTATATATTCTCCATACAAGGCCTCTCACATATTTATTGTGAATATTTTTCCCCCAGTCTGGCTTGTCTTTTTACTTCCTTAAGAATGTATTTTGAATATCACAATATTTGCATTTTGAGGAAGTCCAGCTTATCAGTTCTTTCATTTATAATGTGTTTTGTTTTATGTTCTAAGAAATCTTACCCAAACCCAGGGTCACTAAGATTTTTCTCCTATGTTTTCTTGTAGATTTTTTACAAGTTTAGGCTTCGTGTTTAGGTCTGTGACCTTTTTTTTTTTTTAAACACAGATTCCTAGAATCTTCTCCCAGAGATCCCGGTTTAATAGGTCTGGGGTGGAGTCAAAGAATCTAGTTATTTGTTTTGTTTTTTTAAATTTATTTTATTTTATTTTATTTTATTTTATTTTTTTTGCGGTACGCGGGCTTCTCACTGCTGTGGCCTCTCCCGTTGCGGCGCGCAGGCTCAGCGGCCATGACTCACAGGCGCAGCCGCTCCGCGGCATGTGGGATCCTCCCAGACCGGGGCACGAACCCGTGTCCCCTGCATCGGCAGGCAGACTCCCAACCACTTGCGCCACCAGGGAAGCCCTTAAATTTATTTTTTTGGTTATGGCAGGTGAGTTCCTTAGTTGTGGCTTGCAGGCTTCTTAGTTGCAGCACGTGTGCTCCTTAGTTGTGGCCGGTGGGCTGCTTAGTTGTGGCATGCGAACTCTTAGTTGCAGCATGCATGTGGGATCTAGTTCCCTGACCAGGGATTGAACCTGGGCCCCCTGCATTGGGAGCTTAGAGTCTTAACCACTGCGCCACCAGAGAAGTCTCTGTGACCTATTTTTGAGTTAATTTTTGTGTATAATTTGAGTTAGGAGTATAGGCTTATTTTTTTCCAAACTGAAGTCCAGACAATTTGTTGACAAGACTATGCTTACCCCCATTCGTTTCCCCCATTAATTGGCACCTTTCTCTAAAATTCATTATGTGTATGTATGTATGTGGGTCTATGTTTAGACTTCTTTTCCATTGCTTTATATGTGCATTCTTATGCTGGTAACACACTGTTTTGAAAAATTTAGCTTTATATTTTGTAATGTAGCTTGTAATCAGATTGTGTATGTTCTTCAAATTTCTTTTCTTTCAAGATTATTTTGGCTCTTTTGCCTTTCCATATGAATTTTAGAATCAACTTGTCCATTTCTGTAAAAAAAAAAAAAAAAAGCCTGTTGGGGTTTTGATTGATTAGGATTGTGTTGAGTCTCTAGATGAATTTGGGGGGAAATTTTACACAAGTAAATTTTTTGAACAGTATTGAACCTTCCAATTCATGAGCATACTACATCTCTCCATTTATGTTGATGTGCAAGTTTTACACATATTTTGTTAAACCTATCTGTAAATATTTAGTGGTTTAACACTGTTGTAAATGGTAATTGCTTTTTATTTTTATTTTTTAGTTGGTAGTATACAGAGATACAATTGAGTTATTAACATTGACTTGCAGTCTTGTTAAGTTCACTTTTTAGTTCTAGTAGCTCTGTTGAGATTCCCTGGGATTTTATCCCTACATGATCATATTATGTGCAGTTTTACTTCTTTTTTTCCAGTCTGCCTGCCCTTGTTGCTTTTTCTTTTCCTCACTGCAGTGGCTAGAGACTCAGGGAAAATGTGGCCTAGAAGTGGTGAGAATAGACCTTTTAGGCTTGTTTTTGCTGTTAGGGGGAAAGAATTCAGTCTTTGACCATTAAGTATGATGGTCTGTAGGTTTTCCTTTGTGCTGCCTGCCCTTTATCAGATTGAGGACATCTTTTTCTTGCTTTCAGTGAATTTTTTTCTTATGAATGGGTGTTGAAAAAAGATTTTGAATTGTCAAATTTTCTAATTTTTTTTGCTTTTGTTCTCAAAAATTTTGCTACTATTAATATTGCACTTTAATGATATGTTTTAATAAAAACGAGAAACTTTTATCCTTGACAGTGTGCCGTGGACTATTCTGAACACCTTATTAACTTATATAATCATCACAACAATCCTTTGAAGTGTATATGGTCTAAATTTTACAGATAAGCTTCAAATCATTATTTTCGAAAGGAATGTAAATTTCTTTCCCAATCCCCTTCATTGTAGACATGAATATTCATTTCTAATAAATGAGGTTTGTTTTTTCTCTTTGTGTTATAATTTGGGTTCTCTTCACACTGTCATTAATTTTGATTATTTTTAGAGCATGTGAAACATAAACAGGGTTTTAAAATTCAGAACTGTTAAAGGGTATAAGCTCAGAGAATTGTCACTCCCTCCTTATCCTTTCTACTCCATTCATAATACGCTATTCTTTGTTATTCTTAGCCAATTTATGATCAATTTTGTGAAAGTTCCATGAGTACTTGAGAAGAAGGGGGATTGTGTGTGAAGTTTGATAAATAACTATAAGATCTACCTTATTAAGTTGCTTATTAGGTCCTTGCTTGTTATTTGTTCACTTGATTTGTCTTGTGCTGAGAGTGGTCTTTTTTTTATATATATAGATTTATTTTATTTATTTAGTTAGTTAGTTAGTTTTCGACTATGTTGGGTCTTCTGTGGCTGTGCGCGGGCTTTCTCTAGCTGCCGAGGGCTTCTCATTGTGGTGGCTTCTCTTGTTGCAGAGCACAGGCTCCAGGCGCACAAGCTTCAGTAGTTGTGGCTGGCGGGCTCTAGAGTGCGGGCTCAGTAGTTGTGGCACACGGGCTTAGTTGCTCCGCGGCATGTGGGATCTTCCCGGACCAGGGCTCAAACCCATGTCCCCTGCATTGGCAGGTGGATTCTTAACCACTGTGCCACCAGGGAAGCCCCCTGAGAGTGGTCTTTTAAAATTATTTTTAGTGTATCTTTGTCTGTCTTTGCGTGTCTGTAGCTTTTTCTTCATGAAATGATTTGATCATAAATTATTGTTGATATATAGATATCCATAAATGTGTATAGAAATTCAAAATCTTTGTAATGAATTGTGGGTTTTGGGTCATGCTTAATGCTCTTTGACTTGAATTCTACTTGTCTGATATTAGGATCTGCTTGTCTTTCTTACTGTATTCCATTACCTGATACACTTTTCTGTTCTTTTTACTCTTTTTCACTCACTCTTTGTGGTGATGATGGTGGTGGGGGGTATTTCTTGCATAAAGCATATAGTTGAGTCTTTGGTTATGAGACAAGTTGAAAATCTTTTTGTTTTCATAGGTGAGATAAGTCCACTCACATTTATTGATATGACTGAACATGTTTGATCTCAACTCTTTCATAATATTTAATTTTTTTGTATTATGTTATATTTGCTAGTTTCTTTTTTTTATTTTGCTCTCATCTTGTTTTCCTTCTCCCATTTTTAGTTGCATTATTTACACTTTTCTGTGCAGATGTTTGTACATTAGTGCTCCAGCCTTTTCCCCATCTTTGACATATATGTATATATGTGTGTATGTGTGTGTGTGTGTATATATATGTGTGTGTGTGTGTAGTTGAAGTTTTCCATTCATATCATGGTTGGATGAATCCAAGATGATGATGGGCTACACTAGTCATTTGTGGCTGTTGAGCATTTGAAATATGGCTAGTCTGAACTGAGATGTTCTATACATATAAAACACATGTTACATACAGGTTTTATAGACTTGATGTGGAAGAAAAAAATGTAAAATATCTCCATACCTTTTTATATTGATTACATGTTGAAATGATGTTTGGATATTTATATTGGCTTAAATAAGATATATTATTAAAATTAATTTCATCCTTTTTCTTTTTACTTTTTTTTGGTGTGGCTACTAGAAAATTTAAATGTGTGGGTCACATTTGTGGCTTCCATTACATTTCTTCTGAACAGTACTATTCTAGTAGATTCCTCAAAAGTCCCCTACAGAATTCGCTGAGTACTTTGTGTAGCCTTGATGCTTAAAGCATAACTTAGCTGGATGTAAAAAGTCTAATGTTCATCTGATTCTTTTGGCCTTTTAAGTTATTATTATATGTTATTGTTACTATTATTGTTTGCTTGGAGGCTTTGAGGATTTTTTTCATTATTTTTGAAATAAGTTTTATTCAAATACATATCACAGTCTGTTCTGGGTTACTTTTGCCAGGTACTTGATGAGCCTTTTTTTATTGTGGTAAAAAATGCAGAGCCTAAAATTTAGTATCTTAATCATATTTAGGTGTACAGTAGTATTAACTGTATGCACAGTGTTATACAACAGATATCTAGCACTTTTCTCATCTTGGAAAACTGAAGCTGTATACCCATTGAACAACAACTTCCCTTCTTCTCCTCCCCCAGCCCCTGGCAACCACCACTCTTTCTAAGAATTTGACTACTTTAGACCTCATATAAACAATGCAGTATTTGTCCTTTTGTGATTATCTTATTTCACTTAGCATAATAGTCTCAAGGTTCATGCATGTTGTAGCATGTGTCAGAATGTTCTTCCTTTTTAAGGCTAATATTCCATCATATGTACATACCACATTTTGTTTGATACCCATTTATCTGTCAATAAACTCTTGGGTTTCTTCTACCACTTGGCTATTGTATTATAAATAACACTGTAATAAACATGGGTGTGCAAATATCTCTACAAGATCCTATTTTCAGTCCTTTTGGATATATTCCCAGAAATGTGATTACTGGATAATATGGTAGTTCTGTTTCTAATATTAAGCCTTCTAGTCCATGAACACAGGACATCATTCATTTACTTATGTCTTTCTTAATTTCTTTGTGTTTTGTGTTTTTCAGTGTACAAGCCTTTCACCTCCTTGGTTACATTTTGTTCATCATCAAAAAGTATTTTGATGATACATCAAAAAGTATTTTGTTCTTTTTGATGCTATTAAGATGAGATTGTTTTCATAATTTCCATTACAAATTGTTCACTGTATAGAAATGCAACTGACTTTTGTGTGTTGATCTTCTGTCTTATAACTTTGTCGGATGCATTTACTAGTTTACTAGGTCTAACTTTTTTTTTTAGTATGTGAAATCTTTAGGGTTTTCTACATAAAAGGTCATGTCATTTGTGGGCAGAGACATTTTTACTTCTTCCTTTCCAATTTGGTGTTTCTTTTTCTTGATAATTGCTCTCCCTAGGAGTTCCAGTATTGTGTCGAATAGAAGTGGCAAAAGCAGGCATTCTTGCTTTGTTCCTGATCTTAAAGGAACAGCTTTCAATTTTCCACCATTGAGTATATTGTTAGCTGTGGGCTTTTCATATACGGCCTTTATGGTATTGAGATGATTTTGTTCTGTTCCTAGTTTGTTGAGTGTTTTTATCATGAAAGAGTGTTGAATTTTTTTCAGCATGTCAATTGAAATAATCATGTGGTTTTTGTCCTTCATTCTCTTATTATGGTGTATTACATTAACCAATTTTCATATGTTGAGCATTCTTGCATTGCAGAAATAAATCCCACTTGGTCATGATGTGTAATCATCTTCATGTGTTCAATTTGGTTTGCTAGTATTTTGTTGAGGACTTTTGCATTGATATTTATCAGCAATATTGGTCTGTAGTTTGTTTTTTTGTATTTTTTTTTTACGTGTAGTATCCTCCTGCCTCCCCCCTTCCAGTTTTATTGAGGTATAATTGATACATAACATTGTATTAGTTTAAAGTGTACAACATAATGATTTGATATATGTATATGTTGTGAAATGATTACCACAATAAGTTTAGTTAATATGTATCACCTCATGCAGTTACTTTTCTTTTTTTCTCGTGAGGAGGACTTTTAAGGTGTACTGTCCTAGCAACTTTCAAATATACAATACTGTATTAACTGTAGTCACCGTGCTGTACATTAAACTGCCAGGACTTATTAATCTTATAACTGGAATTTTGTACCTTTTGACCACCTTTACCCATTTCCCTATTTCTCACCCTCCTTATAGTATCTTTCTCTGATTTTAGTATCAAGTTAATACTGGCCTCATAAAATGAGTTTGGAAGTTTTCCCTTTTCTTCAGGTTTTCTTTTTTTTTTTTTAAGATTTTGAGAAGGATTGTAGATGAGTCTTTAAATGTTGGTGGAATTCTCTAGTGAAGCCATCTGTTGATGAGCTTTTCTTTGTTGAGAGGTGTTTGATACTGATTGAATAGATTCAATATCCTTCCTGTAGTTCACGGTTTTAATTTTTTCATGATTTAGTCTTGGTAAGCTGTATATTTCTAGAAATTTATGTGTTTCTTCTGAATTATCCAGTTTGTTGTTATATAATTGTAGTAATCTCTTATGATCTGCACCGCACCCCCCACCCCCCCACCCCCCTCGTGGCATCAGTTTTAATGTCTCTCCTTCAGTTCTGATTTTTGGTATTTGAGTGTTTCTTAGTTCGTGTAGGTAAGGGTTTGTCAATTTTGTCGATCTTTTCAAAACAACTTATAGTTTTTTTGGTGTTTTTTAAAATTTTCTATTCTTGATTTCATTTATTTCTGGTCTAATCTTTATTATTTCCTTTCTTATACTAACTTTGGGTTTTGTTTGTTCTGTTTCTCGTTCCTTGAGGTGTAAAGTTGGGTTGTTGATTTGAGATCTCTTTTAATGTAGGTAGAAATTTATTGCTATAAACTTCCCTCTTAGTATTGCTTTTGCTGCATCCCTTAAGTTTTGTTATGTTGTGTTTTCATATTCATTTGTCTGTTTTCTAAATTCCTTTGTAATTTCTTTCTTGATCCATTGATTGTTCAAAAGTATGTTGTTCAGTTTCTAAATATTTGTGAATTTTCCAGTTTTCCCTTCGTTCTTGATTTCTACTTTAATTCCATTGTGGTTGGAAAAGATACTTGATGTAATTTCAGCCTTCTTAAATTTGGTAAAACTTGTTTTGTGGCCTAACATGTGATCTGTCCTGGAGAATGTTCTGTGTGAGCTTGAGAAGAATGTGTATACTCTGCTGCTGTATGAAGTGTTCTGTTTATGTCTATTAGGTTCAGCTGGTCTTTGTGTTGTTCAAGCCATCTGTTTCCTTATTGATATTCTTTCTGGTTGATGTATTCATTATTGAAAGTGGAGTATTGAAATTCCCCTGACTCAGTAATTTCAAATGAACTCTCCTTGAGTTCACTAATTCTTCTGCTTGATTGATACTGCTGTTGAACCCCTCTGGGTGGATTTTTTTTTCCCCCAATTCAGTTACTGTAATTTTCAGGTCCAGATTTTCCATTTGGTTTTTTTAATGTTTTCTGTGTCTTTCTTGATATTTGCATTTTGTTTATGCATCATTTTCCTTGATTTTGTTTAGTTGTCTATTTGTGTTCTCTTTTAGTGCATTGAACTTTATTAAGATGATTATTTTAAACTTTTATTGTCAGAAAATTCACAGATCTCCATTTCTTTAGGGTCAGTTTCTGGAGATTTATTTTGTTCTTTTGATTGACCCATTTTTTTTCCTGTTTTTTTCATGTGCCTTTAATTTTTTGTTGTAATTTGTGCATTTGAAAAAGTAGCCACCACTCCCAGTCTTTATGAATTGGCTTTGTACAGGGTAAGGCCCTTACCAATCAACTCAGGTAAGGAGTCTGAAAGCCCCTCAAACCTCTTCTGGAGATACATCTTCTCTGGGCATCTGCACATAATTTCCCAGTTAGAGAGGTTTACTGGTTTCTTTATCTGGATCTTGTTGTAATCTTTTGCTCCCTCTGGTGTTTGTCAGTAGTACTGCAAGTTTTCTGATGTTACAACAAGAGTCTAAGTTCTTTTTTGTTCTCCACAGCCCTCAGGCATCCAAAGAATGCTGGTTCAGTCAGCCTTCTGAGTTAAGTGAGACAGAAGATAGTCCCTTGGGCAACTTCCCAAAGAGCTGAATGTTAGACACACGTTCCACTCTTCTCTTTCCTTCCCAAGGGAGAAGCTGTGAGCAGAATGTTTTCTCCTGATTGCTCCAAGCAGTATCAGATCTTGTCTGGTTATGCAAGTTCTCGTGTGCCATTTTGCTCCCTGTTGGGCTTTTTTTTTTGGATAAGTAGATTCATATCTTTTATCTTAAATACTAGTTCTATTGCATTTTTTGTTCTTTCTTCAAGGTCTCCAATTATATTAATGTCATTTGTTCTTTGCCTGTTTTTATATCCGATCATTTTCTTTCTTACTCATTTTAGTTCTTTTTTCATCTATTTTTTTTTTTTTTTTTTTTTTTTTGGTGGTACGCGGGCCTCTCACTGTTGTGGCCTCTTCCGTTGCGGAGCACAGGCTCCGGAGGCGCAGGCTCAGCGGCCATGGCTCACGGGCCCAGCCGCTCTGCGGCATGTGGGATCTTCCCAGACCAGGGCACGAACCCGTGTCCCCTGTATCCGCAGGCGGACTCTCAACCACTGCGCCACCAGGGAAGCCCCATCTATTTTTATTCTCTTGATTATTTGACAGCCTTTACACAACACACTTATGTCTTTGTTTGAGTACATTTTGCATTGGGCTTCTAGTAATTTTAGTTTTCATCTCTGAGGTACTTGTCTTTTTCTTTCTTTCCTGAGTTCAGTCAACTCTTGCCATTTTTTTTCCCTGAGTTTTTTGCCCCCTTCTCTGATTTTAGTTTTTAAGTTTCTTATTCAGGTGATTTTTTTTTTTTCATATCCCTAAGTGTTTCTTTCGGGGATATTTAAGTTTGGGACATTCTTAAAGTCTTCTTCTCTACCTCCACTTTGGAGTAGAGAGAGTTCATTATTAGATGTATAGTTGAATCTCATTTTTTGGGTTTTAATAATAGTAATATACTTACTAGGTTTTCTTCTGTTCATTTGTTTTTGTTTTTGTTTTTGTTTTTGTTTTTGCAGTAAGCGGGCCTCTCACTGTTGTGGCCTCTCCTGTTGCGGAGCACAGGCTCCAGACGTGCACGCTCAGCAGCCATGGCTCACGGGCCCAGCCGCTCTGCGGCACGTGGGATCTTCCTGGACCAGGGCACAAACCCGTGTCCCCTGCATCGGCAGGCAGACTTTCAACCACTGTGCCACCAGGGAATCCCTCTTCTGTTCGTTTTTTGTAGATTTGGGGTGGTTCACAACGTTCCTAGTTCAATGGTGCTCTCTTCTGTCTGTGTAGACTGTGTAGCATGATCTGCTCTTGAGGAGTAGGCAGAGAATAGATTGTCTTGTTCTGGCTCTTTCTAGCTAGTGTTTCAAAATCCCCATCATTTGGTTTTCTGCAGGATAGTTGAGGTGGTCTCAGTTTTTATCTTTTTCTTCTCTGCAAGGATTTGAAACTTCCTCTTTTGATTTTGATCTCCCAGAATTTTGCAGTATTCTGTTTTGTGCCAATGGCTCATTTCTAATTCAGTTTGTTATAGTGGCTTTTTAAGTTTCTTAGTCCTTTACTAGTAAGTTTACTATTATAGTGAGGTAGAGTAGGTAAATGTAGTTATTCAGTCAGGTATCTTTAATTGGAAATTTTGGATGTAAATTTTTAAAACATCAATGAATAATGTTTGACTTTGTATGCAGCCTAACCCAATACATTCTGAAACCCTACAAATTGGGGCATGAGCTTGGCAAGATGGAAAAGAGACATACAAATAATGATTCAAATTTCAGTCCTGCTGATTTCCATCGTAGAAATCATAGAGTCTTAGTGTACTCATCTCCAAAAGAAAAAATATTTCTACTCCGTCCCTGTAAGATTGTGCCTGATACTTATTATACATGACTAGAAGTCATTAATTATTTAGCATCTTTCAGTTTGCATTTAACTGCTTTTCGTGTAATTTCATGTGTTACTAGGAAAAGTATAAAGTACAGAGAAAGTATAATATTTCTAGGGAAGCACAAAAAATGTTTAGGTACAATATGGTAGGTTTCAAAAGGATATTTCAGAATATCAAAGTAACCATGAGAAGTGATTTTTGTGTATTTTGGTGGAGAGTCCTTTCATTTAGGATGTTAAACTTTTATAGCATTTTTCTTTTTTTTCTTCTTTTTTTTAGTTTATGGAAGAAATGTTGATTTACTATTTACTATAGAAAATTTCTGAAACTGCAAAAGGGGACACAGAAGAAATATTTATAGCATTTTGTGGAATGTTCTATTCTGTATTCTTCCAGGCTTTTTTCGTGTCAGTAGACGTCTAAATTATGTTGTTTTTTACTACTACCTAAGAGTTCCATTTTATGGATATGACATAATGGATATACTAAGTCTGTATTTATTGCTATTTAGACTTTTTTTTTTTTTTGGTGCTCTAAACAGTGCCATGTTGAGCATTTTCATTTAGTCAGTGTTGCCCATTTGTTTGTTGCCTTTTGATGAATTCCATTAGTGGAGTTAGTGGGTCAAAGGCATGCTTTTTTAAAGGAAAGGAAATTAGGTAGCGCTTGGTTTTTAGTTATTTTTAAAAATTAGGTAACCTCACCAGTGTATGATGCAGCATGTAACAAGGAATCAACATTACTCCTGTCAACATCTTCCCCCAATAAAATGACAAATCAAAACTGTGGTACCGGGCTTCCCTGGTGGCGCAGTGGTTGAGAGTCCGCCTGCCGATGCAGGGGACACGGGTTCGTGCCCCGGTCTGGGAAGATCCCACATGCCGCAGAGCGGCTAGGCCCGTGAGCCATGGCTGCTGAGCCTGCGCATCCGGAGCCTGTGCTCTGCAAGGGGAGAGGCCACAACAGTGAGAGGCCCGCCTACCGCAAAAAAAAAAAAAAAAAAAAAAAAAAAAAAAAAAACTGTGGTACCTACTTTGAGCCTTTTGTATGTTTGCCACTGATTAGTCTGTAGATTAAAATGGGGGAGGTGTCATGATCTGGCCTCTTAATTTCTGGCTGCATCTGTCATCTGTAGGCTGCGTTAAGAAGGGAGTCATCCATGATCTGTTTTTAAGTTTTTTTATTTGTAAAATTAATGCTAAATCTTAATCTATTAAAGATGTATTTCAGAAATTGGATAATACCTAAAAATGTTTTATATTTAGGGCAAAGTCAAACATATATCAAAAGAATCTCTTCAAATAAAAAATGTGCTCAGTTTCCTTTTTTTACCTGTGTCTGTAGATTATTAGCATTACAAGAACATGGTTTTTTATGTCAGACTTTTCTAATAAGGATGGAATAGTCAAGGAACACTGGAATCAGAGTCCTGAAATTTGGCTCTCTTATATATCATTCCTATTTGCTAAGAGCAAGTCACTTGTTTCTTGAGTCTCATTTACAAAATGGGATAATATCTACGCCTGTGTCCCAAGATTATAAGGAGCTAATAGACATGTGATTGTGGGTGTACTTCAAGAGCTGTAAAACATTATATAAATGCAGGGTGGCATTGCATATTGCATCACTTTCTTTAACTAGGAGGGGTAAAATATCATGAAGGTAATAGGAAAGTATAGGCTTAAATAATGCTAGAAATTGCCAACCTCAGTCAAGGCCTGGTTTCCTAGTTTCTTGATGCTGTTTGTTTGTGTGTTTGATCCCATCACAACTTCTTAGACGACTCAAAAATTTTAGTACTAATAGATTTTAACTAAATCAATAGTAGTTTTTATATGGGGAAGTGTATTTAGTGCTCCAACTTGGGATTCTACCCTATGAAGAAAAACATATTTCTTGCTTGCACTGAAGGTGAAGAAACTCTCAGATCTAAACCAGCACCAACCCTCATGTCCCTTTGTTCAATATTTGCCTTTTATTGAATGTCTCTGGGCTTTTGTCCATTTTGGATATTCTATTTTCTCTGCCTGAGTTGTTTTCTTCTTTTCCTCTTTTGCCTTGCTAAAAATTCCTGTTGATCCTAAAACTCTTAGTTTACATTTTACTTTCTTTGGACGTCTTTATCTATCCTCCCAAAACAAGTGGTTTGACTAATTGAAAATAGATATGCTTGTCAAGCTCAGATCACATACTCAGGTATCTCTCTTCCACTACCTAAGTTCCTTAATGGCAAAGTCTGTCTCTCATTCATTCATAATTCTCAGGGACAGGAGTAGTATCTGGTGTCTGCCAGGTACTCTGAAATGTGTTGAAAGGATGGCTGCTGATAAATAAATCTTAATTTATGCATTGCAGCATAGCCAGTACTCTCTCTCTTTTTTTTTTAATTGGGGTATAGTTATTTTACCATGTTGTGTTAGTTTCTACTGCACAACGAAGTGAAGTAGCGTTCCCTGTGCTATATAGCAGGTTCTCATTAGTTATCTATTTTATACATATTAGTTAGTGTATATATGTCAGTCGCAATCTCCCAATTCATCCCACCACCACCCCTTCCCCCCTTGGTGTCCATACATTTGTTCTCTGTGCCTGTGCCTGTATTTCTGCCTTGCAGACAGGTTCATCTGTACCATTTTTTTAGATTCCACATATATGCATTAATATATGATATTTGTTTTTCTCTTTCTGACTAACTTCACTCTGTTTGACAGTCCCTAGGTCCATCCACATCTCTACAAATGACCCAATTTTGTCCCTTTTTATGACTGAGTAATATTCCATTGTATATATGTACCTCATCTTCTTTATCCATTTGTCTGTCAATGGGCATTTAGTTTGCTTCCATGACCTGGCTATTGTAAATAGTGCTGCAGTGAACATTGGGGTGCATGTGTCTTTTTGAGTTATGGTTTTCTCTGGGTATATGCCAGTACTCTTTTAGGTAAGGAAATAACAGAAGGCCTCTCTGATGAGATGAGACTTGAAGGAATTTCAGAAACAATCCATTTGGATATTTAGGAACCTTAAAGGAGAGGAGAAGTGTGGCTAGAATAAAGTTTGGGAGGAGAAAAGTAGGAAATAAGGTCAGAGATGTATAAAGCCTTGTAAGCGTTGAGTGATTTTAACCTTTAATCTAAATATGAAGGGGATCCTTTGGGGAATGACATGACCTAATTTACTACCTTCCACGAGGTAAAGGTGCTTTGTTGGGAATGGTCCGTAGTGGGTCAATGGAGAAAGTGTCCATTAAGTGGTGGAGGTAATGAAAAGTTACTAGAATCTGGGTGTATTTTATAAGAACTTTTTGTTTCACCTTTGTTAAAAAATATTTCCTGCTGTGATAGTAATATAGTCTGTTGAATATAATTTTATCTTTTCTTTGAGTTATTCAGAATTTTGTACTGTTGAAGTTTGAGATATATAAATGCAGAAGATACTTAAAATCTGTGATACAAATTCTTTTCCTGTTATTTGCATGTCTTTCTGTAATCTTGTTATTGGTGATAAACACCTCAATTAATTTAGCAAACAGGATCGATTTTCTTGTAATGTTAAATTCTTGAGATGTTAAATTCTAGTTTGTGAATATTTAATCTTTTTTTAAAAAATCCTACTTATTAAAATTGTAATCATCTAACGTGGTATCAGTATGAGTACAAGTATTAAGGGAGAGTGATAGCAATGTTTTCTGAAGGTCTGTGGCAAAGGAACTGTTTAGAATTGATTCTTAAAGCACTGTGTAATTATTAAACAAAGTAAATTGTAAATAGAATTTTGCATTGAATTGACATTATTAAAACAACTCATGTTGCCTACTTTACATTTTCCAGGAACATCATTTACAACGAGCTATTTCAGCACAGCAAGTGTTCAGAGAAAAAAAAGAGAGCATGGTCATTCCAGTTCCTGAGGCAGAGAGCAATGTCAACTATTACAATCGCTTGTACAAAGGAGAGTTTAAACAGCCAAAGCAGTTCATTCATATTCAGCGTAAGTTTGTTAATTCATTGTTTTCTGTTTGTAATTTAAATTTATCAGCCAGTGAAAAAATCCTTTCTTTTTGCCCAAAGAGATTTTAATTTTTCAGTTCATACGCACTGATTTATAGAAATGTTAAACATGAAAGAATAATATCCCTCTATGCTTACATCTCAACTTCAAGATCATTTGGAGTGTGAGTTGCATTTGGAACATTTGATAGTTATGTAGTATAGGATTTTCTATAGCACTTACACTTTATTATACAGCTAAAAGGTGGTAGATTACCATACCCAAATAAAAATTTATTTTTCAAGGCCTAGTGGCAGTTATGCTGATTAGGGGCAAGTCTTCTAAAATTTTTAGAATTAGATCCTACACTTATACCTTCATGTAGTTTTTATGGAATTCTAATTCTACCTCCTTTGATCCTCTTATTTTTCTCCCCATTGTTACTATTTAAATGATCACCATCTCTTGCCTTAAAACTGTTTCACTGATCTCCTGACTGTTCTATTTACTATCCACCATATCCTATCCTTACCCTCTTCTAACCTATCTTCTCCACAAGGTCCACTGGCACCAGAGTGGTCTTCCTAAAGTGTCCGTCTGGTCAAATCATGATGTGGCTTAAAATCCTACTGTTGTTCTTTATTCTACAATAGGAATTTTCAGCTAATTTTGCAGACAGAATGCTGGTGTCTTGGTATCTTGTCTGGCTGTGTTTAAAAAAAAACAACCTTTAGTAGTTTGTTAAAATAGAGATTCCAGGGCTGTGCTTCAGGCCTGCCTGTATGAGAATCTCTGGTATGCAGCCTGGTAATAAGTATTTTTAAAAAGTTCTCCAGGTGATTCTGAAACATCTCCAGATTCAAGGCTGACTCTAAGATCTACTATTTTTCATCGATTCTAAGATGTGCCTTTGTCATATTTGAAATGAGATTACATCTTAAATTGCTTTTCTCATGGATTAAAGTCTGGTTTGTCTAAAGAGAATTTCTACTTGTTTTTGCCAGGCATCTGGGGACCAACCTGAGACCACCTTAAAGTCTCTACTTGTTTGTTTTGTTTTATTTGTTTGTTTTGGGGCCACACTGGTAGCTTTAGTTTTATTTGTTTGTTTTTTTAGACCACACAAGTAGGCTGTAAGGCTGTAGACCTGCTTGGAATTCAGTTCTCAGAGAGATTCTTCCCCCCCTCCTTTCACCTAAGGGCAAGTTGAGAAATACAGGTTCATGCTGTTCCTTTCTACATGGCTGTTTTATTTCTTTATCTTACGCTGAGGCTGTTGCCCTTTGATAATGTAGCTTTATGCAGGAGTATTCTATTAAATTTATTGATAGACCCCAATATAAAGCTTTTTTTTTTCTTTCTTGCAGTACATAAAGTAATGGTGCATCTTATATAGATTTGACAAAATTTAGTAATAGCCAGATTCTCTAATTCGAATACAAGGCCCTTTGTGATTTGTTACCTGCTACCCCTTTAACCTCATTTCCTGTTGCTCTTTCCCTCACTCTTTGCATCATAGGGAATAACTTAAAATTATCCACATTTGCCTTGTTGTTTCACATTTCACATTTCCTTGCATATGCTATTCAAGTCTTCTTTCCCTTTCTGTAGCTTATTTAAGACCTAACTCCCTTTTGAAGCTTACCCTGATTTCTCATTCTACCTCTCTTCTTTGCTTATCTTAGTACCTTGTACATACCTCTAACAGAGGACTCAGCGTACTTGATTGCAATTGTTTGTAGCCATTCTTTCTCTCCTTTTAGACTGTGAGCTCCTTGAGGGCAGGGACTATGTTTTATTTTCCCTTTGTATCTTTAGTGTTAAATGCATGACTTATAGATGCTCAATAAATGGCATGTTTGTTGACTGGTTCAATTGTTTTTAAATGGCTTAAAAGCCCTTAGGTGTCAAAACCATTTCCCAGAGACTTTTCCCCTAAGGATTCAAGAGAAATACACTTGCAAAAATTGTGTGATTTGTTTCCACTATGTCTTTGACTTTGAGTCCCTTTAGCATGTTGAATTTTCCTTGTCTTTGTATCAGGAACGAGATAGCTGTTCTTAATATGAATTTTAAGGATTTTTCAAGCCAACATATCCCCTCCCCCCTTTTTTTGTATTTTAATAACAATGTAGCTGGACAATAGGACCATATGTAAAAGCCATTGTAGGAAACTGGAACCAGAAATTGGATGTAACCCATCTGGGTGGAGCCCATTAGATACAATAAACATTAATCTTGTGTTGTTTTTTTCATTTCATTTTATTCTATTGTTGTAATAAATGGAATAAAAATAATAGAAAATTATTTTAACTTTCATTTTTTCTCTTTTAGTCTGTCAGCATATATATTTTATATACTATACTAAATTGTACTACACATACAATTTTTTTTCCTGCCTTTTCTATATATATTTTAAGTTCCTCAGGTTTTTAGTCTCCTATTGTCATTTTCATTGTGTATATAATTTTCTATCAAATTTATATTCCATTATTTGCTTACCTCTATGCCTATTATTGACCTTAAGTTTATCTGTACTAAAATTTAAACTCGTTATTGTTGACTCTTTTTTCAAGGAAGCTTGATATAACTTCTTTCTAAGCCCTTGAATACAAGGAATTTCAGAAAATATTGCTCTGGATTTTTCTTTTTCTTCTTTTAAAGATAGATTTGAAAAAATCGCCTCCCATTTCCCTGGCTAGAAAAGCACAGTTGCCACAGTAGGGTGGCTTAGCTCAGGCCCATCACGTTGCTTGCCTGGGCTTTGGCAGACACCTTTGTATTGGTCTGCCAAAGTATGGTATTGTATTGCTCTGCTCTAGTCTTTGTACCTTCCAGTCATCCACACTGCCACTATTGTGAGTGGTACCCATTTAGAATTTTTCAAAGACTCACTGTTGCCTGTGGGATAAAATTTTAACATATTTGTATGGTGTTTAAGGCCCTCCTTTGTGCCTGTCCAGTCACAATTTGCTGTGTGTTCTTCCACCATGACATCAGCCTCATTGAAATGAACTGTTGGAGGTCTGTTTCCTCCACTAGACTGTAAGTTCCTCAGGAACAGAAGCTGCATCTCATTCTCCGTACAGTCCTACACTACAGTCTCAGTACACCGCACCCCACCCCCCATTCCTCTAACCCTTCACACTTCCAGCTACAATAATAATGAGCTCCTTTTAGATCTCTGACTTATCTCTTATTTTTTCATGCCTCCAGGCCTTTACATAGCCCTTTACTTCTCTTCTCCTCTTTTTAAAATACAACTTGTTCTTCAAGGCTCGTCTTCAGGACTACCTTTAGGAGCCTTTTCCTGACCCCTCTAAGCAGAGTTCTTGGCACTGTTTACCTCAAGCCCTCCTGTGTTGTGTGCATCAACCACCTGCAGTTGTGATTGTTTGCCCTCTGTTGCTTCACTAGGTCATAAGGCTCACTGAGAGGAGGGACTTCTTCTTTCCCTTTTAATTTTACTGCTTACTGTAGTACCTAGCATATGATTAGGTATGCAGTTAAATATTTGCCAAATAAATAAATCAGTGAATGAATGGTGAAGATATAAGTGTACACATCATGACTTTTTTGAGACATCGATCTCATAGGACTCAAAATTATATACAGAATTAAATACAAGAATAAAATTATTGGTGTGTACAGTGAAATTGAGAGACCTGCTCTGTGGATCAGGTTAAAAATTGAGCTCACTTATTCGCCAACAGTGTCATTTTAGGACAAAAAGTATCTGCTAAGAAGGAGTTAGGAGTGGAATGACTTCAGTCCTGGTGTGGATGTGAGATAAACCTGCCTATTCTTTCCTGTCCCTTTTGGTACCAGTTCACCATAGTAACCCATATTGGTATTCTGGGGAACTTATTTAATCACAACACATTGTGGTATTCTGACCAGGTCGAAAGCATCTTGGTGACCTGTGGTCATTGATGACCCAAGATACTCAAACTGTTCCTCATTTAAGCTAATTCTACACATTGGTCAGTTGTGTGACATACAGAAAATGCTACTTCTGTTTTACTTACTGTTATAACAAATTTACTTTGGGTACCTCAACCCAGATGTTAAAATTCTTTCATTCCTTTTGGAGTTTAAGAACTTCATTAAATTCAAGATCCAAACCTTTTTTTTTTAAGGAAATGACTTTGTTTACATGGCAATAAATTCTTTATTTTGACCTCCCATTACCCCTTTTACTTCATATCATATTTTACAGTATCTCAGAATTTTAGAAAGTGAAGGAACTTAAGATATTGTTTCATAAGTATTCTGTAGATAATTTATGTCCAGTTTTGAACTCAATTAAATGCTTCTTTGAAACAGGACTCCTTTGCTTGTTTTGAAATGAAGGTTCACTTCCCCTTCTTGGTGCATTACTCCTACAAACACAGATCAGTAGAATGTCTAACCTGTTTCTTGGCTGAAAGAAAGAGTTCAGGAGAAAGAATTGGTGGGGTAGCACCCCTTGTTATCTGTCAGGCAGGGAGAGGAACCCACTCAAAGGAAACTGAATTCTGCTGTTTGTGTCTGCAGCCAACATCTTAAGCTCTGGGGAGGTGCCTGTCCATGTGTGTACACTGCTGTACACCTCAGTACACTTGAAACTGACTCCTCAGTTCAGTGAAGCTGGCCATTGTCAAGTCTACAATTGGAAAAGAAGAAAAATTCCGCTTATTTAGTGTAAGGTGGACGTATGTATTCTAGGTTTTCAGCAAGAGTGAGACAGATGTTGATCTAACATCCAACTTTAATTTCATTATCCTTGGAATATTTTTTGCTGTTCTCCCTATTAAACAAAAATGATGATAACTGACCTTTTGCTTTGACAGGGCAAATATGTTTTGATTGGAAAGAGTTGGAGAAGATACCAAATGAAGAGCATTGTTCTGTTTATACAGTAAAACTTTTTGGTGGAAAGGATGCATTCTAGGAACATCATTTCTTGTAAAAGTGTCACTGGATATCTATTAAGAAATCAAATTGGGGGCTTCCCTGGTGGTGCAGTGGTTGAGAGTCTGCCTGCCAATGCAGGGGACATGGGTTCGAGCCCTGGTCTGGGAAGATCCCGCATGCCGCGGAGCGGCTAGCCCCGTGAGCCACAATTACTGAGCCTGCGCGTCTGGAGCCTGTGCTCCGCAACAAGAGAGGCTGCGATAATGAGAGGCCCACGCACTGCGATGAGGAGTGGCCTCCACTTGCCGCAACTAGAGAAAGCCCTCGCACAGAAACGAAGACCCAACACAGCCGTAAATAAATAAATAAAATTTAAAAAAAAAAACGAAATCTGAATGAAGTATGGTCTTAAAAAAAAAAAGAATAAATAGCCTTTAAAAAAAAAATCAAATTGAGCAGAAATGACATCACACATTTAAATAAATACCAGAAAAGCCATGCCACAAGTAAAGGAGTGGATTGTATCAGATTTGTGGACAACACATTCCAGGTGAAGCTAGATTCCGGGTTGAGGTGGTTAGAGGAGTGATAACAGGGGCAGTGAGCAAGATCAGGCCCTGAGGGCAACCTGCATTCAGATTAGCTGGCTTTAAGGGTCTTCCTGTCTTCTCAAGATTGTGCTGAGCCTCCTGTCCTTGGATAAAGCTGTGAGTGTGGGCAGTAGTGCTAAAATGGTAGAGCAGTATCTGGGTAACTACTAATCCAGGAAAGGATGAGGAGCCCTAAAACTTAGAAAATTACATATTAAGTAATTCCAGGTATTTGGGAAAACGAAATAATCATTTGACAGTCTGGGATAGAGACGTGAAAGAGAAGTCTGAGTACAAGGAGCATGCCCCTTGGGCCTATATGCATTTACTTATGTCCACTATTTTAAAAAAATTACCAAGGGCATTTTTCACAGAACTAGAACAAATACTTTTAAAATGTGTGTGGAAACAGAAAAGACCCTGAATAGCCAAAACAATCTTGAGAAAGAAGAACAGAGCCAGAGGAATCATGCTCCCTGACTTGAGACTATACTACAAAGCTACAGTAATCAAAACAGTATGGTACCGGCACAAAAACAGACATGTAGATCAATGAAACACGATAGAGAGCCCAGAAATAAACCCACTTGCTTATGGTCAATTAATCTACAACAAAAGAGGCAAGAATATACAATAGAGAAAAGACAGTTTCTTCAATAAGTGGTGTTTGGAAAACTGGACAGCTACTTGTAAAAGAATGAAATTAGAACATTCTCTAACACCATATACAAAAATAAACTAAGGGGCCTCCCTGGTGGCGCAGTGGTTGAGAGTCCGCCTGCCGATGCAGGGGATACGGGTTCGTGCCCCGGTCTGGGGGGATCCCATATGCCGCGGAGCGGCTGGGCCCGTGAGCCATGGCCGCTGGGCCTGCGCGTCCGGAGCCTGTGCTCCGCAACGGGAGAGGCCACAACAGTGAGAGGCCCGCATACCGCAAAAAAAAAAAATAAAATAAACTAAGAGTGGATTAAATGTAAGACTGGATACTATAAAACTCCTAGAGGAAAAAATAGGCAGAACACTCTGACCTAAATTGCAGCCATATATTTTTGGATGCGTCTCCTAAAGTAAAGGAAATAAAAGCAAAAATAAACAAATGGGACCTAATTAGACTTAAAAGCTTTTACACAAGAAAGGAAACTACTGACAAGATGAAAAGACAACCTACTGAATGGGAGAAAATATTTGCAAATGATATGACCAATAAGGGATTAATATCCAAATATATAAACAGCTCATACAACTCAGCATCAAAAAAACAACCTGATTTATAAATGGGTAGAAGGGGACTTCCCTGGTGGTCCAGTGGTTAAGACTCAGCACTCCAATGCAGGGGGCGCGGGTTCAGTCCCTGGCAGGGAAACTAAGATCCCACCTGCTGCCTGGCGCGGCCAAAAAAGCGAGGGGGGGCGGGCAGAAGAACTGAATAGACATTTTTCCAAAGAGGACATGCAGATGGGCAACAGGCACATGAAAAGATGATCAACATCACTAATCATCATGGAAATGCAAATCAAAACCACAATGAGGTGTCACCTCACACCTGTCAGAATGGCTGTCATCAAAAAGAAAACAAATAACAAACGTTGGTGAGGATGTAGAGAAAAGGGAACCCTCCTACACTGTTGTTGGGAATGTAAATTGGTGCAGCCACTGCGGAGAACAGTATGGAGGTTTCTTAAAAAGCTAAAAATAGAACTACCATATGACCCAGCAATACCAATCCTGGGTGTATATCTGAAAAAAAACAAAACACTAATTCGGAAAGATACATGCACCTCAATGTTCATAGCAGCATTATTTACAGTTGCCAAGATATGGAAGCAACCTAAGTGTCCATAAACAGATGAATGGATAAAGAAGATGTGGTATATATACACAATGTAATACTGCTGAGCCATAAAAAAAGTTTTAGGAGCATGCTCCCAAGACCTTGTAATTAAGGGAGCCAGAATTTGAACCAGGCAGTCAGATTCCAGAATCCATGCTTTTTTTTTCCTTATAGTTTTATTGAGATATAACTGACATACAGGACTGTATAAGTGTAACGTGTACAGCATAATGATTTGCCTTACACGTATTTTGAAATGATTACCAGAATAAATTTAGTTAATATCCTTCACTTCATATACAGGAAAAGAAAAAAGAATAAAAATATTTTTCCCCCTGTAATGTGAACTTTTAGGATTTACTCTCTTAACAGCTTTCATATGTAACATAGAGCCATGTTTTTTTTTTTGGGTTTTTTTGTTTTTTTTTTGTTTTTTTTGCGGTACACGGACCCCTCACCGCTGCGGCCCCTCCCGCCGCGGAGCACAGGCTCCGGACACGCAGGCCCAGCGGCCACGGCTCAGGGGCCCAGCCGCTCCGCGGCACGTGGGATCCCCCCGGACCGGGGCACAAACCCGCGTCCCCTGCATCGGAAGGTGGACTCTCAACCACTGCACCACCAGGGAAGCCCAGAGCCATGTTAACTATAGTCATCATGTTGTACATTACATCCCCAGAACTTACTTATCTTATAACTGGAAGTTTGTACCTTTTGACCACCTTCATCCAGTTCTCCCTCCCCCAGCCTCCCACCTCTGGTAATCACAAATCTGATCTCTCTTTCTATGAGTTTGGGGTGGGGGGTTGGAAATTTTTTTTTTTATATCTACTTCTAAGTGAGATCATACAGTATTTGCTACCTTTCTCTGTCTGACTCAATTCACTTAGCATAATGCCCTCAAGGTCCATCCATAATGCCCATAAATGGGCAGGATTTCCTGCTTTTTAATGGCTGAATAATATTCCATTGTACCACAACTTTCATTTGTCGATGGGCACTTAGGTTGTTTCTATGTCTTGGCTATTGTAAATAAGGCTGCTGCAAACATGGGGGTGCATATATCTCTTCAACACAGTGTTTTCATTTCCTTTGGCTTATTCCCAGAAGTGGGGTTGCTGAATCATATTGTAGTTCTATTTTTAACTTTTTGAGGAACCTCCATACCGTTTCCCATAGTGGTTGTATCAATTTGCATTCCTACTGACAGTGCACAAGGGTTGCCTTTTCTCCACATACTTACCAGCATTTGTTATCTCTTGTCTTTCTGGTGCTGGTCATTCTAACAGGCATGCGGTGATATCTTGTGATTGTGATTTGCGTTTCCCTAATAATTAGTGAGGCCGAGCATCTTTCCATGTACCTGTTAGCCATTCATGTATCTTCGTTGGACAAATGCCTGTTCAGGTCCTTTACATATTTTTAAGTGGATTAATAGGTTTTTTTAAAAACATTTTTAGATTTACAAAAAATTGAGCAGATAGTACAGTGAATTCCCATATACTACCTCCTGCACACACGCACGCACACACACAATTTCCACTATTATTATCTTGCATTAGTGTGGTACATTTGTTACAGTTAATGTAGTCAGTACCTTATTAACTGAAGTCCATACTCTTTGGTGTTTGTGTTGTACAGTTTTATGGATTTTTAAAAATCCATGTCATAGATCCACCATTACATTATCCTATAGAATAGTTCAATTACGATAAAAACTCCGTGTATTTTCACCTATTCATTCCTTCAAATCCCTGGCAACCACTGATCTTTTTGCTCTCTCTGTAGTTTTGCCTTTTCCAAAATGTAATACAGCTGAAATTATACAGTACATAGGCTTTTCAGACTGGCTTCCTTAACTTATCAGTTTGCATTTAAGATTCTTCCAATTTTTTTTTGGCTTGATAGTTTTTTTTTAATCATTGAATAATATTCCATTATATGGATAATTCAGAGTCTGTTTATTCATTTACCTATTGAAGGACACCTTGGTTGCTTCTGGTTTTGGGCAATTAATGAAAAATGTATTCTAAGTAATAGCATGATTTTATGTGGACGTAAGTTTTTATCTCTTTTGGGTAAATACCTAGGAGTGCAATTGTTGGTTTGTACAGTAAGGCAGTGTTTAGCTTTGTAAGAAACTGCCAAACTGACTTCCAAAGTGGCTATTCCATTTTGCATTTCTACCAGCAGTGAACGAGAGCTCATATTGCTCTGTATCCTCATCAGCTTTTGGTATTGTCAATTTTAGAATTTTAGCTATTCTAATAGGTATGTAATGGTATCTCATTATTTTAACTTGTAATTCCCTAATAACCTAGGATGTTGAGTACCTTTTCATATCATTAATTGCAGTTTGTATATCTTCCTTGGTGAGGTGTCTGTTGGATCTTTTACCCATTTTTTAACTGGGATCTTTGTTTTCTTACTGTTGAATTTTAAGTGTTCTGTGTATATTTTGGAGTCCTTTATCAGATATGAGTTTTTAAAATATTTTCTCCCAGTCTGTGGCTTTCTTTTCATTCTTTTAATAGTGTCCTTCATAGAGGAGAAGTTCTTAATTTTAAAGAGGTCCAACTTAATTTTTTTCTTTCATGGATCTTGCTTTTGGTGGTATTTCTGAAATTTCATCACCAAACAAAAGAGCATCTAGATTTACTCCTGTGTTACTTTCTAATAGATTTATAGGTCTGTTTTACATTTAGGTCTGTGATTCATTTTGAGTAAATTTTTGTGAAGGGTGTAAGGTCTGTGCCTAGATTCATCTTTTTTAATATGGATGTCCAGTTGTCCCAGCACTGTTTGTTGAAAAGACTATTCTTTTTCCATTGAATTGTCTTTGCTCCTTTGTCAAAGATCAGTTGAGTGTATTTGTATGGGTCTATTTCTGGACCCTCTATTCTCTTCCACTGATCTTTTTGTCTATTTTTTGGTCAATAGCACACTGTCTGAATTCCTGTAGCTTCATAGTAAGTCTTGAAGTCAGTCCTCTGACTTTATTCTTCTTCAGTATTCTGTTGACTCTTCTGGATTTTTTTGCTTCTTCATATAAACTTGAGAATCACTTTGTCAATACTGATTGATACACAAAATGACTTGCTGGGATTTCGATTGAGATTGTGTTGAATCTTTAGATCAAGTTGGAAAAAGCTGATGTGTTAACCAAATTGAGTCTTCCTACCCATAAACATGACTGTCCTTCCATTTATTTAATTTTTTGATATGTTTCACCAGAGTTTTGTTGTTTTCCTCATGTAGAACTTTTACATATCTTGTTAGATTTGTACCTTAATGTTTCATTTTTTTGGATGCTAATGTAAATGGTTTTGTGTTTTTAGTTTCAAATTCCACTTTCTCATTGCAGTATATAGGAAAGTGTTTGACTTTTGTATATTAACCTTGTATTCTGCAACCTTGCTATAATCACTTAGTTCCAGGAGTTTTTGGTCAGTTCTTTAATAGAATGTATATACATATGTACATAGACAAGCTTATCATCTGTGAACAAAGACAGTTTAATTTCTCCTTTCCCAGTCTTTATAGCTTTCGTTTCCTTTTTTTTTTTTGTCTACTGCATTAGCTGGGACTTCTGGTACAACGTTGAAAAGCAGTGGTGAGAGGGGACATCCTTGCATTGTTTCTGATATTAGTAGGGAAGCTCTTAGATTCACACCACTAAGTATGATGTTTGCTGTAAGTTTTTTGTAGATGTTCTTTATCAAGTTGAGGAAATTTCCCTCTATTCCTAGTTTGCTGTCAGTTTTTATCATGAATGGATGTTGGATTTTGTTAAATGCTTGTTAACAAAAAAGCATTTTTTTGTTAAATGCTTTTTCTGCATTATTTCTGCATCAATAATCTAATCTTCCACCTGTGGGAACTGTAAAAGGAAGAGCAAATTAAATCCAAAGTAAACAGAAGAAAAGAAATAGGATAAGAAATAGAGCAGAAATCTACTGATACCAATAGAGTTTTGATTTTTGGTTTGACCAGAAACCAAAATAGAGCAGAAATAATTATATCTATTGATATAATTTTGATTTTTTTCTTTGTTGATGTGGTGGATTACATTCACTGATTTTTTCCCAGCTTTGCATACCTGTGATAAATCTCACTTGGTCATGGAGTATAATTCTTTTTATACATTTTTAGATTCGATTTTATTGAGGATTTTTGCTTCTGTGTTCGTGAGAGATATTGGTCTGTAGTTTTCTTGTA
The DNA here is from genome assembly GCF_964165515.1 of Mesoplodon bidens. Taxonomy (NCBI): domain Eukaryota; kingdom Metazoa; phylum Chordata; class Mammalia; order Artiodactyla; family Ziphiidae; genus Mesoplodon; species Mesoplodon bidens. Next base: position 48,112,251 of record NC_138165.1, on the reverse strand, counting down.
ATGTCTTTATCTGATTTTGGTATTAGGATAATGCTGGCCTCATAGAATGAGTTAGGAAGAATTCCCTCTGCTTCTATCCTCTGAAAGACATTGTAGAGAATTGATACGATTTCTTCCTTAAATGTTAGGTAAAATTCACCAGTGAGCCCATCTGTGCCTGGTACTTAAAGTTTTGGAAGATTATTAATTATTGATTCAATTTCTTTAATAGAGACAGGCCTATTCAGATTGTATATTTTTTCTTGTGTGAGTTTTGGCAGATTGTGTCTTTCAAGGAATTAGTCCATTTCATAAAGGTTATCAAATTTGTGGGCATAGAATTGTTCACAGTATTCTTTGACCATCCTTTTAATGTCCATGGATTCGGTAGTGATGCTCCCTATTTTTAAATTTCTGATATTAGTAATTATGTTCTGTCTCCTTTTTCCTGAGTTAGCTTGGCTAGAGCCTTATTGATTTTACTGATCTTTTCCAAAAACCAGCTTTTGGTTTTGTTGATATTTTTCTCTATTGATTTCCTGTTTCCACTTTCACTGATTTCTGCTCTATTTCTTACTCTATTTCTTTTTTTCTGCTTACTTTGGATTTAATTTGCTCTTCCTTTTCCAGTTCCCACAGGTGGAAGATTAGGTTATTGATTTTAGATCTTTCTTCTTTTCTAATATGTGCATTCAATGCTTAAATTTTCTTCTAAGCACTGCTTTTTTACATCCCACAAATTTTGATGAGTTACATTTTCATTTAGTTCAAAATCTTTTAAAATTTCTCTTGATATTTCATCTTTGACCATATTTATAAGTGTATTGTTTAATCTCTAAGTATTTGGGGATTTTCCAGCTTTGCTTCTCTTATTGATTGCTAGTTTAATTCCATTGTGATGTGAGAGCAGATATTGTATGATTTTTATTCTTTTAAATTTATTAAGGTGTTTTTTTATGTCCCAGGATGTGGTATCTTGGTCAGTGTTCCCTGTGACCTTGAAAAGAATGTGTAATCTGTGTTGTTGGATGATGTGGTCTATGGATGTCCATTATATCCATAATATGATTGATAGTGGTGTTGAATTCAGCCATGTCCTTACTTCCACGTTATCTTTTTTCCACGTTATTTTTTTGTTTTGAACCCTTTTAGAGTAAGTTACATAGGTCATGCTCTTTGTCTATGAATACTTAAGTGTGTGTTTCTTAAAAACATATTCTTTTACATAACCAAAGCACAGTTATCAAAATCAGTAATTGCCACTGCAGTTACCTAATCTGTTCACCTCATTTGTATTTTAATAATTGCCCCAGTGATATTCTTTATAGTGAAGGAAAACTTCAGATGATATGTTGCATCCAGCCATCACATGATGGCTTTGGGCTATTCCTAAATCTTTTTGTGCATCATGCCACTGACATTTTTGAGTACAGGCCAATTATTTTGTACAGTGTTCCTCAATTTGGGTTTGCCTGTTTCCTGGGATTTGATTCAGGTTAAAATGGGTGTTTTTGTTTTGTTTTTTAAATATTTATTTATTTGGCTGCTCTGGGATCTTTGGTGCAGCATGCGGTATCTTCATTGCGGTGTGCAGGATCTTTAGTTGCAGCATGTGGGCTCTTAGTTGCAGCATGTGGGATACCTGACCAGGGATCGAACCCAGGCCCCCTGCATAGGGAGCTCAGAGTCTTAACTGCTGGACCACCAGGGAAGTCCCTAAAATGGGGTTTTTATTGTTGTTTTTTTGTGGTAAAAAACACATAACAACTTTTCTCTATTAACACTTTTTAAGTATACATTACAGTATTGTTAACTATGTACACATCATTGTACAACAGATCTCTAGAATTTTTTTTAATTTATTTATTTTATTTATTCATTTTTGGCTGTGTTGGGTCTTTGTTGCTGCGTGCGGGCTTTCTTTGTTGCAGCGAGCGGGGGCTACTCTGTTGTGGTGTGCAGGCTTCTCATTGTGGTGGCTTCTCTTGTTGTGGAGCACTGGCTCTAGGCATGCGGGCTTCAGCAGTTGTGGCATGCAGGCCTAGTACTTGCGGCTCACGGGCTCCAGAGTGCAGGCTCAGTAGTTGTGGCACATGGGCTTAGTTGCTCCATGGCATGTGGGATCTTCCTGGACCAGGGATCAAACCTGTGACCCCTGCATTGGCAGGCAGATTCCTAACCACTGTGCCACCAGGGAAGTTCTAGAATTTTTTATTTTGTATAACTGAAACTAAACAATTCCCTGTTAACACCCTCCCCGCAGTACCTGACAGCCACCGTTCTTGTATCTGTGAATTTGTCTACTTTAAGTGGAATCCTGTGGTATTTGTCTTTTTGTGACTGGCTTATTTCACTTAGCATAATGTCCTTGAAGTTCATCCATGTTGTAGCATATGACAAGATTTCCTTCTTTTTTAAGGTTGAATGATATTCCATTGTATGTATATACCACATTTAGTTTATACATTCATCTGTTGATGGACACTTTGGTTGCTTCCATATCTTGGCAGTTGTAAATAACATTGCAGTGAACATGGGTGTTCATATATCTCTTTGAGATTCTATTTTCAGTTCTTTTGGATATAGGCACAGAAGTGTGATTGCTGGGTCACATGGTAATTCTACTTTTAATATTTGAGGAAACTTCATATTTTTTCCACAGTGGCAGCACCTATTTTATCATCCTACCAACAATGCACAGGGTTCCAATTTCTCCACTTTCACCCCAAGTGTAATTTTTTGTGTTGTGTTTTATTTTAGAAGTGACCGTCCTAATGAGGGTGAGATGACATCTCATTGTAGCCTTGTGTTTCCCTAATGTTTAATGATGTTGAGCATCTTTTCATATGCTTGTTGGCTATTTGTATATCTTCTTTGGCAAATTGTCTATTCATATACTTTAAATCGGTTATTTGGTTTTTTGTTCTTGAGTTGTAGGAGTTCTTTATATATTCTTACATAAAGATATATGTTATACCCTTATCAGATATATGTTTTGCAAATATTTTCTCCCACTCCATATTTTCACTCTTTAGATTGTTTCCTTTGCTGTGCAGAAGTTTTTAAGTTTGATGCAGTCCCATTTGTCTATTTTTGCTTTTGTAGCCTGTGCTATTGGTGTCATATTCAAGTAATCATAGGCAAATCCAGTGTCACAAAGTTTTCTGCCTTTGTTTTCTTCTAGGAGCTTCAAGTTGATGTTTGACACCCTTTTTGATCATTTGGTCGTATACATAATGGTTTATTTCTTTGCTGTCTGTTCCATTGGTCTGTATGTCTGTCTTTATGGCAGCCACACCGATTTGATTATTGTGTCATTGCAATATGTTTTGAAGTCTAAAATGTGTATTTTAAAATGAGATATATCTACCATAGGGCTGATTTTTGAAAAGAATATTTGGTGAAATCTTCTTTAGTTAAAGAGTCTCTTTTTGTAAAGGAAATTATTCATTGTTCTCTAATTCATGTTTTATACGTTTGGATTTTTTCAGATGTATTAAGATTTCTATTTTAAATCTTTCTGATATCTTCTGTATACTGAGTTTACTTCCTTGTCCATTTAATACTTTGCTAACATTAAAACAAGTATCTTTATAAGAATACTGCTGTTTAGGGCTTCCCTGGTGGCGCAGTGGTTGAGAGTCCGCCTGCCGATGCAGGGGACATGGGTTTGTGCCCTGGTCCAGGAAGATCCCACATGCCGCGGAGCGGCTAGGCCCGTGAGCCATGGCCGCTGAGCCTGTGCGTCCGGAGCCTGTGCTCCGCAACAGGAGAGGCCACAACAGTGAGAGGCCTGCGTACCACAAAAATAAAGAATACTGCTGTTTAATTTCTCAAGTTCCTGACCATTTAGTGGGCTAGAGAGATATGTTCTCTTTCTGTGACTTATTTATTATTTTACACTATAGATATTAAAAGAATGTGTGTTCTTACTGATATAAAATATATAATTGTAGAATTAGTTTGTACTAATTAAGACAAGATAATGCATGAACCCAGATGTCTGAGTGAGGCTTTTTGTCCTTCTACTGTACTTGTTGAAAGATTGGTTGAGAGTGAATGAGAAAGATAAGAGGTTTGAACAGAAGAATCTGGGGATCACAGTACATAGGGATCACAGACCCAGAATATTTTCTTAAAACACAAAATTGTTTTTAGAGTCGCAAAGTGACATGATTTTACTTTATCTTTAAATAGATAATGCATTTAGAATATTCCAAAATAAAAATATACAAAAACAACTTCATCCCTCTCTACCCTCTACTCCAGTCACCCTCCCCTTATAAGTAACCACTTTTATTAGTCTATCTATTCCTTTAGGGTTTTGTTACACAAATTGAAGTACATAGGAAATTATATTCTTATACCCCTTCTTACAGAAAAATTAGCACACTGTATGTACTTTTTAGCATATTTTGTGTGTGTGTGTGTGTAAGAGTATAGTCTAGAAATTATCCTATATCAGCACGTAGAGTGTGTCCTCACGCCTTTTTACTGCTGCATAAGTAGTCCTTTGTGTTTGGGATGTGCCAGTTTATTATCCAGTTTCCTATGGAAGGAAACTTGGATTGTTTCCAGTCTTCTGTTATTACAAATAGTGCTTCAGTGAATAATTTTGAATATAAAGAATTTCATAAAGGTACGATTATATCTTTTTCTTACAGAAGTTATCAAATTGCCCTCTGTAAGGGTTATACCAGTTTGTATGTCCACTAGCGAAGTATGAGAGAGCTTGTTTCCCCATATCCTGGTCAAAAGATTGCTTTTGAATTTTTTGATTTTTGCCAGTTTGGTAGGTTAGAAATGATACACCTCAGTGTATCAGTAGTAATTTTTTTAAAATAAACTTTTGATTTTGGAAAAATTTTAGATTTACAGGAAAGTTATGAAGGTAGTACAAAGTGTTCCTGTATACCTCTCATCCAGTTTCAGTTTCCTCTAATATTATCATCATGCATTACTGTGGCACATGTGTTGAATCTAAGAAATCATATTGGTACGTTATTATCATTACCTGAAACCCAGACTTTACTCTGATTTCTCAGTATAGTTTTAATTTGGATTTCTTACTATGAATGAGGTTGAGGGTCTTTTCATGTGTTTAGAATCCATTAGCATTTTTATGTCCTGAACTGTTACTTGCCCAGCTGTCTATTGAGTTGTTAGAAAACACAGGAGGAAGAATCTGAAGGAGGAGAAAAGAGAAGACTAATAAGAAAAAGCATAATTTGAGGGAGAATAAAGGGATCATTATCTTTATACACCTTTTTTTTTTAAATCAGTATCACACCCCCTGGGTCCTATCTAATATCATTAGGCTCTTTCCCCTCTCTAACTATGAAAATCTCTACCTGAAAATTCAGAGTATCCACTTAACGATTCTCATGGTCTGCGGTTCCCATAGTTGTAGTCATTGCTACTGATTTTGACCAGTAATACTTTTTTTATATATAAAAAGTGAATTCTTCAAAGTGGGAGAGGAATGTAGTTTGTTGGCTAGTCAGCAGAAAGACTACGAGAATAATCCTGATTATAGTATAAACCTGGACCTCCTTATAGAATAAATTAGTTGGTAGACGGCCTTGGATCACTATATAATCTTGTAAAAAGTGGCCTTGAACTCTTCTGCACTTCACTTTCTTTTTCTGTACATTGGGAAGAAAGTGTAAGTAAGGTCTCTACTCAAGTCTTATAACAGTAGGAAATCTTGGAGAATCAAAGTCAAGAATTCTGACTTTATCAGGATTCATATGATCTCTTGGTACAACATTTAGAACAGCTAGATTTGGAGGTTATCAGAACCTTGGAGAGCTCCAAGCAGAGGAGGAGATGGTGCTTGGGTTGTTTCTGAACTTTGAGATATACTAGTTCATCATTAAGTATCTTTGAAATTTATTTGAAGCCTGAGGATCTTAACAATACAAGAATTTTAAAAATTCATTGTATTTCACATTAGGAATAAGTAAAGTTTATAATCTTTTAAGAGTGAAGACTTGGGTTTAGGTTAGAGGTCTTCAAAATGTTGTCCAGCATCACTTGGGAACTTGTTAGAAATACAAATTCACAAGGCACACTCCAGATCTACTGGGTCAGAAACTGATCATGAAGCTCAGCAATCTGTTTGATTCAATCAGATGATTCTGGGAATGCTTAATTTTGAGAAACACTGTTTTAAAGGCTTTGATGCTACTTATGTCAAGGAGAGACTTGTGAGCCTTTGTCAGATCCCTGGACTTCCTTAGAGTTAAGTATATGGGATCTTAGGAAGATGTCTTATTCCAACTGCTTCCTAGTTCATAGGTCTACCTGGTCAGAGCCCACTTTAGTGTACACTGGGTTCCATTTAACTGAGATTTAGATATGCAATAGCATTGCTGATGCTAGATTTGTAAAACTCTTCAACTCTACTTTTAAAAAATATATATGTATTTTATATATGTGCATACAGCTTCTGTGGACATATGGTTTTGAATTTTTGTCCTACTATTTGAAGGTACATTGGAATCATACAGCCTCCTACCCAAACTCATTATTGATAATTTATGTCTTTTGTAGTTAAGCATATTCTCTTTTTTCCTGCTACCCTCTCTGTCTGGAATTACCTTTCACCACTTTCTCTATGCTTTATGGTGTTGTTATCTATTTTAATTTAGCAGGGAGCCTGTTACACATGTTGTACATGTTGTATAGTCAGTGTTTGTTGTTACTGGGTTCAAAGGATTAATAAACATAATTTTGGAAAGTTGTATAAGAAAGGAAATGCAGAGCTGGAAGAAGAGGTAGACTAGAGAGTTTTTAAGTGAATGACCCTCTTATAAGTGTTATTGTTAATACTTTAAAAGAAGAACCTTTACAAAACAAGGTGTACTAGTGCCTCTGTCTTATTTTGTTGCTTGCATCAAAGGGATTGGGGGAAAAAAGAAAGAAAGAAAAAAAAAGAAACAAAAAGGGATTGGATGTTGGCAAATAGTGTCCAGAAGTAAGCATTTAGGAAATTTGAAGGTGCATGAAAGGAGCTTTGTATAATGTTGCTTCTTTTTATGTTAAAAAAATTATCATTGATGATTCATAAGTAAATGTTGGACATTTTCTAGATGTAAAATAACTTTAAGTGGGAAAGTCCTATTAGAGTTCATTCTCATTTTAATTTTTATTGTTTGTTTTTAACAAATCCTTGAGTGCGCGGTGCACTGGGTTTGCAGTATCTTCTTTTACATGCACTGTAGTCAACTGGCATTTGTTTTATTTGTAAATTAATCTTTTTTATTTTTTGGTTATTAAATGTATGTAATTTATTATCTTAATCATTTAAGTCCATGGCTGAACAAAAACAGTCTTTTAATTTATTTCCCATTGACAGTCAAAGAACTTTTTATTACAGCTATTATGATTATAAGGGTTTAATTTAGCATCTGTGTGGTGTAGTGGGAGAAGCACTGAGCTCTGAGTCAAGACCCTGAAACCTGTGCTCAACTCACCAAAGTTCTTAACCTCAGTTTTCTGATCTGTAAGATAAGATGTTTCCAACTCTAGGTCATGCAACTTTTTATTATTTGTAAACTTTTTTGTTTTGTCTTGCTTTTTAATATGACCCTAGTGTACTAGAAAAAGAAAAAAGGTAACAAGGAGATTTGAAAGAGAAAATTCAAAATGGATTCCAAGAATAAGAAAAAAAATTTTTTTAATGAAAATTATCCAAAGTTTACTTTATGACAGTGAGATTTTTACTGTATTAAATATTGTTGAGTAAACATTTTTTAGTTATGTAATTTTCCTCCACACCTGTTGTTTTTCCACCAACACAAGGAAGGGGAATTACACGATTAATTGAACATTGGGGTTCTGGTCTGCAACTACCCTTAGGAACTATTACTTTTTTTTTTTTTGGCTGCGGTGGGTCTGTGTTGCTGCATGCAGGCTTTCTCTAGTTGCGGCGAGCGAGGGCTACTCTTCGTTGCGGTGCACGGACTTCTCATTACAGTGGCTTCTCTTGTTGTGGAGCACAGGCTCTGGGCACGTGGGCTCAGTAGTTGCAGCACATGGGCCCTAGAGCACGCAGGGTTCAGTAGTTTTGGCGCATGGGCTCAGTAGTTGTGACTCACGAGATCTAGAGCACAGGCTCAGTAGTTGTGGCACACAGTGTTAGTTGCTCCGTGGCACATGGGATCTTCCCGGACCAGGGATCAAACCCATGTCCCCTGCATTGGCAGGCGGATTCTTAACCACTGCACCACCAGGGAAGTCCCAGAACTATTACTCTTTAAGATTTTTACCCTCTGTTTACTAGAGAAGAGTAACTACTATATAATTTGGGTAAAGGTAATTGGAGTCTAGATGTCCCAGCATATTTTGTTTATTCTAGTTTTTCTCTTGACAGGTTGCACATAGATTTAAAAAATTTTTTTACAATCTTGAGTATTCCCGTTCTTCCTGTTGTTAGAACCTAGCACATTATAGACCCTTAATGATATATGTTGATCTTCAGAGAAAATAAACTCATAAGGAAAGGAATCTGAAAGCATAGTAATAAATATTGTCTCCATTCTCATGGCCTTTAGTGTCTGCAGCCTTTTTTTTTGATTCCTGTTCAGAAGACAAGCAACTTTAGGTTTAAAAAAATGTTCCCTAATAAAAATGGAGTAATCTTTTTTGTTTTTTTTGTGGTACGCGGGCCTCTCGCTGTTGTGGCCTCTCCCGCTGCGGAGCACAGGCCCCGGACGTGCAGGCTCAGCGGCCATGGCTCACGAGCCCAGCCGCTCCGTGGCATGTGGGATCTTCCCAGACCGGGGCATGAACCCATGTCCCCTGCATCGGCAGGCGGACTCCCAACCACTGCGCCACCAGGGAAGCCCCAAAATGGAGTAATTTTGATAATAAAAAAACATTTAAAATCAGGAATTGCTGTTCTCTTGTTTATATCACTTTATCTACATGTGAAACTGTTTTAAATGTCAAGAGTATTGTTTATGGTTTGTTCCTGTTTCAAATTGAAGAAAAAAAACGTGTGGATGAGTGAATTTTTAGGTGAAAATTTTTTCTTTAATATGAAAGTAAACTTAATTGTTAGAGGTGTGGAAGAAGAAATATACAAGATATTGACTCAGTGTAAGAAGCAGCTGTCAAACAATACATCTGTCTGCCCCTTCACTGGAAGTATTCAAGGTGGATTGGACAGCCGTTTTTTTTCTCCTTGTTAGTAACTTTATTGTGATTTTAGACAATTACTTTTTATCATAATAACTGTCTGTTGGGGTTTGTTTGGTTTTTGAACTAAGATGGGAGGGAGAAGGGTCTGCCTCTGTGGGCCCTGATCTTCCTTAGATGGAACTCCAGTTTCTCGCTCTTGAGCACATAAAGCGATCTGCTTAGCCACTAGACTACATTGGCCAGACCTTGAAGCGAAACTCTCAGGAAGCTTTGTCTGCTGTGGAGGAAGAACTCCTTCAGAAATTTTCCTTCTTAATCATATTTGTTTTAAATTTTTTGGCTGCTTTTGTTTAAATTTTCTTCTTAGGAGTCAGCTTTGCCCCTTGTGACTCAGGGACAGTGCATAGTGGGACTTGTACCTTTGCTAGGTATTGTATGCTATTGATGAGCACAATTCAGTTTCTCATTAGGGTCTTGGTGCAGACCAGCTTATTATTAGATGCATTGTAGACCACACAGATGACCCTAGTTTGCCCATTGTTTTACAAGATGTGCCTATTACTCTATGGTGTGTGGAAGAAAGAAATGCAAAGCCTTCTGGTCTTCAGATTTGTAAACTGCTCTCCTGTCCCTCTGCAAGTTGAAAGTGAGGATATGTACATAGGTGACCAGTGTATAGAGCTTCTTCAGCAAATCTTCATGTTAATGATGTTTTCTGAATAAACAAGCCCAAATATGGTTGGGTGCATTCCTAATCTTTTAGTCCAGACAGCTTTGTTGAGCTTGTTAGCAGTATACACATGAGGTGTTTCCATCTCCTTCATGGTGAGTTTTCAGATTTCTCAATATATGAGGTGTATGTTCCATGGATGTGATTGTGAATATTGGTAGTGTATTCTCTGGTCACTCTCTTTTTGATGGCAGGATGGCCTTTTTTCTCTTTATTTCCTAGAGCCATGTTGCCTGGGACCTGGTAGGAAAGGAAGAACATGAGGGATATTGCCAGGCTTGTTTTAAAAGGGTTTACTCATTTGGAATGGAAATTGAATCATTATCATCAGTAGCACACAGTATCCATCAGGGGTGCAATTCCCTTCCAAAGAACTAGAATTCAGAAATATGTACCCAAATTAACCTCTTTACTGCCAGTATCCAAAAGGAGCATGATATATAGCCATACCGCTCCTCTAAATCAGAGGACAGAAAAGATATAAACTGGGATATCGTCATGTAATTCAAAGGATATACTATAATACTTTGTTAAGACGAACAAACAGTATTCTAAGCCCCACCTGAGCCAGGTGCTTGACAGACGTGGAGCTGAGTGGTACTGGGAGGACTGCTTTCCACACTTCCATCTCTGGACACAGCCCACGCCTTACAACACCTTGGCAGGTATCTGACAATTCCCAGGCTCAGCTGCAAGCAGCTGCATTGCTGGACCGGTTCTGGAGTTGAATAGTTTTGGAACTAACCAGATGTAGGAGAGACTTGGGATGCACTGCGGGAGAAATAAAATAAGTAATGATTTTTAAACACACGCACACACACACACACACACACACAAACAATGTTCTAAGTCCAGTGACCACCAGGTATGTGTGTTTAAAATCTTGAGAGACGGAAAGTTCTTTTCCTATACAGGAGTGTTTACAAGTATAAGTCAATACTGTCATACTCCAAATGAGGAACTACAGACAGGGATTCATCTCTTCATCTACTATACCTAGCTTTCTACCTAACGTATTAAGTAAGCACTTAATAAATTGAATTAGTACTAAACCAGGATTTTGTATGTTTTACAAACATCTTTTGATTTACTCTGTAAACTGTTTCTGTGATACATGTAGGAGATAGGTATTATTTCTAGACAGTACTAAGTATATCCATATTTTTGGTAGCATAAGCAAGAAATGGTAGTAGGAAATTATAAAATCCTTCTTGTGCTTTCTAGAGATGGATGGTGGTGATGATTGCACAGCATTGTGAGTGTACCTAATATCACTAAGCTGTACACTTAAAAATGGTTAAGATAATAAATTTTGTTACTTGTATTTTACCACATTAAAAAAATAAAACACTTTCTCTTGACACCCCCATCCAAAAAAAAGCCCTTTGAATGCAAATTGAATGTGAGTAGTAACATAGATGCTTATATAATTATTTAGTTGATTGCCTGTGAAATATTTTTATATACATTTCTCTCATTTATTTATCAATTGGTAGATTTATAAACAATATCTCATTCATTACAAAAAAGAGCTATGACATGGGGAATCTATCATTTAGGATTTTATAAGAAAAATAATATCAGGACATGTGATCTAGATAAAATTATTACTTTTGTCCTTCGTAATACAGATTTGCTGTACAGACTACTCTGCACAAGTGTTTATGATACATTGGTATAGCTCAACAACAATCAATAAAAGGGGGGAATGGGGTCAATACTACATGGAAGTTGTCCTGGTTCTTCTATGATTTTTCTTTGCCAAAGGGGGCTGGAATAGCAACAGAAGGATTACAATCTTCAGTAGAGAGGAGCAAAGGCTTTTCCTGGACTGCTTGACATGGAAAGAGTCCTTTCAACTCTATATTAAAAAAATTAAAATTGAATGCCTGCACCTAAGATTCCTTTCCCAGAAAGGTATACCCCCTAGCCTTGCACAGCTCTCATATAATGACAGGTTGCATTTCCTGCTGGAGCCCCAACGCGCCAAGTTCCCTTACCGTCTGTGTTCTCTCAGTATCCACAAGCCAGCAATTCCATTCTGTTATTTTTGTGCATTTTTAGTATCGCTTGAGGTAGTAGCCAGCTATTCTGAGTGGCTTACGTGGCCATCTACTGTAATGTTTATGGTTTGCTTGGACTCTGATAACAGAAAGTTACATAGATTTTACATAAGCCTGTTATTTTGGATATAGAGGATTTTTTTTTGAGGAACTCATATCATGTTATAGCAGGAATGTCTATACTTTTTATAGTACTAATGTAAATCAAATTATAGTGGTCCATTCTAAATATTAGTGAGTACCTCATGCTGATTTTTGTCAGTTCATAAAAAGAAGCAGTTGACTTCAGGGGCCCAGAAATAAATTTCTGGGCAGATTCAGAATTCAACTTCTCAGAGCTAGGCAATCCTTAAAGAAGATTTCATTTTAAATAGCAGATTTCTTGCTGTTAGCTCACATCCCTAAGAATATTCCAAGCAGTATCTCTTGATAACGTGACATATTGGTTGTTCTCTTTGTTAATGGATGATAAAGCCTGAGAGATAGCCAAGAGAAGAAACTGTACCCCAAAAAAGTGAAATTTTGAAAATTATACCTTCCTATCAATTTTTGCTTATCTTTCATACTCATCCTCCTCCACCTTCCTCTATTTCCCCTTCCTCCCACCCTCTGCCTCTGGTAACCACAAGTCTGATCTCTTTCTATTAGTTTGGGTTGTTTTTTAGGTTCCACATAGAAGTGAGATCATACATTATTTGTCTCTCTCTGATTTATTTCATTTAGCATAACGCCCTCAGGTTCATCTATAATGTTGCCAATGTTAATTTTATTTATTTATTTATTTTTAAAGAAAACTAGTCTGTCAGGCCAGCACCTCTTTTTTGTTTGTTTGTTTAAATCTGTTTTATCTCCAGTGATTTGAAATGCCATTCCCATCATATATTTTATACTTGAGTTTATTTCCGGACTGTTCATTTTGTTCCACACCTTCTCTTTATGCTCCCAACTACCATGTGAATAAATATCTTTTTTTATAATTGCTACTTTATATTTTAAT